>NW_026892653.1:1200000-1800000 GCF_033815535.1 Pezoporus flaviventris | reverse complement strand
TCCATTATGGTTGTAATTTTGGCCTGTAATTTTATCACTCAAATCTAAATCCACTTCAGAAACACCATAAACTAATTGTCACAGGATAAACTTAAACTTCTGAGTGGTTTATAAAAGTAATTTAATAAAAGGAAAATAAAAAACAAATGTAAGCCATAATATTTTTTGGCAAAAAGGTCAAATATTTCTTTCTCTTTACCTCATCTGAATGCAAGAACCTGTTTCTTCTAAGTGCACTCACAGCAGGTTTGTTTGTCTTGGATTATGCAGTAGCAGATACAACATTTGTCCAGTGAGAGTTGTTTAAAAAGACCAAAAAACCTCCAAAAGCAAGGTAAACAGATCAAATTTGTATGCAGCAAAGATATCCTTGCCCTAATTTTTTAAAAAATATCAAATGTAAGTGCTAACAATATGACCATGTTCTTATTACACAGTTTAAGCTGTTTTCACAGTTTGCAAAACCAAACACTTCGCAACCCGCTGTAAGTTTATGTTAGGCCATAATCTGAATGACTGCTGCTTAGCCTGCTTCACTTCATTCATATTATGAAACAATATACAGAGGATATAAAGTGATCAACTGTGTTTACACTGATGGGGGGAAGAAAAGCCTTTGCATAAGTAGCAAATAAGGAATCCGGGTATGAACATTAAAACGGCTGCTGGTCATTTATGAGTGGAACGTTGTAGAGTACAAGACAAATGATAAGTTCCTGAGTGAGATCTCCATGCGTATCCCCAAAATAACCCCTGTGTCCCACGCATGACTCCAGGGGTCACACATACCACTGTGCTTCCAAGGTTTGCAGGGGTGCTTGGTATTTTGACATTGACGCGCGAGGGTCTGCTTTGCAGGGGAAGGAAGAAAAAGCAGCCACATGTCTATTCGTAAAAAATAGATGCTTCAAAACTGCAGTGGGAGCCTGTTTATAATAAACCAACAAATGATATAGAGGCTGCTGTTTGGCACAGGAATGGGCTGGGAGAGGCTTGTATTACATTTCTCTCTCTCAGTGTTCATGGTATAAGGCAGAGCAGGCTGAAATTTATGCTCTTCTTGGTATTGTCGTTCTGGCTGTGCTGCTCTGGAGACAGTTCTGGCATAGCCCCTTGCTTATGCTAGACATTGCATCTCCCTAGATTTATTACCAGAGGTTAGGGTGAGGGCACAGGGGCATTTCTGGCTTCTTGATGGTGATGGAGGCACTTGAAGAGGCCAGGACAGACACAGATAAGTAGCCTGAGAGCCAGCTACTGACCACCACCCTCCCACTTTCCTGTGCTTTCTTGTATTATGGGCCAGCTTGGTTGTTAATACAAGATCGTTGTTGCTGTCTGGGTTATGTGCAAGTTTGCAGAAAATTGGGAAAATGATAATTACTTAATTTTTGTAGTATTTTTGTTTTGCTCAGGTTTTGCTCTTTCCTTTTGGCTTAGCAAGCAAAGCTATGCGATTGAGTCCCACCCATCCATCCATCCATCCATCCATCCATCCATCCATCCATCCATCCACCTATCCTATCTTCATCTTTGGGTCATCAAGACATTTTCTGCCATAGGCAGCCCAGAAGGGTTGTGTCAAACTTTCAAAGAACGAAGTCATTAAGTGACATGGTCCAGTGCTGGACTTAGCAGTCCTAGAAAAAAGGTTGGACTTGAGGAAATTAAAGGTCTTTTCCAACCCAGCTGATTCTATTATTCTAAGTCAGGAAACCCACATCTCACCAGGATTTTCTTTCCCAGTGCCTGAGCAGGAGCAAACCTCACTGATCATGCTTTCCTGGACCATGTTGCTTCTTTTGGATGCAGCAACTTCTCCATCACTGTAAGAATCAGTGCAAAGAAGATGTGTTGTGTTCTCCAAGTCTGACAGTAGAAAGAAAAGGCCTCCCAAATGTAAAAAAAAAATGTTACCCTCAGCATCTCTATCTCTGAATCATGTTATGAAGGGGCATCTCTCACCCTGTGAGAGAAAAGCTAGCCCTGGAGAAGCTGTGCAGCCACTTCCATGATGTATTTTGGTACCAAAGCCACGACTATGGGTCCACAAAGTTTCTGTGCTGGAGATGCTGTGGTTCTCCATGTCCCTTTGCAGAGAAGCAGCAGCTCTTCAGACCAACTTCCCTGCAGGATTCCTGATCATAGTATTTTGGTACTGAGTTTGATAAACACAAAAGCTCAACGATGTGGGTTGCAAAACCAGTCTCCATCAAGACTAGGAGAAACCCCTGACTGGAGCTGCTTAAAAGTTTTCTCCGTTAAAGTAATCACTCTAATGCTTTTTCCCTTTGAGAAATGTTGAAAAACTCTGATTAAAAGCTTTTTCAGAACTGGATATTACTATTTATTATTGTTATTATACAGAATTCACTCTCCACTGTCAGTGAAACAGGAGCAGCATAAGATACAGAGCTGGAGTTACAGTGTGTTCTTGACCCCAACAAATTACTCCTCAATGCAACAGCCAGGCAGAAAATGGAAATCAGGCAGAGAAAAAACAAGAGAAAAGTGGTTTAAAATACAAACCTCACTGTCTGTAATGTACATCACAGTTTTTAACATAATGTTGTTTCATCAGGGTACCACTCCCTAAATGCTCAGAAATTCTATTATGTGATTAATAATACATATAAATGTACATATATACACACACACGTTTACATTGCGTATATACAGAGGGAAAGGAATTATTTTTGGTGGCAGGCCATGGAAACCCCAGGGTTCAGTTCCCACCAAAGTGGACAATTTATTTACATTTCTTCTCAGTATTATGAATTGATCTTTCCACCAGCACAACTCAGAGATACTTAGGTCATTTCTTTCCTTCTTCTCCCTCTCTGCTTTCTTTATGAGATAATAGTCAATTAGGACTCAAAACCAATCAGGACTCTTACACTTATTAGGACTTGATCCTCTCCTGACATTACTTGATAAATTATTCCTCTGATTTCTCAAGAGACTCAGTGTCTGAAAGATACTGAGTCTTTTTAACCACTTTTTATGCTTTCTGCATGCAAGATTGCCTTTTCCACGTCACCTGGAAGAGGGACACAGCTTGTGCTGTTGAACTTTGGACAATAGCTCCCTCCAAGTCCCTTTTTCTCTTGGGTTCTTACAACATTAGAATCAGAATCATAGAATTTGGGTTGGAACAGACCTTAAAGCTCATTCAGTTCCAACCCCCTGCCATGGGCAAGGACAGCTTCCTGTAGACCAGATTGCTCCAAGCCCCATCAAACCTGGCCTTGACACACATTGGGGGGTCCCTGTGTTTAGGCTGCAAAAGAGAAGGCTTCTGGATGAGTTTTGTCACTTGTTTAAAGATAGTTTCCATTGGGGATCTTTTTCTTAATGTTGTTATTGTTGGTTTTAAATTATCACGCTCCCATTGGCCTCAAATTAGGTTTGGAAGTTGCAGAAGAGGGACCAGAAGAGGAAGGAGTGGGAATTCAGAGTGAAATATCTCTAGTGGAAATGTGAGGAGGGGGTGCAGCAAAGACTGAAAATCAATAAACGGAGTGGAGGGCATCACAGAGAAAGAGAGAGGAATAATAACACACGTGCCCTCTAGCCAGTACCAGTGTTTCTTATCTCCAGCTGGATCGAGTGTCCCCATGTTTAGAGCTGAGGAGGGGTTCCAGCTGGGGAAGGGATGTGATGCCTCAGAACTGTGGTGACCCAGGAGCTTGGCACTTCAAGGCAACCCTCATGGAGCCCCTTGTCCTCGCTCCACCCAGTGCATCAGCTGGGCTCCCGTCTCATGTCATGTTTGGACCAATAAGTCTGCAACTGCAGCGCTACCAAATCACATGCCCTGTGATATTATTTCCTTTCATGGCCAAGTGATTTTAACAACCCGCTGCCAACTGCAAGTGGTATTGTTGCAAATGGTGCCTGGAATGAAGAGAGAAAAGAAAGAAAAGAAGAAAGAGAGAAAAACGAAAGAAAGGAAGAGAAAATGGAAAGAGAAAAATAGAAAGAGAAAAATAGGGAGAAGGAGAGAAAAAAAAAGAGAAAGAAAGAGAGAAAAAAGAAAGAAGTCAATGAAACAGAACAGATAATTTTGCAATTTAATTTTCCATCTTCTGTAATGACGGTACCAGTGTCATGCTTGATGGATGAAACTGCTACATATGGCCTCTCAAGATTAATTCCCCTCCTATAACTTCAGCAGTGATTTTCCAGAGCAGCCTCTTGGCTCCTTTATGCAGTCTTCCCCCCAGGTCCCTTTCCCTCTCCCTTCCCCAGCCTTCTCCTGCTTGGAAGAATGTTTTGGATCAAAGCCGACAAGGAGAATTAGACCGGGTATAAGGGCTGGCTTTCATGTTTGCTGAAGAGACTCAAATCCTTTTCCTGAAGGATAGAGCAGCTTTTATGTAGAAAACATCAGCAAACCAACAATCAGACCTGAATATCTTCCGTTCCTTATCTGAAACTGCTGACTACTGCACAAATACGGCATATCTGCTCCTTCCAGGATCTTGAAGGAACTACATTTTTTACCATCCCGCTTGGGCAGAAATCACTGAAGCCCATTAAAAGTTACACCGTAATCTGATCTCCATATTTTCTCAAGCCAGGAGATCTGGAATTTAAAGACAAGGTTTGATCTTATCTATTTTTTATCTGATGATGCTGGCTCCACCAAATAAGATTTATCTGTAAAGAAAATAATGCAATTAATGTCCCAGCTGCCAAAGCCTTTATGGAGACCTTTCAGTTTTTGCTACTCAGGGCACTCCAATTAAATGTAACTCTGTAAACCTGAGCAAACCAAACCCTTATCTGAGAACATGCAACGGTCCTAAATTCAATTTGTGGATTTGGTAAACCCTGTGGAAAGGGCTCAGGCTTTCTTTGCTTTTTGTGTGTGTGAAGGGGACGCAGAGACACTGTTCTGAATAAAACCCAAGTTCCTCTCCCTTAGCCTGGCAGGGAGCACGCATACCGCTAACAAGTGCTATTACTGCATTTACGTCATTGAAGAATTCTCTCCTTCTGGCATGCTCTCTGGCATCCCACATCTGAAGGAGCTCCAGGGAAAATGAGACTTGCTGTCCTGACACGGGGGCAAGGGATACACGTGAAAGGTTGGTCCCCAAGCACCACAGTGTCCTTGGCTCACCCTGAGTGCCAGACCTAACTGGACCTCACTGAGTCCAGAGGGATCAATCTAGTAGTTTGTCCAGATGCTTGAACATCTCCAATAAATCTCCTCTGAGTAAAAACGCTGAGGGAGATCTTCCTCAAGCTGGGGCTTTCTTAGTTCTCCAGTGTTTTGGAGACCTCATGGAGTGTCCCATGGCACTCTTTAAGCAAGATGGATACCTTGGTCCTGTTATGCAAAGTGGGAATGGACACAGAAAACAGAGTTTGAGAGAGCCACAGTAGCAGGAGCAAGGCTGCGTTAGAAAAGAGTGGAGGGACAACCTGGGACTGCCATTCCTCTTTGAACTGAGCAATTCGTGATGCCACCCTGGGCATCACCCACAGAGTTTCTCAGCAAAAGCAAGCCAGACGCAGCACATGGTGTGAAGGGTTGGCAGGACTTGGTTAGAAGAGGACGTTTCATAGTGAGCGTGAATGGGTTCATTCACTGCAACTCTAATTTTTGGCTTTACTTTCCCGTGCGAAAGCAAAACATCATTTCTGGCTGATCTCACCTGAATTATTTCCAAACTGCTTTTCCTCTGAGTTATTTGGGTTTGGAAACAGTCTGAAAAAATTAATTGTGCACCCAGTCCTAGGGTTTTACCCTATCAGCTGGCTTCAGAGATCCCCGAGCTGCATTTTGTCTGCAGCAGCCTCCAAGATGGAAAAATATGTTCATGTCCCAGAATCTTTCTCAGCCTTTCAACTACAGCACAGGTTTTTTTCTTTTTTTCAGAAACCTCTGGGAATTTACCGTCCTCCTCCTTTCTGGATCACTTTTATTAAAGCTTACTTTCTCCACTTAAAACTTCATTTCACAGGATTAATGTTGATGGCCTTTGCCTTACCTCTTCATGATTGTTTCCCTGCTGCCCCCATTTTCTTTGTTCATGGAAGACCATCAACAGAATTCTCTTGTTGTAAGTAAAAGTCATTTTTTGATAAACATTGCTTGGTGTAATATGTCTTTTTGTTTATTAATGGTGATGCTACTTAATAACAAACTGAGGCCTTAACATATGAGCATTGCAATCCTGGCTGGAAATAATTTAAAACAACTTTCACAGATGTATAGGGCAGGGGCAAATCACAAATCCACTTTGTTCACAACCTGGAGTAATTAACCTGAAGCCATTGGCAATAGACAGAGCCCCTCTCTCTCAATGATAGACCCCAGATCTTCAGCTGATCTTTACACCACCTTCAACTGATCCCTGTTGATGATTCGATATGCTGAAGGCTTTGTAGTAGTTTAGACACGCTGAATTTGAGGGCACTGGCCACTCAACATGGAGAATGATGACCTGGTGGCCTTCAGAGTAGCTCAAGAAGGTGGTGAGAAATGAAGATGCCACCCTTGGCAACAACCAAGCCTGTCCAGACCTCTTTTTGACCTTGCTTTCCTCTGATAGGAGCCTATTCATCTTGTCCTGATCATGACAAAAGCTTTCATGCGGATGATCAGGGCAGAAGCAAGCATTTACCCCATCCCACCTAGGAACAGGCTTTTAATACACCTCCGGGATGTGATGGGCCTCATCAAACCAAAGACCTTGCCCACCACAAGCTGAGGAAATCAGTTACGTGCAGTAAAACTGAAATTTCCATTCCTTGTGTAAACACCATGTATCTCTCCAACGGTGTCCATAAAAATGCGGGAAAGTGCAAACTCAGCAGCTGGAATAGGCTGGGTACCTCCATGCAGTGAGCCTATACCAGGTGGTCTCTGTCACAGGAGGTGATTTATGTTAACTCTCTCTCTCTCGGGCTGCTTTTATTTAGTTAGTGGGAGTTTGACAGCCCAGAGGTCACAGACACTCCAGTCACTAGTGGTTTCTCTACTGAAAAGAGAGGGAGGGGGGAAACAGGATGGGATGGGGAAAGAAGAACTGAGCTGAATGCACGCTAGTGTCAACCACTGGAAAAACAGCAGGTCCATAAATAGTAAAGGGTTTGGAAGATGAAGGACGATGAATAGTGCCTTAATCACAAATGAAATGTCAAGGGAGGAGGGGGAAGGGGTTCTCTGTCCTCTCTTGCTTGAGATTTAAAACCAGGGAGACAGCGTCCTTGGGGACCACGCAGTGACTTTTTTCTGTGCATCCAAGGAAGGAGCCTGCCCAGGATTCTCACAGCTTTTTTTTTTTTTTTAACTTTTCTTTCTTTTTTTTTTTTTTTTAACCATGTTCAGCTAAATTTTTAGAAAATGAGTTCATAACACTGCTGCTTTCTTACTTCTCCTTTCTCTTTAGACTTGTGCAAGACACTTCAGATAAATCCTTGCTTCAGTGTCATCAGCCCGTGGGAAGGCACAGGGAGAGCAGTCCTTTTTGAGATATCCTTGGAGAGCTCAAGGGGAAAGATTCAGTAAGGAGAAGAAGCACACCCCAAGGGCTCAGACACAGAGGAGGTCCTGTACATCCCTGAGATGCAGTCATGCTTTGGTAAATTGACATATTTCATGGTCTTATGGGAGGTGAGAGACCTTTGCTTAAATCCAGATGGAGGAGGATTCGGTGCCTGAGGTCTGCCTTGCTGAGTGTAAACGCATGTGTGCTCTCAGCACCCTCTGAAATGAAATGATGCTCTCCATCTGCTCCAGAATACTCCTGCAACAGCACTTCTGCACCCCTGCTGAAGAACCATGCCACAGGCAATATGGGTCTGCAAAAACTCCTACCTAGGTGCCTGCTTTTACATATAGGAACAGTAGTAATTAGCATCAGCAGTCCTGATTTACTCAGGAAATCAATGGAAGAGTAACTCTGAAATCCTTAATACTTAAACCAATTTCATTTCCCCTGAGATACAAGGTCTGAGACCTGGGACATTGCTACACCCTTGCTTTCTGTGCATGGCATGTGTTCCTTTGACTTTGTCTTCATTAGAGATGTGTAATTTGTGATATCAGCAGTACCTCTGCACAGAGCCAGGAGTAGTGCTATTGGCTTTCTTGGAGCTACTCTGGATTTACATCAAGGTGAATGAGATCAGTCCATTAGCCTCCCTGGCAAGCTCCCTGGAACGTGGTTACAATTTCATCTGGTCCCTGAAACGCTCTACTTCTAGCCAATGGCTTCCCCTCCCTAGTAGTTACATACATCAAGGTCACCAAATCCCAGATGTCCTCCAAGGTCCCGGGGGTCATGGTTTGATTTCACACTGGACAATTTGCTGCTAGAAGAAAAATAGTCTGGGACTTATTTTCTAAGGTTCACAACCCAGGAAATGCAGGAAACTGTTCAGTTCAGGTTTTTCTTGTGTGACAGATCAGCTTTTTTATACATCTGCTGATACAATGCTCAAGGATAATTTGACTTTCCTTGGGGAAAATCAACAGCTGGAAAAGTTACAGAAAAAAGAGCTTTTCCCAAGAAAATCTCCCCTCAAGTTCATAAGAAATTGCCGTGACCTAGAAAGTACAGAATAAGAGTTGATTGGGCTGGAAGGGTTTGAGACAGACGTTATAGATAATTCTTCCCCAAGGAAGATATGGCTTTTTCTGCTTTATGAAAGAGACCTATTCCATGGGAAGGGATTTGGACTTTACCCTGTGGGCAGTCCCTGTGCAGCCAATGGCGAGGCTTCTGAAAGGATAGTTGTAGAGCAGCAGAGGAATGCTATCAGGCCAAATTGGGCACTTTTCTCCCAGGAGTGTCCTGAAGGACCGCTGAAGGGTCATAAGCACTCAAAGATCTCATGATAAGGTGGACTTCACCCATGTAATCCCATTGCAGAGGACCTGCTGGATGGTTTGTGTTTAATGAAGGTAGGGAATAGATGAAGGGAGATCTAAAAGAACACTAGGGGTTTTGGGGATGGGGGGATTGCTGCTGTCTACAGTGGCTAATGAGAAGAGCAGTACAAAAGCAATGTGTTACCATTACACTGCAGGAATGACTCAATCCATGCAAACAAGGGCTACTTCTTGCTCCTGGTTTATGGACGTCCATCATGCCGATGCCAACACGGCACCTATGGGACTCCAAACAGATCCTATGGAGAACAAACCAGTGTTGCAAATCTTATTTCCAATGTGGGATTTTTTGCTCACACCCTGACTATTCATCAAAAGTGTCATGATCTGCCTGCTTTTGGACAGAAAAACAGTGGAAAAATATGGATCATATTGTTGTAAAACATATAAGTTTCATGACTCACCCAGAGCCTAAGTCGTGTGTGATCAGTGTTTCTGAAAACTGAGCAAATTATTAAGGTACTCAGGATGCACTTTAAGCTCATTATAAGCAGCCAGTTAAAATAAGTCTTGTCCATACATGTTTTTTTGCTCAATGAGGTGTTAAATAGGAGATGCTCTTTAAACAAGCTAATCCGTCCACGAGAAAATATACAAAAGAAAGGCTCTGGAATGACATTTACTGCTCCCCAGGCACGTCAGAAACGCCGCCTGTCTTCTCATTCACCATCTCTGAGGGAGAAAAGGATGAAGTGGGAAGGTCTCCGTCTTGGCAAAACAGCTGCCGCAGACTTAAAAGGCAAGTGGCAAAGGTAGAGAGGTCTGACTGAGATCACAGGCACTTCTGGGCAGATAGGATCTCCGGGAAGCGAAGACAAGGTGTGAGAAGTCTGTTCTTTCTTGTATCATCGCAAGGGCTCTTTTTTGAAGATAAGCCCATTTCAGGGGGGGTGGGGAGTGTCTTTGCACTTCAAGGGCAGGCGGGTTTCCACCTCCTCTCTGTTTGTTTTCTAATTTTCTTTTCACTCTCATGTCGGCTCTTCCTGACCCTCTCTCTCATCAGCATCACCACCACCTCTTCACAGGGCCCCGCAGACAGGGGTTAAGAGGCCTCAAAGGGAAGAGAGTTTTTTTTACAGCTGGGTCTGGAGGAGATGGGCAGAGGCTCAGGTGAAAGGGATGTGCAGGAGGCAAGGCACAGGGGGAAATGCCAGGGCGTCCAAGTGTGTTTCAGAGCAGCGACCACTACAGTGATGGACCACAAGGAAGGTCCTGGCTCACCTTCCTAAGCATCATCCCCACACAGCCCAGATACAGAAGCAGAGCATGGCAGAAGAGCCCAAAAGAGCTCAAAGAAACACCCAAAAAGGGAGCATTTTAGCAGGCAACTAGCCTAATGCTCCTGGTGAGCAGCACTCCAAGCTGGTTTCATTCGAAACCAAACTGTTGGTTGTCTCCCACCACCTCTATGCAAAATGGAACTCTTCATTTATAGTCTCTGCTACTTGAAAAACCTAGTAATCCCTAACTTTATGAAGCAGAGGAGGGAAACCTTGCAAACAATCTATGGGTGAAAAGGTTGTGGGTTTGCTATAAGCCCCAAGGATGGGCAGGTAGCAAGAGCAACACAACTGCACTGTTCTGGCACTTCTGTTAAACATTTTGGCTCTGGGGTCTTCTGGAGATACGGGATGTACAGAAAGCAATGCTTTCATGTACGTGTGATGTTCAAACTCAACGCAGTGTCATCCAAACCAACACAGGAGGGAGAAATCCAGGTGTGGCTTTCTGTGCCGTTGAGTTGTTCACACAAAGCACAACCAAGTTCAGAGAACAAATAAGCAAAGAGAACAGAAGGGAGCATTGCCAGTGAGGAAGAGGGAAATGAAGTGGGAAAGGTCGGTAATTTCCCACTTAATTCAGCCCATGTCTCCTAACCCCCCACCGCTGATCCCCCTTTCTGATTACCCTACTACAAACCCCGTAATACAATCGCCTATCTTTTCATCAGCTCTTCCTTCCTCTGGGTCTAATCTCTTATGACACAAATGAGGGAGTTCAGAGTTTTATTAGTAGAAACGGGGGATTTCAGGCTCTGAGCCCCCGCCGCCAAGCAGGGACCTGCTGGAGGGCTGCTGCCCGTGTCAGGTTGTTGTACAAACATTACCTCCTGCAAATCCCCGGCTTGGTCACCAAGTCAAGCGGTGGAGACAGTTTGCCCAGTAGTTTGACCTTTCACCTCCCCTTTACTAAATAGACCTAATTACTGCGTTTGTCTGTCATTTAAGCAACAAATGACTCCATTGAGGTCATTTGAGGGAAGCTGGAGTTCTTTGCTGTCATCTCGAGAGAGCTCGGCTAATTTTATCCTGCTGGGGAAGAAAGCCCTGTGAAATTTTGCTGGAAGGCTCGGTTACAATTGCTGTTTCCTGGGAAGGGTCTGGTGACACTGCTCAAGGAAGCAAGGTATGCCCCTACCACCACCTCCTAGTTCACAGTCCTCTGTGGTTTCCAGCAACCGTAAGAGAAACCCTAAAAGAGAAACTTCCTGAGAGTGTCTAAAGCAAATCAAATAATGATAGGAATAGTAATAACAACAACAACAGCATCGTGGTATGCAATTATTTATTCTAAATCCAGATTTTGACATTGGAAATGTCGTAACTTCCAGGGCGCTGACCACCTTTTGTTCAGCCAAAAGGAGAGCCAGAAACTACAGATGCATTTGTTTCAATGGTGTTTCCTCTGCAGTTTTCAGTACTTGCAGTCCTGCTGAATCCCAGTCGTGTGCTTTGTGGGTAACATGGAAAATACTGATGAAAGCTGTTAAGCCTGAAGAAAACTCAGGGAAAACAAAATGTGCGAGTGGAAGGACTAGGCAAATGTAGAAAACGGTGGTGTTTCCCCTCTGCCAAGATACATAACAATCTCAGAATCAACTGTGGGGAGATAAATACACCTACCTACACACAGAGTCCCAGAAAATACTCTATGCGTCCATTTGCATACAGATCTGTATAGAAGTAGATCTGGAAGGGGCAAAAAAGAGGTCACCTTGGCTAACTCCAGGTTCAATCAGCTCTCCCAGACCCATTCCTGGGAGATGTGAGCCTGACTTATCTTCAGCACAGTTCCTCTCCCAGCAGCGGAGACCCTCAGTCTCTCCAGGCCATCCCTGGCACATCCTTCCTTAACAAAACCAATATATCTAAGCTCAGGCACAAGAAACACACAGGGTCCCTGCTAAGACGTGTTTAGACAAGCTCTGCCAAGGCAAGTACTTTACCTCATTTATATCACCCCTCTTGTTCCTAACCTGGGCACATCCCTGTGTTTCCAGCTCCTTCACTTCCAGAATATTTCTGCAAATGATGTTTTTTTTTCTAGCTTGCCCCTTTGACTGCATCTCTGTACACATCATGCTCTGGCTCTTCTGTGCTGCATCAGATGTTAGCTGCCTGTCCTCACCTTGCAGCCCACCGCCACCCATGCCCTCCTTATTCTTTCATATTTAAGACATGGCTCTGGACCACAGGAAGCCCACCTCCATCCATGCCTTGCTTAATTCAAACAAGCACCTCCCCATTTTCTGCCAGGGTCCTCCTCTGCATGCAAGGGGTCCCACTTAAACATCTGCAAAACGTCTCCAGCCTCCTCAGCCCCCTCCTTAAAGATATCCACCACCATGGTGCCTTAAAGACAAAACAAAGCATGACTGCAGCTTAGGTTGTTGTTGTTCCCATCATGCTAATGTCAACTGAGTGCTTCCTCAGACAGTTCCCTTCCATCTCCATCCATCTACAGCCTCTCCCTGTGGGCTGTACTCCACTGCTGCAGCAGACTGAGCCAAGGAAGCTGCAAGGGATGCTCAGCCTCTGCCACCAGCCAAAATCCCTCTTTGGGCCACCCCACAGGGAAAACACCTTGCTTGGAGCTAGTCTGAGGGATCAGAGCTCCAAATGGGAGCAAGGAATGGCTTTTTATCCCAAGTTTCTTCAGCCGCAAGCACAAGAGGGTCTTGGTGCCTGGCTGAGGCAAACCAGCAGCATGGTAAAGCCCAGGAAAGGCTGGCAAATGAGCAGAGCCCACCTTACAATTGAAAGAGACAAACACCCACAGCTGAAGTTTGAAAGGCGAGAAGACGGTGACTGATGCAGGCACGCTCAGTGATCTGATTCAGTCCCATCTTTCAGCAGGGCTTAGATTAAGTTCATCAAACCCAGATCTTTCCCCCTTCTTTTCTCTGCTGACACAAGTGAGCACCGCTCAAGGCATGTATTATCAGCAAAATGCAGTGTTCTTCACAGACCAAAGCAATCCTGCAACAAGGCAAAGAAACAGTTAGGCTAATCCAGGGACTAAGTGTCTTGTATTTTCTCTTCCCTTGTAGGTGAGTCCCAGGGAGTCTCCCAAGGATTTATTTTCTTTCTATAAACAAGGGTTTGTTCGACCAGAATCACTATAGAAACAGTTGAACTAATCTTCCAGTGTTATCCTTGCCTGAAGGTGAGAGCTATACGATATAGCCTGGGTTAAACTGGAACAAAATATAACCAAAACCCTGCCTCTTTCGCTGTATTTAACAGCAGCTTGTAAAGCAGCATGAGTTGTAGCATGTCACAGCATTGCTGTCGCACCACATCCCACATGCATGTGGCTTTGTGGGGGGGGCTGAGTCCCCAATTACCTATGGGACAAAATGGTTTTGGGAAGGAGAGCCGAAAAGAAATGCATCCATTAACCGCGATTTGCTGGCAAGAGTTTTTCATGTGCAAATAACAGAAGCAGGAAAATAGAGAAGGGGTTTTATCATTCCCCTGCTGCAAAATTTAAATAAACATAATTTCTTATGCTCAAAGGACATGTTGATGAAAAGGTTAATGTTATTACAGGTGCTTAAAGGGCTCTAAAAGCCTTATATCACTACATGGGATGAAAATGCATAGAGACAGCGAACATTGTAATAACATCCTTCTTAGTTCCTTCACTGACAGATGCCCTGTTTTGTTAGAACACAGGCAGTATTTTAATAAGGTTGAAACTCAGTCAAGTTTATAGCTCTTCATATGAAACAGAAGGATTTTCTGCCTTTTTCAACCCTTTTTATTTCTTCTTGTCCCCTAAATCTCATCTTCCTCTCACTGTCATCCGTGAAGTGAAGCACTGTGGAACACACATCAAGGAAACGTGGCAGCACCTCTGAGGGCCAAGTGTTCCTTTTCCTTCTTAAGGAGATGACGGATTTAGTTTAGATTTTGGCATCACTGCGCTGACAAGAGGGTTGGTCTTACCTGATGTGTTTTGGTACCATGTTTGAAGTGACGTTAGAGGAGGTATCAACACCTCCCAGGACTGGAATGGAGAAAAGAAGAAGCATAAAAAAATTATTGGCATGTACTTATAAAAAAAAGCAAGAGGTAATTGCAACGTCTTACCTAGTTCTCAGCACTTTTTAGTTCAAGGAACTGTGTGTGTACAACTGCAGCCGTCATAATCTCCTAAGGCTCAGATCAAAGGCATGGAGTCTGCATACCAAAACAGGGGAAGTTCAGGCTAGATATAAGGAGGAAGTTCTTTACTGTGAGGGTGGTGAGGTGTTGGCACAGGTTGCCCAAACAAGTGGTAAATGCCCCATCCTTGGCAGTGTTCACGGCCAGGTTGGGCAGAGCCTTGGGTGACATGGTCTAGGGTGGAGCATCCCTGCCCATGGCGGGGGATTGGAACCGGATGATCTTTAAGTCCTTTCCAACCCAAACCATTCTATGTTTCTATGATTCTATGATTTGTTGTGTAAAGGGATGGGGGTATTATTTGTTTCTAAGTGTGGGACAGTAGAGTACAAACCTCAACTGAAAGCCAAAAAGCCAAACCCAACCAGGGACTGTTATGTTTTATTGATTTGTATTGAGGATGGGTGAAATTAGTTCAAGACATGCTTTTCAGGAAAAATAAATATCTATGGGAAAGAATTGTCAAACACACACATAAAAAAAAAAAAAAGGAAGAAATAAAATAAAATGAAGAGCATGGTGGAGACTTTGAGCCAAGCAGTGGGAGTGCTGACCTCCTGCTGTCTGTGTACCTTTCCTGAATAAATATTTCTGCCATACACAGATAAAAGATTATTTTTATAACAAAATTAGCTTCTGTCCAATGCTACACTGGTTTCTCTCTCTAGGCAAAATGCAGAATTTCAGTTGCTTTGTATTGAACGGGTAAGTGGAAACATCCTGATGCTTAACGTCCTTTCCAACCCTAACTGTTCTATGATTCTGTGATGCTCAGAAATTAAATGGACAGCCTGATAAGAAAGTAGGGTCTGGTTTTTTTTTTTAGTCCCTTTCATAAATCTACCTGATTGCTGCAGATGCCTGGTCCTGTGTTTGTTTCTTGTCTTAGCACTGGTCTAACACCACTGATAGATACTGGTCAACCCTGAGATGTGCTGACCTTGGGCTGTGTTGGTTTTTGGATAGTTCCCACTCCCCAGAGCATGCCATTTGTGCTTCGGGGTGAATCTCATACCTGGGGATCATCCTTTTGCCTCCCATCTGATGGTGAAAAAGGGAACTCCAACATCCAAATGTCATCTTATGGACATAACCAAGGTCAGGGCATAGCAATAGGCTACCATGCTCTGCAAATCCTCCTTGCAAGGCTACCTTTACACTAGGTGTTTCTTCAGAGGATGGTCTTTTAATAATAGCACATGAAGCAGCCATGGGAGCAGAGTTAAAGCCACTTTCCTTTGGCATCTCGGGGGCACTTGAGGACAAATGTTTACATCTTCATGTGTTGCACATGCTGGGACAAAGACAACACATAAAGAAGTCTGAGCCACTCTGCTTCCTTCTAATCAGCAGCAAAACAGTGGAAATACAGTCTTTTTCGTTTCCTTCATGGAAAAAGTGCATGAAAGCCTGAAGCCTTTAGGACACTGGCTATCCAACTGACTAGCTGAAGAGCAAACCCCATCTCCAGAGGAAGCTGGTCAGTGTTACTGCTAACATTGCTGCCTCTGATTTATAGGTTATTACTGCTGAAGACTATTTACCCCATTTTCTCATGGTTGTCTCCTCCTAGCCACTTATTAATTAGATCCAGCTACTAGCTGCACACCTATATTTTCATTTAGGTTGTGCTTTGGATACTTTTGAGTTCATTTTTAATAGACTCGTGTCCTTTTAAACTCCCTTCATCTTTAAAAGTCTTTTGCAAACCGGAGAAGAACAAACCTCATTGCTGTTCTCACATGCATGTACCCACACACAACTTGGTCACCCATGGTGGCTTTTGCAGGTTTGCCTTAGTTAAATAAATGTCCTTCCCTCCACATTTGAAGTGTTCCCAGTGGAAAAGTGAGGTAATGTTATTTTGTTATCTAAAACAACCAACGAGTTTTTTAAAGGATGACCTCCGTGTGTCTGTGTATATACAGACACACTCGCTCATGCACAAGCACATGCAAGCAGAAATGCACATAAAAGACCCCGTTATGAGTTTCAAACTTAGGTAAACCTCCTGTAGCCCTCATTAGGATTTGGGCTGGACTTGGCTCCAAGGTTCAAACTCCATCTGCTCCCCTCAAAAGATCTTTGTTTTCATGTCATGGGGATGAGGAAAGCTGGTACATGGAGATTCTTTGGCTCTGGACTGCTCCCATCCTCCTTTTAAAATCTGGGGTAAATCAAGAGCAAAGTGGGTCTGGGTTTAAGGACTGGGGGGGGGGGGGGGGGATTTGCAGTTGTTGGGAGCTGCTTTGGCTGATGTAGCTCTATAGCAACATACTATTGAACAGCATTTTCTCTCTTCGTTGGCTTTAATGTCATGCAGTAAGGATTTCAGATGGATTTTGCCCTTCTTGGAGCCCTTCAGATTCACACAGAGAACAAAATCAGCACAAAAAAAAAGAAGAGAAAAAACCCCAAACACACACAAAATTCCAACCAAACCAAAAAAATCCCATGCTCAAAAAAAAAAGGAAAAAGAAAGTAAAACTCAGAAAAACTGCTGGATTGCAAAATCCCAACTGGTTTGGACCTGTTGCTGGCCTCTTCTACTTGTCATCCGCCTTCCTTATCTCTCCCTCTGCCCTTTCCCTTCCCCTTTAAACCACAGGGAGCATTGATACAGTCATTTATCAGTGTCTTGCGGGCATTTGTGTCTCCCCAGTCCTCCTGTGTTGACTTTCCACCCCTAATCACCCGCAGCCCTCACACCAGCATCCCCGGTGGGTGAGGAATCACTGCTGCCGGTACCCGGGTGAAGCAGGGTGGCCGGGCTGTGCAGCCAGGCGAGCACCACTGCTCTCTTCTGGAGGATTATATATTATATTCTGCTTATTTATAGGATCAGAGAGGTATTTTTGCCTTTAGATTAAAAGCTGGTGATAAACAGATAAAAGGATGGAGCTCTGTGGTAACTGAAAACCGGTTAATACCCCCCCCACACACACACATTTTAAATGACCATGTATTGCATTTTGTAATAAATTAACTTCTCCTCTTCCACGCTTTGATAAAGGAGGGGTGAATCTCTCAGTGGTATCTTGGTTGCGGTGCTTAATTAGATTGGTTTCAGTGGGTTGGAAAAATAAAACTTGATTTCATAACAAAGAGTGAAACCACAGACAAGCTGGTGTTGTAATTGAAATTGAGTTGATAAGGAAGAAACGATCCCAGAGGCACTGGGGGGGGGCAGCAATGGGGGGTGAAATCAGGACTTAAATCAGGTTTAAACAGATGTTCCGATGTCTGGATTTTGCCAAACATTTTATGTTCACAATGTCCAGGATTTTTATTTGAACCTTTGTCTAACCAGATGGTAAAAACCTGTTCAGATCAAATAAAAGAATCAACCTGCCTCTTTACCACCACATGACCCCAAGTATATATATATATATATATATATGAAGGACTTCAATTAACTCTATTTATTTTATTGTCTGGTTGCAGTTGTATTTCAGGAAGGTAGATCAATACTTTGGGGCATTGCTGCTCTCTCGGCTGATGGCAGCAGAAGTAGCAGGAAATGGGGAAGGAAAAAGAAGAGTCTGTCCTTGCTGGGCTGTAAACCCATGAGCGATAAGATTTTATTATCATGCAGTTCCAGGGAGGTTTAGATAAGGTTAGGGTCGATTTAATAGGATCCAAGCTGAACTTCCAGACCCCCAGAAAAGTCTTTATATCTTTAATTGCTCTGCAGAGAGGAAAAATTAATAATTTTATTCATTTCATTTGAAGTATTACGAAGCTTAATATATGTATTTTTATTTATGTAACCCCAGGATTAAATCATGTGATAACGAGTGGCTATAACTCCTGAACGAATATTGCTGCAAGAGCAACCAGATGGACACGTTCAACTGCGGTATGTAAAACGCCAGCAAAACCAGACCTGCAGCAGAGGCAGATAACGGGGTGAAACACTGACCCTACTGCAGTGAGCAGCAAAGCCCCGTGATCGGGAGAGGACCAGGAATTCACCCGGCTCTGCCCCTTATCACTGGGTACAGCTGGGGAGACAGGGACACATCTGGGGCTGGGGGAAAGCCTGCAGTTTAAAGGCTGCTGCTTGAGTTGAGGGTCTGGAGCACAGGGTTTGCAGCCCACGGCCAGGCACGGCTTTTCAGCCTCCTCTTCCCACATCCCTGCTCTGTTTTGAGAAGAAAGAAGTTTATCGCTTGGGCAAAGGCTGTCAGGGAAGATGGAGGGTGGAGGGAGGGTTTTAGGCTTCAGAATGGGGTTTAGAAGAGGGACATGGCAGATTGCTCCCCAGAACGGTGATAGGAGACCCATATAGGGTGAAATACAGGGGACCTAAACCATTTAAGCACACTCCAAGCTCTTGTTTGTAATATTAACTTATCTAATACCTAATTCAATGCTATCTTCTGTGAACAGTGTATAACATAAAAATCCATATATAAATACAAATATACATATATAGACATAAAAATGCAAGTACAGCCTAATTTATTAAGGCATTTAGAGCATTGTAGTGAAGTAAATCAGGATTCATAAATACAAACTCAGGCTAATCAGTACAATTTGTCTGCACATTGGCACTATTGTTCAAGGAAGGTCCTGGTCTCATTCCTTGCTTTGTCTCTCCCTGAGTATCTGGGTATTATCTTCTTTATGCTCTTAATGTCTGTGTCTGTAAAACAGTAAAAACTACCTTTGGCTACCCAATCCTTAGTTTACACAGTTACATGCTACAGCTCACCCTTTTTTCCACTCAAAAAGCAGCATTTCTACTTCAGATCATGTCTCCTTGCAAATCAAAAATGAAATAACCCAGCAGCCCTAAATGTATTTCTAATTTCCTTCAAATAAACCATTTTGCTATGTCTGGAAAGTATATTCTAACGAGGAAAGTAGGGAGAGCTATCAAGATATTTCTTGATCTCTTAATTTTATATTCATCATAAGAACCACTTTTTAATTTTTTGAAATAATTTCTTCTTTTCCCTTCTCAGATTCCTTTTATCCTTATGATATTCCTTCACACACATCCATCAGGAATTTGAAAAGTTAATGTATTTTTTACAAAGGAAAAATGTATTTTTTTACAAAGGAATACCTGTAGCATCAACTCTGTATAAAAATACACACAAAGCTCTGTACAAAGCAGGCATCCAGAGAAGCTGCCAACACTTAAAACATGCTTCCCCCCCCCCGAAAAAAAATAAATAGAAAACTCCATAAATAAAGGTCAAAACTGTACTCTGTAAATGGTAGGAATATAACCTGGGTGTGAATACTTGCTCTTAAATTCTTTGTAATCCCGGCAGGAAGCAAATGTCATGTCGGAGGGGATCTGAAAGACAAATTGCTCCTACGTTTGCAATCAAGGCTGCGTTAGACTGATGAGTCCAAAAGCACAGAGTGTAAATTAATAAAAGCGTGACCAGGACTTCCAAGCAGATGCATGACACTGACATTTAATTTAGTTTTCCCAATTAGTTAAAAAGAGAGCTTAATCAGGATGCTGTTCCAAACACATGGAAATCAATTATTCTCTTTTATTTCCATCAAGTTTAGTCAAGGTCCATTTATTTAAAGAACAAATATTCACATTCCTGGGGCAGAGGGATCTGCTTGCATGACATCAGTTCTCAAACAGTAGGGAAGGTACAGTTTGTGCTCTGCTGATTTTTAAAAGGCATTTGGAGAACTTCATTACTTTTGTCTCTTAAATTTTATCTCTCATCTTGTAATTATTATCAGGACCATTCAGGTTTATTAATTCCTAAAGAGGAAAAGGAGCAAACCCCTGTGGTGCAAGCAAACATGCGGGGATCAGAAGGAGTGGAGCTGGTCAAATCTCTTCTTGTGATGATGGGAGAAAATGTATGTGCAGAAACACCAAAGGCAAAGCTTACCTGGGTAAAAGAAAAAGAGCATTAAAACACAAAGTCCTTGGGGGGACTTTGGGCTGGGAGGTCGGCTGGTCTTAGCCTTGTGGTAATTATAGACACCAAGGGTGTGGAGGGGAAGGAAACAAGGCTATATCCAAGTTGCATGTTAATAAATATGCAGGAGGTTATTCTCCTGTTTGAATGCATAAATCTTCCGTGAGTGGTCTGTGTGCGCCTGGAATGTGAGGAGCTGGGCTGAGCCAAGGCAAAGTCCTGTCCAAATTTCACTACTTTCCAAAACGATGCCTCATTTATTAGTGTAGGCAGCTCCGAGTCCCCTGGGATTAACGTCTTGGCCGCCCAGAGTGATTAGATTGGAGATCAGGAGGAGCCCCGGAGTCTGAAGCTCAAAGCACTTCATTCAGCAGCGGCAGGGACTTGGGATGCAGGGGAACTCCAGTTCTGTCGGGCGGCAGCACGGAGGACCTCTGAAACGCTCCCAGCCCGGGGAAGACACACCAAGATACATACAAATCACTGTTTTCACACCAGGTGTGATATTTACATATAGCTGTACGTGGATATTTACATATACAGTGTATAAGTTAGTGTTTTAATATAGAATTGTTATCGCTTTTATCAATAACTGCGTAATAATTAAAAGTGCAGCCATTGCATTTTTTGTCTACTCTGTTTTTTTCAGAGAAAGCTTTAACTTTACAAATATTTAGATGAAAGAAGGAGGCTCAGCTGCAGGTTTGCTCTCTGCTTCACCAAAACCAAGTGTCTTCCAGCAACAGATCCTCCACCCCATAAATGTCCCATTTGGTACTGGTGGATCTTCCAGAGTTGGACTTTCATCTTTCCTCATTATTTAATCCAAAATCAACTCTGTAAATCACTAGATCATGCGCAGTGCCTCCCTCATGAGAAGCTTCTGATATGTAGCAGAGTGGTGAAAGAGTTAATAGCTCTGTTTGCAACCAAAAGGAGAGAATCTCCTCTTACACCTTCCTGAAAACAACTTTGGCCCCCAGTGCCATTAGCTAGACATGTTATATGGGCATATATTTGAAATATCTTGGTTTGGAGAGCACTAACACTCTCTGTTCTGCCCAGATCTCTTGATTTTCAACAGATAGCCACCACAACAGGAAATTAATAAAACTGAGGTTATCCATTACCGAATCAACTGCAAACTAAATCTCATCCTATAATTGCAAGAAAACCTATCCCACTCCTTGTTTAGTGTTCAGACTTAGCTGGAGGATACTAAACATAATTCTATGTTATAGATACACCAACTTATTAGCAAAGACTTGGGGCTAAAATCCTTTCCTCTTGTTTTTGTTTGCACAGGAAGGGCAAGGAGGGGAGGGATGGGAGGGAGAAGACAGCTTCTGGGCTCCCCTGGCAGTATCGTCTGATATCAATCGTGCCGTGGGTTTTCCAGGGTTTTGTGGGACCCTCCTTGAAAATGGAAGAGAAATTACCATAAAACCTTTACAAAGACTCCTATGAAACCTCACTATAATTTGAGAGCATCCTCTTGGGAAAGGGGGAAATTTCCAGAGGCCCAGATTGGAGGTCTGGTGGGATCCAGGTGCCTCGCCCTCCCTTGCAGGGCTCTCACAAATGCCTATGAGCAAATTTCTCTGCAAACTTCTGCAATTATTACTCGCTGACTATGGTCAAAGGCAGCAAAAAGGAACACATTCCTGCTTGTTTGGCATCCTAGTCCACAGTGGGGGTGAACCCAGCCCTCCCTAGAGAAGCTGAAATCCTTATTCCAGAGGCAGTTTGTATTTTGGCAGAAGGGAAGGGTGTTGAGCAGATACATTCCCAGTTTCAATCAGCCACCAGGGAACATCTCCCAGTAGCATTAGTATATCCTAAAGCCTACAGCTGCATTGGAGCATGGAGAAGGCATACGATGGGCCACTGAAGGTCACTCTCCGTCTTGTCTTGGGGTGAGGTCCCCTCCGAATCCCAAATGGGCTCATTACATCCCATCCCAAGGTCTTCGGAAGCCGCAAGGATTTGTCTTGGAGAAAGAAGGATGGGCATGGAGTTTTTTGGCTCTTCTTTTTGGGTGAGCATCAAATAAGTGTCAGGGGGATAGGTGCGTACGTGTGCTGCTGCACACGGTCAGGCTGCTCCATGCCCCAGAATAGGACTCTGGAGCTAAAAAGAAGCACACACACACACATACAAAAAAAAAAATACATATTTTTTGATATTTTTCCTGCTAATTTCAGGAAACTGTCCTAAATTTCCACTGCAAGGTAACCCGCTCCAATTCACTGGGGAGAGGAAGTTTAAGCAGACTGTTTGTCCCCAGTCTCAACCACACACACAGACACACAGACTTACGGACACACACCAGAGGAAGGGATTGGATGCCATAAAACAAGGCAATTGGGAAAGGGAAAAGAAGTAGCAACATTGTTGGCCATTAATAGCTCTTTTCAGCCTGAAATGTAGGTCTGTAATTGTTAACAAACTGTAATAGAAACAATCAGCAATGACAGAAAAGCAGCATCCAAAGGGCCTGATCTAAATTTACATCTCCCATTTACTAGAAAGTGGTTTTGCATTGGGAACTCTTTCAGCATTGTTTCAGAGCAAGCTCTATTTAGTCTTTCGCAGGAAAAGCAGGTCCTAGGATTTCCTCATGAATTACAAATAGATCCCCCAATCCAAACTCCTGGTTAATATACTGCTCCAGTACTCAGTGAAGTTGCAGGAGGAGTCATTTGGCACTGGACCTCGGCCCAACTATAATTAAGGATGACATTCTTCACATGTGCCTTTCAGGCATATTTTATTTGATTTCTTTTTTTTTCAGTACTCTTGAGAATTAGGATAGTTTGGGATTGAAGAAAGAAAAGGGGAGGGAGGAGGAAAGGGGACCTGGGTGTTAAGTGATAAGCAATTGAACTGCAGCTATTTTCAAGCCGGTAAGAGCAAAAGCACTTAGAAATACAGAGGAGGTGGGAGATTTTTGGTGCCAGGCTCCAGGATGGACCAAGTGTGCTCCTGCAGCAAGATGACTTGGTGTGTGCTTGTGATGTACCCTGCTCAGAGCCCAGAAGATGCTTTCACAGACCGATGGTATAATCAGTGCAATTCAATGTGGTTCAAGAGGCTGTTAAATCCAAAGTGGCTTCAACCTGGAGCAGGGAGGACTCCTGTCATCACTGTTACTCTAATCCACCAGGCTCTGTGACTTTTGGCAGCTTATCTCTAAAAGCAGAGCGTGCCGTTGCCATCTTCACACTGCCTAAAAACCAGCTCTGCAAGCGCTTTGCCTTGCACCTTGCGGAGACATCTGATGGTGGGCAGAGGATGTACAACCATGTGTAATTCTCATCTGCTCAGATCCTATGGGAAAGGATCAGTGTGATTTATCTTAGCCAGTATTTGCAAGGTATCCTTTCTATTGTTTGCTAACTGCCGCTAGGTTTGGACAGCAGGCGGAGGGGTCAGAGCCAAGGCAGAGAACAGAGATTTGCCGGGATCACGCAATGCTCCAAGCCTGTCTGCAGTAAACAGAATCTCCTTAAAGGTCACATCTTCAGGATCCCACTGCAATTGCCAAAGGAAACTGCAATCATTTTTCAGTCCTTTAAACGCCAGACTAAAATGTACTCAGCCACAATTTTCCTACATGTTCCTGGTTTGTGAGGAGACTACTTAGGAGTCATTTCCTTGCCAAGAAAAGCTTCTCTTTCCTCCTGAACCCGGGACAGACCCGGGCAGCCCTCTGCAGAGTTAGGGGTCAGGGCACAAGGGATGAAACCTCGCAACTGGACCCCGTAGGGCACCCCAATGTAGACGCCTTTTGCAGCATCAGCAAAGCAGTTTGGACAACTAAACCACTTTCTTTGTCACTCCGAAACCCCTCCATCAGCAGTGTAAGAAGGACCAGCTCCAGGCTGAGAAATCATAATACCTTTCTGGGTAGAAAAGTCATCAATTGCATCTCTTTTTCCTCTCCTAAATCATCCATGAAAAAACTTACATTTCTCATGAACACTTCTCCCCCCCCCAACTCAGCAACAACTGCATTTATAAAACCACTTTTCATCCCTTATTTACAGCAGGGAATTGGGTCTATCCTTGTCACTCATCCTCCCCAAACACACAGTAAAAAACTCAGCTTTCCTGGCACAGGCTGCAATCCACCCAACTAAGGCACATCACCAGCTCCAAAGCTTAAGTGTGACCCCAGTGTGAATTAAGTGCTGTCAAACCTGGCAAGAAAAGAGTCCACCCATAGGACTGACCCTAAATGAATAGCCACTGTGTTTACATGAACCACCCAACAGATTGCTTCTCTCTTACCCAGAGCCCCGACGTGTGTCAATAAAAACCTCTGGGTTTCATTAGGCAGCCCCTGCCTGGGTACATAAATAATAAGGCTGTTGTCAGATCTCCCTATGGTGTGTAAGGGCAGATCTGGAAACCTGAAGGCCGTGACCTTCATGTTTCTCAGCAGGGACCGAAACGCCCTCGGAGCCAAAGTAGTGGGAAAATGAGAGTCTGTGTTATGCTTTAACATGATACTGACAGGCAAATGTGATTTCTCAGAGTTCACTCCAGCGAACACTGATCTGTTTTATAATCTCGAGTGCTGGCCCTGCTGCAGCTCCAAGGCTGCTGCGGGAAGGGGATGGAGGCACAGGGAGCTTCCTCTTGGAGTTCCGCTGGGATCACGGGGGGGGACCTTCTTGAGGAGAGGGCGAAAAGGCACGGTCGTGTTTGGGATGAGGAATGAGGAGGGTTATAAAGAGAATGAGGAATGAGGAAAGTTAAATGGAGGATGAGCTCACTGCTGTAGGGGGGGTTTTGTGGCACAGTAAGATGTCAAAGGGGAGAGCTGGGAATCCTCACCCCACTGGGGTGAAATCTTATCAGGAATGGGGAGAGGCAATGTGCCAGTTGAGAGGTTACTGTGCCATTGGGAGCTAGTAGTAGTGAAATGGGAATGATCCAGGCTCTTCCTCTGACCTCAGCCCCTTCCTACCACAGCCATTTCCAGGAAATCCCTGCTTTCTTCTATGGGGAGGGATCTGCTCAGCCAGCTGGGAGCAGGCTATGCTGGAGCAGCGTGGCCAGGAGAGACCCTGGACGTGCAGGTCAGGGTGGGTATAAAAAATGCCATTAGGGTTTTTCAGTGCTGACACCTCCACGTCTCCATATGAGCCCAACCCTGGTAGGACTAGAACCAAAACAAGGAATCCCTTTGCCAACAGCCTCCAAACCATAAAACCCACTTAAGACCATGGCAAGGCAAAAGATGGAGTGATGCTCATCCTCTGAAAACGGGCTGGGATGAAGGGAAAGTGTATTCAGGATGCTTGCAAACACTGCAAGGGCTGGAGGAATATGTGGGTGAATGGCTCAGTGGGGTTCAGGGATGCTTCTACCTTCATCCTGATGCCTGCTCAAGGAAGAAGGATGCTGTGCAATGTCTGAGCATGTTTGTCATCTATCTTTTGTCAGAGGAATTAACTATACACACAGGCTGTCTCAGGAGGGTTTTCCCTGCCAAGGTGAAGTTTCAGGAATGGTCAATAGGGCTTTCAGCCTCAGAACAGGGAATCATTCCCAGAAGGGTTTTTTTGGCCAGCAAGGCAAGCTGCTAACCCTGGCATCAGTGAGAGATGGGCATGGAAATGCAAGGTACCAGGCCAACATCCTAAATTTGAAGGGCGAAAAGGAGAAGGTCAGGAGATGACTTTATGAGTTGTGGAAGCAACGGTGGCGTTTTTCCAGGAGTACACTATGTCTTTAGCCCAAGAATGTATACCACGCACCGCGCGCCGGGTGACAGAGTTAATCACCCAGTGAGCAGGAGGAACCGGGGCACCCGGGGCAGGAAACGCTTCCCAGAGGGAGCAACCGTGGGGCTGGAGACCGGGAGAAGCTCCATCCCCACGTGGCGGGAGGAGAACCATCCCTCTGCATGCGTTGCGTGCAAAGCCAACGCAGCCCGGCCCCTGTGTGGTCTAGAGAGGTTTGCGTGTGTGGTCCTGCAAAGCCCTGCTCATCTGTCCAAAGGCTGCTAACTGCCTGCTGAATGACCACGTCTGTTTACTTTAGCTCTGTCTGCACCAACTGAACTCTGATCGCTGCCTTCCTCCAGCTGGGCCGGCTCAGGACCCCAACGTGAAGGAGAGCGGAGAGAGATCTGTGTGTGTGTGAGGCTCCAAAAAAAGAATAGGCTGCAAATGGACTACAGTGTAAATCACGGCGAACAATTTATGGGCCATTTTCTCTCCCATCATTTCTTCTCTGATCCCCAACCCCCCCACCCTCCTCACTCAAACAGACCAGGCTCATAAATTGCCCGTGTTGAGTGCTGGCAGAAAGGTTTTTCATGTTCCTGACAGCTGCAATAAAAATATGCCTGTGTGTCTGGTAATTGTGTGTGCAAGAGGGGGAGGTGGGTGCCTGTGCAGGGTGCTCATGTGTGGGTGCGGATGCACATGAGATAGTATAGCATGTGGGGGTGTTGGGGTGATGCACGTGTGAGCTCTGAACTCATGCATGTGCTGTGAGTGCATGTGTGTGCTGTGAGTGCATGTGTGTGCTGTGAGTGCATGTGCTGCAAGCGCATGTGTGACTTGTGAGTGCATGTGTGTGCTGTGAGTGCATGTGCTGCAAGCGCATGTGTGTGTTGTGAGTGCATGTGTGTGCTGTGAGTGCATGTGTGTGCTGCGAGTGCATGTGCTGCAAGCGCATGTGTGTGCTCTGAGTGCATGTGTGTGCTCTGAGTGCATGTGTGTGCTGTGAGTGCATGTGTGTGTTGTGAGTGCATGTGTGTGCTGTGAGTGCATGTGTGTGCTGTGAATGCATGTGTGTGCTGCGAGTGCATGTGCTGCAAGCGCATGTGTGTGCTCTGAGTGCATGTGTGTGCTCTGAGTGCATGTGTGTGCTGTGAGTGCATGTGTGTGCTGAGTGCATGTGTGTGTTGTGAGTGCATGTGTGTGCTCTGAGTGCATGTGTGTGCTGTGAGTGCATGTGTGTGCTGAGTGCATGTGTGTGTTGTGAGTGCATGTGTGTGCTCTGAGTGCATGTGTATGTTGTGAGTGCATGTGTGTGCTGTGAGTGCGTGTGTGTGCTGTGAGTGCATGTGTGTGCTGAGTGCATGTGTGTGTTGTGAGTGCATGTGTGTGCTCTGAGTGCATGTGTGTGTTGTGAGTGCATGTGTGTGCTGTGAGCGTATGTGTATGCTGCGAGTGCATGTGCTGCAAGTGCATGTGTGTGTTGTGAGTGCATGTGTGTGCTGTGAATGCATGTGTGTGTTGTGAGTGCATGTGTGTGCTGTGAGTGCATGTGTGTGCTGTGAGTGCATGTGTGTGCTGTGAGCGTATGTGTATGCTGTGAGTGCATGTGTGTGTTGTGAGTGCATGTGTGTGCTGTGAGTGCCTGTGTGTGCTGTGAGCGTATGTGTATGCTGCGAGTGCATGTGTGTGCTGTGAGTGCATGTGTGTGTTGTGAGTGCATGTGTGTGCTGTGAGTGCCTGTGTATGCTGTGAGCATATGTGTATGCTGTGAGTGCATGTGTGTGCTGTGAGTGCATGTGTGTGTTGTGAGTGCATGTGTGTGCTGTGAGTACATGTGTGTGCTCTGAGTGCATGTGTGTGCTGTGAGCGTATGTGTATGCTGCGAGTGCATGTGCTGCAAGTGCATGTGTGTGTTGTGAGTGCATGTGTGTGCTCTGAGTGCATGTGTGTGCTCTGAGTGCATGTGTGTGCTGTGAGTTCACTCGTGCTTTGAGTACGTGTGTGCTCTGAGCACATGTGTGTGCTCTGAGTACATGTGTGTGCTGTGAATGCATGTGCGTGCTGCAATAGAATGTGTGTGCTCTGAGTTCACACGTGTGCTCTAAGTACATGTGTGTGCTCTGAGTGCATGTGTGTGCTGCAATAGGACATGTGCTGCAATTGCATGTGTTTGCTGTGAATGAGTGTGGGTACTGACAGTGCACGTTTGCAGTGATTGCAGGCATGTGCTGTGAGTGTGTGCATGTGTTCTGATTGCACGTTCATACTGTAACTGCATGTTTGTGCTGTGATTGTTCATGAGTGCGCATGTGCCATGACTGCGTATGGATGTGTGTGCCATGACTGCCTGTGCGTGTGCTGTGATAGCATGTGTGTGCTAATTGCACCTTTCTGCTGCAATTGCACATGTGTTGCGACCACAGGAAAGTGTGAGCCGTGCTGTGTGTGCATGGTGACTTCATGTGTCCATTTGTGCATTTGCCAGGCAATGATGTGCATGCATGCAGAAGGCCAAAGGTTTCCTATGCATGACAATAAGCTGTGAGCAGTTGTGGGTGCACACAGGCATGAGAGCATGTACAAGCAGGACACACTTTTAATGTGGACATGGGAAATGATTTTTGCACCCCAGGGGAATGCTTGAGATTTGAATTTTTTTTTTTTTTTAAATCAAGATTAAAAATTCTAATCATGATCTTTAGTAAACACACCCTAATTGAAAATACAGTGATTTTTGGGGCTGGATCAATCGCAGTGTTTATTCTGATCATTCCTAAATACTCCAAATACTCCAAGCTGGGAATTTCTTACTTAAAACCAAGACCTCTAGGCTATTGCTTAGGTTAAATTTTGAGACCCAAAATGAACTGAGCTGATAAGCCCAGAGAATTGAATTCTTCAAAGCAATGAAATCTCAAATCAGAAGTAAGTTTTGCAGCTGTAATGCAAATAATCTCAGTCCTGAGAGCCAGTTAGGGAGGAAATAATGCTCAGTCACAGGATTCTTAGAAAACAGCTTTCTCCTTTTCATCACTTCTCCATATTCCCTCTTTGAATGATGTTATTCTCACAAGAAGCTCTATGGGAAGAAACAGGCCAGCAGATCCCAGGGTGCGCAAAGTGTTACCCGCAAAAACCTGGGAGCTTTTGTCTGGGGAATGATATTTTTCTCCTCTAGGTCTGTATTTTTCCTTGACCCAGTTTGGTTTCTCTTGAGTGCTCACCACAAACACTCTTTCAAGAGTTTGCGCCCACATTTGCGTCACTAACGGTTTGAAAAGCTTCTAATTAGTAAAAAGACTAGAAGGGTGATGAACAAGATGCACAGTGCCATGCGGGGAAAGAAATCAGGATTTAGTTAAGCAAAATCAGAGCCCACAGATCTCTGCATTCTGTTAATTTATAGCTACAGGTTTGTTAGGGAGACCATAGCCTGCTCCAACACTATTCCCAACCAACTAAACTGGAAGAAACCCCAGACAAAACCCAAGCAGGGATGTGGATTTGTGCAGAAAAGAGAGGATCAAGCCCCCTGGAAAAGGGAAGTCTGTTTTTATCCGTGCTGTTTGCAGACACTGCAAGTGTGTCTGGGCAGGGGCAGGAGGAAAACAGCACTGGGGTGTTTCTGAGTCCGAGGATCAACAGCCCCGTGTATGCCTGGGCTTTGTAGCTGTAAGTGCCTCTGTAGGGAACAAAGAAAGTGGGTAAAAATTGAATTATCCACTTAAGGTTGTGTCAGCTTTCCATCATAAATCTTATTTTTCTTTGCAGAGGTTTATCACTCGTCAGTAAAAATTCCTCCCAGCCTGAACCTTTGCGTGCATGATATGGTTTCAATGCTTAAAAAAAGGCTTCATAGGTATGTAATTTAATAGGGTATAAAGTTATCATCTTATGCAGAGAGAAATATGGTTTCTTGCAGCCATACCAGAGGAATGGAACCTGGGGCTGGTGGGAGTGATGGCTGCAGGGGAGCTCTGGTAACCCTGCGCTGTGAAGAGGCAGCTTCCAGGGGGCCCCACTTAAGGCAGGCCCCAGGCCAGGCACCCCCTTTGCCATCACGACCTCCACAGAGCCAAGGGGAAACCACGTGGGCACGAGGGATGCTCTGCTCCTGCATCCCATGGGCTACAGATGAACCCCTCCCTGTACAGTGCATCCTCAGACATTGACCACCTGTGTTGTAATCTATCTTTATTTAAAATGAGAGGCTCTCCACGTTTTCTTTATTTTCACCTTTCATTTTCTATGTTCCCTTTCCTTTCCCTTTCCCTTTCCTTTTCCTTTCCTTTTCCTTTCCTTTCCCTTTTCTTTCCTTTTCCTTTCCTTTTCCTTTCCCTTTTCTTTCCTTTTCCTTTCCTTTTCCTTTCCTTTTCCTTTCCCTTTTCTTTCCTTTCCTTTTCCTTTCCTTTTCGTTTCCCTTTTCTTTCCTTTTCCTTTCCTTTTTCTTTCCCTTTCTTTCCTTTTCCTTTCCCTTTTCTTTCCTTTTCCTTTCCCTTTTCTTTCCTTTTCCTTTCCTTTTCCTTTCCTTTTCCTTTCCCTTTTCTTTCCTTTTCCTTTCCTTTTTCTTTCCCTTTTCTTTCCTTTTTCTTTCCCTTTTCTTTCCTTTTTCTTTCCTTTTCCCTTTCCTTTTCTGCCTTTTGCCTTTTTCACTTTTCCCTTTTCACTTTTCCCTTCCTTTCTTTTCCCTTTCTCCCATTTCCCTTTTCCCTTTTTTCCCTTTCCCCCTTTTTCCTCTTTCCTTTTCCTTTCCCTTTTTTCCTTTCCTGTTTCCTTTCCTCCCCATTTTCACACATTTTTCCCTATTCTTCAGCTTATTCCTACTTTTACTCGTGTTCTTATCCCTGTCCCTATTCCCTCTCAGCCATTCCTTCCCCCTTCCCACGCGGCCGCGGGGGTCCCCGCAGGGCCGGGGCCGGGGGAGAGCGGAGGGAGCCGGGGCTCGGGGGCCTGCGGGGGGGTCCCGCCCGGGCGCCAGGCGCTGCCCCCGACCCCCGCATTAACCCCGCTGACACGGGCGGGCGCCGCGGAGCCAGCGCGGCCCCTGCTCGGCCCCGCCGCCTCCCCCGGGGGCTGCCCCGAGCACCCCCCCCCCCCCCCCCCAGCTCTTAGGGGCTGTCAGCCCCCCGAGGCACGGTACCCCCCTGTGATCCAATCTCTGGTTTGGCTGCAATGTAGGGGTGGATGAAATGGGGATAAAAACGGTGGTTTTGGACAAAAAGCTGTCACAGTCTAGGGGAAAAACCCTCCATCCCACCGTGTTGTGTTGGTGACCCCGCGATGTTTCCCATGCAGAAATCCTGCCCAGGGCTGGGGGATCCCTGCTGGCACTGAAAGCCCTGAGATGCCACGCAAGAATGGAGAACTTTCAATCAACAAATATAAGCCCATAAGGAAATCTCCTTGCAGCTCCTTTTTACCTCCCTGCTCCACGCACCAGGGTGCTTGGCAGCCTCTAAAGCCTGGCAAGGGGGTTTCTCCTGAATCCTCCTCTCCACAGACCACGTTTCTCTTGCTTCTTGTATATCCTCCTTCTTCCTTTTCAGCTTTAGGACTGAGGTCCGCGTTTGTTACGAGCCTGCTTTGCTCCCCTCCATGGGGGAACTGGGAGATGGGGCTGCACCCCTCAACAGGCTGCAGGGGAGACTTGATGCAAGGAGGATGCCCTGGCCCCCCAGGAGGATGCGGGGTGAGGAGGACCACTCTGGGGATGCCCAGCATTACCCCACCGCAGCGGGGATGAGGCGCACGCAAGGGAAGGAGGGAGGGCGGGCGGAGGGAAAGCTGATCCTGAAGTTTCCATCATCTGAAATTGAAGCGCATGTGCCTATAATGAAATATTTCCTCCCATTTCATGGCAGCTCAGTAATTCCTGATGGCAGGGAGCCTGGGAAAACAGATCCCCCCTGCTCCCACCCACAGCGCCTGACCGCACGGCCAGGGACAAACAAGGGCTTCGTTTTGCCAGGCTGCAGCGGCTGGACACCTTATAGCATCCCCCAAACGCAGCCACCCCGTTCCCCCTCCTCCATCAACGGGAAATCTGCGTTTCCATCGATATGTCAGTGCAGCGCTGCAGCAGCCTCGCCCCCCCCATCAGCAGCGCCGCGGTCCCCCTGGTGCTGTGACCAGGGACAACAACGAGCGCTGCCACCCCCGGCAATAGCCGCTGCTTTGATTTACTTTAGAATTATGTGGTTTTTCCAGCTCCCCTAAATTTAATTAAACTCTGACCAAAATTCTAAGCTGGGAAAAGAGAATAGAAAAGGGCTTTTGTGCCAGAACAAGCACAGTAATAATATTAATAATAACAAAAAGCAAAACCAAACCCTTACACCCTTACGGGCTGGGCTGTAGGAGTTGAGGCTACTGGACTGAGCCAGGCAGTGCACTGGGAGTCCTCAGGCCCTTTTGAAATCCTCCTGACACCGGCTCGATGCAGCAGAGGATGCCAGAAGGCTGCTGAATCCGATCTGATGCTGCAGCATCAGGTTTCCTTTTGAAATTGCATTTTTCCTAGCAAAGATAAGTGAAGCATGAGTAGACTGCTGGCTCAGAAATAGGCAGAGAGGAGGGTCGGATGGAAATGCAGCTCGTGCCTGGGAGCAGAAGGTGTTGATGGGGAGCTGGACCAGCTCTTGTGCTGCGCTGGTAGAGAGCATGCCATGAAGGAGGAATTCCATGGGGGGAATGCAAGACTTCAGCTGCAGCCACTCTCAAATCCTAACTATTTCTTGTCCCCATTTGTGTTACAGCAGCACCAGACCTGGACAAAGCCCCTGCTGTGGCGAGTGCTGCATCCCTTGTGCGTAGACCTTGTTCCCACCCGAGTGAATTCCTGGTCTGCTGCTGTGACAGAGGGTTTACACTCATTTTAAGGCAACACAAACACCCCATGCCCATGCCCATGGGTGCCTTGCTCAGCTGGGGCTGATGCACAGGTTTTGCTATGCGAGTTAATACCTCCTAACAATCTACTCCCTACCCTTTGATGTAAAACCACAGTTGGTTTGGGCTTTTTTAAATCACAGATGCTTGTACCCCTGAAGAAAAGCAATAACTTTCTCCCTCCTGCTCTCTTTCTGTTCCCTTCTAGTTTGATCAGGAGTTGGTCAGAGTGTTTATTCAGGCTTAGCTCCTAAGATGCTGCAAACAGGATGAAGTTAGGATCATATAAATTCCTCAGCCAGATAAATGTCTGGTGTAATCTTGTATCTGTCCCTGACAGTAGCCAGTACCAGATGCTTCCCAGGATGTGACAAGAAAGCTTTGCCGCATCTACAGATGGAATTACCTGTCCACAAAGAAACCATATTCCTGGCACCTATTCCTGGTTTGATGGACTTAAAAAAAAAGACCAAGCGTCCAGAAACTGAGGGCTTTATTAATTCTATTAATTATTTCCTTACTTCTACCTTTTTTGGGTCAATGGGAAAACAGCCTCAAGGCTGTAAGTCACCTGTGGCTGCAGATGAGGAGGTGTGTGAGTGCCATGATATGATTCCCAAATCCAGAGGCTCTGCGTTCCTTCTGCACATGGGATTTGCTTTGTTCCCCTCATGCTTAATGCGTCATAAGAGTGGGAGGCAGGACCTTGGAAGTGTCCCACTAACATGACTTTGCAATGAACATTACTCATTTCTTGGTACAAAAACTTAACTGGGGGATTTCAGGATCTGATGCAAAAAGACCAACAGGGAAAATTACTGTATCCAGCATTTTACATGGCTGCTTAGGATTGCGGAGCCTCACACTTATTAATGCTCTGGCACTGATTAGATCTAAGTTTGATTAAATGATGTTGGGAAAACAAGGCATCCTAGATTGGAAGCAGAAGGGAGTCAACTCCTGCAAAGGAGTGTAGGACACAAACCATGAGCCCCGTCCAGCAAACCCAGTCCAACACGTTTGTGTTTGTGATGCTCAGAGGCACTACTTAAGGGACGACCTATTTCGTTGTGCTGGAATTCAGAGAACAGCAATAAAGTGTATTTAGTGTGAGTGTGCCAGGACAAGCCAGGAGGGATTGAATCCTGGTGCCTTCCCTGTAGGAAAAACTCCTTTCACTGCAGGTTTCCCCCTACGAAGCACTCTGATGATATCCCCAGCCAACACCAGTCATGGAGCCCCTTCCTTTAAGGAAAAGGAGTTTATTTAATAGCAACTCACACACATGGAGACACACACATTTACTCCTCTGTTCTTGGTGGGGCTGGATCGCCACCAAGTTACACTCATGTCAAACCTATCAGCACCATCACTGGCCCTCCACTTGTGTTCCTTGGCACCACGTAAGTCTCCTTCATCTCCTGCTCTCTTCCTTTTTGGCAGCACAAAGCTCCCTGCCATCTCCAGCTCTCTTCCTTCTGTCAGCAAAGAGTACATACACAGTGCAGTGAAATCGAAGGGGAGGATGAAGCAGCATCTAAAAGACTATCTGGGAAGCAGCAAGGAAACATCCTTCCCATCAGCTTTTCATGGGAAGTCTTGGCAGGGCAGCGGAATTCCCTAGTGACATCCTGCAGAATGGGAGCTGGTGGCCAGGGAGGCCTGAGGAAGGGCTGGAAGTCAGCCCCTGTCTTGAACAGTGCTGGGAGATCATCCGTTATCTTCTCCTGGTCCCATCCCATGCCCAGGTCTATCCCTCACAGTAAAATGCTGCTTTTCCTGGAACATCTTCCCTTTTCCCACACCACAGGAAATAAGGACAAACATCAGCTCAGAGCAGACACCTGGATCTGAATGCCAAGGAGTGGCAAAGCCACCGCGCAGGGGTCTGAAGGTTAATTAATCGCCATAATTAATAACAAAGAAAAAATAACTGTGCTTTACCTCTTTATGTCAAAGATCAAGCTGCTCCCTCCTCTCCTTCCATGCCCTGAAAAGACTTTGAGGTGAGACAACATGAAAAGGGTAACAAGGCAGCTCACGTAAATGCCAGGCAAGTGAAAATGCTATAATTTATATTACTCCTGCTGCAACTTTGCAAATTAAATAGGAATTACTTGAATAATTGGGTAATTAATACTATAGTGTAAATATAGTGTTTTGTATTATATAAATGCATTTATGAGCTCAAAATGAAGCAAAACCCAGCTTTCTGAAAGCACATTTTTTGCCTCTGTGGAGCATCACCCCTCTTCCGCTCTGGCTTTAGGGGTGCGTGATGCCATGTCTACGATGCGCACATCTTGACTCACTGCTATCTCTCATTAGTGAGCACTCTCAAGAGAAAAGTAATGTTCTTTATTTGTCCATTTTGCTTTGGTTTTTTTCCCACAATCCGAAGCTTCTCTGAGTCCAGTTACTTTCCCAGCCACTCCATTTTCAGACTTTCCAAGTTCGAAAACCTCTTTATGTGGTGGTTTACTGGAAAAGCTGTTCACATCTGTAAACAAAACTTACTCTTCCTGATTTTATCTTTCTCCATTTTGTTGTTTCCGGTTGTTATTCATTTTGGCCGATACTTCTACGGGGACTTTCCAAAGAAGAGAATCCAAAGCCATATGAAAATGCATCTGAACAACATCCAGGAATAAAAGTGGGGACCGATTATAAATACGAAGCGTGACTACCTTTTACTGGAAGAACTGAAACACACAGGAAGAAATTCATGCTGGATGAAATCAGCCTGGGAGAGCCCACCCCGAGGGTGATCAGCTACTGTGCTTGGGTGTTTTGACGTCAGAGCAAGATGTAGGGAGAAAAGCATCAATCCCAACAACGCTTTAAAGTCCCCTACAAATAACTTTCAAGCCTGAAAGTTTACCTGCTTCTCCCCTCTGGCCATAGCAGTTGGTGTAATGAGTGATATCCCTCCATCCTAAAAACACTGCTCTGTTCAACCCTTGGCATGTCACTTTCTTTGCTTCCATGCTCCATTATTATCATCATTCTAAAGTACAATTTGGCTGCACACTGAGAGCCCAATCAACCTCAAAGCAGTCCTAGATGGGGGAAATGAAATGCATTCAATCAGCTTGGAAGCTTGTAAGCATCCCTCTGATTATGAATCCCTTGGCCAAACCCTATAGATACAGTTACAACTTCCTTGGTAGTTTTGCCATCCCCTTTTCCTCATTCCCAAATTATGGAAAATTCATCTGATTTCTTTAGCCTGCAACCACATTTTCTCTGTCTTTTTAAAACCCTTTCCAACGAAAGAGCTCACATCTTTCAGTTATCAGATGGGACAGCGCAGCCTGATTTCCAGCCGGAACTAACCCTGCACTGATGAGAAGGGGTGCAATTTGATGAGCAAGCAAATGGGGTGAGTTGGGAGCTTCTGCAAGATGCAGAACAGGCAGGACGAGCCCGCCAGCCTCCAAGCAGAGACCCTGACCCTAATCACACACCATCATTCCTTGCTTTTTCCCTCTGCAAGAGCTCCTGGCAGCATCCCAGTTCAGCCCATGATGCCATGGATCCCTCCAGTCCCATCGGAGAGAAGCAGGCAGAGGTCTAAAGAGGCAGCAGCCATTGCGCAGTGGTGTATGAGCAAACTGCATTGCAGTCTGCTTTTCCTATGGAGCAGACTTGTTTTCCTTTTCTTTGATTCCTCCAGAGGAAAAAAGCTCATGTCCACCAGGAGTGAAGTGCAATAAATCTGCCTAAAGCAAAAGCAATCAAGCCCAATGAGTAATTGTGCATCCATAAATGTGCAGGAAAGGAAAGAAGTATTCAGGGCTATAACGTACCCTCCAGAAAGGTTTCAGCGCTGTTAAATACAGCCCTCATCCAGCCAATTTGGGATCTCACTCATCCTCCCCAACACCACTGACAATGTGAATCTATCCAAGGGTTTAAAAGTCATGGCTTTAAAATCTGGTTGGGTTCTATTGTGTTTAAAAAGAAGTTTGTGGGCAAACAGGATGGTTTAGCCGCCTGTGTAAATTCTTACACACCTGATACATTAGCCTTTATGGAGACGTGGTTAAACACTGGGATTATCAATAATCCAATTGTATTAAGCAGTACCAGTTATAAAGGTGAGAGGGAGGAAACAGATCTGGAAGGGGGGTGTTGGGTTGCACAAGGGCACTTCAGAACCTGTCTGGATGTCAGTGATGGTGACATTGATCTCTATGACTTGCCAGGGGTTTATTAGGTCACTGCTTGGAGGCTGTAGGGACCTTCATCCAGGCAGTCCCGGTTCCTGAACCACATGTATGAAGTAAACTATGGATGGCACATAGGGAAACTGGGACATTTCCCAGCTGCAACCCACAGTGACATTAACTGGGAAGGACTTGTACTTGAGCACAGAGGTCTGCACTGCATGTGATGGATGCAAAAACCCATGTTCACCTGAGCAAGCCAGCTCTTCTGCAACTCATTACACGGCTGAGATCATGCATGGTGCAGAGCTGTTTTCCAAGCCTTCAGGTAAATAAAGCCTTCAAAAGTACCAAACCCCATCTGCTCTTCCTTCCTCACGTCCCAGGGCTTTCTTTAATAAATCCCATACCGGGGAAGTGGAAAGCAGTGTTGCTTTCTGCTTTTGGAGCTTTTCAACAACACTCTTTATGCTTTTTTTTTTGCCAAAGACTATGAGGGCCAGAAGCCAGGTCTTCTCCTGCTTCTTCCGCAGAGAGGAAGAGATCCCTCATGGGAGGGACATTAAAGATGTGACCCCCTGAAAGCAACGGCCACGTCAGGAGGACAGGACTGAGACAGGAAGGGACAGTGGTCCTTTTGCTTGCAGGAAGCCACCGGCTGCCTTGGGAGGCTGTGTTTTGGAGGGGAATTTCTGCAGAGCTCCCTGACTCCCAGTGTCACTCCTTTTGATGGCAGCAGTACCAGTTCTATTCAATCTGTGCCCTTGCTCTTGGCTTTCCCTCTGAGCACAATGGGTCTGTGGCAGAAAGACCCATTCGCTTGGGGAAAGGCATTAGGATTTCTATAAACAGAGATAAAATATGCTTCTCGGTGACAAATGGGTTTTACTGCCTGTGTCAGGCATCGGCTGCCAAGTGCCAAACTGGCAACCTCCTTCCAGCAGTGCACATGTATAAGGCATCCACGCTCGTGGAATTGCTGTACTTTTATGGTCATGCATACAGGAGGCTTTAAACACTCTGGATTTCTGTGCATTAAGATGTGCTGGCTCAGACATCCCTCAGCAGCTCATAGGTGCTCTGGAGAGTGGGGCTGGCACAAGGAATAGGCTCTGCAGCATGCCTGCCCTTGGCTGTGCCATCCATCACTGAGGAGCTGTGCTCTGCTCTAATGGCTCTTCTCACAGGTCTGTGCTCCTTTGTCCAAGTGACTAAACAAATACTGCCTCTGCTTTCAGGTCAGCATCCTTAGGTGGTGATGGCAATGACGGTGATGCCCTGGGCTTGCACAGAAAATGGTAGGAAACAGGCTCTTACAGGACAAAAGAAGAATTTCCCACGAGGAAACTGCAAAACCATGGAAAAACTCACATGGCTTTGAACGTAAACACCTTTCACCACCGAGGTAAAACCAAACATTGAATCAGAAGAGCAAAAAACAAACTACCGCCAAAAATGTGGCTGAGGACTACTGGAAATAGGGCTGTGTTTTCTTTTTGTTCTCCAGAAATATATGTATTTAAAGCAAGGAAAAGCTCTTGGTTTTGGAGGAAAATTTCAGCAAGCAGAGAAACATTCTGAACTGCAGAGGATTTGGATGGGATGTGACAGCCCTTAAAATACACAGACTACCAGAAAACAATCTTTGCATGTCTCTTACTCGCTTCCCTAAGGAATACCATGACTCTGTAGGTGTCCATGCCTGCTTTCTTTGAAGGGAATGGCAAAACTTACATTGACATAACTAAAAGCAAAATTGAGCCCATTAACTGTAAAAGCTCACAGGCAAACACATATGCACCCATATGCACTTCTCTGTGCTTTCCTGGCCAAAATCCTTTTAGTGCGCACCTGCTTTCTGTTTGTTTTGGTGAAAACATGGAAAAGTTCTAACTTTACTGAAAACAGTTCTGATTTCTCTAAAAAAAAAGAAATATAGAAAAATCAAGTAAAGCATCAGTTGCTGATTTATTTCTCTCCTTTGGGTTTTAGTGGGGTCTCTATAAAATCCTCTGGTTGAGCCAGCTCCATTTATTGCCAGTATTGTACTTGACTGAATGAAGGTCCTGCATGTTTTGTTTGTTATTCTGAGTCATATCATAAACATTTTAGCAAAACGGCCAAAAACTAACAGGGAACACAGAGAAGCCAAAATCACCAGATGGAGAAAAGCACATCTTAAGGGGATGACATTTGGCAAGAGAAGCAGAAGAGAATTAGAGTTTGGTTTGATCTACCCCGTATTGTATCACCGCTTCTACTTTGCAGGAAATTGTTGAGGTTGAACTGAAATAAAGATCAAGTTTTAGAGCATTTTCTCTTTACACGTTCCTTTGGGACCCTGCCTCTTTCAGTATGAAACCTATTAATTATAAATACATACACACACTCACATCCAATTCTATTATTTGGGCTTCATCCCACCTTTCAGAGGGAACCAGATGAAAGTAATAATCAGTTAATTCAGCTACAAAGCAAAAAATAGTAAAAAAAAAAATCAAAGCTAGATAAACATATTATGTTCTCATGGAAAACAACAACAAAAAGAGTTGAGCTGGCAAGCAGATCAGCAGAGCTCTCCCACACCTCTGTCAAAACGGGGTACCGTCATCTACTGATGACAAGCAACACTGAGCAGAGATCACGCTGTCCCTACTGTCCCTTGGGTGTGTGGGGTGCAGAGCATCCCTGCCTGGTGTTGGCATGGGGACAAGGCAAGGATGCTCAGGGCATCTTGGGCTGTTTTCAGCCTCATGGGAGCTGCTAGCTCTCCAGATTAGGTTGTTGGTGATGGAGCCTTCTATATGGCTTGACATCTTTCTGCATGCAGGGCAGGGGGAGAGCTAAGGGCAACAACCTGTTTCCTGACAGAGGCTGGCAACTTCCAAGATGCCTCTTTGGAGATTCAGACATCATATCCCAAGAGTCACAGGGCTCACATCTCAGCCCTGCACTGATTCAAAGTTGGAGGAGAAACAAAGGGAAGAGGACACGACTTGCTGGATAACTCCTGATTTAACGGGTTTTTCTGTTCTCACAGAAAGCAATGATGGAGATGCTTTCCTAAAGACAATTCAGAGCACTTACACCAAACCACAGAGAGCTTCTAGCTATTTTAGAGAGCAAAATGAAGTAATTCCTTTGATTGGTGTAAAAGTCTTCACCTAGCCCTCAAAATTTCATCCTTTTCCTTTATACTGAGGGCTATGAATCATACCTGTGGTTATTTGATCATGTCAAGTATGATTATTAAAGCAACCAGGGAGTTATACTGGTAAAGCTTTAAGCCTTGGGGGAGAAACCATGATTCCCACTCCATTGTGGGGCCATGAAGGTATCTCATCCCCTAAAAAAATAAATGGTTGTGCTGGACTTGACTGCCTATCATCCAAAAAAAATAATAACTACAAGGGGACCACCTGAGAGCTGGGTAAATCCAGAGTTTTGCTAAGGATGAGCAATTACAGCAGCTGCAAAGCTGGACCAACACGCTTTGAAGTTACGTGCCTAAACGACTGCAGAGAGTTGTTATTAAGCTGAAAGCTGTTCTCACCATAAACTCCACTAAATGGAGGAGAGCCTGGAAGAGAAGAGCCGAGGACAGCACGTATCCTGTTACATTTTGAACTGCCCGGATTCAATTTTGAGCTCAACATGAGACCCACAAAGAGAAGCCAGGAAAAATCAGCCTTTCCGAATCAATGTGCAAGTGAAAGAACAAAAAGGATCCACCTCCAGTAAAATCCCAAGTTAAGCAACAGCCTAATGCTCTGTGAAGTTATTTCCCCTTCAGTCATGTACGCTTGGCCCTCGCCGAGCAGCTTTGCTTTTGTCTCAGATTAGGTTCACTTTGTACTAATATCCAAAGTTTGCAGCTCGGTTAAAGTGCACTTGGGTTGCACAAAACAGGACATGGAAGCAGGGCTGGATTGCAGAGCATGTCATAAACCGTTGCTTTCAGTGGCTGTATTATTCTGCAGCAACAACTTGTTCAAGGACGAGCCTTGACGCTGTGCAGAAGCACATCTGCGAATGGAAGCGGATGATGCTTTTTGTTAAGGGGGAGTCTGGTATTAGAAATGAGATGCTGTGGGCTGACACCAGTCCCAACAGGTCTTCAGCCAGGCCTGTGTCTCTAGGGGAAGGGTGGTGTGTTTATGCACTGCAAAATCCCAGCACAAATCTGAACTCAAGTATTCTATGTATTGTATGAATGCATGGCAAGGAGCTTCCCTGCCACAGTGTGTGGAACACCCCAGCTGCAGAAATATATGTGTATATACTAAATCAATGGGACAGTGCATAATTGGAGGTGCAAATACACATTTTTGGGGATACGGATCCTCCTTCTTGAGTAGAAGCATCTCTTTGCCTGAGATATCTTCAGCCAAGGACTTAAGTTTAAAACAAATGCAGTGGCTTTGCACTTTTCATAGAATCATAGAATCAACTGAGTTGGAAAAGACCTCCAGGATTATTAAATCCAATGTTTAATCCAGGACTGCCAAGTCCATCACTAAACCATGTCACTAAACCCTAGGCATGTCCATCATGTGAGAGACCCATGTTTGCTTTGGAAACTTCAGTTCTGGAGAAATCCCACACAGGGTAACCAACAGTGTTCACAAATCTGACCTTTGGTTTGCAGAGAGGGATCATAACCATTCCTATGGACCAGAACAGCCCTGGGCATCACATGCTGCAATAGGTCATAAAGGCATTTGTGAGAGAAGCAGAAGGCAATCTTTTGGGTCAAGAAACCAGCAAGCTGATAGTTTCTGCCCTCTTTGAGACTGATTGAAGATACTCAAACAACAACAAAAAAATGCTTTCAATCGGGACTGTCAAGTATAGAAGGATATTTTTGGTAACAAAGAAATTTACCACTCACTGCTGTTGCTTTGGTGTACAATTTCTGCTGTTGCTCTTTATTCAGAATAGGTCACTGAAAGAAACTAACACAAAAACAAATTCCAAACTATAAAGTGGGTTTTCCAGATAATGCATTATTTCTTAAGGGAAGAAAAAAAAAAGAAATAACCTTCTTGGATCAGTCTTTTTCCAATCATTCTTTGTTGGCCTTCTTATATTTTCCAGCATGTTTGCAGGATCCGCTATCATTCTCAGCTATTACTGAGAAGGTCCCAATCCTCTCAGCTGTCCTCACATATGTCCACATAGCAGGACCAGGTCATCATTCAGCAGGCCTAAAGCAAAACACAACCAAAAGCAAAGGTTGTTTCTAGCATTACAGAAACCTCAATGGCTTGTTCACAAGGCTTGGTTCGGCAACCAAAAATTTGGGCTCTGGCTTACACAAACTAACCAAAAGCCTCTTGGATTTGTGAAATTCAGCTGGAGTTTTGGGAACTCTTGGAAAGAAGGTGGGATGGAGAGATTTTGCTTTTTTTCTGGAGTTTTCTGTGGTCCAAGGAGTAGACAGGGTCCTGATGGTGGCGAGTGGAGGAATTGTAGAGCCATGGCTTTGGGAGATAATGCAAGACCATGCATTGCAGTGGTAGCAGCTATAGAAGAGTTAATATTGTCTTTACCCTGACCTGCCCCCAGGTTTTTAGGGCCTAAAAAGAGAAACATGTGCTGCTCTAGAGTTTGGGGGCTGAGGTGTTACCTGATTTATGCCTCTAGTGCAGGAACCCAGAATATTTCAAAGTCATGGTGCTGTTCTTCAATGCCAGCACTATGTCATGCGCTTCCAAACCCCATCCCAAAGCTCACACTGGACTTCCCTGTGGGTCCTGTCTTATACTGGAACAGCCAAAAATCCATTAATCAAACCCTGATCTCGCCTGCATGCCTTTGAGGAGAGAGCTGTCAATTACAAGGTCTACTTCTTTCCACCCATGCCACCGTAGATTCCTCATGCCCCACCACACGTGAACATGATGAAGACCTTTCCATTGCCTCTTTTCTCCCCCCCAAAAGGAGGACACTAAACCTATGGCTTCCTCCTCAGAGCACTCAGAACAGGCAGTGCGCTGGCTCAGAGGCTGGATTATTTCTCGGTGAGAATTAGGAGGCTTGTAAGAGAGTGCTCACATATGCTGCAAGCAGAATTTCCTTCCAGAGGGTTGCATGAGGTTTCTGACCACTGTATCTGTGTGTTCTTCAAGATGACGTATCGTGTTACTAATTCCCCTAATTGCATGTCTGGGTTAAAAACAGACTGAGTTTTCCTAAGAAGTTACATTCTTAATAACATTACTTAAAACACTGTGGTAAATTCAAGTAAATTTTTAACTGATGCGCGTACATTATAAATCAGGATATACATGCAGATAATGTTTACCTTAAGCTTGTTTATCTGACTCTGCCTCTCATTTGTTCCGTGCTTTGCCAAAATGCAGTGATACAAGATAGAGTGACTGGAAGAGGTTCAAACCTTCCTTTTTCAGGCTCCTACTGCGTGGAGTGTTTCCAGGAGCGCAATACCCCCAAAATAGCCACACATAATACTCTTTTTCCCAAGAAGTCCTACTAATAAAATGGACAATTGGATGCAGATTCTCCTTCTCTTCAACAGCCCAAATACAGTGCCATGGTGAGGAGGATTTGTTCCTGACTGAGTGCACACTTGAAGAACGTCCAGGAGCAAAGAGCCTCAGAGTAATCTTGGATGCAGGACAGTTCTAACTGATGCACTGATTTGCATGGCGTGTTAAGGACATCCAGCCCTGCCAGGATGTATTTTCATAATCTAGAGAATATTTTAGGTTAAAGCATTGTTTTTGCTCCAGAAACAGTCCCCTGGAGACCCCCAGTGAGATGCTGGAGGTGGGCACCAGCAGTTGTGAGACATCCTTGACCCACCACGGCAGCAGCTGCCATTGCCTCCCACAGTGATCAATGGGACAACAAGGGGCTGAGTCATTTTAGGGGGGAGGACACAGCTTTGGCAGTGGAGACCAAGATGCATAGAGGCACTTGACATAGGAATGAAGCAATCTGGAAGGTGGAGTCTTTGTGATGGGTGGGTGTTGACTTTCCAAATCTGTTTTGGGGGTTTTTTTCAACCATGAATATCAGTCCTGCAATTTCCACAGAGACCAGGAAATGACACGCATGTGCATTGTTGTCACCTCCAGAAAGAGGAGGGAGGCTGCTTTTGGCCATGGCCCAGCAGCAGTGAACATGCATTTTTGGGAAAAGCATTATCTCACCCCTGAAAGGTCACTTGCAGAGGGAAGCAATTGCTTTTCTCCTTTTAATGCCAGCATCTTCACTAGAGCATTAGGAAGCCAATGGTAAACACTCGGCATGGAGAAAATGTCCTTTGGAAACATAGAAAGTTGAAGGAAAACACTGCTCAGGAGGCAGCCAGCCCAGGGGTAGTATTTTAGGGGAGATTCCCCCATGTTTCAGAGTGCTGCCACTTTTTCTCCCCATTTTCCCTTTCCCCACCAGCACCACTTTGGGATGTCCTGCAGCATGAGTAGCAACATCTAAGGTAAATTTTGTGATGGATGTCATCTTCTTCCAGTGTAGAGTGAGCCAAAAGATCACCAGTCATCAGTAAATGTGACAAATCACCAAGAATTTACATGTCCTCCTAAGCCCTCTGACTGCACAAGTGGCCACTTCAAGTGCAGTGAATATTGGAATGGATGGTTTCTGAGATGTTTCACTACACTGGTTTCACCTCCTTTCTCAGATCTCCATTCACCCGCTGGTGGACGCTGCCAATGGAGCCAACCTTCATTTCAAGCACTAGTGAAATACATATTTATGCAGGGCTTACTTATTTAATTTGTTATTATAGATAATATGTAGACAGCTTAGGAGGCAGCAAAGAATGGCAGGAAAATACTCATGTTTTAGATATTTGAGGTGCATCACGTGTGATGCCCTTGGTGGGGCCCCTGCCATGCTGAAGTAATGAGCTTATTGCAACACACAGGAAGAAAGACGCTTGCATCACTTCCCAGCAGCACACAGATTTTCCTCTCCTGGGTGTTGAACACTCCAAAACTGAAAACAGTGGATTTTTATCATTTTTTAAGAGGTCAAACTCTTTCATTTCCGGAGACCAGTCTTAAAACCAATGATGACACTTCCTATCATTTTCCTTCTTCCTTCAGTTATCTTCCTCCTATTAAGATTAGCTAGATCTGCATTAGCTAAAATGCTTTCAAGAGCTCTGTTTTGCCACCAAGATCATTGTAGTGCAAGGGACTAAGTATGAACATGTCTCAGGCCAAGGGCAGTGATGTCCAGGAGGGAGAGGAGCTATTTTCCACCCCACTATACACAGCCAGAGCAGCCGTAGAGACGTGTTTGCATCTTGCTGTGACTTTGCTATGAATAATGGGTTTCCTGTTTGTTGGAACTGATGAGCTGGAGCAAATAATAACAATTAAGAAAAACTAAAACTGGATGGCTGTCCCGAAACGAGTGTAACATGCTTTTTAAGGATAGAAATCTTGTGTGGTGAATAAAATTGAAGCCCAAGCTAGTTAGGTTTTGTTGGGTTTTTTCCCAGTGCCAAGTTTGTTCAGCTCTGGACATTGTCCAGGGAGCCTTTATTATTATAAAGAGAAATAAAGGGGGGAGTTTGATGAGATTCTCTCTTCCACAGGTAAGAAGGGAGAGGCTGGATGCAAGCAACACCCTCCTGCTCCCATCTGCAGCACTTCAGCTTTGCGCTGAGTCCACTGGGGGTGGGCAGGTCCAGAAAATCCCTAAATCCCTTACAGACCTTTAGGAGGATTATTTTGACACACACCCCCCCCCCCCCCATCTAATTAAAACAAAGCAAACAAGCTCTTGAATTGCTCTTTATGGAGGAATCCAAGCACTGTCCTTCATGAACTAAGCCTGACCCTCTCTGACCATGCAGGTTAAAACTGAAGACCCCACCACCTCCATGTGGCATGCCTTGATTTACACATTCCTCCCCAAAACCATCATGTGGGCTGCTTCAGATGCCTATGGAGAGATGCCATCCCCTGCAGACTTGGCACGCTGAGAAGCAGCCTCCAAAGTGTTTGTGGGCTCCTCCTTGATTGCTTAGCGCAAGGCAGTTTAAATACAGGTTAAATTAATACATATTTGGAAGTTAAGAGTTCATTTACAGGCCTCAGATGGTCAAACCCAAGGAACTTCTCCTGGTGTTGGTTTGCATTCTGTGGGCAGTGTTGCCGTAGGGCTGAGTTTCCCTTCACCACAAGCCTGGTCCCATTTTGGCAAGCTCCGGCAGGCAACCTCATAAAGTTGTTAGAGACACTCATCCCGTGTGCCCTTCATTAATGACACACATCTTTATTGAATTACTCACCCTCATTTTCCCCTGTGGTGAGCCCTTGGCTTGTTTCCTAGCACTGACCTGGGGTAAAGTGGCATCCGTGGCAGGTGGTCCCAGCAAAGGGATGCAAAGTCGGTGCTGAAACTTACCTGTACCATTCCCCTGCCTTCCCCTGCACAGCTGGAAGCAGCTGGGTTGTGACAGCTCCTAAAACATGGAAAGCATATTGATACCAGATGGGTAACTGTGGGAGGTATTCCGCAGGCTGGAGGCGCTTCCTTGAGATGCAGTGTCCTCCCCTATTGCTAAAATAAGAAATTATTATAGGATGGCCTGCTTCTATTCCTAAAATAAGAGATGCCAAACCCCAGTAGCATCCTGGTCAGTCGATTTGGGTTGTTTCTGTTCGTGCTCTGTTTTCCCCTATATTCACCCCATTTTTCCCGCTCTTGTTGCATGGTGGGAAGTTGCCTCTCCCAGACATTCAGCCAGGGTTGAATTCCTCCTCTATCCCTTCTTTAGCAGATTTTTCCTTCCTGCTGAACCACCATTGGTGATACCTGCGATCTTCCTAAAAACCTTGTGTCATGGTGAGACCCTCAACAGAAATACAGCATTATCATTTTCTAACTTTAGTTTTAATCAGTGTTGTACAATATTTAATAAAATGGAGCTTTTTCATGTAAGGGGATAGCACTGGAGCAGCAGCAGCACTCTCCAGGAGGCAAGCCTTGTAGTGCGAGGTCAGATATTTTATCAAACAGAATCTGGTAGATGTTGAACAAAGCTTGAATGGCTTTAAGGTTCAGAGTCCTTTCAAACTCTTTTTTTCTAGTCCAGGCAGAGAAAAAGAGCCATTTGTTAGAAAAACAGTGTCAAGGAAGTTACATATGACATTTGCCAACGTTACATCATCAAAGCTAAATCTCTGACAGATCTGTAAACAATAACTTTTCATATAAATGTCTACAGAGCCTAGAGTATGTGCCTTTCAGCACGGTGTTTCTGTGTTTGCAGCAAGGAGAAAATGTATCCAACAGGATGAGGTCTCCTTACACTGATGCTGGTTTCAGATCAGGATGACTTTTCATAGAAAACCCTAAACTGAGGATTAGGGATTGTTCTTTGCACTGTTTGAATTTACGACATTAAAATTGAGTCTTTCCTTTAAAATGAGAATAAAATACTCCAGCCTGGGGTAGTTTTCCATAGCACTTTGAATGTGTGCATGTTTCTCAGTGCCAGGTCTTGGACACTAAGGCAGGATCTGGCTGTGAAAACCAATCTCCTTTCCAAAACAGTGTCCTGGGAATAACACCCAGGAAATGTGCAGTGAAATAGTTGCATCTTTCCCCAGTGTTCCAACAGGTCTTAGGGGCAGAGGCAACAACATGGGGCTCCAAGCAGGTCTGGGGGTGTCAAAATGGGTTAAAGCCACACGTTAGCTCTCCCAACACTCTCCAACAGCTCTTCCAATGTTTGTCAGTACAGAACTCAAACCAGGGCACTGCTGCGCACGTGCCAGTCCTGCTGGCAAGGGCAGGACTTGGCTTGTTCTGCCTATCCAAGGATCAGGTACATTTTGATTTGAATAAACAAGAGATCAAGGTATTACAAAAGCCTTCCAGCAAGCTGAGAGGCTTACATCCATTCTTGCTTTCCTAGCTGTCTGCTTTTCCTACCCTCCACACTGCATGCGACCCTGCACTCTAATTAAATGGACGTTGCTGAAAACACAAATCTGTGCCACCTTTCTGAAGTTTTTCCCTGCAGGGTGCACAGTTTCAGCCTGCTCTGAGGAAAAGGTGATATTTTATTCAATCTTTATATTTTACTGTCCAAGGCAGAGCAACTTGAAGCTCCAACTGATTTACAAGGACATCAAAAGGATGCGATGCTTTGCGGCGTTGGGCCCAGCATCTCCAGAATGATTTTCCACGGGCTGGAGAGACCGCATGAGAAATTCTGCTGGACTGCTGTTGAAGTGACAGGCTCTACACAACAGCAGATTTTCACTTCATCTATGTTTATAGCAAAATGGAAACAAAATGTGCTTTAAAGTAAACAATAGTATTTCCAGAGTTGGGCTGATTTTCTTGCTTTGGTAAGCTCCTAACCAAAGCTTTTCACACTGCAGACAATGACAAAGAGTAAAGCAAGGAGAGTGAAATCACATCCAGGCCAAATTCAGTGGAAAAGTTGCCACTGATTTTAACAGGGCCATGTTTTACCCCGAAATGTGTATAAATTGAGTCAAGGAGCATTTGGGAACTGCACAAGGAAGTAAAGCTGGTGGCTGAGATCTCTGTTCTTTTCTTCCCCATCTAATCTTGGTGGCATAATCAGCCTGGGGATAAAACCACAGCAGCACCTATTAAACAGTGCAAAACCTTCAAACACTGAAAACACTGGATTATAGGAGGAAACTTGATGTCATGAGGAACCACATGCTTGCACGGTTTGCAGTCCGGTGTTTGCATCCTTATGCTATTTGCACAGGCTTAAGAAGGGACAATTTGCCGTGGTGAGCCTTTGTTGAAGAACGTATTTACCAAAACCCAATTAAATCAACAACGTCTGACATCATTGTAGAGGGCTTTTGGGTTTTTTCCCTTCGTCATATAAGGAAGGGCATGAACCACAGTTTGTGTGACCACAAACTGTGTCATCAGGATTATTTGGCTAGCATGAGTTTTGGTTGCAGCAATATAGTGAACATCCTGAGGGCAAGAGACAAGCCAATGCCTGCAGTGTGGTACTGGCTCACAGAAGGGGCAGAGCTTGGTTATCAGATGAAGCAAGAAGAAAGGACAAAACAGAGATGTTTGTCTATGGAAATGTCTCCTCTGGCCATCAGCAGAAACATAGCAGGCTGAAAGGGATGGGTGATTATAAAAGAAACACCTTCCCTGGCTAACAGAAACCAGCATCTGCTTTTACGAGGTTTGAGTAATAGTATTGATAATACCTTCAACTCCCCTTGCAGCTTGCATCAGAGGCTCTCGCAAGGCTTCACAAACCTTTATCCACCAGTGCTATCCCATCACACAGAGAGGTCCTGCAGGCATCTGTCACATCTCTTAGAGAGGCAGGAACTGCTGCAAGGAGTTCAAGGCTATGAAAAGTGATCTACATAAGGTTTAGTTCCTGCAGACCTGTATTTAAATCCAACGAACCATCAGGATTTACTGAAATAACTTCAGAATTCAGTTACCACCCTAGGATGAGCAGGCAGTGAGACCTGCCTGTGCTGAGCATGCGGTGCTGTGACTCCGACACCTCAGCACATCCTTTCGGAAGAGATTTTGGTGGCTTCTTGACATCAGAAAAAGCTGAAAGAACTGATCCTCACTAAAAGCCGTCAGCAACAGAAAGGACCTAAAATACCTCTTCGTTTTCAATTCTTGTTTGATTCTAGCGAGCCTCCTTCCTTGTTCTGGTCAGGAGGCAGAAATTTCCATGGGAAAAACCCTGTCTATATAAATGCCAAGAAAGCCAAGAGGGAAAAAAAAACATAGTAAGAATAATAATAATAAAAGAAGGAGAAGAAACTAGCAATTATGCAAGGCTAAAGCCAGTCACTACAAGGGTGCTACAGGCCAACCACCTGTATTACTGGCAGAAGGAAGGGTGCAGAGGATGATGTCCCCATCCAAGACTAGTCTCTGCAGGATATTGCTCCATGACATCCCCTTCTGACTTATTCCTCTGATGCTTCAATGCAAAATGCACCCTGGACTTCCCAGCTTGGCTTCAAATGGGGTATAGGCTGGGGTACAGGGCACAGCATCACTTATGTGACCTCAAATGTCATTTCCCCTGTGCTGGAGGGTTTGGGGGAAACATGACTAAGACCATGTGCCCATCAACACGAGTGTTGGAACAGCATAAAGATGAGCAGACTGGCCATATCCTCAGGCTTTGTAGTTTGAGGTCATAATGTGAGAAATCAGTGCAGCCGCTGGCCAGTGGCTGGTTTCACATGCAGGGGAAGAGTGATTTGGGCTTTCCAGTCCAAAGGAGACGCGTCTTCATCCTCCACTACCTCCCGAAATCCCCAGCCCTCCCTCCCTGGCTGCACCCTTATTCTAGTGAGTAATTAGCCTGGGCTCACTTTATGCCTTCAACTTTGGCCAGCCAAGCTTCGGGGCATGCTAAATTCAGATATGCATTTATTATCTTAAAAAATGTGGGAAATAGGCAGGGTTGCAATTTCCCAAATTATTTTTCTTCTCGCTAACAGAAGCTGGCAGCAAATATATTTAAAATGTAAATATTTAAATACTTACTTGCAAGGACAATTACCTTCTTTTTTGTTTGTGACTTGATTCATTCAGAAGCTATAAATACCTCCTCAGGAAGCAAACGTCTACTCTGGGTTTTGGGGGAACAGTTTTAAAACCCTCGTCAGCCAACAGGCTTAATAACTGTAACAAGTAGGTGTACTTAGTGTGCATATGTGCAGCTTTTCCCCTGCATATTTTAAACCAGACAGCGCACATGGATATGAAATAAAGTGTATATTTTTGCAAAGCACAAAAATATTGCTCTGTCCAAAAAGGACAATACTTGTTTATAACATACAGATTAGTGCTGTGAGGTTCGTTTAGCCTTTAGCTTTCCCCTTGGCTTATTCTGAGCGTGGAATAATTCACCCGAATGCCTGAGAAATGAACAGGCTTCAGCATTTTTATTTATTTTGATGAGCAGAAAGCAAGGAATAAAAGTTCCTGCCTTCTCTCAAGGCAGAGAAATCACTGCGGCTCCTTTTCCCCGTGCTGGCCATAAAATGTACAGAAATGTAAAGCAATAAAGATTTTATTAGGGGTTGTTTTTATGATGTTTACCAACCTCATGCCTCTATGACGCTTTCCAGAAGATAGCATTTTAATAGGGCTTCTTTCAGTCCACCGCGATAACCATAAGGGAAAACCCCAGTTTTTGCTTTTTCAGTGCAGCAGAACAAGGAGCCTGGTCCTGCCATCTCTTCGCTTTGCAGTGTTTTTTTTTGCAGCGATCTGCCCTCCAAATTTCTTCCTTTGTCTGTTTTGCTTCACTGCAAGACTTTTGGTCATGTTAATGCAAAACACAATGTAGATGTAAGATACATCGTAGATGTAAAATATAAAGTAGATGTAAAATGTAGGTGTAAAACACAATGCAGATGTAAAATACAATGTAGATGTAAAATACAATGTAGATGTAAAATATAATGTAGATGTAAACCACAATGTAGATGTTAAATATAATGTTGATATGAAATAATAATATAGATGTAAAATAAAATGTAGATTTGAAACATAATGTAGATGTGAAATGTAATGTAGATGTGAGGTATAGTATAGATGTGCCTCTGTATTTGTCGACAAGATTTGCATCTTTAGATGTGAAATGTAATGTAGGTCTGAGATATAATACAGATTGCAACTGTATTTGTCAATAAGATTTGTATCTTGTTGAAAATTAAAAAGCTTAAAGGGGAAAATGAATGCCTGAAAAAATATTAGAAAAAAGATAGCTGAATTGTTTGATAGTGTTATTAGTTTTGCTGCTAATTTAAATAAAGCACCAAAAAAACATCAAGGTAAGCTTGATTTTGAGAGTTCCTTTAAGCAGCAATTTTTAAAATACCCCATTATTGGAAACGACCCCCTGTATTTTTCTAAATGCCACAAATTCATCTTTTCCTGGGTCACTGTTAGGCTGCAGGAGCAGAGAATATCTCCTTTTCATAAAAGAACTGTTTATTACTCTCAGGTTCATCCCCTGATTTATCGATTCGGATTTCCAAAGCTGATGGGCTGGGTGCACAGCAACCCTGTGTGCCTGTCGTATGTTCCCAGCTGACGTGTTTACAATATTTGTGATTTACACCTTCCAGGTGCTCTTTTGGAAAATATCACTGCCTTCGGTTTACACATTTCTACGATATATTTGTGGTCCTCATCAAGCTTCCACATTCGTTACAGGGGATGTGCCAAGATGAAGGGTTTTTTCTGTAACGTGCTGGCAAGATATGGATTTTTGGCTTTTAGGGCAAAAAAATATAATTGATTGACTGAATTATTAAAATTCCCCAAAATACGTATTTTAGATTAAATGGGGTTATTCACTCAGAGAGCTGGGTGTCAGGCTGGTGCTTCTGGTGCGCCTCTCTCAATTGCGGTGTAAATCAGCCAGCCTTTGCCCTAAAATGGGGGGTAACCAACCTCCGTAATTCTGCATTTTCACCTTTTTTTTTTGAAAAACACAAATTACCATTACACAGAAAATTTATGCTAACTGAAAATAATTTGTACATACCACTTTATTTCACTTTTCATGTAATCAAGTCAGAATTAACCAGCTCGGCTGAGTTCCATGGCTGCTGAAATGGTGTAAATAAAGCCATATTCTTTCAGTTTATTTTTTTTGATACTGTGTATGTTTAGCATAGATTTTTATGGTGGATTATCTCTGACTTTTAATTTCAGGTCAGAAACCAGGCTTTGGTTCTAGAAGGCTTAGGGAGAAAAATTATCATTAATTAGGAGGTACAAAGTAAATTCAAAAGTTGTTTTTTTTTTATTCAGAAGGGAATATATTTTCTGAGGCTCAGTTTGTGCTTGTTAGAATAGCGCAATCTTACCCTTTAGCAGTCCGATTACTTTCAGCACAGTCAGTAAGTGCTCCGTTTTTGCACTGCTTGCTTTCTATCTACATCACAGAAAAACATTATCAAAATTGCACATAAGTATTTCAGCAATATTCTTGAAAAGAACAGGTTTTAATAGAAAATTAGTATGATCCTGCAGCATTTTTCCAGGTAAATCTTCATGAGAATCCACAGGATTTACCTGCAGCAGAAGAAAACTAACACAAAAACTTTGTTATTTTAATATTTTTTTGTTAATGAAGCACTTTATTAATTCCATTTTATTCCCCCGCTTTTAGACCATTGTGGACTGGATTCGAACTCTGCATGATGAGTAAAAAGTCCAGTGCTCAGCTGAAATGAGAAACAGGAATAGCACACACATCAGAAACGTGAATAACGTGTGACAGAGTGCTGGAAAAACCACGTTGTGGCTGCTGCTGTGTGAAAGCCCCACCAGAAACAGGGGGCAAAGCAGAGTCCGCATTGCTCAGTGTCTCAGGCATCTTCTGCAGTGCCCGTCACGGTACTCCTGCTCTAGAAAATATTAGAGGAATATTGTCAGTCTTTTCTGCATGAGCTAAAAGAAGGAAATAAAACCAGCAATCATTTGGATAATTTTCTGAGTGTGTATTGCTGACAGTGAAAGGAAATCTAGAAACGCAGTTTAATGAACTTCATCTATTTATCACTAGTCCTTTGGAGGATAAGCGTTACTGTTTTCCATGTGCATTTCAGACACAAACACTGTCTGAAAACACCACCGAAGCTGCAAGTTTATTCAAGCTACCCTCTTTTATAGAGTTCATCCCAATAAGCGCACCAGTTTCTGCTCTTTCTGAGGCAGCTTTGCTTGGTGTTCGCAAGCAAATCCAGAAAGTGAGAGATTGCATGTTAGCAGCTATTTTTCTGCTTAAAAATGCAATATTAAGCAAATACCTAACTCAGCCCAAAAGCCAGTAATAAAGACAAAAGTTTTGACAGTTGTCAATGCCTGTTCAATCGGTAGGGAGATTAGCGGCCTTACTTTTTAACATCTAAACATCTGAAACCCGTTTCCTGTTTAAAGAAAAAAAAAAGAAGAAGAAATCTAGGTGGATGACCTCAGGCAGATTTTTTTTTTTTTTTTTATTATTAACAAATGCAAATTGTACATCATCGTGGAAAAGGAGAAAAAAAAGCAAAAAAAGCCACTCTTGGTGGTCCTGATGCATTCTGTATATGGGAGAGTGAGCAAGAGAAAGGGGGGGGGAAATAGAAAAAATAAACTTTACCTTCTCACTTTCAGGGTGGGCAATGCCATTCCAGCTTTGGGGTCCTCAGCTCTGGGAAGTGTTAACGCTGTCACCGCAGCCCCGGTCCCACCGTCGGCGCTTCCACAGCGCTCTGAGGAAAAACATTCCCTGAATTCCTCCTCCTTCCTCCTATCTTTGCTTCAGATCCATGCGCTGCAGGTTCATGTCGCTACTGTCAAAATTGCACGGGACATGGCTAATCTAAACCAGTGCCGACCCATAGTCCGGCTCAGCAGCGAGGAAAAACATTGACAAGTTTGCTGTTTAAAATGCTTTCTACTCTTTCCAGTGTGTGTTGGCTGTTGTGTTTTGTTTTTTCTTTCCTATTTTTTTTTTCCTAAAGCTATAAATACACAGCACCAGCTGCAACATGTTGTTGAGACGCGCTTTATAGATCCAGCCATATTCTGACATAACACGTTTGGCTGGCTTTGGGTTAAAATTTGATATTGGAAGTCAACATTCTGATTTTCATGTCTTTAATGATAATGATGGCAGCTGGCTACTGCGAGATGTGTATTGCTCTCCCCCAGTGAGGAGGGACCCGCTTTAAAAGCTCATAAAAGGCACCCTATAAAGGTAACACATGCTCGAACATCCATTTAGTTATTATAGGATGGAAAACCAAAATAGGACAGCTATCTTTTTAAAGCAGTACATATTTTACATTTATATGTTGATTTAATGTAAGGTCCTTGGCAAAACACATGATTATTAAATTTACCTATTTTTTCCCCATCTCTGGATTTCATTGACCTGGGACACGTTCAGGTTTCCTACTGTACGTCTGTCATAACATTTGAAGGCTTTGCATCAAAATGAAATGAACACCTTGACCTCAAAAAGAGGGAATACAGGCTGGATATGATCTAGATAGTTACTGCTGGTGAAATTCAAGTTTTTTGGCCAGCTAAGGCTCTACCAACCAGTATTTCAGCGAAACTACAGGTCTGATAATTGTTCCAGTGGTAGTTCATAATTTAATATATCATTAAAACATACAGATAAAAGGTGCACTCCATAAACTGTGCAACTCTTATCCACCCATTGGTGTCACTGGGATGTGGCTCAGACCCAGAATTTATAATCCTACATTTATAATTTCACATTATTATACATAATTTCCCCTTTATCATTAATAAATTGCCATTTCTCACCCAAAAAGCTCCTTCTAGGGCAGAGCTTGGAGAGAGGCATTAAGGTGTGCCCTGACACCCATTCCCCACAAATGCCAGCAGTTATTTTTCTAATGAGCGATTACTCTAACGTTAAGTAAATCAATTAATCTTCTGTTCACTCTTGCAAATGAATCCTCATATTATCTGTATATGCCGTCAGACAGGATAGTTTAGAAAATACCAGCTCCTATCTTATCTTGTCAGTTCATACACTGATGGGGGGGGAAGAAAATAATGGCTCAAAGAGCCACAGGCTAGGATAATTAGTAAAATCAAGTGACTTGCTGTTTGTTTGCTTTGCAAAATGAACTTTTACCCCTCCACCGCCACTCCTCCCCCCCAATTTTCACCATCTTATCATACAGCATTTGACATGACAGGTTAATGAGGAAACCCCCAAATTGGGCTTCTGCAGTTAATTGCAGCAACGGTGGCTCTTTGCTGGGAGGGCTCAATGATCCGGCTTCTTCCCCCATGAAATCTGAGCTCTCGGGGGGATGCAAAGGCTGTGATTGCAGACGTACAGAAACACTCATGTATGGACAATAAGTTCCTCTTATCCCGCTCGGTTTGGATTCTGGGGAGTGGAGCCTGCAGATTTTGCAAGATCTTCTCTTGCACAGTACACACGAGCTTTAACTTGTAGTTTTAATGCATGTCATAATTATTTCTTCATATAACCCACTATTGAAGAAAGTTTTAAGCATCCACGCGGTCTCCTCTGCAGTGTGCTCTTTTGGAAACTGCAACTTTTAGACCGCCATGAATTGAACAATTTGGACAACAGAAGACAAACAGTTGCCGTCGGCGTGAGTAGAAAAAGAACCACATGGCGTGCTCCCGCTATTAATAATCCAATGTCGGCATAAGATCTGTCCGTGCTGGCCTGCCATCACACACTGCTACCTCCCAGCTTCTCCCATCGCTCTGCTATTCACTGACTTCTCCAGGGAGGGTGTTCTGGGGAGTTTATTTTTGGGGATGGGTAGGGATAACGCAGAATTTGGGGCTTTTCAAGCACAATTGAAGTGCCGGTGATGGGTGACCTGCAGCCGCGCTGGACCCACTGTGCATCCTGCCCTGATCGCCCCGCTCTCTGCATCCTTGTCAAAGCCCTGCAGTGGCTGTTCTCTCCCCATCTGATTTATTTCTTCTCTTCTCCCTCTCTGCTTTCCCTGCAAACCCCTCTGCATGCTGAGATCACCCCACAATGGGTTCTTTCCACTGAAATCTGCAGGAGGAAAATCAGCTCCTGTTTGTGTCCTGCAGGGAAATGCTGGAGCCCTCAATGACTGAGGGACACGGAGGTGAGAGGGGAAAATCCCTTTCTTCAGCTGCCTTTTCTCCATGAAATCCTTGATACTATTAATCAACATCTCTTTGGTGATATCCCATTTAAAAAGCTACCTCTTCTCCAGAAATAATCACTTTTATACTGTATGAGGCCACTCAATGGTGTCCACCGAAATCCCATGACCAATGCACATGGTCAGACTCTCAGGAACAAGCCACTCAGCCCTGTTTTGCATCAAATTTCATTTCCAGTCACTGGATTTATTGACATTATAATGGCCAGCCCACACAAACTGCAGCCATACAGCCAATTAATGGGACAGACAACAACAGACATTTGAGAAGTTGCTAAACTTGGTCTTGAAAACGATCTAGCTTTCTCCCTGTAAAAGGATCTTGTTCTGTCATCGTGTATTAAACTGGAAAGCTTCACATTGAAGAGCAGTAGAAAATCATATCCTGATAAGGCCTCAAGTAATATTTCAACAGATCATATCTTCTGCGGCTTAATTTCATAACTGCAATGGGAATGTGAGGGTGATTTGTTGAGATTGAAAGTTTCTACACACATTACTATAAATTTTTTAGTGCCTGTATTTAAAAGAGCTTTCTGCCAATAACCATGGGTCTCGCACCCAGCACTGCAGAAAAGACCCTTCTTAGTGAGGGTATGAAACGGGACCTCAGTGCTTATTTCCATCACCAGCTCTGAGAAGATGCGTTTTTAAAAGCTATATTATTGTCACGTTCCCTAACAAGACCCGAGTGCGTATGTATATCTGGAGATCAGTCTATCATTAGCATGAAATCCAGCCCAGCAAGACCTTTTTTTTCATAAAAATAGCAGCAAAACTACCTCAAACACATATTTTCCCCCCAAAATTGAAATGCAGAAACTCAAATTGATTGAATCATTTTGAAAACATTTTGTTGATTTCTCTGAATTGTTTTCACCATCAAAAGACTTTTGAAGGTCCCCACCTTTCTTTTTGACATTACATGAAACATTGCAGATAATGCAATGTATTTCTTTATTTTAAAAAGTTCAAAGGTCCATTAAGGCCTTCCATGTTGTACAAAAGGCTTAATTCACCGGAAACCATTTTTCTCCCCCAATTGTTTGGAGCGGCAAGTGAACCAAACAATCTGTTATTCACACAGGTCTTCCCAGAAACGTGTTTCCCGTGCCCAAGAGGTCTATGTTTTGACTTAACAAAAATAGCTTTTCACTAGGTTGCTTGAAAACATCGAATTTATCCATAAACAAGAGTTTTGTGCAATGATCTGGGTAGCATTTTAGGTACTTGTGATAGGTGGGAACTAAATCGAGATGAGTGAGTACACAAGAAAATACGTTTAACCTTTAGTGCCCGAAATTAAGTCTGTATTTCATACTTTAAGCTCATAGCTCCAAGATGATGCTGTCAAAATATACAGTGAGATAACAAAATCAAAGTGATCAGGCCATTTTCTGGTGCTGTTGTCCATTTTTAAGCAAAATCTCTGTTTTTCCACCATCGCTTTGGAAATAACTGCTCTCGACGCTTTTGAAGAGACCTGCCTGAGCAGAGCTTGCTATTCCTACATCTCAGCTGTCCAAGTTGCCCTGTGTAATACCAATGTTATTTCCTTTATAGTATAAATAGGATTTGGGTTGAATATGAATAAACTCATACCCATTGGTATGCTTTGTAACTCTAATCAGCTTTTTCCTGAGAAAAAGAAAAAAAAAAAAAAAGAAAGAGGAATGTTTATCTGGAAAATAAAGAGGTGCTAATTTTATCTTGTGAAAGTGGATATCTCCTTACGTCCCTCCAACTTCTAGGAAGATAACCAGAATGTATTATATCATCTAAATCCAGCATCCTATGAGATCAAACAGAATAATGTACACATATGCCAAAGCTGATTGAAGTATTGCTGGTGCTCACTTCCGCTTCACTAAGTATGTGTTTCATTGATATACGTAATTTGCCACTGCCATGAAAGAAAATTCAAAGTCCTCTGTTTGTGCCAGTTGATTTCTATGATATCTGGAGGCTTTTAAAATAGGGATCCAAAATAGATGTGCCCTTGTCACCCCTGTGTTTAAGCTCTCTCCAACAGGAAATGGCACGGGTTCAAATTTTTTTATACTGGAAGCCACATGTAGATAGATAAGAATCATGTCTTGTCTATGACTAAGCATTGACATTTAAATGTTTAAAATATAGTCAAAATGATCCATGGCGAACCCACCTGAGACTATTCTTCTTTGTCTAAAGTCCCACTTTCTAGCCTCTTGAAAGGGAAGGTGGAGCTCTCGGGGTTGTGACATGACGATGTTATGGTAAGGAAATGGAAGTTTGCTTTATTGTTGGTCTTCAAAAGACTAGAGGGGGTTTTGCTACCGGGCACTGCATCTCATCCACCAGGAGAGGGTTTTATCCCTAACTCCTCCATCCTCACCAACAGGTTTAAAAGGCAGGATGGAGGAAAAGAGTTTTGCTTTTGCCAAATCACGGATGTTGGATTCAACGCGCTTGAAAAGAAAGAAAAAAAACTAAAAAGAAATGAGTGGTATTTCCTTCGAACTGCTGTTTCTCCTAGAGGAAGGGGCAGCTGGAGGGGTGAGGAGGGCTGGGATGTTTATGAAGTGTGCGGGGACTTTTGAAGGAAGCTCACTGAAGGAGGACAGATGGTTGGGGAACTGGCAACGTGATACTGAGCCTTTCACTTCTAGGTCGCCCAGTTCAAACACAGCCTAGGTCAAGGATGGCACAGAGCCATCTCCAGCAAATGGCTATTCTGGTGCTGCATTAGAAAACAGGCTGGTGAGGCTCAGCTCCCCATTGGACTGAGGACAGAGCTGGCTTTTGTCCTTCTGCCTTAGAGGACACTTATGGGATAACACACAGGGATGTACAGAGGAGACTTGTTTGGTGCAAAGGATGCAGTGGCATTGTCCAGACACACAGCACCACTTCTCCAAGCCAAGACATCTCCATGGGATGCGGGTGTTGCTGTGGCCAAGAAAGGAGGATGTGTGTCCACCTGCTACCTCCAGCCCCCAGCCCCTGCACAGGGAAAATCTCCTTCTACATTTGTTTATTTTCTGATAGTGCTCCCATTTAAACTAGGCAGAACCATAGAGCAGCATCTTCCTTCTTTTCCTAGAAAACAAAGAGAAAATCATGCTTGTTCACTCAGATGCAAGCTCACAGAAACTGTGGCCTCACAGAAACATTCCTTGCCTGATGGGAGGCTACTCTGTGTTTTAGCCTCACTTTACTCTAAGTCTTTAATTTCACACTAAAATACCCAAGGCTTTGAGGAGCTTGGATTTTTAAGTTACAAAAAATTTTTTTCTTAACATTCTTGGATATTGGTTTTTAGTCAATGTACCAGGATAAGAAGTTATTTATTTTATTAGCAAAGTTATAGAGAAATGCAAATCAGGAGAGGAGAGGAAAAAGGAAAGTTCCTTGAAAGAAGAAAAAAGCAGAATAAAAAGGAAAAAAAAAAAACAAACCAAAAACCTACTCAAGTTTATAAGCCACTGAATATTTTATAGATGTATTTCCAGATCTTTAAAGCAAAAATACCTGATTGCAGAACACCTCTTTTCTGCATAAATGTTATTTATACACATCGGTTAGGATCCTACGTCACCTCAGATTAAAATAATTTCATTGCATATCTTAGGGTTATTGGGACAATTGACATATTAAATGCCTTATGACTTAAATGCTGTTTTATGAATTCAGCCTCACAGTGACATCCCACAGTGTCTCATCACAAATGAAATTGCCACGGGACAGCTACAGCCAAAGGTAATTACAAGGAGCTTAGTGATTTGAGAGGGAGAGGATGCTGCTGGGCTTCCCCAGCTAAAGGACTGGGTTTTGGCTATTTAATACAGAAAATAACCAATCTAATCAGAAGTTTATAGCATTTCTGGCAGCTAAATGATGTCTGATGCAAACTGGTCTTCTCTCAGACACTGCTGGTGCCTAAGATGTTCAGGAATGTCTACAACCCTAAGCGTAACTAGGCAGATATATTAAGAAATTGTGCTGCCAGGAATTTGTGTCTTTCTAAGTCTTGCCCAATCAAGACAAAAGTAGCTCATTGACAAAAGTAGCTGGTGATCATCCAGCTAATGACCATCCATGAAGGAGTGATCATCCAAGAAAGTGCAGGCAGAGAGATAAGGATGGTTCTGAAATAATGAGTAATAAACTCAGAGTACGACTTCTCACTTCTGGACTCCATCCTGATTTCTCCATTTAGAGCCAGGCTCAATACCAAAACCACTAAAGCTCATAAAAGATCCCTGTAAGATTCAGCCAGCTTTAAAGTGATCTGTGGAGCTCGAGTATATCTTGTTCTGGGTGATAGGCACATGTCACTCCTATACTTGACATATCTATTTTTATTAAGATCATCACTTTGTTGGGGAGAAGGACATGTAATGAGAAAGTTAAGTGTGAGATCTCGTCTGGATTTGCGATAGAATTCTTCTGTGCAAAGGGGTCCTCCCACCAGCAGAAGGAGCTCCAGTTAAAAACCTGGCACTGCTCATTTGGTTCTTTCGTAAACCTAATGGAAGAACAAAGGAAAAAGGTGAAACAGCCAAGTTCAGGAGGAAAGAAAGGCTGGGTGAAGCTCCAGGCAGAAACAGGACCAGTGAGACAGTGATGCGGTCATGGTCAGAGGAGCAGAGGTGGTCCAGTTGGCACATCCTTGTGTGCAGGATCCACAGCCTTCTGGACTGTGTTGTCCTTTTCCAAAGCAGAGGCTAGTTGCTGGTGGGGTTTCAGTAGGCTGCTGTCATTCAGTATAGGTCCTGCCAGACACTGGTGGTGTCCCCACTGGAGCACAGACCAAGACCCAAGCTCCTGGTTTCCATTGGCTTTGCAGATGCATTGCAAAATGGCACGAAGTAAGCATTGCTCTTTTCAGTGGGAGAAATAGCTGTCTGAAACATGTATGCTGGCTTCAACATTCAATATAAAAGAAGAGAAGAAATATAACAAAGGAGAAAAGAAGAAAAAAGAAAAAGAAGAATAAAGCTCAGGGGAAAAGATCAAGTTAGAATAAGCTCACAATTATTATTACAGAGAAGTTCTCAGGTTTAAGGAGAGAAAATAAAGCCACAGAACTCCAAGCCAAAAACCAAAATGCCTCCAGCAGGTCTTTACAATTAGCCAACGTTTATGTTTGAACACAACCAAGTAATAGGATATGGGAAATGCAAAATATTGTCAGACTAAGAAACAAGAATGCCTGCAGTGCTGAATTCCATAAATAAAATACACTCCTTAGTTTAAAGTTGATAAAGATGATCTTCTGCCACAAGCTGTTTTACAGGCTGCATTTCCCTGCAGAAAGTTATCCGCACAAAGAATTAGCTTTCTTATCCTTTGTTTATATGTATTGGTGATAGGGTAAAGGCACTAAAGAGCTTTGATAAGAGATTGTTACTTCTGACTCAGAGAGACACTGCAAAAATCTTCCCCTAGGAGTAAAACATGAAAAGTCCATGAATTGCACAGTACTTTTTCTGCAAGTTCATGCTAATTTGCTACTGCAGCATTCATGACTTTGCCAGCTACAAAATGCTCTGAAATGCCTTTAAAGAGATGTTTTTTTTTTTGTGAGAACCATTTTACTGTGTCACCAAAATGAATTCAAAAAGCAAGAGGAAAGGTCTTCATTATCTTACCGATTCATTATACCAGAATACTTTTCTCCCTTATAAAATAAATGCATAAGACAAATTAAAAATATGATACACATGAAAAGAAGCAACAACTTTTTGTAGTGTTTTGCTGATTTAAATACGTCTTATTTAAAATATATGTATTCCTATGTGTATATATATGTATATATTATATATATGTGCATGTCAGGATAAGGGAAAAGATCTGCTGGCTGTTGTGCAGGAAAAAGAAGCAATTGGAAGAAGCAAGTCCTGCTGCTATTACCCTCTCTGCAACACTTCTAAGGTTAAAGGAATAAAAATCCATCAATTTGTACAGCCTGACCTTGCAGTGTTGGTTTTTAGCTGAATTCAGATGTGCAGGATTAACCCAGCAAAGTTTACATGACATTGATTTAAAAGCTGCGCTACAGGACCTTCCAGCAAGTTACATTAATCGGAGTCTTTAATCGGGCCTCGGGACGAAGAAAGAAGTTGCTTAGCAGACGTGCAACGTATGATAAACAGATGTCTCTGTGCATCAGATAAAAATGGATGCAGCGTGCTGTGTTAATCACTGCAAGCCCACAGTTTGTGCAGCACCAAGGATGGGGCAGTGAGCAATTTCATAGCCATGTTTTTGCTAAGGTGAAGATAGGATGGAGATCTGTAAGCTGGAAACATGATTTGTCACCTCCCAGTTCACACTCAAGAGCCATTCAACAGCACCCGTTTAAGCAATGGACTTTGTGTACCAACCCAATTGCCATTCAGCAGCAGACTTGAGAAATGTCCATGTGCATGGTTGGACCCCTCAAAATAAGACAGTGGCTGGACTGACAAGCAGAGACCCTAAAGGGTTCTACCTGAGAAGCACACACCAAGCAGGGGGTAGCCTGGTGGTTGTGGCACTAAAGCAGGAGGGGATGTGCCTATATCCAGTGTGGTGTTCGTCGATGAATTTTGCATTGAAGAGTTCTCCAGCAAACCATGTTGGGTTATTAGAGCAGAAAGTTCATTCCAATTCTGGATATTTATGATTTTTTGTTAAATATTGGCTGCTCTCACCCAATAACTTGACTCCTTTTCAGTCTGTAGTCAAATTTTAAACCCATTTTTTTCAGTTTGTTTTTTTTTCCAATTCATTTTCTCTTTTCCCTGTATCTTCTAATACAACTCTTCCTTTATCTTACACCTTTCAAACACCATCCAGGCCATCTCTTCCATCAGGGTGCTTGGAGCCAGACAAGGACCAACACACACTGCCCTCACCCTTGGGTCTCTTGCGTGTCCTTGGTCTCTTGGAAAGTTCTATTTGATGTCCCATGACCCTGCCTGGAGCGCACCCAGCACAAACCAGTATCTCCAAGGAAGTTAGCTGTCAAACCCTAGCAGATCTCCCATGCAAAACACCATTTTTCAACTGCTTATCGCCTTGTTCTGCTGGGGCAGCTCTTGGCAGGGACAGGAAAAGGGCAAACAGCCGCTAGGAAAGCCAGCGCCTGCCAAATCCCAGCCATTTCCATAGCGCGGCGGTGCCAGGATTTCACACAGAAAAGCTAGCCACGGTTTTTGGATGTGAGTTTGAAGACCCATTTCCTGAGTTATTAGGACTGAAATTCCCCGAAGATTAATAAGAATATGAAATCAGGCTGGGGTAAGAGATGTGTGTATGGAAAGATGTCACACAAGGAGGTAAAACACCAACCGACTTCTGAATAACAAGAAGAAAGGTCTTAGAGCAGGAGCTGTTATCAACTTAGTAATAGCAGGGCTGCGCTATCCATCTAGGTTATATGAAACACAACTGGTTTTAGTTTTACATCTCCTTGGAAATCTCCATTAACTGCCCACAGACCTCTCTCAAATTCACCCCAAGCAGTGCTCCAGGATTCCTAATGCAAGGATTTACACATGGAAGCCAACTTGCAGCTCTGAATTTGGCCCATTTCTTTGGAGGATATGCCAGGAGTAGCCTGTGATGTTGTTTTGTCTCTGGAGGCAACCCAAATGAGAGCAGAACAAAGCTTTGATGCAAATGAAAACCCACCAGTGAGTACAGCTAAATAAAGAAAAAAATGATTATTTGTTATGGAAACCACTGGAGGAAATCTTGAATTAGTCAGTGCATCTTGACCTCCCTGTGCCCTCCTGAAAAATATGCATCTTCTTAAAACACTTGGACTTTCAAATGCCAAGAAGGAGAAACTGTGTGATGTTTCCAGCCACCTGGTGAAACACCAAACTTTATTTAGCAGGACAAAACAATCCCATTTGTACAAGGTGTATTAAAAAAATGAGTAAAAAACACAACTTCTGCAAAGCTAGATAATTTTCAGTGGCTAAGTCCAATCGCTGAGCAGACAGGAAAAGCTTGAGTTGATATTGTGAATGAACCATGTGGTAATTGTTTCCGTACATCCTCATTAAGATGAAAAGCTACACAAATAAACAACAACAAAGCTGCTATGCACCAATCAGAGGGTTATTCAGAAAAAAAAATAAAGGGAAAGAATCTGGATCCAAATATTTCTTCCCATGCTTCCTACTAGAAGGAGTATCTGATTGAACAGGGGCTACACGAGGTGATATTGCACGTTTTGCCTTGTTCCTTAGGTCACTTATAGGTAGCAACAGTCTGGCATGAGTCTCAACTGGGTATGAGTAAGCGGAAGGTGAGGAAGGACATGGAGAGAACCAGAAGTTAAAAGGAAACACGACAATTAACACCAGAGAAACTGCCCTTGAGAGACTCGACAGAGTCATAGTATGGAGAAACCTTGTCTGGAGAGGTGAATAATGATGTTGCCACCCACTATTTACTGGCATGATGATGGGGCTCATCAGAAAACTCTGTTTGAACTTTTGCAAGGGACAGGGCAAGGGTGACCTCCGTCTGAGAGCAGCACGAGCACCAGGATCCCTTGCTGTAGCATCACAAGAGCCCCCGGAACACACTCCCCAACACAACCTTGTCCCTGGTATGGGGACCTCTCTAATTTGGAGCTGGAGATGATCCCCAGCTGACATCCGTGGTACCCAGCCTAGCTGAGGGCTACACAAAAGAGTTGTGTACTCCCCATAATTGTCCTCTTTATCAGCGCTGGTGAGTGCGCAGTAGTCTAAATCACACAGTCATGACACTACACATGGCTGTGCAGGAAAAGCCCACTTGGCCAGGGTTAGATTAGTCTAATCCCACCTCCCTTTTCTGTCATAATACCCCTCCATCCCTTCACTCCCTATAAAAATATCCAGCTGTTGATTAAAATTAGTGAACTGTTGGCTTTAGAAACAGGGTTGGCAGCTTATTCTATGTATTTCCTAGATAACTCTGGATGAATTCCCCATTTACTCAGCGGCCTGATCCTGTGAACTGCCGAGTGCTCCCGGCCAAGCGGAATCAACCCTTCTCTCTCTGAAGGCGCGTATAAATCAGGGGTGAATGGCTTCCTCCTGTTCAGCCCCATCAACCTGCTCTCAGCATTCACATCTTCCCTTCACGGGTGTCAAGCTGCCTTTAGAAAGAGAAAAACAAACGCTTGCCCGTCAGCTGGTTGCTTTCAATAGTCCCTCTCCTTTGAAAGGGCGACTAAAATAAGCTTCTGGTTTATTGCCCCCTGGCTCCAGCCTGTGACAGCCCATGGGATGCTGCAGCAGTTCAGCTCCTCAGAGATGCAAAGCCCTCCTGTGCTGTATGTCTTGATAAGCAACCGCAAGCCGGGTGCAGAAGACCAGGATTTTGAGCAAACTGCTGTGAAATGCTAAATATTTCCATGTCTCAGCCCAGATTTATATTACAGAGCCTTTGTTGCAGCAGTGATAGCTTGTAAAAAAAAAAAAATACAGTAAAATAAGGGGGAAAGAAAACAGATAAAGCCATGGGTGCAGTTGGAGGAATGTTTTGGAGATGAGCATTCATTTTTTTATTGGCTTTCTTTCTGCACATTCTTTCTGGAGGGCTTGGAGAAATGCTGGGAATCCTCAGCTGGTGCCTGGCTTTAGAGCTGCTGGATCTATTTTCCAACAGCAAAAGATGTGCCTCAACCTCTTTGGAGTCTTGGGAGAGTCAGCATAAGCATCTGGCTGTTGTTAGCATGACTGGGGGACTGAGGGCACCACCAGCAGCTGCAGGGCTGAACCCAAGAGAAGCAGCAACTCTGCATTTACCAGCCATTGATGCCTAAATCCAGTGTGCTGTGAGCGCAGTCAACCTCAGTTACTCCATCCAGTCCTGAATGTGATCACAGGAGTCAAACAAAGGCAAAGCAAGCAGTCAATGGCCCACAGTCACCCTAAAGCAACACATCTTAATTAAAACCACTGCCCTGGTCACCACTTTTAGGACTATCTTCCCTTCACACTTCTCCCAACCTGAACACAGACTAATTGTCCAGGAAAGCATTGTTGGATTTTAATATAACTTTTGCATTTATAACTCTTTCCATTAAAAAGGACCTTCCAGCTCTGGTTTGTCAGCAGCAGTGCTTAAGCACAGTTTTGCTCACCAAGCAGAGCTGGATCCTCACCTATGGAACCAGAGCTCCATCAGGAGTGCAAGTGGAACCAAGAAGCATTTCACTAGTCATAGTGGTAGTCAGTTTCCTGTCATTTACCTGTGAAATCTTCATTAGATTTTTAGGAAAGGAGCACAGTTTCTGACATGGTCTATGCAGGAATAAGATTGTGACTTCAAGAGAAGGTTTTGATCATTTCTTTGCATATCTTGACCACTGAAACACTAAAAGCATAGCCCAGAGAGGATCTGTATGCATGCCTTAATCTATTGGAACACCATGAGGAAATTCAGGGCAGGAATAATTGTAAAACATTTTCTTGGAAATGCTCTTTCTCAGCTTTACACTTTCTTAATTCACATTTGGGTGCCTGAGCCATGCAAAAGAGGTGTGAAGGATGGGCCAATGATGAAGGTGGATTAAACCTACCTGGAGGTACTTGTGTGGCTTGGTGCATTCCATTGGTTCTCTAAGCCTCTGTTTTCCCAACAGTAGCTCTGTCCTCATGGGGTTACTGCCAGGACAAACCCATGGCAAAATAGTAATTGTTCAGTCTGGCAGAGAGGTGTAGGGTACCAGAGACTATACTCACTTTCCAACAGAAAATAGGCATCATACTTAGATAGTGAAAGAGAACGGGTGTGACGAAGATGGGAGTGAGTTGAAAAGAAAGAGAAGTTGCATAAATTAGGTGTCACAGAAAAGAGACACTGAAAAAGAGACATCAGTCATACAATATGAGTGAACATGAAGATGTGAAATCTCTGGGGATAAAAACAGTGAAGACATGAGCTAAGGGGAGTCAAGAGAAAGGACACAGCAGTACAAACGGACAGAGAGAAATACTGGAGGAACATACTGGAGAAATCACGGTGAGGAGAATTGGAGCTTTTCAGCATGCCAGGGTGAAGAAGCCTCAAAAAGTGATTTTGTCTGGATGCTACCAGCTTCATCCCCACCGCATGCAACTGCAGCATCTCCCTCCTCGCAGACGGGAGCACAATGTTAAAGCATTTTGGGTTTTGTCAGGATTCCAGTATTCTGCTCATTGGCTGCTTACTAGTTTAGTCCTCGAGCAATCTGGTTTTGGTATGTCATTAACTTATCAGCTAAGCCTCTATTTATCTGCATTCACCAAGATCTGAAGTTGTGATGTTTATTCCCACCACTCTGTGGGCGGAGGGAGATCCGCTGTGAAGATTTTCCAGTAATTTACTTTTTTGTTCCTTTTTAACAAAAGCATTTGATGCAGCTGCACGACTGTCATCTGGTCTCTGGGTGGAAGAGGAGGGACACGCGATAGTCCAAGTACCAGCATGAATCATGTTTGAGCATTAAAACAATCTGATGGGCACTGAAATAGTCATTGTTTCCAAAGGTTTCATGGAATTTGTTGCCGACAGACTTTAGCCTCAAGCATGAGGCATGCTTAGAAGTTTGTACATGCTTCCACCTCATACCCATTCAAACCTTCTGAGGGGGCTGGAAAGCAGACATCGTCTCAAATAATTGCTGTGGTGCTATGCAGTATTTGAAGAAAAAGCCTTTTAAATGCAGAAGAGCATAACGAAAGTGAGGCTTCTGAGATTTACAGTGGGCATCTCAAAAGTTGGAGGTGTTAATTTCTCAAGAAAAGAGCGTCAAATAGTTGTACTAATCAATATGGACACCAGTAATAAGGGTAGGAATTGAATGAGAAGTGATGCCTGGGGTTAGTGCTGTTTAACATGATATGGCAGGGATGAAAAGAAACCTCTATGGAAGAGGTGCTTTTCCTTTCTGTTTCCCACCCAACCCATCATGCACAGTCCTTGGTTTTGTGAAATCAACTGAAATCTCTAATTCTCTCCAGAAAGGGCAGCATGGCCTGCAATATTCCTGGCAAAACCCAGCAAGACATGCTAGGCAAGAGGAACGCAGCAAGAATTTGAAGAGTCAATGCATTCTGCAGCCTACAGATCCTATGGCAAGCTGGGTCCTATCTCAAAACCCACAAAATGAAAGCAGAATGTGGAAAAAAAATTAAAAACTAAAGCCCATTTTAATGTAGATACTCATCTCTCTGTTGATCTCCTACCTCCGAGCAGAAGTGTGCTTACAAGCACAAGAAGAAAGGGAGGCTATGGATGGCATTTGCAGAGTAAAGGTTTAGAGCTTTGCAGTGCACTTCTCTGTTCAGGGTAGATCTGAAACACCGCCGCTGATGAAGATTTTTACTTCATGGATGCCAGTGTGGGCAATGCCCATTGGTTTTCTTTACTTCTGGTGTTTCTTTGTTCCACACTTTGAATTAAAAATGCTGAATGTAGGAACCATGTTACCATGACCCACCATGTTTGCCACAACCCTTCCCTTTGGTGATCACCCCTGGGGAGAGCATAAGCAATTTTGAGGCTTTTTTGGCCAAGATAATGTGGATATTCAGCCTGGATTAGACAACCGTGTGCAAGAGCAAGCCTAGAGTAGATTTAGACAGAAGGGGACAATCTAAACAGCTTGTATTTTATTACCCTGATATGTTTAACTTTTTTCCACCCTTTTTTAAAGCCTGGAACTGTAAGATTTGCCCTTTGCAGCTGCATGAACTGTATGTTAAGAGTAACGGAGCAGCCTCAAATCCTTTTGTATTCTGGGGACATTTTTCCAAGGCGTTTTGTCTTCGTAACAATACCCAGAGCTCCCTAAAATTTGGGAAGGTCATTTGTTTCCTAGCAGATAGATTCCCTTATCCAGAGCTTACTAGAGCCCAAACAACAATTTATAAACTCTAAGCTCCTTTCTCCTTCAAGATGAAGTGCTTTAGTGTTGAAGCCAAACTAAATCTTTAAATGGTATAAGAGGCATTTGGACTTTTTTTTTCCCTACCCAGCTGACAGTAGGTTTACAGTTTATAATCTGGCCTTTGTAAAGGCATTTGTCAGCCTGTATATTTCATTTTAAAACGCGACCACCCATGAGGACGGATAGACAGGAAGCGTTTGTTCACTTGCACCAACAGTCCATTTGAAGGTTGGCTGCAAAATAACAGAATTTAGTCACAAAGGCAATTCTTTTTTTTTTTTTTTACTTTTTTTTTTTTTGGCATTATCTCGCTAGCATCTCGTTTTAAAAGCAGCTTTTGTTTATGGGAAGCTAGCCCTCCACTCTAAATTTGGAAATTCTACGTATTCTCCTAATCCTGGCATCCTAGCAGGGATGCTGGCTGTGCATCTTTGGCCTCACAAAAGACAGATCCTCTTTTATCTTCTCTCACAGGGTCTCCAGTGTAACTGCCCCACCAAAGGAAGAAGAGTCTTAGCACTCAAGGGGCAGAGGGGAAATGTTCACCATAAGTTGGTGATTTAGCAGAAAGAGACCAAAAGGAAAACACTGCATCTTCTTGCTTGTCATATTTCTTCTGATGCGTTTCCATGCTTAGCAGAGATTTGGGAGGAGCAGTTGTGCCATATGATGGTCACTTTTGCAACTCCATAAAAACCTGTCTAACCCAAAAGAGAAAGTCAAGAAATAGGATCTTAAGGTCTTCTCCAACCCTAACTATTCAATGATTCTAAGATTTTATGTTTAAAAACGAGTGGCCTCCACCTCCTAAGTGGATGCGTGCATGCGTGCGTCTCCATGCCTGGGGCTGAGAGGGGAGAAAGCAACTCCAGATGATAGGGGCTCTTCCAGACAGTAACAGATATAATATTGCATTCTTTCTCCCGGTATCACAAGTAACACTCACTTTTTATCTCTATTGCTCAAAGGTTTAAAGGGAGGAAATAGCACAGTTCCAGCAAATGATAAAGCTTTCAGCTTTTTTTTTAACTCAGTTGCAAAATATGACAGTAAATAATGATTACCTAAAACACCCATGACCTGGGATTTAGCACTGTGCCCCAACCACTTGGGCAGACCCCTTTAGTACATCAGAAGCAGAAGTTTTATGAGTACTTTCAGCCTTGCGGCCCAGAAAATATTTGTCTTTTCTCCCCACTCTGTCCTTCCTAGTGTGCCCGTTATCTGTTTTTCACCACAGAAAGTCTTTGTTTGTTGCTGCTGCTAATTTTGATGCTCGAGAAATCTTCTTACAGGGGAAACCATGATGCAAATGAATAAGGGAGACAGGTTTCAGAAAATTCCCTATTTCTCCATCAAAGGCACAATAACTTGGTCACCTACCTCCATGGGGCTCTAGCCAGTCATGGTAGGGTAACTTACATGGGAACTTGTAGAATAACATTCTGCACATGAAAATCTGTGCAGTTCACTGTGGGAAAGCCACCCATGTGTTATGAAAGCATAAACCATGAGGTTCGAGCACTGGGACATGCTCAGTTAAATGCATAAGGTATAAGAGCCTTGAGAAACAGTCTCTAGCAAGGCTTAGGAACACAAACAACAACAACAACAGAATATTCTGGCTTTATATTATGTAATATAAAATATTATATTAAAAATAATACATTAAACAAGTATTTATATTATAGCTCTGCTTTTTTGGACACTTCTCGTAGTAGAGGACAGATATTCCTCTGATAGACCAAAGTCCCTGGGCTTTCCTGAACATGAAGCACCTTCAGCCATGTATTATGGACCTTACAAGACAACTGCAGGAGTCGGTGATCCCACTAGCACCTCTTTGTGCAATGAGGATTTTAAGAGAACAGGAAGGTTTGTAGGGAAAGACCCAAAGAGAAGACTGGGGAAAACAATGGGACAATGTTAAACAGGCAAGAGGACAATTCTCCCTGCACCGGCCAGGTTATTTTAAGTCCTCTCTTCACGTCGCAATAGCAAATCTCACCATTGTTTTGTCACAGGACTGCAGGTTTGTGGCATTGTGCTGCTAGCAACCCCCCATGCATACCAAGGGTGAACCTGCTCTGTGTCCGTCTGTCCTCCTGCTGAAAGCCTGGCTTTATTCTGCACGTATCTGGCGCTCCAGATCATTTTCTGATGCATCCAGGCTTCCTTTTCTTGGCTGACAGCAGCAATATTTAGAGGGCAGGACTGCAAAGCACGCCTGCAGTGCTAATGCTGTTTCTGGTCATACCTGATCCCCTTCCTCCCTCCAAACTTGGGCTGTGAGCATCTGCGGTCACCAGGTTGATTCTCTCGCTGTGCATAAGTCTTTCCAGGCATCCTAGAGAACAAAAACTCTTTCCAAAACAGGCATCAGGTTTCTCATGGTGGCTAATAACCTAAGCCATGCTTTTAGCAGTGAGGCTGTGTAACATAACATCAGCAGAAGGAAGATTGCCATATCCCTTTCTCATTTGTACATGTTGTGCTGATTTGCATTGTGCACCAAGGGCAAAAATCACCCCTCTGCATTTCCAAAGTAGGTGTCAAGGACTACAGGGAGTTTAACTGGACTTTGCAAGGGTTGTAGGGCTCATCCTGGCGACTGAAGCTCTCTCTTGCCCTGCAGTGCCCAGCCCATCTGGTTCCAAATTCAGGACTCAACTTGAGAAATAGGGGTAGGATATTCTGCACACATTCATATCCATACCTACTGATATACCCCCACAAAGAACAGGGAGGGTATGATCTATGTATAAATTTCCCTTCACAAGTTTCCAGGGTCTTTGCATCTTCACTTTTGATTGTGTGTCAAGCACACCCGTATTCTCCATAATAGCGCCATGATTTCTGCAGCTCCTGGACACTGATGAATTTTGGGCTTAATAAGATGAAAAGGTTAAAGTAACACACAGTGTTACTGGCACAGTGACCAAAGAGCTGAGCTTGTTCCCAACCTGCCCAAGATCATAGAAGTCCACAGCTAGAATAAAGCTGGTGCCCTGCTTCTGGCAGCTTGCAGCCTTATTCTTCAGCTGAAAGATAACCTTTCCCATGAGATGATTCCCTTTCACCGTGGACCTGCTGCTCTCCTCTGGTACCTGCCAAGCTTTGCCATCCTGTCCTCTCTTTGCTCACTCATGGAAATCACCAGCATGGATTCCCGTCATCCTCACGACCATTTCTGCAGACGTGTAAGCTTGGGCAGATAAAGAAACTGTATTTTCTCCTTCTTGCACATTGAAGGGTGCAGTTTTGAGGCAGACGAGACAGGAGAAAAGGGTTCTTTTAGATCAAACCAGTGGTCTACACGTAAACACAAACGATGAGATTCCATCAGTAACTCATCCCTGAGACAGGAGGATGGGGCTTGGTGGTGGGTTAGGGATAGATAATGCCCTGCTTGTCCTTTCTGCAGAGCAGCTCCTCTCTCTGCAGGCATCTCTACCTAAATATTCAGCTTGACAAAGAGGGCCTTTGTAAATAAAGAGTATCACAGGACCAGCATGACATCAGAAATGATTTAAGTTGCTCATTCCCTGTCCATACCCTTGTTCTTTGCATCCATTTGTCTGTGTCTTCTAACTAAGACAGGGACTGGCTTTAATTCTGCATTTTGGGGTTTCTGCATAGTATACTGACTCCTATAGGGGAGGAAGTAATAATTTCTCCAACACCAAGATTGCTTCCCAAGTGGTCTCATGCACTGGGTTTGGGCTCTGCTAAAGCACAAGAAGAACCACCCAGGTGAAATGTGGAGCTGCTCAAGCCTCAAATATCAACACTGATCTGTCAGAAGTGGGGCTGGGGATGTCACTCATCTTTCCCCCATCCCACACCCCTATCCTGCTCACCATAACATCGCTCCCTGTAATGCCTCTTCCAGCACCTCCACAGCTTCCAGTCCAGCCCTGAACCTGGACTTGCCCATCTGCCCCACGTCTCCTCTGCAGGAAGAGCATCAGGGATGTTCCAAAATGAGAAAAACACTTGTTGAGTAGTCAGACAATTACCTAAACTGGTGTTAACCTATGACAAATGTGGAGGTTTCCCTTTTCTTCCAGAAAAACTGCATTCTAGAAACAGAAAGCCCTAATTCCTCCAGAGCTGCAGCATCCCTTACTGCTGTGTGGTTGCACTGATCGATACACTTGCACGTGTATTATCTTCTTTTCCCACACAGCTTTTAATATCTTCTTTTGCATTTCTTCCTAGTGCATAGATTCCATCATCAATAACCTACAGAATCTTTGGAGACAGCTCAGCATTTAGTATTTCTTCTTTTCCTGAAGACTCACACAAAGACAAAACATTTTGCCTTCTGTACCCTTCGCTGTATTTGAATGTAAAGCATTATTTTGCCTTACCATGGAAGTATGAAACACCACAGGGGAGGGATAATTGTATTTTTCAGTGGCTGGGGCTGGTACAAACAGTTATGTTAGTGGTTGTGCTATTAATTGGGAGCATGTACTCCGGCTCACCAGTGAGGATTTAAGGCTATGACCTCCTAAGCCTGGGAACACGTTGGGAAACATGAGGAATATCTCTGCCTCCACAAGATGCACTTGCTGCCCCTCGCTAGCCCTCATTTAACAGCTCCAGATGTGCGGACTGGTGTAGTCTGAACTGGGTTATATTGTAAGGCACATCTAGAGACATGAATTCAAACCTGGCAATACCAGCCCTGTTCATCAACTCCCGTTTCCACCATTCTCTGTGTTTTGTGGGAATCTGGAATCCCCTCAGCCTTGCTGAGCTGCCTGGACCTCGCTGTGACTATTAGGACTGAGTTTAAGTTTTCTAGGAAACCTGGAACAGCCCCACTGACCCACATCTTTGGCGCAGATGATAAAGATGATTTTATAACAACATCTAAACCGCTCCATAGTGGCTCAGTAAACATTAAATTCATTTTGGGATTTCATCCCAGTCATAAGAGTATTTCATTTTCCTCAATAAAGACTATTACATTATTAGTTTTAGCCTTATGAATCCTATTCCCAACACTCAACCTTTATTTATTATTTGTAAGGGGCATATATCATTCTGCCTTGTAACTGTAAATATTCTACTTACACAGAGCACAGTACATCCTCTTTGTTTAAAATCCAACCCGCGATGTTTTACATAAATTTGTTTCCTTTCCAAGTTGAAAGGTCCAAAAGATAAACCCACGAGTATCCTAACATCATGAATGTTAGCCTGAGCCCAGCCTGCATGCTGGCCCACCCGAGGGATCCCCTTCCAGCTCAGCTGGTTGCAGTATCAACACCCAGAGACAAATAATGATCAGGGAAGGAAAAAGTCACCTTGAAAGCACGCAGTAACTGAGCCTAAATAGAGACAGGGAAAGAGGAAAGGAGGGACTCCTGGAATATATTCTTGGGAAAAACTGTTTTATTGACTTTCATGATGGGTCAGAAGGCTATAATTATATATTTTATATATATTATTGTATATTTTATATATAAAATTATAAATTTTATTTATAATTTATTATAGAGCTGAAATGTAGATATTAATACAGCATGGGTACAATGCTAGGAGTATGTCACCCATGGACGTATAATTAGTTAATCCAGACAATTTGAAGGAGCAGCCTGGTAAAACAAAGGCAATGGAGCATCTTTAAATGGTACCTGCACCATTTCTGAGTGACCAAGTAAACAAAAAGACTCATTGGGCAGTTTTACTATAGGCATGGCTTTGCAGGGTGAGAATCACTTGCTTCTCCTGCCTGCAAAATCCCATCCGCAGGCAGTGAGGCACACAGACCCCTTTTGAAGATTGATTTGGTTTTATTTGCATCATTTCCAGTTGAATGAAGTGGAGGATTCTGTTGGTGGGCCTGGAGGGGCTGATTTATTTTTCAGCATCATATGAGTTCAGAATTAGCCCAATGATGAAACATCTTTTTGAAGGCTGAAGTCTGAAAGCGGTTACTTTCAGAAGAAAGATAGAATGAAACCCTTTTTGGTTTGGTTGGTTTCCTAATGGTTTCTGTCCCTTTGCTGAAGTCCTTTGGCTGCTCAGACAAAACTCGCCATTAATTTTAATCCAAGTAAAAATGCAGCTGAACTATTAATTTATGTGAAACAGGAGACCGCAAAGGTCTCCTTAACAGTGGCATTAGCCAGTGATTATAAAGTGGCGTTCTTACTTGCCAAGGGTCTAATTGAGTTCATAGTAGAGATGGACAATATGGGGATGTGAATGTCTTCCTCGAGCCCTAACCTAGCCCTGGAGCATTGGTCCAGCTCCCAGATCCGCAAGAAAAGATCTTGTTACTCCAGTGAATATTTCCTCTGCCAGAAGTCCCAATCCCCACTAAAGCTGCTTTGAGCCAACAAGTCCTTACCTCCTCTACAAAGGGCTTTGGCTCCCCTAAGCCCTAACAACTTATCTGGCCCCATCCAACCAGAAATGGGTTAACATTATCATTCCAATCCAGCAGGAAAGGCATTGTCATGAGCAGATCCATGTCAAAAGTGAGTCACCAGTGCTGGCTTGAAGGTCACACCGGCTCAGTAGCCTGGCCAGTATCCAACACCAGAGGAAGAGAGTAAAAGGGACTGTAAACCCATGAAGGTATCACCAAACCCCCCCCAAGGAGGAGGTGGTCCCACTCAGGTCCACCAAGCCACCACCAGCCTTGTGTTTTCTTTGGAGCCCCCATATAGGTCTTTTTTGTGTGTTTTCCCTGCTTCTCCTTTCCTTTCAAGACGAGGGAAAGCACAGCTCTGTCTCCACGGATGGAAAGGAGAAAGGGCGAGAGGGATGCTTCACCAGTGATATCACCAGCACTGAGTAAATTCTCTGACCAAAAGTTAAGACCAACAGAACAATTTGTGCTGCATCCTTTAAATGCCAGATCTCCATTTGCTAACAGCATTACAGGAACAATCAGGGCACTTAATAGCCAGCTGCTAAGTCATCAGGTATAAATATTTACAGAGACCTATTGCAACATGGACATTCCTCCAGATGCAAAAGGACCCCAGTCATTTCATGGCATTTTCACCTTATACAAAAGAATCCTGTTTTAGACACTTTCTGCCTCATCACCCATAAAACTACAGAAATAGCATTTTATGGAAAACACACACCCGCTCCTTCGTGGCTGTTCCCTCTCTTCTCCTCTTACCCTAATTATCAAGCACCTCTGTATTTGTGTACTCAAATAAGATGTTACAAAGCAAACGCAGAGCTGGCCATTCAACACGCAGGGAAGCAGCGTCCTGTGGAGGGGAGGTAATGGCTGAGAGTGATAAAAAGGGATTAAATGGAGAGTAATGGGGTGGAATTAAGCAAAAGAAAATCCCTTTCTTATGGCAAAGCCTGTCCAAACTTGTCCAGCCCCTCAAGATAAGGGGTTGGAACCTTATTACTGAAGATACCTAATATACTACTAATCATGGCATTGGGGCAGACGGCTTAATGAGTAACTTTTGTGGTTACTAGTAGACCCAAGGACACACAGTCCAAATACACTGGAGACTTCCAGTGAGTATAAAATAGACCTCTAGCACATTTTGTGCATTCACTCCCTTTCCTCGCTGCTGTTATTAAAACCATGCCTCCATTTCTGTTCAACTTCATCACCTTTTTCCTTATTCCACCACGAGTCCAAATGCAAATACTCGTGGAACAACCAGATTGCTGGTCCAGGTCTTAAGGGTGTTCCCTCTTTGTGTGTAATGTACAACTGATGGCAAAGTAGCTTCAAGCAGGAGTCTTTTCTTGATGGGGAAACATGGTCTTGGGAACATGGTGATGCTTTGGCCTGGTGGGATTGCAAAGGCTCTGCGGCTTTCCCAGTTGTGTCATTTCTCACCCCAGACACCTATTTTCACCCAATTGTAGGACCTTGGTTACCTCTGGGGCTCCTGTGTGTTTATCAGGCTTTGCCAAAAGGGGTTGCTGAGTTCAGAAGTAAAAGGTATACACCCCATTATCCCAGGGACCCTGCAGCAGAAGGTGAGACAGCAAAGTAAGTGGTGAGGCAACACCTCACATCACTATCAGCATCAATTTCTAAGACCTAACATGGAGGAAATCCCAACCTAAAACCATCCAGTTTTAGGGTGATGTTGCTTTCCTTCTCCACACACCAGCTGCATTCCTCCAGCATCAGCTCTTGATGCTCCAGTTTGTATTGGAAAGCCTGGCTGCCCATTTCTGCTGTAGCACTGATGTTTTCCCTTTTTATATGCTCAGAAACTGCCCACCTTAACTTCGGTGTGAAATGATTACAATGCAGTTCAGACCAGAGCCAAGATCCAGGAAATATGGCAAGTTTTCAATGAAAATCATATAGGTCAGTTTACCAAAAAATAATAAAAGGTGCCGATTTTGTGCTGGAAAGGGAACAGAAGTTAGCTTGCAATATGCCTGACTGCCTCTTTTTACTGATTCCAGACACCAGGCCAGGCAGGATCTGGCTATTTTCACTATTGTGTTATCACTCTACAATATGTCAGCAAATTCTTGTACAAACATGATTTTTTTGAAAGCCACGTTTTATCACTTCTTTTCCATAATCATGAATGATAGTGAATCTAATCTGAATTAGGCTTAAAGAAAGCACAAGAACAATGAAGCCGCGTTAGCAGCACGGGGGAGCACATCCCGTCCTTTTATTTTTAAAGCCATGCATCACTCTATAACCTATTCCCCTTGATGCTGAAACAAGTGATAGGCTTGAGAGCAAAACATACATCTCGTTAGGCACCCGAAATCTGAAATAAATCATCTCCGTGCTATGTAGGGAATTCAGCAGCCGTGTTTCAATTTTACATAGGCATAAACAGCCCATTGGAGCTGCCTGTATGGTCTCATCTGAGCAGAAGTTATAGAGGTTAAATTTGAAACGCAGTGTGTTATGGATGGAGTTAATGTGAAAAGAGCAGGGCTGATCCATAAAGCAGCTCCTGAGGTCTCAGAGATCCCACCCTATAAAGTGAGGAGTTTGTATATTCATCCTCTTCGTCTGATTTACATTTAGGTGCTTCTTTCCTTTTTTGATTTTATTTTATTTTTATCTTTCTCTCTCTTTGTTAAAAAAATGCATTCATTTATGTGTTATTTTCCTTCTTCATTTTAAGAATAGCATTTTCACTCTGAGGCATTCCCTCCCATTTCATTTTCACTTTAAGGTCAAATAGCACGGAAATGTATTGACGGCAGTTTTGCTTTATTTCAGGAGGGGTTGGCATCTGACAGATGCCAAAAGGCAATCCTGTTGTGTGCCTCATCCCAGAAGTTCACATTTTCTCGTGAAAACTAAATATTAAAGGAAATCAAAGCTCTCCTAGGCTATATTCACAAATGCAGTGCAACATCCCTGCTCTGAGGAACCCAGGGGCAGTCCCACTGATGACTCCAGCAGATTTAAACCTTGCATTTCATTACCCAATTACTATTTTTGAGTCCAGCCTTTGGCAGCCAAGAAATATGACCTTTTCTTCCTGAAATACCACCTACCTATAGAAACAGCTTCCCTAATTAAGAGAGATGACACCTTTCCATGACTGAAGCCTAAACAAGCCCTTGACAGTCTCCTTTCTGCTGCATTCACTGTGTTGACATTCAAATGGTGATCGTGGCAGGCAGTTTCCTTCACCAGAGATGTGTATTTTCTGGCAATGTTGCAGGAGAAAAGGGGTGGAAAATCAGCATTTTGGCAAACACAAACCTCTTCAAGCTGTCAAGGAAAATTAACCCTTTTCTTAATGTTTTTTAGGCTCTCCCCCAGCCCTTTGAGTGGGGCAAACCTCTTTGGAGGGGGAATGGGCTTTGTGCTGTCACACTCAAGGGGTAACCAAGACCTTCAAGTGTCTGATCTGACTTAATCTTTAAAAAATGCATCCAAATTGCAGGAGCAAGGAAAACCCCATCCATCCCTGCCCTCTTCACCAAATGGAGCCGCTCGCTGGGGAGATTCTTCAGAGAAATGCCTGCATACCAGAGGTAATAACCTCCAATACCTTAAGTCAAAAAGCTAAGTAAAACTCACTAGGTAATGCATTTGGGATTAAGTTTAAATAGGCTCCCGTCACTAATAATGCATCTGCTAGCGATGGAGAGATTTGGTAGGACTAACCCCGGCGTTGAGGGATGGAGGTCTTTGCACGGCTCTCCAAACAAACCCAGGAGGGAAGGCAGCATCAGGGGTGCAAGAGGAGAACCCCAACCCCACCGGATCCAGGGCAGCACACACTGCCCCCTTCTTGACTCCCACCCTGGCTTTACAGGAGGGCAGAAAGGGGGGTAAGGGGGAGAAAAAAGCTGGACTCGATCCATTTTTAACTCGCTCGATGTGTCTGGGATGTAGACAGATGCTGTTTAGACAGGCTGGTTCGGTGGGTGGCCGGGCGAGGAGACCATGGCTGTACAGTTTATAGAAGGCTCCCAGCATAAATGAACTGTTGAAGACCATTGGAAGCCTCAGTGAAATCACAACATGCAGAAACACGGGGGAGGGAGGGGAAGAAAAAAAAAAGGGCTCTTTTTGAAAAGACAGAGAGAGAAAGGGATGTTTTGATGGAGTTTGTGAAAATTACAATGAGGTGGGTTTCACTAAAGCCTGCATTCATCAGCCCCCTGAATGTCGTCTTCCCCCCCCCCCCCCCCCCCCCCCCAATAAAGTAAACACTCCTGTGTGGAGCTGGAAAAAAAAAGAGAAATCTATAAAAAAATTAGCAGATTTAAATAGTTTCCCTGCATCAAGGATAAGAAACAGACGTGCCTTTTCCCTGTTCCTTGTCTGGTCTTGCTAGGTGGAAAGCTAATATTTGAATTCATGCTTCAGTGGGGAACATTTGTAAATTGAAAAAATAAAAGCTCTCCACACTGGTTTGCCCATTTGCCAGCCTGCACGGGATGGAGAAAAAGGAGCTGATTTTGAGTTTCCTGGGTTTATTTAGAGATAAGCTTGAGATGACCTTTCACTGCCACACACACACACCATTCACCTAAAAATTGAACCATCCGATCCTCAAGTCCTGTGTTGACAAAATTCTGTAGTTTAATGTGACAAATTTTGCCAGAATCCTTAAATTTTGAGCCTGACAGGGTCTGGGATCGCAAAGAAAGTCACCGAGTCTGAACTCCAGCCTCTGCTCCCCCCTTATGCAACAGCAATCCACATAAGCTCTTTGTTAAACCACATAGACCACAAATCAAGTCATCATTTTGCTCCTACATGTCAATTCTCTGTTTCAAGACAAAGGCCAAGGACTAGAAAAGCAGCTCTGGATGTCCCAGCTCCTCTCCCCTTTCCCTCCTTTGCTGTTACAGAAAAGGGACATTCTGAAACCTTCGAATTCAGGAAAGAACAGATAATTTTTCATGGATGCAAAGCATCCAAGTTACTATTTTTCCCTTCCCTACTGCAGGGTTGAGCTGGACATCAAACTGCTTGAAATCCCATGGGAAAGGAGTCTCCTGGTTTTATTCCTGAGTCAAACAGTGAAAGGCACCAAGCATCTGCTCTCCTTGAGCAAGAGCATCTGGATGCTCAGCTGAGCCTAACCCCTCAACCCCAGCCTTGCATTGCAGTCATAAAAGACCCTTCCTTTTCCTCTGCATCCACCTCTTGCAGATGCCAAGAGCACAGGCTGGCTAATAAATTCCTTTAGGAAACTTTGATAGACTGAAGATGTTTTGTTCACTTCCAAGGCAATCTCCTGCCTCCTCTGGTTGCCTGTGACCTCCTGCCCCTGCCAAATGCCCCCAGATCAGTGTGAGGGTCTGGGTGGGTGGCTAGGATGTGCTGAGGATAGCACTTAATGCAGGGAAGAGAAAGAAATGCCTGGATTGTAATGAAGAAAGGAAGGGCAAACGGAGGGAAGAACATAGAGAACAAGCCAAGAGCCCAGGAGCAGCTTTGGTGCCCATGCTTGGTCTCAGTGGGCTGGGAGCAGAGGGCTTCTGCAGCTCTTCATTTATGGCTTTATGGTGGGACAAAACCCTGTGAGATTAAACAAGTTTGGTGTATAATATGTTAAATAAAATACATAAATTGATTGCTCATTTTAGGGAGTTTCTCCGGCTTTGGGACTATTCCATCGGCGTGGTAGGTGTAATGTTCAGAGACAGACACTGCCAGCATGGAAAGGAGAAGTCGGAAGAGGCACAAAAAGTCATCCATGGGTGTAGATCTTGAGCGAGTTCTGGCAGAAACCTGGGTGCCCATCTCACCAGAATGGATTGAAACACTGCAGGCTGGGTAAGAGCAACAAGCCCCAAGGTGTAGCAGGGGCTCGCTGGATGGATCCACGTGTGGAGCCAGGTGCTCCTGGGCACTTCCTGGCATGCATGGGCTCTTGATGGTGACTCCTAGACAAGAAAAAACAAAACATCAAAACCAAAAAACAAAACAAAAAATCAGCCAAAAAATCCCTGTGTGATAAGAATCTGTTACTAAACCATTGTCCATCCTGGAAATGTAATGTTTCAAGGCCAGAAAAGAGCTAAAGGTTTTGAACCACAAGAAATTGATCTCTAAAGTTCAGAGCACTTCTCTCCCTTCACTGCCATTTCATATGTTACAATGAAAAGCATAGCCATAAGAAATAAACCCTGCTCCTTTATGTTTAAACCCATATGGACTTCCTGGTCCTTTGAAAGAGCTCTTTTACTTCCTAAGGTCACAGAATAAAACTGCCCAGCAATTAAAAATGTGCAGCCTCATGCCAATTAGTGGCTGATAAAGCAATGTAAACCACATTTCTCCCAGATTTTGGTCAAACAAAACTAAAATTAAAACATTTAATAATAAAAATTCCTTTTTACAGTTATTTGAAAAAAAGTAATCAGAGCATATTTCACCCAGTAAAGGTCAGCTTGCTTTAATTACATGTGCTACTGTGTATCAGAAACTAGAATATTAAATGATACTAATGCTGAAGAGGTATCTCCACAGCCATATATTACGCACAGAAGCAACAGCTCAAACACGACCCCGTTTACTTGTTCTGATGTTTGAAATATCTTCGGCTCCCACCTTTCCCCCTTCCAAAAAAAGCCCCATTTTGCTTCATCATCCTGGGATCAATCCTGCTCCCATTCCTGCTAAGGGAAAAGTGCCTGTCCACCCTGATCCCTGCTGCCTCGTTTAAATTGATTGCAAGAAAAACCAAGGCATATCATCAGTGATTTTTCTTCTGTCTCGCCCCTGCTGCTGGTATGATAAGGAGAGTACTCTCCTTGCGGGCGACTCCACATTTAATTAGCTCCAGATGCAGCCTAATTAGTCAGTCTGCAGGGCGAGCATTGTTCTGTTGTCACTTGAGCCTTCCCTCACGGCGGAGTAAAAAAGATGAGATTGAACATGAAAACCAGATGCCATGTGTGTGCCTTGCTCTGGTCTGTCCATCGGATGGGTTCCCCCTAATCTGGGGGGCGAAGGATAATAAATGTTGTGTTTGAAAGCCACGGGCATGGATGGAGCTTCACATGGTTCAAGTAAGACAGTAGCATGTGCTGAGCGAAAGGGTCATAGCTTTAAACAACTGATTCCCACTAATTCTCCTTTAGAGGAAGGACTGTGCATCCTCCAGCAGGACCCGTGCTGGGGTTTTGGTACAAATTGCTTTGACATCTCACACAGTTTCGCACAGCAGGCTTTTGGACTCTACCTTTCTTCACTGGATTAAGCCCTTAATGCCTGTGTAATACCAGGGAGATACCTATAATTTTAATGCAGAGGTTTTCCATTCCTTGTACTAATTTAAAAGGCAGGAGGTTTGCCTGCTGAATTGGCGTTTCACGTCTGGAATTAGGGATATAGGGAAATCAGCAGCATGCAGAAAAATCAGATAGGCAAAGGGGCTTACTATAATGCCAGCTGACACACTCATAAGCTTTACATGATTTGTACAAATCATGAGTATGAAACTCTACCAGAAGCCTCGTTTGTGTTCTCGGAGCAAAACGATGAGGAGGGAGGGAATTTATGTTGATGTGGTTATAAAATTGTCTTAGAGTATTGACTAAGCAAAGCTGGAAGTGGTTACTTGAATCACTGCCAGGTCAGTTTGCTGGTCTCTACCTGGTTTTATCAGGTTGAAATTAAGAAGAAAAGTGTCTTGCTGGGCCATCGGTGTTTCAGCACCAGTTTGACTCAGCATTGCCTTTTGCCAGTCTCAGTGTTGCTAGAATGGGATGTTAGTGCCATAAGAGAAAGCAATTTCCCCATATTTTGGGGGGAATTCACAGTCTAGAATCACAGGGAGAAATGGCAGCACCAACTCATGAATCTTAGTGGCTTTGCTCTGCATTTTGCAGAATGCCCATGGCCACATGAATCAGAGTATTATGTAGGAGATGCAGCCAAGGCGACTGACCTAGCAGTAGTGTATGGATGAGTTGTTGAAGAAGAGTGCCTGAATGAAGGTTGCTTGAGCTCAGAAGAGCAACTATGTGGTATGCATTGCCTGTTTATTATGATTTTGGAGGAGGAACTAGCCTGACTCTCAGTAAATGACATGAAACCCCAAATTGCTTCAGGAGAAACCTCATCCATACATCACGACTGTGTTATCACCCCAGCTGGGGAAAAAGCTATTTCCTTAAAAACAATATTTAGTTTAATTGGAAGTCAAAATTACTCAATGGACAAGTCCCATAGCCCAGAGGGGTACAGTTGCAGAACAGGGTCCTTTCATTTCTCAGATGTTTTGAACGAAGGCCAATAAAATAAATAGGAAACGTTCCAGCTCCTCTCCATCCTCTCCCATACCTGCCCATCACAGTGCTGGGCAGACTCTGCAGACCTGAGCCCCACTGCTCCATCACACCCACCACTCACATCCTTGTGCTAACACCATCCCTATGGACATGATGATTATCTCAACAGAGTCCTCTCTCACCATGGTTCCTCCTGCCCCAGGGCTGCTGATGAGAAGAGAGATCCATGCACTACAATAGCCAGTCCATTTCTGTAGACCATGGACTCAATCCCAAGCAGTGTTTTTAAGCATGATTACAACTTTTTGCATGCTTACCACTTGCCTGATTACAGTGGAGCAGCAAGGTATCCAGGTATATGTTTCAGGCTCGTAATGGCTTAGCATGGCAGAGGGGTAATATGCTTGTTTTGCAGGGCGCTGAATGGAGATCATCAGCTGCATTTGAGCACCAAGGGGCTAAAGACAAAGCATGGTGTGGCCTTCAGTTCTCCTTCACACAAAGTCCATCCTGCGATTGAGCTGAACTCACCCAAAGGAAAAGGAAATTACAGAAAATTACAGAACTGCTATTTTTTCACACTTTTTGGCTCCAGTCTTACCAAGTGCCCCAGCCTCCAAACCACAAAGATATTGAAGCCCAAACCATCACTGAAATCAATCAACGAGTGTCAGGAACCAAATCCTCTCCATGGTTCCAGTCCTGGATAACTACTTCTCCAATGCAGCCAGGGAAACTGGAAGAGACAGCCTGGTTAGGAGGTTCCTGGGGATGAGGGCTCTTATTTAGCAGCTTTGGAGAATCCTTCTGCACTCTTTTGAACTGAAACCACTCAATCATTGCCATCCCCTTGGGTCCAAAGAAACCTTCTCTGCTTCAAAGCCTCTAGCTCACAGCACAGAACGAGACATGGAGAGACATGGAGAGGCTGATTCTCCTCCTACTGAGACCTGTTTCCATATGACACCAGGTTTTTCCATTTTAATACATTTCCAAATGTCTTCTCATCAGGTTCTGCAATGAATTCACCAAATGAAACAAAGAGAGTGCAAAATCACTTTCATAGAGTCTGGAAAAAATAATCCATAGAACTTCCATAGTACATCAGGTTAAGGAAGAGACATCTGGCTTTTATTATGTTTTATAATGTTGATAGCAAATAAGGGTATTAGAGTTAATTTACTTACTTAGAGAGAAACGACTCAATCACAGGAGCCGTGATTGTGACTGCATGTTAAGAGAGCTCCAAAATTCCCCCCATTCTCCTCTGGGAGGTAAACAGGGCCAATGATAAAGCAATGTTCATTTTCCACAGAGGTATTCCCCAAAGGAATCAAACATCAGAGTAAACCCACCAAGAATAAGTCCTTCCCAGACAGCCTGGCTGCACAGGAAGACATATTATTTAGTTGTGTAGGTGTAACTGGAGGCTGAGAACAACACTCTGTTGTGGTAGTACCATAATTCAATCACATGGAAATATCCTGCCAAAGAGGCTGAGATGTTAACAGGTGAGGCAGAGGAAACAAGGAAGAGAGACTATTGGTTTGAAGGAGTTATAGACTCAGAGATGTTGCTTGGAAGGACTCTCTGGGGGTCTCTAATCCAAAGTCAGACTATCACCTGAATGAGGTCGCATCAGGGGGTCAGAACTAGATGATCTTAAGGTCCTTTCCAACCCTCACTATTCCATGATTCTATGTCCACCACTGAGGACAGGGCTTTCTTGACCCCTCAGGACTCTGATCCAAGACTACATCACCCTCCTGGTGAAGAATTTATTTCTAAAGCCCATCCTGAAGCAGTGGCCACTAGCAGTGTTATTCTGCTAGTTCTAAGAAAGGCTTGGCTCCACCGTCTTTATAATCCCTCTTCAAGCTGCCCTAGGCCAGCAGCAAACCTGCTCATCTTTTTGTCATGCATCTGAAAGAGTCCAGCATCCCAACGACTCCTCACAAGCCCCACAGACCCCTTTCAGAGATGCTCTCAAGCACCCAAGGCAGAGAATGGACAAAGCAAGTTCCCAGGGACCAAGATATTACCTCAAGATATTACCTCAAGATGTCCTCCCCAGGCTGGCACTGACAAACCATTATCACTAGAGGCTTGATGAACCAGACACGGCTGCTTTCCATTCAGGAATGGTCCTTCCATTTTGAAGCTTTAATTTTTGAATTAGATTTTTAATTTTGAAGCTTTAATTTGAATTTGGAAGCTTTAAGAGGAGGCAGATTTGCTTTATATCAGAGTTGTGGGAGTTTTATTTTTTCTTTTGGGTCAGTCTTGCAACTTAGAGTGAAAAATGGGCAATGGAAAAGTGTAGTTCTCCCCCCTAAGCCTCTGGACACCAAAGCTTCTGGAAGGTGACTGCAGAGGCCAAGATATCCTGCAAAAGGGATGGTGGGTAATGGATCCAAACTAAAACAAGAGAAGTTCAGGTTACTTATAAAAAAGAAGTTCTTTACTGTGAGGGTGGTGAGGCATTGACACAGGGTGCCCAAAGAAGCTCCATCCCTGGCAGTATTCAAGGCCAGGTTGGACAGGGCTTGGGTGACAGGGTCTAGTGTGAGACATCCCTGCCCATGGCAGGGGGTTGGAACTGGATAAACTTAAGGTCCTTTCCTAACATAACCATTCCATGATTCTATGCTATGGAGAACAGGAGGGTTTAGAGGAAGGCACAGCTTTTGAGAAACACCTGGAATAAGGAAAAGGAAGAGGGGGAAATGGTTTCAATATTCTGCCTATGATGCTCCTTTCTTTCAGAGCTGGCCTACACTCAGAGGAGATGCTCTGATTTACGAAGGAGGACAACAGCTCCAAACCTTTCAGCACCAGTCTGACATTTGCGGGTTTCCCTCACGCTACTAAAATACCTGATTGTTTTCATTAACCCCCATCACTTCCACCCCTCGTGGACACTGCCACGCTCCTGCGCTGCAGTGGAGGATTTCATCAGCTGTCCATCTCAGCCACCCTGGGCCTCATCCTCCAACGGCGAGGAGCATCAGTGGTTCCGTCAAGGCTGTCATGCCTTTGGAAACTCAGTGAGTACCCCCCCAGCTGCAGCCAAGAGCAGAGGTGGGATATTTACACAGATATCAAGTACATCCAAAGGCACTCTCATAAACAGAGATGATTTCAGAGGGGATAGCCAACCTTCTGCTTTGGCGTGCAGCCAGCCTCCACTGAATCCTCCTTTCTCCTGCACTCCCTCCCTTTGCTGGGTCTCACTAGCCATGGCACTGCTCCCTCTCTGGGTTCTTTGTACGTCATTTTATTCCATGCCTTTGGCCTTTCTGGAGGTCTGCCACGTCCAAAAGGGTTCACAGGGCACATGTCTTCATCAGCCGCAGCCAATAGCCTGGGAGGAAGCTGGTCTCTGCTACCAGCACATGAATCATGAGCGCGTTGAGCTGTATGGTTTGGTGAGGATTGCGAGGCAGGATTGCACACTCCCCACAACAATACCATTTCAATTACATAACCCATTACTGTTTGCTCGGGGCCATTTGCAAAATTCACCAAAAAGGGCAAAAAGACATTGTTCTCCCCAGAGAGGTTTTTCAGCCTAAAAGGAGCTAAGCTGCACGCTGCAGAAGTGCAGAAAGGCAGCAGTGATTTCTTTGGGAGTTAGGTGTTAGCAAATCAGTGCCATTGTCAATGCAGCCTAAACAGGAAACTAAAAGAGAACCCCAAAATCTTTAAGGATATCCAGGTGGGAAGCAAAGCAGGTACCCAGAGACCACACTCAATAACCTCCAAGCTTTTGGCAGAGCAAGGCTTACCCTGGGATGCTGGTGCACGCGTTGAAGCATCCTTGTTGGGAAATGCCCTCTCCCTACCCCCCCGTGGAGCTGGCATCTTGACAGTCCATCAGCATGGGCTTGCGATTCTCTATGTCTTATGTTATCCTGGGAAAAATATAGGTCTTTTTCTAAAACAGAAAGGTTTTAGGGTACTAGAAGGGAGGGAGAGCTGGGAAGATGTGAGTTGCTGTAGAAATCAGGTTCCCTTGGGGGTCATTACATCCCTAATGGCACCTGATAGCTCCAAGGAAGCTTTCAAGTGCCCTTTCAGCACACCTCCTCTCCACAGACACATCCATCCCAGTGCACTCTGTCATCAGGTCTATCTGCTGTTAGCTTAAATGCCCCCATTTTAAGGAAGCCATAAATAATTTTTATTTCATTTTTGAGCAACACACCTGAGATTTCCAGGGCATTGCTTGTAGGAATTATTTCTAAGGATTTTATTTTTTTTTTTTCCCCCTCTTTAGTTTCCTGGTTTACTTTTGGTGGAAAAAGAAATTGCTGCTGCCACCAGCTGGAGCTTTTTGGAAATAGCATTAAAAAGTTTTCTTCCCGCAATCGCTCGTACTTTTTATTCCTGCTCATTGCAGTTGACTGAAAACAAATTTAAACCCAGCTTGTTTCTTGGAAGCAGAGAACAAAATTATACGGGATATGATGTATTTTGCTTGAGCTTGATCCTTCAGTGTCAGTAATTTAGCTGGAAGTTAAATGAAATTCATTCTCAGCCAGAATGGATTACCAGTTAAAACACAATGGATTACCAGATTTAAAAGTTAAAACAGGCGCAAGGGGGAGTTTAGAGAGTCAAAAATGGCCTGAAGAATTTGCTTCTATCCATAATTTAAAAATAAAAGAAAATCAGGCCTGGAAAAATAGGTTAAATAAAACGTAGGCTTGTGTGTTCCATTGATTGAAAAGGAAGAGCTGTGGGTTTGAGAGTGATCAGCAATATGGCTAGGGATGGCAGAGGCTGAAATTGCTTTTCATGGACCTGAGTAAGAGCTTTCTGGGTTTTTAAAGCCTTGCACCCAGCTGCAGTTAGAGAAGTCCCTGAAAACCTCAATCCAGAAAAGAGAAATAAATAAATAAATAGGTGAATTTCACTTGTATTTTCTATAACGGATTTACAACATAAGTAACTGAGGAGCAGTGCTGGAAAAGGAAAGTGAGCCCCTGGACCCAACCAAGCCTCCAGGAAAGGTGATTTATGCCCAAGGTGGCTGAGTTTTCAGATGGATGTTCTTGGCCAGTTTGCAGTAATGCCATTCAGAGATAATTTTTGATTCAATCCATGCCACATGAGGCAGTGGTGGTGCTGACCCTTGGCTTTTAACCCCAAGACCTTCACTGTTCTGGCTAAAGGAACTACTGTCTGTCCTCTGATAACCCCCTTGACACAATTCAGATGGGTTTAGTATCTTCTGCTGGTGTTTATTGATAAAGATGAGGAATCAGCAGGTCACGTTAACAGCTATAAATGAGCGCCCGTGCAGCATACTGTATCTAAACCTTGTGTGAGATTTTCATTGCCTTTTTGGCCTTGAAAGCATTCAGTTTGGAGAGATCCACAAATCCCAGCTCACCACAGAGGATGTAAAGGTTATCCCCAGAGAAACACTGCTGCTGTTCCCCCTATACTTATTACCTGAGGCTTTTAAAACAGCACAGGGTTTTCTCTCAAAGTATTCCCATGCCACAAAACCCTTTCCCAAACCACAACATAGAATCATAGAATGGTCTGGATTGGAAAGGGTCCTAAGATCAAGTTCCAATACTCCTACCAGGGCCATGGACACCTCACACTATCAGTACCAGTGCTGGATTTTGCCAGGCTGGGATTTAAGAAACTCTATTTTTTAATAAAGAAGCCAGCCTCTATTTTATATATATTTCTTTTTCTACCAGCTCAAAGCAAACTTGGCTTTTCCAGCCCGGAGCCATCACTGTCTTCTGCACTGGGAGAGTTCGCTGTGCTCGTTCCCCCTGTTAGCCAAAGCTTCTTGAAATGATGCCTTCTTTTATGTGTTGCTAAAGAAAACTAGAGCCCTAGCAGTCGGATTCCTGCCCTGTAAAACCGTCATCCGTTGGGGATCCAGACTGGTTACTAAACTGCAGCTCTGATGGCTCAGCTTAGCAGAAGAGGGGAGACAAAACCATAGTAGGCATGTTGATATCCAACCCTAACTATTCTATGATTCTATGATATGTAAATCAAAAAGAGACACAAAAAAAAAAGAGCAGAAAAGATTATATGATGGTCAGAAAGACCAGAAATCCCTTGAGAAAGAGCAATGCCGCCTGGAAGAGGCAACGCATTCCCTGGCCAGCGTGTGGTGGAGAAGAATTCATGTCTCACCTGCCCCTCGCCCTGTTGGGATTTATGGCTCCACTCCTCAATGCCCCAGCAATGATGGATTTGGTGCGCTGATGGGAAAGCGGCAACGCTCCCGTGGTAACCGGCAGTGGTGGAGCCTGCAGAGTGCCGGCAGTGCGTGGGGGCTGGATGCGTTTGCTGATAACGGGATGGGTTTTATCTGAAACAGAACTTTAGGCTAATCTGGGCTTTTAAAGAGAAATGTGTTGGGGAGAAGCCTCGCTGAGCGTGCAGGTGGCTGTGGGAAGGGGGGTTTGGTGGAGGGATGCTCAGCATATTTCGGGTAAAGGGGGCTGGCTGCTGCTGCAAGGAGGTGATGGAGGTGGGTTGGTCACAGGGTGGTCCTTGCAGGTCGCTGGGAGGGCAGCAGAATGGACATGACTGGCTTGGCAGTACCTGGCCTATAGATAACACCTAACAAGAGACATCTGCGCACAGAGCTTCCCTGCTCAGAGCAGGGATGCAAGCTTGGGAGCAGATTGGCAGGGGAGAGATAAGATGCTGAGACCCTTTTAACAGGCAGAAAAAGCAAAGCTTTCTAAAACTCAGGTTTCCCCATTCTGTCTTTCTCCAAAGGCTATGATGGTTTGAAGTCTGCTATCTCCCTCCCCACCCTTCTTATTTCAGCTCAGCCAATATCTGAAGGAGAGACAGAGAGGAATGAAAGCAATAAAAAATTGCTATAAAATGTTTAATATCTATAAATCAAGTCTCCAGCTTCAGCACTTCCATCTGCCTCTCCCTTGCAGAGATGACACTTAACAGTCACATAATAACTTTCAACCTCATCCATCCTGCTTGCAATCAATAAGATCAGCAATTAATTCTGGAAATGAATGGGCATAACTACACTTGAAGGAGGCAGGTGAGAGGCTGTCCAGCATTAAACAACAAAATGAGCCTCAGCTCAGGCACAGAAGGTGACATACTTATGTACTTCCCCTCCCACTGCAGGCATAAATAAAACCATTAGTAGAAATAGGTTGGACCTGAAATGATAAGGAGCAACGCTGCTGACAATGGGATCTGAGCAGTGGAAGGTTTCCAATATCTAAGAAGAGCCAGTCAGATGGCTTACATCTTCACGTATTGCCTGACTGCTGTGGAAACTATTGCAGTAAGGTCCATAAACATCCCACGCTTTATCTGGAACAGTGGAGGGGAGGGTGGAGGAAAGGACTGAAGGAACCATATGCAGCGATTGCCTTTGTCAGGATGCCCCATGCCCATGGGAAGGGAATGTGCTGGTTCCTTTTGGGAGCAGCCTCCTCCTGCACTCACATCTTGCTGTGGCATTGCACAGCACCCCAAGATAAGATTTTACCTTTCTGCACAGATGCTTTTTTCATCTGGAGCTTTATACAAGCAACAGAATTGTCCAGGAACAAGCAAAACCCTCTTTTCAGTGACGTTTCTCCAGCTTTGGCTGGATGGGAATTACCAGTTCTGGTGGCTAGGACCTTCCTTTCGTGCAGCTCCTCACCCCTTCATCTTTCCCACCCTGGGATGCATTCCCACAGGGTCACACTCCAGGAGCTTGTAAGGTCATTCTCAGTTAGCATCTTACATTGATAGGGAAGAGAAGAGGCTGCAGCCACCTTTTGCCTTTGCTCCCCCCCCCCCATGGGGGACCTTTGGGCTTTAATCACTGCTTTTCACTCCATTTTTAACATCCACGGTTGTACCACACCCAGCGGAGCAGAGTCCAGAGTCTGGATCTGCTGTTCCAGATGCAACAGCGAGATACACAAGTGTCCCGAGCTAACAACAGGAACTTGGATGCAGCCCCTGTACCCAGCACTTGCCAAGTATTTGTATCTACATATTAAAAATAACCAATGACACTTTTCTTTTATAAAGGTAAGCACAGAAGAAAAATGTGAGGGAAATGCTTGGTGAAACATGGTGGCCAAGTTCTGCTGCTGCTGCCTGGAGGGTGCCAAGGAAAATCAAAACAATAGTCTGGGAGGGACAATGGCAGGGGCGGAAGGATAAGGCTGCAGTTCCCTGTGCCACAGGAAGGCTTTGGTTTAACTTGAGCAGGGATCTTTTAGAGACAAACCCTTAACCCTGCTTCTGTGAAGGCCTCTGAAGCTCAAGCATCTCCCTTTGGTGTCAGTCCATGGTGGGTGTCGTGGTTGGTTTGACCCTATGCACCACTTCACATCCCTGCCCACCACTGCAGGGCTCCAGTTCTTCATTGGTGGCTTGGACTTTTGTTGTCTTTCTGGAGCTCTGACAATGTGAAGTTTGCATGTTACTTTGCCGGTCTGAGTCTTTGCCTAGGACTCATCCATCACTTTGCTAGTTAAAACAGAGCTGCTTGTCCAGAGGAAGTCATTTGTCTCTCACGAAAGAGTCACCGTCCCACCCCTGCCAACCACTCTGTTGCGGTGCAAGTGAATCCATTAGCTTCCCTGGAAAATGCATCATCTGATGCTGGGACTAAACTTCAGACTAACAAACCCCTTGAGAGGACACGAAGGAACCACCTCTGTCACTGTGCTCAGTGCTCAGGTCAAAGCCTGACCTCTCTTTCCATTAAATCTTCAGGATCTATGTTTAAGGGAAAACATAAATTAGCAGCAAGTGTAGGTTTGGTGACCAGAGTCAGTGTCCTGATTTCCAACCTCACAAGCAGGCTCCTGAAGCCCACTGCTGCCTCTACACACTCCCTTCTTGCTCTACATAAAGGAAAGAGGGGAGGAAACGTCTCTTGGAGGTGAATGGCTGAAAAGACCCAGAAATAAACTCTCCAAGCAGTAGGAAGCTAGGAACCAGCCACTCATGCCACAGTGTCCGGCAGCCCTGGAAGCTCCACACCATGTAGAAGCAGTGCTGAGGGCAAGGCTTCGAAGCAAACACCCCAAACTCACATTCACATTCATTTTCTCCATGCTTAAGCCTGTCTTCTAACATTAACAATGCCTTCTAGGTGGGTTCCTCCACCGCACAACATCTTCATCACTGGACCACAGTCTTCCTTGATTGCTTATGACAAATGGAAGGACCTACCAACTGCTACCCCTTCAAGTATAAACTCCCATGTGCAGCCAGGGGAAGCTGTTTGTCAGGGTATTTCACCCACTAAACAACAACGTGTTGGAATTTGGGGCTGGGAAGTTTTCATTCACGTTGGTTTTAGTTTCACACCAGTGGAAGAGAAGATCGTTTACCTCTCACGTTGAATGATAATGGGGCTTTTCCTATTATTTTGGAGTTTTTCTAAAATTTAACAGCCAAAGAGTTAAAAGTATTGATCATCCAAAAAGCTGAAAGAACCCTAACACAATAGGTGTTCTGCTCACCAAATTATTCCTTTTCTTTTTCTTTCCCCAGGTATTTTGCTCAAGCAGCAAACTCCAAATTATTCATATAAAGTCTAAATCAAAGAGGAGAAGGAGAAACTTTCCCCCTCTATCTGATCAGGAAGTGAACAGTTTGTTATTATATGCACTGGAAAAAAAAACAACAAGAAAAATTAAGAATAAAGGTAATTATAAAAATCTGAAGAATTAAGAAAAATCAAGAATTAAAGATAAATATGTCTCTAGCTAGTGTACCATAAGGCAATAGAACAGGTTTCTAATATCCCTAATGAAATAAGAGGCATCTTTGAAAGTTCATTCCTGGGGTTTCTGGGATAGAGCTGTGAAAGCAAATGATGGCTGCCTTGAGACAGAGGTTGTAACAGATTCAGATTTAAAGACAACGACTTTATTTTCCTATGGCCTTGAGGGGATTAAGATAGGAGAGGAGTCCTGCCTCACCACTGGAGATATAAATCCTGGAGGGTCACTCTGTAGCCATCTGTCAAATGAGAGGAAGGGAGGAGGCAGAGTCATTTTCAGTAGTAAATTTTGGGAAGAACAAGCACTAATGGCCTAAAATTAAGAAAGAAAAACATCGGGCTAAAGAGTAGGAAATGCTTTATAATGTTAAGGTCAGGCAGACAATGGAGAAACCTGTCAGGGGAGGTCAGGGGCTCTCCAATAACGGAGATGCTCATGGACGGAGCCGTGAAACAGAGGCTCTGCTGAAATGCTCATCCCTCAAGCCCCTTGGATGGGGTTACCCCCATGGGGATGCACATGATCCCCAAAGCCTTTTGGAGTAAAATGCAAAGCTTCTGCCCAGCTTTTCTGCTCTTTCCCATCCAGGAGCAAGGTGCAAGGAAGGGCAGGGGGGGGCTTGGCTGCAGCCCGCTCCCCTTGAAAGCAGGAGAGATCTGCCCCAGCTGTTCCCCTTTCCAAAGGAAAACAGAGGCTGCCCGAAGAGGTGGGATCGTCTGGATGGGGAAGGAAGAAAGAAGCCTTTCAGCAGAGCCCTCCCACCAGGAAACCGGGAGAGCGATGCAGCAGGCACAGGATGAGCCGGGGTGCCTGGGGGTCCATGCGGATGCCAGTGCAAGCCGTTTTCTTAAGGCTGTCACGTTGATTTCCTCCCGGCTCCCCGCACGGACACCTGCGGTCTGTTACACCACACATCATTATATTATTGCAACTTATGGTGTCCATCATCACCCCCAGGCAATCACTGTGGAGCCAATGATAAATGATACACAGGCGGTTTATTATACACACTAAATCCTCTTCACTTGGTGGTCCAAGGGTGTACCTAATACATTCTGCTCCTCTTCTGCTTGGATTTGAGTTGTGGATCCATTTAATACCTTTATAGCAAATGCTGAATAAGTGTTAAAAAACCATGTGTTGCACCTAGAGTGATTGTTTCCTATCACCTCCTGTGTGGTGAGAATCCACTCAGCACTATGATTTTTCTGCATTACTAGAAAACCTGGCCATGTTAGAAAAACTAACTAGCAGAAGTGGGGAATGCCACTCTGACAGCCCAAAGCTCTCGGTAGAAAGCTGCTGGAGATCTGACAGCAGCTGGAGGGGAAGGAAGGAGATGCTGTGATAGCTGGCTGAGATCACAGGTGGCATTTAGGGAAAACCAAAACAACTCACTCCCGTTGGAGTATGACCGTGCAGGGGCCAGGATGCTTGTTTTTTATAGGAGGGATAACGAACAAGTATAAGAAATTAAAATCCTGGCTATGGGTCTGGCCTGAAAAAGAGCACAGGAACACACATCTGCATCCTTATGTCTGCCCTCTCCTCTAAGAGTCCTTCCTGCTTTGACGTGCTGTCCAAAACACTTCCTGAAGTGGGCTGTTGAGGGCAAGGGAGCGTTTCTAATGTATAAGGTGTAATTAAGTGCTGGTAACACATAGCAGAGGGCACAACTCAAAAAATCACAGACTCCTTCCTCCAAGTGCACCCTCCAGCACCATCAGAGCAGGTTTCCACCAGCCCACTTGAGAAGGCATTCCACACGCATGTCGCTCCGTGCCAAGAAGCGAACAGGAAGGATTTTTCCATGGCACTGCTGTCACTCAGGCATTTTGAGAGGCTGTTCCTGGTTTTCCCCCTCCTGTACCAGATCCTCACTGCCGGGGTGGTCCTGGACAAAGCCGGTGAAAAGATGCCTGGTCATGGTTTCTCGGCTGGGGAAGCCAAGGGTACTACAGAGGATGCTGAAGGAGGAAGACAAGGAATGCAGAATTATTGCAGGAGGTCATGGGAAGCCCGCGAGGGGAATCCAAAGAGGGTCATATGGGATGTCAGGGAGGATTTTTGCAGCTGCTTTTGGACAAACTGAGAGCACAGAGGGGGTGTCAGAGCTCCGGTGCCTTCCGCTTGGGTGTAGGTATGGAAATGGCTGGGTTTGCAGATGAGCAGGAGGGGAATTAACAACCAGGGTGAGCGTTAACCAGGAGGCTGAGGAGAAAGGAAGAACTTCAGAAGAACGGCACAGTCTGCTGGACTCAGGGGCAGCTCTTTCTTCTCTGAGAGCTTTGTTTCTGTCCGGCTCCGGGGGGAGGAGAGTTGGCCTACAGCTACAGCAGTAACTTTGAGTAACTTCTCAGGAAACAGCTTATTTAGATAGCACTGCCTATTCTTCAGAGGAGAGGATAGAAGAACATATTGCCTGTTACTAATGAATGGCTTTTCCACAACTAATGATGTTTACAGGGATGGATACGCCAAGGTCTCCAGAGTATCTCCACTAATAGGATGGATTTTGGCGCCAAGAAAGCATGGCTTTTTCACACACGCACACCCCGATAGGAGAGAGTTAAAATATCTTCTCTGTTCTTAATGGAAAACTAAGCAGGCATGACGCATCTGTTTAGAAGACGTTTTTCTTATCTCCAGGATCGAAAAGAATTCCAGAGCTCAAAGACCAGAAACCGAGAGCAGTTCATTCACTGCCAACACAGGCAGGCCAGAGGAGTTCAGGTTGAACATAAGCTAAGGGTTGGACTCTCTACCCACTGCAGTAAATAGATTGTTTCCACTGGCTGCAGTAGGAACAACTTTAGGCCTTGGTTTCTCTACTCAATTTTGCAGTAAATAAAAGCTTCAAGCAGAACCCATTAAAGCTGTTTTGATTTCTAGGCTCCAGTTCTTCCAGAAGTTAACTCTTCTAAAATTCAATATACACAAACGCTTTTTGGCTGGGTAGGGGAAGAATTCAAATCATCAGATTTTCATCTTAACCTTCTGGGTCAAGGATTTCCCTCTAATGGGGTCTGTGAATTTGCCACCCCAGTCTGGAAAAGGCTTAAGCAAAGCATTTCCAGAGGTAATAAAGATTTAAAGGGGGAAAAAAACCCAAACAAGCAAAAACATAAACACAAAAATGCAGAAAACTTTTCATGAACTTTGGCAAATTGTGGTGTCCATATTCTGCTGAATTTTTGCACAACAGGAACTGATGCTCAGCCTCAAACCCAGGTTCCCTTTGCATCTCGATCCACAAAGCCGTGCTGTTAGGAGCTGGTTTCACATAAGCCATGTTTTCAGGTGTGAACTGAGTTCAGACCCCAAACCCCACTCTGAATGACCTAAGGTCTCTGGGCTAAGCTTCTCCTCTCAGGCATATAACTGCAAAGCAGAACTGAAGTCACTAAGACCTTGCAAATGTGCCTTTGGCAGAGACCAGCCTCCCCACTGCTGCTTCCCCAGCCCAGCTCAGGATGCATCTCTGTGCTTAGTACTTTTACACACAGCAATACTCAGCCAAACCTCTTCTTTACAAAGCAGTCACTCAGAAAGAAAGCAAACAAAACTTAATAGCTGCTACCTTGAAGAAGTCAACTCCATATTCCAAAACAGGGTAGGTCTGTAACACAAAATTGTTGGCTCTGGGAATCTTTATCATGGCTGGATTTTTGCTGCATCTGGTTGAGCAAGTTTTTATAATGTCATTTCTGATCAAGGTAGTTTTCAGTAACAACTTTCAGCATATTACAGGTCAAGGTTAAGAGGGAAAGGGAAACTGCAAAGGGGAGGTGCTGTTGCTGCTCTTTGAGGTGGTAAGGGCTGCAGGGCTTGTTCAGAAAGTAAAGGCATTATTGTAATTCAGAGGAGCTGTTACAAGGAAAGGGAAAAGAAGCATTTGGGACAGTGTTAGCAAATTACAGCAATGTGCAGCTGCCTGGAAATGAACCGAACACCAGCTCTAAAACCATCCGTAGTGAACTGATTTCAAATCATTAGCTATTTGGTCCAGCCTGTTACAGTGAAGGCTGGTTGTCTTGTGGAAACACACTGTGCGTTTGGAAAGCAGTTTAACTGAGTCTGGAAAACATCTTGCGAACCAGGATCTGTCTCCCAGCAGAGTCAAAACTTACATAAACCTTTCACTTATGCTGGGCAGGTTGAGAGCAGTCCTGCCGTGTTGAATAGTAACTCAAACCACATTCGCAGCTTGACCCTGCAGCATCGTCCTCTCCAAGTCCACAGGGCCCACGTGAAGAAGCTTGAGCTCACAGATGCTCACCATGGTGCGGGGACCAAAATGGATGACACAGGCTTTGCAAAGCACAAAGGCACTTTTCCTCACCCACAACAATATGGAATGAATGGATCAGACGTCCAAGCTAAATCCCCAGGCTAAGCCAGTGTGATGCATTTAAGATGCATCAAATGATTTCTTGCCCTGTAATCCTGTGATGTTTCATGACCTCTGAAACACTGAAGACCAGCTTGAGAAGCCAAACAAGCATGTCTGTGATTCATTCTCATTAGAAAATATAAATAGAAACCATGTTTCACCAAGGCAGAGGCAGGACCCCTAATTTCCCAGGCTTGAATCCATTGGGCTGGAAACAGATTTAACGAGTTTGGAGGGTGAAAAAGCACCCTCTGCTTTTAGGTATTGGTTTATTGGGTTTCTTGTTCAGGACACCCTGAACTTCGTTTCTGAAGATGTCAAGGACTTCTAGCTCCTGCTAATTTGATGCTGAGTTGTGACTGTTCATCGCTTTGAAGAAAGATTACACTCCAGGGAGGCATTCTAGGGAGTCTGTGGGAGTTTTGCCATTATCTTCGATGTAACCAAGACTTTTGTTCTGAAACTCAGCTCTTCAAAACCAGGAAATTGTAGCGCTCAATACTAAAAGTATTGCAGGGCAAAAACACTGTAACGTGAAGCTGTGCCAAATCAGCGCATCTTTCTCAGAGGTGTGGGTGGAATTAGTAGCTGAATTTGGAGATGTAATGTAAATCCAGCAGAGGGGCACTTTGGCTGTTAGGTACCCTCAAGGGCATTACTTGACTTGCTCTGATTCCATTTTTTCCATGTCCAGTCTTCCATGCACTTTGGGATATGCCCAGCCTCAGGCAGTGAAAAGGATTTCATTAACATTTTATATTTGCTTACTACTGTGCATCTGATTTCAGGTGGAATCCCAAAAACATTCCAGAAACGGAGAAAACTCCAAAGGCAGAAATGTCAGATGCAGAAGTATACAAACCCCAGACTCAATGGTGGCACCTATGAATGCAATAAGGAGCTTATTAATCCCCTTTGCATTTAGCTTGCAGAAGTCATTGAAGTCAAAGCCATAGCACTGGCAGATGTGTTACCATGACCTTCTCTCTAAACAGGAGTGGAATCCTCCTGTGGACACAGCAGAGGTTTTCCCCCTCTCAATCTGATCCCTTGCCTACTGGATTGCTAGCATTAAGAAGGATTTATCACTTAAATGTACTGAACACATAAAGGGATGGTCAGTGAAACGGAAAGGTTATGAGTGGAATAAAAGAATGAGATTTAGCTAACCAGGGGAAGCAGAATAAGAGATATAGCCTAAATATAAGAGGCAAACCAGTAAGCTGTCAGAGTATTTGATGTAATTTAACATAGATATATAATATTTAGAAATAATTTAAGATATCTAGATGTATAATATTGCATCTAATCTAGAGAGAGAATATATAATAATCTATAATATTTATATATATGATTATTATATATATAAGTATACTAGAAATATAACAGAAATATGGAAATAAATATTATATGTGTATTTTATATATATATAGAGAGAGAGTGGAAGAATATATATAGAATATAGAGTGGAGGAGCCTTCATTTTGAGCAGATACAGCAGGCTGGCATTCCATGCACATGGCTCACCCTTCAGTGCACACTGAGATGCTAAATGCCTGGTGCCCACCTCAGCCCCACATGGTCCCTGAAAATCATTTGGGCCTCAGTAACCAAGCTGCTTTTGTTACCGGTCTGGTATTTGTGAACTGTCTCCCAGTTGTAATCTTTTGGTTTCTGGGATCACCTTACAACCACAATTGGATTTCAGCAGCACGCGGCAATAGCCTGACTCCCAGCGTTATACCAAGATGTTTTCTTAGCTGCATTTTCTGTTTAGTCTGAGTTCCACATAGTTTAGGGTTTAAGAAAAAAAAAAAAAAGCACAAAAAAAAGGCAAAAATAAAATTGGAAAAAAAGAAAACCCTCAGGTAGTTCAAATAACCCCTGTGTCTGTATCCTTGGAACAGGGCCTGCTTTGCTCACAGCCCCTCCAGATTTGGAGGATTATTTGTCTCTGCTATAGGCAACCAGCATGATGTTAGTAGCAGAGATTGCTGTGTTCCATTCATGGCAGTGCCCTGGAAGCCCTCCCTCCCCTCCACTACATCCCCAAGGGCCACCAGTGCCCACCAGCAGCCCCAGGGAGCTCTTAGCCAGTGCAGAAGCGTTTGAGAAGGCCAGGGAAAAACCAGCTCTGCCCAAAGAGCCCCCCAAGGCATCCTCAGGGCCTCAGAGGGTGCTCTTTCTGCATCAGAGGCAACTAATGGGCAGAGCACTGACCTGGCCCTGAACGGTGTCCTTTGGATGCCAGATGACCCCAGGGCAACATCACCCTGCTGCTCCATGACCTGGTTTCCCTGGGTGTAAAAGGCAGAGCTGACATTTAACCTTATGTAAAGTGCTTGACGTTCCTCTATGGGAAATGCTGCCTCCCTGCTTTAGCACTGCAGGGGCATGGCTGCACATCACCTCAGTGCCATGCATCCTCGGGCATGCCCAAGGATGCTGCTGTCAGCCCAGCTCAAGGCTGTGCCATCGCCACCAACCGATGTGAAAATACAGCAGAGTTAATGGGATGTACAGCACAATTCTCTCACACAGAGAGGCACTTCAGATACCAGCTGCTTTGAATTTTATGTGTGCTTGTGATAATTAATCTTTAATGCCTTCTGCTGCCCACAGAACCTCTGATTTTTAAGAGTAAAAGCAAGCCCAAAACTCAGACTCACAAGTACATGGAGGGTTTGCAGCCAGCGGGCTGAAAGAAGCACACACAGAGCACAAAAATTGACTCTTTCTGTCACTAAGGCAGAAATAACACAGCCAGATCTCTGTGAAAAACCACAGCCCAGATGAATCAATCCCTACCACAAGCAACCAAAGAAGACATTAAGTCTTCAGGCTGCAGGGAATTGCCAGAAGCCAGGAATGCCGCACCAGCTTTGAAGACTAATCGTCAATGACAGCAAAATTTGATGATATCCTTTCAAATTCTCCCTGTGAATTAGGGATCACTGAAATGCCTAGGAGGATCTCCCTTTGCTGAGGGTATGGCTGATGGGATGCAGACAGCAGGGTGATCCTCAGCAAAGGGGACACAACTTTATCCCTGCCAGCATCTTTACCCCCATCCTTACGTGGGTGCCTTTCATATTGCAATGATGAGCTGGGACAGAAAAAATGGGTCATAATTTGTATATATTGAGGCTGTTTGACAGGTAGGAGACTGTCCCCACTTAGTTTTGGGGAAAAATCGAAGTATTTTGTATGTGGTTCCATATTCTCTTGGATCGTACCTCTGTAGCGTGCAGAGTCAGATGTGGGTTTTGTAACTGGAGTAAATGCAGACCCAGCTGCTGGAAAGCTTGCAATCCAAACCACTCTGGTGGAAAAAAACATCCCTTGCAGACTATCAGGGAGGCCGTGAGCAGCCTCAGACCTGTCAGAGAGACAGCCTAAAAGCATTTGAATCCAGCTGATGGGAAGAAAAGGCACTTTTAGAGCAGAAAGGACAGGATTCAGCTAGGAAAAGATGCTTGACACAGTTGCCACCTCTGTCTTCGACACTGGGTTTGGTATCACCTTACTGGCACCCACCTCTTTACCTATTCCCAACGTGCCACAGGCTCTTGGACCCTAGGAGGGAGAAATGAGGATATGCCACCAGCATCCCCATCACACACTCATGTGCTTCAAAGCAGCATCTTGAAGGCCTAGAGGAAAAGCTATAAACAACCCCTGTGGGATGGTTTGAAGGCTGGTTTCAACCCATGGCCCTGATTTCATACCTCCCCACTTTCCCTTCAGCAAACTGCCTGGACCAAGCCTGTTGACAAAGCTGGGGTGTTCAGAGCATGGTCAGCATCTCCAGCTACTAATACAGCCAAAGCGCACCACTGCTCCTTCTGCGTCATCTCCCCCTTGCTCGCCCATCCTCCCCAATGCCCCTTGCTTTTCTCTCCCACAACCCTGAAAATGCCTTTTTTTGTCCTTTTTAAGAGCCTCCTCATTGTTCCTGGCAGGATGGGCAGAGCAGCAGGCCGCACAATGCAAGTGCCCTTTTCTCAGGATGTACGTTGGTCATCCTAGGGCAGGAAAATGCTTACGGTGGGGCTTCCTCAGCAAGCTGCCTTCGGCGCCTCATTTTCCCTCCCCCTTCTCAGCAGACTCTCACGCTGCCCCTGCTTGTTTGATTACCAGCCACCCTTGGTATGGACTCCCTGTAGGCAACCAAAACACTGTGCATCGTGCACAGATTCATGCAAGACCCCATCAACATTCAAACCCATCACTCTCCACAGGTAAATGCTCTTCTCTCCCAAGACTATGTCACCCAGTGCTGGAAGAGTAACCCCACAACACCAAGAGTGTTGTGTCCATCTCATCTGATGACAACAGCCTCCATCCCCACTGACGTAATGCATGTAGACACCGGTGCAGTAAATGAGTGCTGGAGTCCTTTCATCGCTTGCCAGCCTTTGTCCTTGGGTACGCATGAAACTCCTGGGCATCCTGAGCTTGGGGCCAGAACTGGTCTCCATCTGCTCGGTGGCCCTTGGATCAAAGGGCTCTCTGGATATGCAACCCCACACCCACAATACGCTCTGCAAATGACATTAAGTGGAGATATATAATTGGTGATTAGGACCGCATGGTTCAGAACAGTGTGTACCAGTGCTGAGCACAGCATCAGCCTCATGTCGTAGACATCCTCCCTGGGGGCTTGTACAATGCAAGGCACTCACCCTCCTCCCAGACGTCACTGTTCCTCATAAAAACAGATCTGAAGTGTCTTTTTACATCTTTCAGGCTTGAGTTCACATCCTAAAATGGTTCCTGGTAAATCACTCATGATACCGAAGCCCAGCCTACAATAAATGGTGGGCTTCTGCTGTTGCAGTCCCGTGTCAATCCCAGACACCAGTTTTTTACTAAACAGAAACAACGTTATGCCTTGAGCAGCTCAGGGTACAATACAGACCATGTTTTCTTGGGGCAGTTGATGCTGTTTCAGAGGTAAAGACCTCTTAAAGAACTAGCTGTCAATGCAAGTCATATCACCCTCTCATCCTCATGGCTGGGACCCAGCCCACATGCAGCAGTGAGTAGTGCTGGTGTGTAGTAATGTGAACGGCAAGATCTTCCTCAGCTTGTCTGCAAGCATCAAGACATAGTCTGTCATAAAGAGACCACAATAATGCAGTGACTGCCTCACCACAGACTTTCTTCATGCCTTCTCTGCTCTTCTCAACACCCATCCAGGACACATTTCATGGGGAGGATTGATTTCCACCACAGGACTCATTCTGCTTCCCCCTAGTCATGCCTTACCTCACCTTCATCTCAGCTTCACGACCACTGCTGATGGCTACGTGCCTGTGAGGGTGGTGAGGCACTGGAACAGGCTGCTCAAGGAAGTTGTAAATGCTCCATCCCTGTCAGTGTTGGACAGAGCCTTCGGCTACATGGTCTGGTGTGAGGTGTCCCTGCCCATGGCAGGGGGTTGGAAGTGGATGATCTTAAGGTCCTTTCCAACCCAAACCATTCTGTGATTCTATGTTCTGTGGGAAGCCCATGAGATGATCAATGCTTGATCCCTGTGTGGAGTAGGGAATGCAAGCGCGGATGAGGCCACACAGTTCCCAGAAGTTCTCACTGACTTTATACAATTGAGTGAATTCTGTGAGTGTTCGCAGGGGCTCAGCATCCAAGAACTTTCATTTCATGTTGGGTTGCAGACCAGAACACCTACAGGGATGATGTCTCAGCAGAACATCTAAACCTGTTTCCACCACTGGAAAAGAATCAGTTAAAAATACCAAACTGGGTTGAATCCTTTTTCCTCTGAGGCTTGAATGAACCTTCAAGAGGAAAGTGCTTCTCAGCATCCTGACATCTGAATGTGTTGTTAAGGAAGAGGTGTGTATCACATACGCAGTAATTCATTTGGGCTTGAAAGCTACAAGTGGCGTTTTGAATGACAATTTGCTTGCAGAGTCCATAAATACATGACATGATTTATCAGGCTTTGGTTAACATGGGAAACAACCCAAGAAAGGGATTCTGTAATTGTGGCTTTGAGTTACGCATTTAATGTATGTATGTTCTGTGCAATTCATAAGCCTGAGGAAGAGGAGGTGTTCGGGCAGGGGTGATCATTTGTCCCAGCAGTGAAAAGCAAGATAACTTTTTGAGTGCAATTAGCAACTTAACTTGCTGTCTGTGGGTTTGATTAAGTGGGTGCAACTGCCTGGTGGAGTTCCCAGATTTTAGGAGGAAGAGATGTTGGAAAGATGGGAGAAGGGAACAGATTTAGTATCTCAAGTGTGTTCAAAGCCAAAAGGAACCTGGAGAAGCCCTGTTTCACTGAGCAGTGCAGGAGGCCAATAGATACAGTCATAAGAAGGTGCATCAGACAGAGGATGGAATCTAGCACCTCAGCACTGTCTAAGATACTCCTCAGGTTTCCTGCATAAAATTGCTTTGAAAGCAGAAAACATCCACTCAGAGGAAATAATTCATGACAAAAGTTGGTGGAAAACTCTTAGCCCAGTGCAAAAACTGGGGATATTCTTCCAGTGATGTCCATGCACCAGTTGGAAAGGTTGGAGAGACCTTCTCCTGCCCAGAAGAGTGGAAGCTCACCAGATATCTCCTACTTTTCACCATTCCCTTGAACCTCAGTCTTTTGCACACCAGTTAAACACAAACATCGTGCTTCCAAACCTACTAAAAATTAAAATGTTGCAGTTTGTCCATTTAACCATCAAAAATGGCTTCACTGCTTCGTGACTTTGTGCACGTGTAGCAGAATGACTGCAAGAGAACATGGCAAAGACGCTCACTTGAAGGCTTCCCTAGGTTGTTCTACCACTGGTGAGAGATCAGACATGTGGACACCCTTTGTGGTGTCTCGGACAAGTGCTGTAGCTGCTGAACCTTGGCTAAACCAAGGAAATCATAGAATCATAGAACAGTTTGGGTTGGAAAGGACCTTAAGATAATCCAGCACCAACCCCTGCCACGGGCAGGGACCCCTTCCACTAGAGCAGCTTGCTCCAAGCCCCTGTGTCCAACCTGGCCTTGAACACTGACAGGGATGGGGCAGCCTCAGCTTCTCTGGGCACCCTGTGCCAGCGCCTCAGCACCCTCACAGTAGAGAACTTCTTCCTCATACCTAACCTGAACTTCCTTTGTCTAAGTTTAAACCCATCACCCCTTGTCCTATCACTACAGTCCTTGATGAAGAGTCCCTCTCCATCATCCTTGTGATCAACAGCTTTGTATGGACCTCATTCAAGGTTTGTTTTTTAATCAAAGCCAAACAAGAGTATTTTCTGGAAGCATCAAAGACTTTTGCAAGGAGAAATAAAGATTCCCAACCTGTCTTTGGTTGGAGTCAAACCTGTGCCCTCATCCAGTGAGGGCTGGTGATGGAGAAAGGATTAGAAGGGAAACACACTTAGGTCTGGAGGAGAAGCCTGAGAAAGAGGAGAATCAAATGCCTACCCCCTGAAGTAATAAAAAAAAAACCAAAAGGAAGTTCCAGATCCCTCCTCATGACTCATGCCTGCAGCACTATTCACCAGAAATCATTCAAAATGACTCTTCTGGCCCACACCACTCTTCCCCACCTCTGGAATCCCCGTGCATCCTGCTTAATGGTGCATTTATGCAGCGCGGAGCCCTGGTACGCACCTTGCTTCTGCCTCTGATAGAGTACCAAACCCCTCCAAAACCAAAATAACTCAGAAAAAAAGCCCTCTCTGCCAGCTCCATAAGGAGAAAAACAGGGTACCCTTGTTTTTAGTATCTATTCAGCTGCTTAAAAGAGCAGGAAATTCGGGCCATTTGTTTTAACCATTGTATCTTCTGTTATTCATCAATTTTGGAAAACAGCCTCTAAAATTGTTTCCGGCTCCCCTTTCCCATGTAAATCACTCCAAGGTTTTGTGTTTTTATTAAAAAAAAAAAAAAAAAAAGGTAAAAAAAAAAAAAAAAACAAAACAACCCAGCTAAACATTCTGCTGTTCACAGAAATATTTTTTCACTTCTTTCTAATTTAGCAACTCCCATTTTGAGCTCTCCTTTCCCTAAAAGCCTGCAAACAGAGGAAGCAGTTCCTGCCTGTGGCTGCACGCAACCAGTGAATGCCACAGCTGAATGTTTTTTTCCTGTCCCCTTTTAATGCTCCGTCAGCTCCCTTCAGTGACGGAGGGGCCTCGGTCAGTGCAGGGAATAGCCCCTGGAATAACCCCACTTTTCCAAGTGCTGACTCTGCTTCAGACCCTCTGGAGGGTATTTGAATGGTAGGATTTGCAGCCAGAGAGTGATATTGCACACTGGAAGCTGCAAGCCAGGTATCACAATCATAGAATCACAGAATGGTTTGGGTTGGAAGGGACCTTAAAGACTGCCTGGTTTCTATCCCCTGCCATGGGCAGGATGATAGAACTTCTAACACAATGCAGCAAGTTCATATTATTAGCTACTACTAGACTTTGAGAAGTGTTTACATCATAGAATCACAGAATCATAGAATAGTTAGGGTTGGAAAGGACCTTAAGATCATCAAGTTCCACCCCCCCCGCCAATAAGACGAGTAACAGAAAACATTTTTCCACTGAACTATCACAATAGGTTCAAGTATAGGGAGAAAACTTGGATTTTCAGTATCTTTTTCCAAACTCAAAGGACTTCTCCAGGTTTGGGGGTAGATGTGCAAAGGCAACTGAAATTGGGATATGGCCATAACCACTCCTGTCAGCGTGATACCCTTATGAGACCCTGTCCTGGATGCTTGAAGAGAGGAAGAGGCAGGGTCATTATAGATTAGGATTAATAATGAACCCCTTTGTATTTGTACCAGGGTCCTGCCCTGATGATCTCAGACCAGTGTCTGCTCACAGAATGTAGATATTCCTGTAGGTAATTTTGTGTATATTTTTCACATCACATTTCCCTTGAAGCCCCAACTTCAAAAGTCATGTGAAAAATACCCCAGCGCATGTTGTTAGGCTTTTTTAAGCTCTGTTCAACTGCACACCTATTGAGCCTCCCCTATTTACCTTATTGGAGGTGCAAGAAGACACCATAGGCATCCATGAGGAAACTGGATCTCCTCTAACATTCCCCAGAAGGATCTGCAACCTCTCAGCTGAATGCAGCCATGCTGTGCAGAATGGGGTTTTCAGAGGGTTCACACACATGAATAATAAATGCATTAAATAAGCAAAGCAAAAAGGAATAGTCGTGCTGCAGCTTTTGCTTCTGGAAATCCTCGGTTTAGCCCTGAGTGAGTCAGCCAAAACGGTGACCTTGGAAGTACGCTGGGAATGTCATCGGATGTAAAAGGAGCATGGAATCATCGCAGCTGCAGCACAGAGCAGCACAATAAGCCAGGAGCTGAGGAGCACAAAGGTCCAACCATGAGGCTCGTACAGCTTTGGTGGCTCTGGTATGGGACTGCTGTTTTCCAGCAGAAAGGTGCAGCCAGGGAAAACAGCTCCTCAGTGGTTGCAACCTGTGTGAAAGCAGCTCATCAATCCCAGCATCCACAGGGATGGATAAGAAGCAGGTTAGGTGAATATTTTAGGGGAGTATTCCCATTTTAAGCAGAATTCGTCAAGGTTTCAAGGAAGATAACCTGAAACTTTGTGCTTTAAGGGAAATGGAGAAAGAAAATCCAATTGGTCATTTTTTGTCCAGAAGAAGTTTCTCAGAAAAATGTCCTGGCAAAACAGAGCTAATTTTTTTTTACCAAATCCACCCATATTAATGAATCTATATCAGCGCTGTTGACAGAGGGAGCAGATACGTAGGAAAGGAAGGTGGACCTTAGTCATGGTTGTGAGAAAGGTCAGATCCTCCAAAATGCATCCCAAGTTGGCTACCCACAATGAGCCCAGTTATTGGCATATGGGTTGGTTGGGTCGGTTTGGAGGCTGATGACCTGTTGACTGCAGATTACCCTTCCTTCCCTTTAGACTGAACAATCCTCTGCTTTCTTGGAAGAGATAACAAGAACGGGGGGCTTGGAGCAAGCAAGAATTAGGAGGAAATTGCAGTGATTTTTTTTTGTCCTTAAATATTTATTTGGTTGATATGGGGAAAATCCAGAAAACCCAGTCAAGCTTTGGTCAACACCAAGAAATTATATTATGGGTGTACCTTAGAAATCATCACCTTTGCATCTGATGTTCAGCAGTTCCCTGACCACACGAGGGAGTGTGACTTATTGCTGGAAAACTCTACTGACTACAGAAACCTTGGAGTAACACATCAAGTGTATCAAGTTGGAATAGACATGGAGGGCTTCGCATGAAAGGATGAAGTGAGTCTCCAGCTGAGGATGCAGCCAGGAATATTGCTGCAAGAGAACTGTAGTATCAGTGTATTTCCCCCAGCATTTCAATACACGGTTTTTATTCACCTCCTGGTTTCCCAGGAAAGCAAAGGCTGGGCTGCATACTTGAGAGAGATAAGGGCAAAAAGGATTTCCTCTAATCTCGTGCTGACCTCAGCAGTAGTGTCTCGCTTATACCCTTTCTTTAAAGGATATATGCCTGTTGCAACTGGCCATCTGGTCTGCCCCGTACCTCCTTCGCTCCAACTCTGCCTTTCTTAAGAGCGGGAGCAGGAGATAAGTGCCTAATGAATTAGCAGAGCGCATAGTTTCCCTGCAAGAAGCATCTCTCCAGGCTCCTGCCAGATGCTGAGCCTCTCCCACACACACAGACCGCCCTTGGAGCCAGCCCTGAATTATCCGGGGATTTCAGAGACTTCCCAATGCAGCACCAGCTGTGCAGACAAGGAATCTGCACCCTCTGCACCTCCGAAATCCAAGTGCAGCTTCTCACCCCTATTTGCAAGGGGAAAGGGTGATGGTTTGAGGGGAAAAGCTCTGGACCATGCAGAAAAAGGGTTTCATTGAGTTTAGGGCTCTAACAATGGGCCGGGTTCACTAACGCTCTGAGCAGAGGAAGGCATTGGGCTGTATTTCTTAGGTCACAGCAATAGCAGAGGAAGTCTGGCAGGGCCATGATGTGGGATGGAGATTGCTCTCCAGGGTGACTCTGAAAGGCAATAAAAAAGACAATAAGGAGAAAGATAATAAAACCCTCCAGCTTTTTATTTTATCCCCGCAACGTCAGGCTCTTCAGGAAGGCCTAATGTTTGTCTACAGATTTACTGCCCCCCAGGCACAAGGTGCAAAGAGACAGTTGACGTTACTTGGCAGCTCCTGCAAAGGGCTGCGTAGCCATGACCGATCCACTCAGCAGCGAGGACCAGCCAAGGCATCTTTACCGTCCACCCAAAGAACACTATGCCACTGTATAGAAAAGAGAAGTGTCCCTGCCATGAAGAGCCCAAAGAGAGGACCAGCTTCAGGACCTTAAATCAGAATTATTCCTGCTGGAGGCTGCTTTTTTCTCCCTACAACAAGCACCAGTTTGTTTTTCTGGGAATAGAAAAGGCCCTGAGCAAACAACGTCACAACCTCAGGGCATTAATGTCACTGAGCATCCTTGGGGTGATAGAAGCTTACGCTGGCTCCTTCAAGGGACCCTCAGTGTCTCCTTTACCTGCAGGGTCTTTGGTATCTCAAGGAGATGCTGCTCAGCCTGCACCCCACGTAGGAGGTAAAGGTCATGCTTTTTTCTGCCCACTCAACACCCTTAAAAATGAGCAAGAACCTTCAAAATCTCCATCCTTCTATTAAACCCCACTCAAACTGGGTACGAGATTTGGAAGCAGTGAAGGAAGGTGGGAGGGTTGAGTCAAGCCTGGACAAGAGTGCACTCCTTTCCAAGCCCAAGCTGTCCAAACCCTGGTGCTGCACATCCCCAGGGGATGCTTCTGGAAGAGAACCAAGCTTGTGGGTCCAACTCTTTGATGATGATGCTCTGAGGCCAGCAGACTGGAGTGATGGGCTGGGTTATGGGATGTGGGAAGAGCAAAAAACATCTTCTGAGAGGAGTTCCTGAGTCTTGTTTTCACCCTGAGGCAGTCTGAAGAGTTGGCACTTGATGTTCTTCTCTTTTTCCCTTGGACAAGAACGCCTAGATATATATATTTGGAACCATTGGAATGTTTTGTTCCAGGGCAATTGAAATATTATGCTAATACTAGAGGTACCATGTGATTATAGGATTACACGAACATCAATAGGAAACAAGTGAGCTCAAATGGGTCTCTCTCATATTCTCCTCTCAACATTTTTCAGTGAAATGGAGGCATTTCCTGCAAAGTATTCGATTGCAGCAAAGCTATTTCCAATGGAAAGCTGCTGTGCCTGGCTAGATCCAGTGACAGGGAACACAGGGTTAGATGGATAAATGCCAGTAACATGACTGCTGGTGAAAACATGAGACATGGACTGCCCAAGCTGCACATTACTGATGGCTCCAGAGGAAACCCCTCAAATAGGTAGAAAGGGTTTGTCCTCACTGCAGACAAAGAGAATAATTCATGGGTTTAATTTCTTCTATTGTTTTGCTGGGGTTTTTTTTTTGGTGCTTTTTAACAAGAAAGCCAAAATCCCTCTCCACCTCTCTTGCAAAGCACAGATATACCTTGACCATGTTTGTCAGGAGAGTTCTCATGAACGCACTCCAGAAATGCAGCCGGAAACGTTTTATAGCACTAAATATCACGAAATTGGTAAAAGGCACCAAAGAAGAAATAAAAATCCATCTCTTTTAACTATGTGGTTCTGCCCACGGTTGAGAAAAACACATTAATCTTGCCGAACATGGCCAGCGGACAGGAGCCAAAAGGTTGACTCTGGGGTGTGGTGAAGGGGAGACATATTTACATGCTATTGCTCAGCAGGTCACAGCAACAGGATGCTGATAACATCCTGCAAACTTCCTCCCTCAAAAAATGAGATGATGGCCCCCGAGGCACATAACGACCAGGAGCCATTCACAAATCCACCTTCTGGAAACCTCGCATTTCAGAGCAGACTGGCAGACGCGCTGCTTTTCTCTGGTTATAAAGAGGATGACTTGAAAGCTAGGAAAACGGGGCAGAGGCAGCGGCTGCGGGATGATGCGGTGATGGCTCAGCCAGCGCGGTGCTGGCACGGTTGCTCCTTTTATTGTTCCAGATGTATTTTAAATTGACCAGCACTAGAAGAGAGGCTTTTTAATAGCCGGGTTTACACGCTCTCCTTGTCCTCTAGACAACAGAGTTCAAAGGGGTTCAGAGACACATTATGCTCGCAATGACACAGAGATAAATCCAGATGAAGTCAAAGCAACAGGCTTAGCGGGAGAGGCACTGTGGGCTTCCACAAAAGGGCAGGGGCAGATTCTCAACACTTCCAACGTCTTTCAAATCCATAAAATAGATTCCATTTAGACTTTGTTAAGAGATGTGCAGCATTTCTGCATTGCAGCCAGGCTCGTGGAGGGGGCAGCAGGAGGAGAATGGTTTGCCAAGAGAACCAAGGGGACTTTTTTTCCTCCCTTTCCAATTGAAAACACAAAGACATGCTCAGAAAGAGAAACAAAACCTGCCTGAAGAGAAAAAGTAGGCTGAGAAGAAGAATCTAAATTTATCTTGGTTTGAGCAAAATAATTTCCTTCCGACAAAGTCACTAAATTACAGCACACTCCAGTCATGACACTTGCTTGGTGTTCAAACCAAGGGAGGATGTAACGAGGATCTCTGAGAGATGCGAGGGCATTCACAGATTCCAAGGAAGGGGTTTTTGCCTCTGAGTATGACTCATTTCCCCCAGAGTGTGCACGTACAGCCCATTTCCAAATATTTCTTCTCTGTATTTAATTCTCCCCCTACAAATAATCCTAAATATCAATTACAAGAGATCTCCAGTTGCAAGAGCTCCTATCCAAATAAATCATCTGTCTTCTGGGCAAGCAGAAAAACCAGAACCGGGATGGTACATATTTTAGTTATGCTCCCACTAATTTTAACCATCAAGGGCTGCTCTTCACCCTCCAGCAGAGCTGAGCCAAACTGGTCCTATTACACCTATACCAAGGGCTCTGCTTTCATTTATTTGCTCTGATAATACGATTACCAGGGTGGGATGAGGTGGTGATGCTAAGCTGGTACAACCACCACCACATATAACATGACAAGGGGGGGCTGCCCCATGAGGTGATGCTCAGGAATGAGGCAGGAGGTTGCTCTGGCCAGCCAGGACCCTATGTATGGCACTGTATGTGCCCGTAGCCCTTTGGCCTCACACATCCTCACCGAGCCCCAGCAAACGTCTCCTCCCTGAGGCAAACTAAAACCTCATTTGCAAACACACATTCTTAGAGTTGTGCTCTCAATTCTGCTTTACTTTGCCAAATTCTGGAGAAATGCAATACGACCACACCTCTTTGCGTGGTTGGCACACGTAACACACATGCTTATACACGGGTGCGTGTTTGTATTTCCTTTCAATAGCAAAGCTGTATTTTGGAACAGGCCCAGGATGCCCTCCCCAAAACTCATGTTTTCAGAGGGGCTGACTGCAGCACCACAGCATCTCACAAAACCCACTCTGTCGTTTCTAGTTCCTCCTCCCCAAAACACCCCTGTAAAAGCAAGACATGTCCCGGAGCAAGTCTACCTATTGCTTGGCCACTCAGAAGGAGTTCTCTTTGTAGGAAGTATGGCCATTTACTTTGGCAGGCTCTCCAGTGCCTGGCATGCAACCTCTGCTAAGCAGCACCTCGCCCAAGTCACCCACACGCACAGGTAGTGGGGCTGCTTTGCCCATGGAGGGTTTCCAGCCCCACCTACATCCCTGTGCCTACCGCCGCTCGGCTCATGGATGCTTTTGGTGGAGGGGCTGCAAGAAGAATACACCCAGGTTTGCAAAGAGAGAGGATTTGCTCCTAAATTGAGTGAGTTGGTGGTGGAACTGTGTTTTTTCTTGCCTTTGCAGCATCTTTTGTGTTCACATAAGTGAGTTTGGGGGTTAGCCAGCAGCTCAGCAGTCACAGCTCTGCGGTAAGTAGAATCCCGTCCACCAGCATTGTCCTATATCTCCCTCCCACCCATCAGCCCGGGTGCAGAACATCTCCTCGGAGCTCATCACAGTAAGTTAAGGACCAAATAAGGCTAATACCATCTTCTGGGGCATCACCTGCTTGTTGGGTTTCATTTTGTTCATCTAAAAGTGGGATCACAGCATGCCCGGTGAGTGCTGGCAAGCAGGGGCGTGCTCCCTCTCAGGCTGGCTCCATTTTCTGGCTGAAATCAGGCATGATTTGCCCTGTTTCGTATTCAGGTCATTGTTGCTGGAGCAAGAACAGAGAAGCAGAGCCACAGAGCAGCCAGGCCTGCTTGCACAGACCCAGTGGGAACACTGGAGTGAACACATGGGGACCAACGCAGCATCCCAAGCAGCAGCATCCTTGCTCCCATCATAAGCTCGCAATGCAAATCCACTGAACACAGGCTTTGTGCAAGCTAAATGCAAAGGTAAGTGAAAGCTTTCTCCAGGTTTTGCAGTGTTTGGGGTCATCAGTGTCCTGCCACAGGTATTTTGGATGGACTTTTGAGCTGGATTCCTGCTTTTTAAGGGTCATATCTTCCTGGGAACTGCATGCAATGAGCGTCCGGCAGCAGGAGTGAGGAGCGTGATGGAAAGCATTTCTTATTGTGGAAACTGGGTTTAATAAAAATAAATAGCTTTGGCAGCTCAAACATTCCCCACTCGCTGCTTTAACACCAAAGAAGGTGGCACAAACAGCAATTTCACCCGTCTCCCTTCCCCACACACACACACCCCTACCCAGACTTAAAGCAGACAAGGAATGAAAAAACTCATTGCTAAGAAATGGGCTCAGATCAAAAACCTGGGTTTCCTTCTGATTTTTCCAAGAGGAAAAAACCTTATAAACACAGAAAGGTCTGGAAGCTAGGATCTGCCTCTTTCCAGTTTGAAATGGCCAAGAAAGGTCTATGCTGAGAGGTGAGTTAGTAGGTGAGTACTGGGGGACCCTGTCCTGATGTATGGCTACAGGGGCTAAACATCCCCAGCAATGCAAAGGGGTTGGTGCAGCATCAGGAGCTCCTGGCCATGAGATGGGTGTCTGCCTTCACACTTTCCACATGGAGAAATGGCTCCTGGGGTTTTCCAGCTCCACTTTCACTGCATGCAACATCTGTTTTCCAGGCAGGATCAGAGCTTTGAAATCACTGCCGTGCTGGGGAAACCACCTCTAAGAAAGGGCTTCTTCGGATGCTTGATTCCATTCCAAAAGTGAAAATAAGGCCCCTACAGCACATCTCTCCCTCTGGCCCAGCATTAGCAAGTGCAGGGAGGGAGAAGTAGAAGCTGGAGCCTTGAAAGAGGGAGGCACCAGCAAAACCCATCTGTGGACATGAAAGTGAGAATTAAAGGAAAATAAAATAATAAATAAATAAAATAAGAAAAAATAACAAAATAAAATAACATAGAGTAAAATAAAATAAAATAAAATAAAATAAAGTAAAATAAAACAAAATCTGAACTGAAAGGAGCTGCTTCTCTGCTATTCTGTTTCCCACTCCCTCCCCAACCCAAGCCAAGCTCTTTCCCTGGATCCAGACCCAAAAGGCAGAACCAGAAGATGCTCATAAGCACTGGTGGGGCTGACAGAAGCGGGGCAAGGGCAGAACAGCAGGCAGGAGGTGGGCACCCAGGAACACCCTGCTTCACCAGGCACTTCCATGCAGCAAAGACACGCAGCTCCACGGGCTGGTTTCTGCTCTGAACCAAGCAGGGCCAGAGGCTTAAAGCCCCAACAGAGAATTCGCTGCTGCCCATCCAACGCATCCACCCCTGATGCCTTGCACTGGGAAAGAGCCATTGCCATCCACTTCCACCTTTTCCCTGCTGCCTGGCAGCACAGCTCTGGTGGGATTAAAGCCTGGATGACTAAATAATAACCCCTTGCACAGCAATGCAGTGCCCCGGCCCCCTCATGTACTGAAGGCGTTAGGTCTCCGCAGCTGAACTTCCAAGCCCTAAGAATGCTATTGCCAGGGAAAGGGGAAAGGGCTGGGGACGCTGTCCCCGTTGCTATCTGTCTGTTCCAATTAACACCTTTGAGCTGCAGCCAGCCGCTGGCTGCAAAATGAACTTTCCTCTGAACCCCATTCCTTGCGCCAGAGGGAGCTTGTCAGCCCTGCCTGCATCCCTGCATCCTTTATCTCCTCCCGGAGCTTTCCTGTTTACATTTCCCATTAGATTACTGTAATTAACGCAATAACAGCAGATACTGTTTGGGAACGTGGCTGGCTACCACTCAACGGAGGAGGGTTTGGTGCTGCTCATAGGGATGAACAGCAGCTCCTTTGCAGCCTCTCTGTCCTATGCCTGGACCACTGCATCTTCAACCACCCTGTAAAGCTGCTCATGGATTCGTCTGAAGGTTTATCTCCAACAGGAAAATATCCAAGTTATCTCTAATCCCTTTCTAATGGACCCAGAGGGGTTTGGGTGTGCAGCAGGGGAATACACAGAACCAGCCCTTGTGCTGAGGGTGTGTTTTTGGCTGCACACCCCACAACCGGGCTGAAGCTAGCCTTGGCACTAAGGAAGCACCCTGGGGAGAGGCAATGGGCACTATAAGACGTGGCAAACAGATCCTCCCTGCCTGCAGCCCCATTAATCCTTTAGTAGGTGCAGTGTACAGAGCAGCACTGCAGATATTTGCATCGCTGCATGGCATAATGCTGCCTTTTGTCAGAAAATGGGGAACTTCTCCCTGTTTATCCCTTACCGCAGTTTTGCCCTGCAGACAAAGCAGAGGCACTGGGCATGGATGCTGGAGTCTACCTGGTCCAAAGGCAGGGGAGGGATGGTAAGAGTAGTACTTCTGTATACTCAAGTACAGAAGAGAGCAGCAGGTCCAAATACAGCCTTTACACATATTCCCACTCTTATTTCCCCAACTATCTCTAACTTTAAATGAAACTGGTCACAGGGAATCTCCTCTCTTGGTCTAGGGGCAGGTCAGGCTCAATTGCCACCATTCATTTTATTGGAGAGAAGAAGAAGAGAGAAACCTGCCCCAATTTCCCTGCACCCGTCATCTCCCCCTCCCAAGAGGAGACCCCATTTACTCCATAGCACTGCTGAGGGTCCTGATAAGAGCCGATGCCATTCCCTCTGATGCCTACGAGCAATAACAGTCTGGGGGAAACCGGAGTCATAAACCCCATCCCTCACCTTTAACTGAAGGCAAGCCCTGTGCAGATCACTATCTGAATCAAAGTCCCCCAGCTGATGTATGGGCCGGGCTCTGTGTCAGGGACCCTTTGGTGGAAACAGCCCCCTTGCTGTTATATGGCACCCAGGGGGACTGTAACTATCGTCTTTCCAGACCTCTGGAATCCTGAGGGATTTAGAGGATATGGGGAGGGGGGAAAGTCAGAGGGAGGCCTGGAGCTGCAGCACTTCTCTGCTCCCCCTCATGGACGCGTAGGTAGCAGGCTAATAGGTGCTATATAAAAGCCCAAGAGCAGGGAGAGGAGATATGTATCTTCAAGGAGGGAGGAAATTTAGCAAGAGGGTGAAGTAAAACAAGAAGAAAAAGAAGGGGAAGGCTAAAAGTGTGTGGGGGGAAACAGGCTTTGAAATCAAAGCCCTGGCTGATCCCTTCCCAGGGCTGGGAAGGATGCACAAGGAGAGGTGGGATGGGAGGGAAAACTACCCCTGGGATGTGGATGTGGTTATTATTAACGCATTTTATTTGTGGGTTGTGCTCAGAAATCAAAGCAGGCTGGCTCCTGTGCCCCAGCAGAGCCAGAATGGCCTGTGCTGGTGACTTCCAAGTAAATCTCCTTAAGGAAAATCAATTTGGCCCCAGTGCCTGTGAGCAATTCTGCTTAGCCCCAAAAGCATCGACTTTCAGCCTTTATCAACACACGGCAGAAACAGGAACAAATCTAAAGGGAGGGGGAGAGCATCTCATGCTTCAAAATGCAGAAAAGAGCAAAGCTGTGTTCTGGTCTTGGCCCACGGTATTGATTTGTTCACTAACTGGCCAAACGACACACATATACCCTGCAACATTACTGCTTGGCACATACTTCTCTCCAGACCCCATTTTTTCTAGCACATTCAGCTCATTTATAGTTTTTGCTTTCCAAGCAATAAATCCTGCTCCTTCACTAAGTGTGATCAAAACAGACACTGCATTCTGCTGCCATCCCCTGCATTTGCCACCCACGGGGTGATTTCTCACTCCTCCATCACCCAGGGACCCTTTACAGCTGCCAGCCTTTGCCACGCTCATCCCTGACATAACCCTGACACCTTTTCACTGAAATGAGCGTTTCCCTTCTGAAACCCCATCAGCTGCCAAGGCAGAAGGGATTGCAAATAACCCCTCTCTGCTCTCGCTGGCTGCCCTTGCATATGTTTCCCAGCTGGATATTTGCAGTTCTCAGGTCAGCAGCACTGACCCGGCTGCAGCTCCTGACCGAGCCCCCAGTGCTGCTGTGATTTGCAGCACATTGGATGCCCAAGGGGTCGCTGGTTGTGTGGGAAGGGAATTAACCTATTTAAGGATGAACGAGGGAAGTGCTGATCTTGTTCTCCCCCTCTGGCTCTGCAACATGCCTCATTGCAGCAGCCTTAACTCCTCCGGATGGAAAAAGCATGAGCCGCGATCGTGGCTGCTGGGGCAATAAATATGTTGCCCTCCATCCATCTGCACAGCAGGGTCAAGAGCCTACGGGTCAGGATGGAGGAGCAGAGGATGCTTGTAGCACGCTGTCCTGCTTGCCTGCAAATCACAGCATTTCTCCTGCACATCCCCAGTGAGAGCCGCTGCCTGGTACTGATTTAGGATGGCATCCAAATCCTTCGGAGCCAATAGCTATGTCTATGCCAGGAGAGGGCAAAGACCAGCAGTGTGACATGCACTGCCTGTGCCCTGCTAGGGATGTAGGAAGGGAAAACCCTTTGGTGGCAGTGGTGATGGGGTGGTTCCATTTTGCCTGGTTGCTAAGGACAGCCTGGAGGCGCTGAGCTGCAGGCAAGCCCTTGAGGATGTGGTGAAATTACACAGCTTGTTTGATGAAATCATACCCTCACTGGCAAAGGAAGAACCCAACAGCACAACAAGCCCTGCCCGGGGCTGTAGGATTAGATGAGAAACACAGCAGCCTCTTGACGCAGAGCGCCAATTCAGTGTAAATCCAGGCTGCCGGTTCACAGCTGCCCGTTCATCTGTGTATTTGCAGGTCCTGTGCCAGAGCAGGAACTGCCTGCACTACTCCATCCTTCTGTCTCAGGCATCACCGCTGCTCCTCATGCAGCACTGCACAGCGTGAAGCTGCTGCAAGCTCAGCTCAGGGATCTGGTTAATCCCAGACTGGTTTGGGTTGAAGGGACCTTAAAGCTCATCCAGTTCCAACCCCTGCCACGGGCAGGGACCCCTTCCACTGGAGCAGCTTGCTCCAAGCCCCTGTGTCCAACCTGGCTTGAACACTGCCAGGGATGGGGCAGCCACAGCTTCTCTGGGCACCCTGTGCCAGCGCCTCAGCACCCTCACAGGGAAGAGCTTCTGCCTAAGAGCTCATCTCGATCTCTCCTCTTCCAGTAAACTATCACTCACGTTATGCACAGCACACAAAGCCTATGCAATATCCAAGCATATGCGCCTGAGACACATGCACAGCACCTGGGATGTGTGCAGCACAGCATCCACGACATCCACAGCACCCTCAATGATGTATGCAGCACTAATGCATGCAAAACAGCACCCTCGAAGCACGTAGTGAAGCACCCTCAGTGCACAAAGCACAGCATCTGAGACATGCACAGCTCCCTCAATGATGTATGCAGCACTAATGCATGCAAAACAGCACCCAAGAGGAAAGCCAGGGCCCAGCATGTGGGTCGCTCTCGCTCTCACTAGAGGGAGGCAGTCTCCAAGAGAAGCTGGACGAGCATCTCTCTGGGTAGCTGGAGGTTTCCAGTCTGAAGCAGGCTGCGCTCTGGGGAGTCTGTGCTACTATCCCTGTGTAAGGCATTTCTCCCGGATCAGTCTGGATTGGAATCTTTCTGATGCTCAATAGATAGAGGGAAGCTTTGGCATGAGCTGTGTACAGTCTAAAGGAGAGCTGGACTTGGTCTGGCACTGTTTCGGGGAATTGGGCTCATCTGCCCAATTGCCTCCTCAAATCTCTTCTCCTAATTCCATCTGTCCCCAGAGACATCACTCAGCCAGGGACCATCCTGTGGTTGCTGCAGACCCTCTATGGAGAACTCCAGGTATAGTTGAACCCCTTCTCGGCCCCATCTCATGCCACTGTTTCCTTCAATTCCTTATTGCTCAGAGAGAAGTCACCAAGAATCAGCCCTGAGTGAATTAAAGCAAGAGGGGAGAGTGCTTTGAGATCCAGGTCACACTAAGCATTGCTCAGGTGTGGTTTATACCAGCACAGAAAATAGCAGCTCTCCTAAATTCATTATAAAGTGATGCGCCCGTTACAACCAAGTGGTAAAACTGCAAGTCCTTTTGCTAGTATCAAACCAGGGCAGGCAGGAATGGAAGAATAGCATTGAGAAATGCATCTTTGTGCTGCATAGAGACTTTCTGTAGGGGAAAACTTACTATGGAGCTGCTGAAAAGTGTGTAAGTCCCCATTGAAAGAGGGCACAATGGACAACAAAAAGGAAAATTCAGGATGTTGCCTTCATTTATTCCCCAAACGAGTTTGTTTTGGAATAGTTTTTAGCTGGGACAGTAATTTTTCAAAGCCTTATATATTTATAAAGAGCATTATTCATACCTACAATATAAATGTGCTGGTTTTATGTTGAGGCATGCATATATAAGATACAGTGTAGCTGTGTCTAGAAATGAAATCTAAATACCACCATTTTTAATAGGCTTTTAAGAAGAAGGGAACACATCTTAAAAGATGGTGTAATTGTTGTATTAAGGTATTTAGAAGAATAGCAGCTAGGGGCAACTTGTTACATAGCCATTCAATATGTAATTGAATGATAGATTGGTGACATGGTGTAGTGTGAGGCATCCCTGCCAATGGCAGGGGGGTTGGAACTAGATGATCTTAAGGTCCTTTCCAACCCTAACTATTCTATGGTTCTATAATTCATTCTATCTATCTATCTATCTATCTATCTATCTATCTATCTATCTATCTATCAATCATATGGTAGATATGTAGATCATATGATAGATAGATAGATAGATAGATAGATAGATAGATAGATAGATAGATAGATAGATAGATAGATGATAGATAGATCAGCCAGAGAAAAAGTATAAAAAGTTAGTTGCAAAAGCTATTTCTTGAACATTCAGCTTCACATCTAAATACGGTGTTTTTCTGAAGCTCTACAAAGCATTCTGGAATAAAACCAGATAGCTTAAAATCAATAGATGGTTCCACTTCTCTCTCGCCTCAGAGAAAGGAAGAGCCCAGTGAAGGAATAAGTTAAATTTTTAAGGAAGTTTGATAAAAGGTTAGATTTTGAAACCCAAGAGTGCCTTCTCTAGGCTGATTTAGGGGAAAAAGCTGAGTTTCTGCTTTCTCATTAGCACTCGGGATGACATTTCTGCTGCTCAGCTGCCAGGGCAGCATCTCCTCCAGCTGAGATCTGTGCAAAATCCCTCCCATCACAGCTGCCTGGTGCAGGCTGCTAATTTGGGTGGCCCAATTGCAATGCCCAGTGCCTTCAAACAGCTCCTGGTATGCTCCATGTGCTTTGGTGGCTGCGTTTTGCTGAAGAACTGATATATACTAAAATACACTCCCAGAAGAGTGCAGAAATAGCTGAATGAGTGCAGCCCTGAGAGAGGTCGTTAGGAGCTGACCTTGTTTCATGACAGCTATTTATCTAACGAGACAGGAGATCACCCAAAGCTTAACTCCAGGCAAATGGCACAGCCTTGCTGCTCCTGCCCTCGAACTTGATGGCTGCAAAAGGCATCACTTGGTGTTCATTTAGCATCCTAAATATCGTGCATATAATGGGAAAAATAAGTGAGAAAAATATGACCTAATCTCCACAAGGAACTCCCGTTGAAACTGTGGGTTTGTTTTTTTTTGCCTTCCAATGCAAATAAAATAATCACCTAAATCACTGTGTTTAAGCATCCATCTGTTACAAGCACTGCTCAATATTCTGGCTCGGACAATTCAAAAGGGATTCCAAGTGTCTCAGTTGTGAAGGGATTTATTGATCTGAATGAAGGCCCACTTTAATCTGGGGTCTAAAAGCAGGTTTATTCCAAGAGAAGCTCGAGCAGGACTTGCTCCCTGCCTGTGTGTAGCCCCTTGGCTTCCCACCTAAAGATGGTCGGTCTCTACCCAGCTCTAAGGTACAGACCTGGCAGAGGTTTTTGGAGCAAAACTCAGCAAAATAAGAAAGCCAGCTTCTTCAATTGCAGTTTCTTGGCAGTTGAAGACACCGCAGTTGAATTTGGGTTGAGGCAGAGCCCTTCTGCATCACGTTCCCACCCTGTGCCTGTTCTGAGCACCCCTGGGGAGTTGATCCAGCCAAAAAGAGTCATTGGTCTCTTCAGAAAGGTTATTTTTGGCAGGATCAGCTCCTTGAAGCCAAGTGTCCTGGTCTCTGGAGCACCAGAGCCTGCAGGAGCCATGTCTCCAGGGACAAAGGATGGGTCAGGACTCCTGATGCGAACCCATGGCTGCGCTCATTTCCTCCCACTGCAGCTTTCCCGTGTGACCTCTGGGGCTACCAGAAGGGCAGCCTTGTCCTCAATGGGTTCTCTCCCTGCCTGGGCAGAGCAGGGCTCCCCAGTGCTGACCCTGCCCCAACCCCTCCTTGTAGAGCCTGGTCCACCTTCAGGGCTCTCCCTCTGCATCTCAGCCCCTTCTCCTCTGCTTCTCATAGACCAGGTCTTGCCCTATTAGGCTGAGGATGCCTGTGTTGAGGCCTCTGCTTCATCAGCAGCAATCATATGTGTATTAACCTAACAACCTTACATGCAGCTTGCAACTTGCACACAGAACCCAAGAGAGATTCCTTCCCAGGCTCCTGGGCAAAGGAGCAATCGTGAAGGTTGGCATCACACATTAACTGGTCCTAGGACTCATCAGGAGTGGGATGTTGCTCCTCTGAGAAGGAAAACCTAGTGATGGAGCCAGGATACTGCATTCTTACCCTCTTGCATACACGAGGATGCAAGGTTGTTTTCCTGCACATGAGCATCAGAAAAGATAGTGTGAAATGTGTGGTCCATCCTATTTTCAACCAGCACTGTGCCCAGAAAGCTTTTGGCAGCCGTTTTTGGAAGCTATGTCTCAGGATACATACCCAAGCTTAGTTTGATGCTTTCATGATCTTCTCCCTCCACTTTTCTGCCCTTTTTTCACCCAGTTTTGGCCACAACTCCTGTTTTAAGCACTGCTACATGTTAGCTTTGGCACAGAGGTTTCATGAAGGAGCTCTCTTGGGATCTCATGGAGATGAGAAGAAGGATCTCATGGGATGCAACAAACATGGATTGGGTCCCAGTGTGATCCAACTCTTCTGCAGATGAAGGGCTCCACCAAGGATTACCTGTGTGTGTGCACAGCCCAGTCTTTGCTTGTTTTGGTCCAGTTTAGCTAGTCACACTATCAGACACCTATCAGCTGATCTAAGCCTCCCTCTGCTACAACCTCACCTCCATCTCCCCAGGCAACATACGCAGCAGCTGGGATTTGTCCTACCTGCCCCACAGCACCCATAGGTGCCCATGAGCTCCCTCCAAACAGCATTCACATCTATGGGTGACCAAGCCCACATGAGACGGTTGCAGGGCAGATTTCCCCTTCCATGCCAACGCTCCGGCTTTCAGCACGGCAGAATTCAGCACAGCCTTAGGCTATTAGATAACAAAAGGGCAGATTTCACCACCCCACCACCTCCCACCAGTTAAACTAAACCAAACCAGAAGGAGACGCACGGTCAGAGCTGTGCCAAACCCCACAAGCTGTGTTTGTCTCCTGGCTCACCAGGGCATCTCTCAGAAAGAGGAAATGGTTTGGAGGCTGCTGCTTTTCTGTCCCCTCAGATGAACCAAGCGTAAACTAAATGCTGACATGAAGGAGCAACAGGGAAGGAGTTTTGCACCAAGAGAAAGTTCAGCAGTTCCCACGAGTGCTCTTCTTCAGGAGGGCATCAGCTCTGCTGCAGGACACAGGGCTTTGTGGATTAAATACTTAATGCAGTGTTGCCTTCAAGTGCCCAAGCAGATTCAGAGCCAGGCAGCAATTAACTGGAACAGCTAGTGTGGGGATTAGCCTGCAATCAACACTGGAACAACCAGTACTGGGATTTTTCCCCTTGCAAAAGCACCAGGTAATTCCTGCAAGAAGGAGGCTGAGATTTTACGTTAAGCCCTGTGCCTTGGGAGCGTGATTGAGAAAACCATGTCTTCTTAACCAGGGGCTTGCTCGGGGCCCCTCTCCCTCAGAACTGGTACTGACATCAGGGTTTGGTCTGGGGGTTTAGAGCTGATCTGAGGCTTCTGGCCCTGAACTCGCAGTACAAACCCACACAGAGCACATGGGTGCTCCCAGATTACCCCTAGGAAAGGAATTCTCCTGTTCACGCGCCAAAGTTTGCTTCGGCAAAGGAGGAGGTCAGTGAGAAACAGCACCTTGGGGCGGTGGCTGAGCAACATGCATGGGGCCTGGAGCACCTCCTGTATGGAGATAGGCTGAGAAAGTTGGGGCTGTTCAGCCTGGAGAAGAGAAGGCTGCATGGAGACCTCAGAGCAGCCTTCCAGTATCTGGAGGGGGCCTATAGGGATGCTGGAGAGGGACTCTTCATTAGGGACTGTAGTGATAGGACAAGGGGTAACGGGTTCAAACTTAAACAGGGGAAGGTTAGATTGGATATAAGGAAGAAGTTCTTTACCGTGAGGGTGGTGAGGCACTGGCACAGGGTGCCCAGAGAAGTGTTGGATGCTCCAGCACTGGCAGTGTTCAAGGCCAGGTTGGACAGAGCTTTGGAGAACATGGTCTAGTGTGAGGTGTCCTTGCCCATGGCAGGAGATTGGAACTGGATGGTCTTATGGTCCTTTCCAACCCAAACCATTCTCTGATTCTTATTCCCTAGTGATGGAGCAGGGAAGGGAGCTCATTGCAACACACATCTCCCCCATCTGCTGGGACACAAACACACTGCAGCTGGATTTATCCACAAACACAGGTGCTGCTCTCCTTGTAGATCTGCCTCCTGGGATTTTCTAAGAGGAAAACTATGAAGGAAGGGAGCAGAGCAAAGGAGAGGGGACACGTAATCCCCTAGTATGGGGAGGAACCTGCAAGGCAACGGGAACAGCTCTGCTACCTCCACAGCTAAGGAGGGAGATGGACAGCAGCTCAGCACTGGCAGCATCCCCACCAGCCATTGCCTAAGCTTGCTGAAAGGGCTTCTGCAGACATAATTATCCCCCTGCATCTTTGGGATCAGGTAATTTATGCTCAATAGCAAGCCTTAAAGAAAATCTGCTGGCAGCCATTAGCTCTGATGGATCTCTCCCCAGGCTCAGGCAGCTATAGCTTAGGAACAACCTACTCAAAGCATTTCTAAGGGATGCAGTGTGAATGAAATTCAGGGAATATGCTGGTCTCACAGCTCCAGCAGCACTGTAAGCAAAAAGGAACAACCAAGTGGCTCAGCCTCTTCATCTCCCTTCACAAACACATACAGCCCAAGCATAAAGGTCACACAGCTTGCAAGCCTGCTCCAACTGCTGAAACATCAGAAAAAAACTCAAAACTCATGCTGCAGTAAAAGCACTTCCTTTCCCCCTACTCCTAATTAGTCTCATTAGCCATAGCAGGGTGTGTCCTGCTAAGTTTATAGAGACTGTGGTCAAATAAGCATGTGAGGGAGGTGGCTATGTAAAGGTGAGGCTTGTTTGCTATGTAAGCAATGGAAACAAGGTTAAGAAAGCTTGCTTTGGAAGTAGAACTGTAGGCAAGAGGTGTAATTCTTTGTTGCTCACTATGTCTTCTATAGGTGATGTTAATGCACAAATATGAAATGTACTTGGAAAGGATCACTAGGATTGCTTAGGCAGAGGAATGCAATGGCTGGAGAGGGTTTTGCTGTTTATACTGTGAGCAGAAAAATAGCGAGAGCAGAAAATGTGTCCCAGCCTAGGAGGGATTATCTGGAAAGCCATCTAATCCCAGACCCTTGCAGGACCCCCATGGCTGGGGTGTCTTTGTGTGTGCTGTGATGGAAAGTTACAGCAACCAGAGATTTGGAAACTGCCTCCAGATTTACGGTTTGTTATGACCTGAGGAAGAAGCTCAGGGAGGGGAAAAGGGTTCTGGAGATGTTTCTCTCAGGTCTGTGCTGATGGTGAGGGGTTTGAGGATGGGGTCTGCCACCCTCTGTAGCATCTTGGCCAGTGTATAGTATAGGCTGAGGTGTATCAGAAAGCTATGCAGAGATTCAGTGAGTGCCAGGCTCAGCAAACTCAGCAGCAGTGGTGGGTTAGCACTAAAGAAAGCTGGTTTGTATCCCCATACACAGTCAGACCATCCTGGCTGGGGAAGAGGAGTGCAGAACCACTGTGCAGCAGGGCTCACCATTGCTAAAGAGGGGCAAAGCAGCAGCTTCAGCTGCCAGATCTGTGCTTGCAGAAGCAAGGCTTTTTTTAGGAGTTTGCAAGGCAGGAAGGCAGCACAGTGTGTGCAGCCACTGGGTGGCAATCGCCATCTGGCTGGAACACCGAGCCAGCACCCCTGGGACCCCCTGAGCATCCTTCACATCACCCCGCATGCAAATGCGGGAACATCTGGTAGCAAGGACTTATAAAGATAGCCCTCAGCTAAGCAAATACAGGAACACTGTCTCAACCAAGCTGTCATGTAGTTAAAGCTTCTATTTTTTTTTTTTAATTATTCTTTTTTTTAATGCTCATTTGCCTGTTGTAGTTCTCCCTGATGCATCATGGTCGGCTTTATTGCCTGTCTGCTGTGTGTGGCCCAGCATGGCGTCAGTGCCCCATCCTGCTGGGGAGAAGTGTCCCTTTGATAAGGGATGCTGTCCTTTGAAAGGTCTTAATTATCCTTAAAAGCCTCTGGTTTACTCTCCCTGGCTGCTTTGAGCTCAGGATCCAGGCTGTGCCTGGTACTCGGGTTTGCCAGCATCCCAGGGCACCCAGCAGTGCTCATGGGGGTTCTCTGAAGTGCAGTCAAGGCGTTTGTGCAATTCCATCTTCCTCTCTTGCAGGCTGGTTTAGGGTCAGGACCGAAGGGCTGGGGAAAAAAAACCTGTGGTCTGGGAGACTAGAGCCTGCTCAGGGTGGGAGCTGGAGGCGGATTCACCGTGCTTCTGCCACAAGCTTCCTTTGCAGCCTTGGTAAATGCTCCCATGTGCCATGGCCTCTGTTCACTGTGCAATGGGGACATCAGCAGAACTCTGCCCTGGGGAGGTACTATGAGGACAAACGTATATGTGAAATACCCATAGGGCATAAGATGAATTTCCAGCAAATTTTTTTTCATGTAGATTGCAGAAGACCACAGTTTAGACCAAAAGACCTGATGATTCAATCTACGTCTTAAACTGCAGCAAGCACCAAACCACTGCACAGACCTTTGGTTGGGTTGGCGCTACCCAGGTCCCCGCTGCAGTTTGCAGAGCTACTTTGCCACCAGCATTATCTTGAAGCACACTGATAAACTTCAGCCACCATCTTCATCCCTGCCTTGCAAAAGGGGCTTTACCCAGCCCATGGCTCTTGCAGCCCAGGCTGGTTTTGGAGAGCCCCAAGATGCTGGGTTGATGGCCATGGAGGAAGCCAACCCCCTGGAACAGGCATTCTGCCACCTCTTCCCCCTCTCCCCGAACCACTGCCCACCAGGAAGGAGGTGATGGGAGAGCATCACTCTGGTGCCAATGAGTAAGGCGCTGTGGTTCCCCTCTGGTTTTGTGGAGCCAAGCTCCATGGTTTGCGATGCTGCGATAGGTCCCGGGCCTCACCACTGCGGTCACTGCTGAAGAAATAGCTGCAGTGGTAACAGGCAGAGAAGCTGTAGCAGGTGGTGGAGTGAGGAGAACCAGGGCACTGCTACCACGGGAGAGCAAAAGGTACCTGGGACTGGGGCAAGAGCAGAGAAATGGGCCTTATGGAGAGGGAGACGTGGGGTGATGGTGCAGGACCAACGTCGCCAGTGCTTATCCAAGTTGAGTTGCTTGCAAGGAGGTGGGGAGACTGGGAGGGAAGGGTGGATGCAAAGAGGAATGGGGTGGAAAACTGACAAAAGGGATGAAAAGAGCAGGATGTGGCATCTGTGCAAGGTGCATCTCCCCTGGACTTGGATGGACTCACCAAAGGAGCAGGAGATCAACGTGATGTTGCATTGAGGGGGGACCAACACCCCACTTCATTTTGAGGAAGGAACCAAAGGCTGCCAGACTTGCTTCTTCAGGGAGATGATCAGTGTAAACATCCTCCAGCACAGAGGCCAGGCGTTTGGGTTCACCCTCCCATTGCCTTGCCACCCTGAGCACACAATGCAAGGCAGAAGATTGCCATCGGCTCAGTGACAAGAGCTCATTTCAGACTCCAGGAACAACATTAACCATAAAATCATCTTGTTCTTATTGGATGAGGACAATGAGGGAAGAATTTACCTGGGCGCGGCCTTCCCAGAAGGGGTGAAGCTGATTCCTCAGCTCCTGCACACAAGTACCCTCTTTCAGCTGTTGGATTTCTCAGGCTAACCATTAAATAGGAAAATGCCTTTATAGCTTACAGGAACTTTGACTGCTGCCAGCATCTGCCAAAGATTCCAGGAAATCCTCTCAGCCTCTTTTATTGCATTTATTAAGTGCTGTAACTTGGTGCTGGTGGCACGTTTTGGGTGACTGTCTTAAGACATTAAAGTCCTGGGTTTAACCATGCAAATAGCCTAACAAGGGTTGGGCAGAAGAGATGTTCAGGCATGAAGGAACTCTGTTCTGCTGGTTTTCAGGCATGGATATACAGATACCCAGTGACAAGAAGGTGGTCTTTGGGCACCCCTTACCTAAGGATTGCAGTTGACAGGAGGTGGTTGCAGTTCTGGTTTTTGGCCAACACAGACACCAGATCCTTCCAGTTCACATCCAGATGGTACCCTAGCTGGCATCAGCTTGTCTGTGATTACAGAGATGGGTTGATAGGAGGTGGTTGCAGTTCTGGTCCCCAGCCAACCTGGCTACTAGATCCTTCCAGTTCACCTCCAGGCAATGCTACCCTAGGTGGCATCAGCTGGTTGTGGCTGCAGAGATGGGAACCAGGAGCAACATGTGGCTGAGCCACTGTGCCCATGTGGAAGTGATGGGCCCTGCTTCAGTTTCACGCAGGTGGAACCAAAAACAACTGGAGACACCAACACCGAAAGTCCTGCCTTGGTTTCAATGGTGAACCACACGGTTTTGTTGTATTGTTTTTATTCTCGGCCCAAAAATTACTTTGATCTGGTTATTTCCCCCGAAACCATTGTGTATCGGCACTGAGCCAATCGGAGCTGAGCTCCTCACCAAATATTCCGTTCTTCCCTTTTATGGTCATAATCTGGCCTCTCCAAAGTAAAAAACAAGGTGAGAATGGGCCCATCGAGATGCGCTCAGTTGGTTCCACGTGACGGATTGTCCCATGATCTGCTCTTGTCAGCACACCACAGGGTCAGAAAAGGGGAAAAAACTGGTCGGACAGAAGGTGATGATGTTTGTGGGTTCAAAGAAATGGAGCAGTATCACTCATCTCAGATGGTGAGATAAGGAGACCATCAGCGGATGTGCTGTTCTATACCCCTACTGCTTGTGCTAATGAAAGCGAGCCAACTGAGGCCCAGGAAAAGAGTATTGAGCACCATGACTGATACTGGTTGTGGTTCTGGGAAGACTTCAGAGGCTTGGCTTTGAGTTGGACCCATGTTACTCTTGTTCTCCAACTGACATGGAGGGAGATGCTGACAGAGAGAACTCAGACCAATTGAGGCAAGGTCTTTGTTTTCCCACCCATAATCATGGGAGCAGATTGACACTGATTTCTGTTCATGGGTAGTCGACAACATTTACAGTCTTCAGCCTTTGAGGTGAATTGGGACTGGAACACCTCATGCCCACATCAATCAGTTCATGATCAAACCCTGATCTGAGGTTCGTTTGCAAATTCACATTGCAGGTCCTGACTGACATACCCCAGAGGTCAAATGCCCCCTCTAGGTGCCAACCCAAACCTTCCCAGAACTGAAGATGTTTGGATAATCAGACGTTTTTTCTGAGCTCCTCCTCTTCCCAACCAAGTAAATACATATTAGTCTTTGCCCATCTTATCCTGCAATTGAATGGAGGCAGATAAGGAACATAACTAAGAAGCCATAAAGGAAACCACTCTCCCACTACAACCTTGAGCATCCTTCCTGGGGGACCTTTAGGGAGCACCAGCTTTTGTTCCTACCAGCCACATGATTTGCAATTATTGTGTCTTTTCGAGTGGGATGAGCTAGCAGAAGCTGAGGAATCGAGGACCAAAGCCTGATCTCTGATCAGTGCAACTGCGCCAGACCCTGATGTGGGTACATACATCTCAATCCACCCACCAGTACTTACCGTGCAGCTGCATGTTCTTGCCCTTCAAATGGTGCGGAATATTTCACAAGCGGAATCTCTCATCATGATTTGTGACTCTTTTAATTCCACTCTTAGCAGAAAGAGAAGCGAGTTACTGGAAGAGATATAAAAAGGCTGCTTGAAGCAAACTTAGAGCAACGTTTGGCTCCCATCTCACCCAAACCTTAGTCTGGGGCAGCCCTGTAAGAGAAATGAGCTCCCAGGGAGCGTGTTTATTCCAGCACCCCAATGTATTTACTCACAGTAAGCATACTTAAGACACATCTCCCCACATGGGCACGTTCAGGTATTTGGTTAGAAGGCAGATTCCTTGCCCAAGCAAGAAAAAGCAAGTAGTGTTGCTTAAAGAGGATATAAGGAATAAGACGTTGGGCCCGTGTTGAGTCTTTACCATATAAAACCCTCCGACCAAGGCAAGAAATTTGGTTTTAATGAACAGGGGAACAGCCTTTGAGTTTCATCACCCCTTCTAAGGCAATACTGTCACCCCAAAGCTGTGGAGGAGATCTTGTTTCTCTCATGAGCTGCTTCTGACAGCCCCGTCATGTAAAATTAGAACATGGGAAGTTTCAGGAACAAATGTGCTTCAGTAGCAAGAAGAAGAAATCAGTACCGTGGGGAAAATTTCCTCCCAGGCTGAAACTCTTGTCTTGACAAATGAAGAGAGAAATGCCCTGCCGACTCAGAGGTGTAGAGAATGCAGAAGGATGGAGCAGATCAAGCTCCAAAATGCTCAAAGCATGCTTTCATGACTCTTTACACCAAGAGTTCCGGAGCAAACCACTTATGCAGTTTCTACTTTCTAATTTCTACGTATCTGCTCATTAAAGAGATACAGTGACAGGAGAGGTAGGAACAGAAGGAGCATTTCTGGGCATCCGAATCAGCCCCGAGACTCATCTGAAAAACCTGTGTAATGTCGCTGTATAAATTCATGAGCCTCTTCCTCTGGGGAGCTTTGCTTTAGTGCCAAAAGATATTGCAGAATTGCAGCAATCAGAAAACAATAAAGAGCTTGGGAAAATGCTGATGAGAGAAACTGGAAAAATTAAGGTAGTTAGAAAGACAAATGAGAAGGAATAAAATCCAGGTATTAAATAATTGGTGGGAGGAAGGAGATAGATTAAGAGCTGTTTTCATGGCTTACTCTCCAAGCACAAAGAGCCATTAGATGAAAGGAATAGATGGGAGATTAAATCCCCCCTGCAATGGGCAGCACTTTTGCTTGGCAGAGGTAATTAGAGCGGGGAGCTCACTGCCACACGTCCCTTCAGATAAAGCCACCATCTGAAGGGGTTTATGTGAACGACAAGAATACCATGTGCTACGCTATTAACAGTAATAGAAGCAGCACTGAAAGGGGTTTCAGAAGCCGAGCCTTCTCCCTGCCTCTCTTGCTATTTTACTTTAAACATCTGGAGGGAAGCAGCCACTGGACCACAAGACTGAAGCAAGAAGTTTGGTGAAGTCTTGATATTAACTAGGAGAGGCCTCAACCATGTTGACATCCACAGGAGTCTTCCTTCTGAGCCTTGGCTCACCATATCCCAGAGATATTGAAAGTAAACCTAATCATTACCCCCTAAGGATGACCTTAGCTCAACAGATTTCTGGTAATCCAGCATCACGGCAGCTCATTAATGTTTAACTCCAGACTGAGGGGTTGCTGCTATCAGTGCGCAAGGGAGGCGATGTTCCCACTGAGCCCTGATAAGAGATACCACATCCTACAATGAGGATTAAATAATCAAGGATTAAATAACAACGACACCCTACAGCTAATGGAGGTTTATGGCCTGACTTGCACACTCTTTACCCCAGGTAGATATAATCTTATGCAACGAACCATATCCAAGAAGCAAAGCGAAGGTACCTCATTGCAGAGCTGGTTTAACAAAACCAGAGGGAAGGGCAGGTGGTTTCTCACCGCTTTAGGATGAGTTATACAATACTTGGGTTTTTTTCCCCCGCGAATCTCCATCTCCTGGAGCCCTGTTGTTACAACAGAATTGTTCTTCCTTTTTTTGAAAAACAAGAACTGCAAAGAGTCTCCGAATGGAGAGACTGAGACACAAAAGGGTACTTTTATTTTTGCAAAGACTGTGCTTTTGAACGCGAGTTTCCTGGCTGACTTGTGGCGTTTCAGAACATTTTGATTTTGTGCATAATTACTGACCCTGTCCAAAGCAAGATGACCTGGTGGGCAGCAAGATAAAATAGCTGGGAGGATTAATCATGCCTCTTTAATTCTGCCAGGGTTCTTAAACTGCTTGACCTCTGGAAAGCAAGAGCTCGAAAGCGAAAATAAAAGACAAGACAAAGGTCACTTATTTGATGCTGAGGGGTGGTGGAATGTGCTTGACTTTCACAAATACTCTCCCAGAAGTTTTACGAATGGCTCATCAGGCTTCTCTGCAGCTCCCACGTCCCCAGACGGCCTCGAGCATCTGCGACCAGTCCAGATCCATCACATGGGGATCCCAAACTGGGATTGGCAGCTCAGGAGTGTCCCCATCGAAAATGAGATTTCCTTTCCATTTCATTGCAGCCCCTCCAGGTGAACAAGCATCTCTAAGGGAACAAGGGGATGGCTGCAGTCTGTCACGTTCCTTCCCAGTCTTCCTACCTCTCCCAGCATCAGGAGGTGACATTTGAAGCTGAACAGCCCAAACACTGAAGACCTTGACATTCAAAGCTGCACTGCAGATGTCCTTCTCTAAACAGGTTTTTTTTTAGATCAGAAGCAGCGTCTCAATCTGTTTCTTCCTCCTTTCCTACAAGTTAAAAAAAAAAGAAAATTCCTGGAATTTTAGGTCCTGGTTCACTGGAATAAATGCTGAACACATAAAGCACAGCCGCCTTGCAAGTGGCCATGGGGCTACAGTTTTAGATCTCATCATGTTTCGAGTTTTCCTCATCACTGGTCTCATCAGTTTGCTTTAATAGTAAAGACCAGTTTCCAAGCAGCCAGGAGGACTCAGAATTTAAACCAAATTTTCCTCTCTCCAATCAGAAAATGTTTTCCTCTAGAGTAGGAGAAAATGTGGCGCTGTGCATGGTTTCTATCACTACCTTGCAGGCAATGGTGGCCAAAGGATGCAGCTGAAGCAAGGTTTTATACATGGAGTGGTATTTTTTCCCAGCTCACAACCCACGAGCACCTATAGGTGTGCCTGATGGTGGTCACAGCATCTGACTTATCTCCTGGGGGGTACCACCAGGTCTGGGTTGGAGATAGGCTTTTGTGCAAGATTTGCATGTCTATCGGCTGGTCCAGGGCTTCGCCTTCATTTTCAGTGGGTCTCTTTCTGCCATTTGAAAGGTTTCAGGCAGAGCTAGTGTTTCCTCAAGCCAAAACTAGGCTTTAAAATGTCCTTGTCTAAATGCCTTACTTCAGGGCGCATGCAGATTGCTGCTGCAAAAGCCATGGTGTACTAAGGATACATCCTCCTATGGCTGGCTCAGGCCAGCAAGTAGAAATGATACTAAATTGAGGGGAAAGAAGAAATCAATGGGAATAGGAACCCAGAAGTGTCACGCACTTTGGTGTAGCTGTGTTTAGTGAATGGCTATTCAGCAAGATGCTGAAAATCTGTTTCCCTTTGAATTAATTGGCCCTGCTCCTGATTCGAGCTGCACAGGCATCCTTTGGTAGGATGCAGACACCCTGCTCACAATTCCCTTCCCTGATGCTCTTTAATCAGATTTGGGGTGGGGTTATGCAGGCTCAATCACTCCCTCCATGGCAGCATCAACCCCGGAGCAGGACGGATGCTGATCAGAGCCATTTGCTCTCTCGCGAGGGACCTTCAAGCACCGGTGGGGTTCGCGTTTCCTTTCCTGGGAGGGCAGGCGAGCTGATGCCGAGCGCACAGAGCTGGTATTGCACAACACCAGGACAGCGCCGGCTCCCAACCGTCAGGGCTGGAGGGGAGGACGTGCGAGTTGGTGCCTTTTGCGGCCCCCGGGGTCTTTTTATACTTTTAGAGAAGTTGGGCTCATCCTAAGTTCCTCTCCCACAGATTGTTCCTGTTGTTGCTGCTGCTTCGACCCCGCAGATCATGTGGCTCGGTGTGACCTGGACGCAGCAAAGACGGGCGCCGGCGGCTCCGGGTGCCCCCCAAGCATGGAGGGGACAGTGGGGACAGAGGTCCCTCTGGCTCCAGCGGCTGGGTGCTTTGCCATCCTTCTCACTCTTGGTCTGTTCCTTCATCAAACTCGGTCCCCCTTTATCATCCTAAATGCGGAGCGCTCTCTGTTGCTCTACCTTGGAAGTGAATTGGGAGCGACTCTGGCTCTAGGACCCCAAAAAGCTGTGTGAAGGCAGAGAAAGGGGATCTTCTTTCTAGGGTTCATCCCCTGAACACACTCAGCATGAAGGGAAAGGTCATGTATAAAGATAAAGCTTTCCCACACAGATCCTGGGTCTCCCTTAACTGCTTCATCAGATTGAGTTCGAAATCCCTGTTGTTTGGATGCAATAAAGCATCATTTATACGTGGGAGCAGCAAAGTGAGCTGCAGCCATGCTTTAACACATGTTAACATAGCCACCCAGCCAAATCCACACACCCCTGACCCCAGGGACTGCAGGGTGGATATGGAGCTGCTCCAGCAGACACCAAGGTGGGGACAGAACAGACAGCACCTATGTCCCCTGCTCATTGCTCCAAGGAGCTTACCCAGAGCCAGGTTTATATAGAGAGCTCCAAAACCCAGTGTGAGGACAGAGGCGTTGTTGTAAAACGAGCCATTAAGCAGTCAATTAGGCAGCTCATTGGGATGGGCGTGTGGCACCAATTCCCACCAGTGCTCTGCTTGGAGCTGCTGAGCTCGGATGTGTGCTCAGGTACTTTCTCTGAGGGGGCCAGCATCGGTGGGTCCCAGGTCCAGAGAACAGCTTAAATTGTACATGCCAGGGACTGGTTTCGGAATGAAGTGCTTTGATTCACAGCATAGATCCTGCTGCAAACCCTGCCCACAGGGAACAGCCGGTGAGTCAAACGGGCAGGCAGGTTGCTCAGTTAATAATGGCAAATAACAGTGAGACTCCAATCGTGCCATTGCTTTTCTGGCTGGAGTACGTGGGGAAGGGCATTGAGGTTTGCAGGGAGGAGGGAGAGAGAAGGGACAGAGCCAAATCAACCCTGAATGAAAAAAAAAAACCATGCAATAAAAGGTGATGGGTCTTGTTTTCTTCATCTCCCAGCCTCAAATTCAAACATAGGAGCTGGTGATGGAGGTGGTCTTGCACAATGCATGCTCCAGATCCCTGCTGCTGCAGAAAGCAGCAGACACCACAAGCCCCAACCAGGATCATGCACTTACCGCACTAACAAGGCTGTTAGAGCCATGTGAATTTCTGACAACAAAAAAACCTCATGGAAAAGTCACAAAATCATCAGTTTTGGGGTTTGGACCAAGGGGCAGGGAAATGGGTCTTGGAGAACCAGCCCCTGCTTGCAGAGTAGGGATTTCACTGAGTCCTCAAGGCTCTCCATCCTCTGAGCATGCTGTAAGCACATCCCAAAAGCCAAGCAGAGCTGCATCCCAGGATGGTTAGAGCCCTCCTTCTCTAGGCTTCGGCTCTGTTTTCTCCACCCAGTAACACACAATGGACCTGCATGATCTCTGCAAGGCCTTCAGCCCTTCCAGTGGTGAAACAGCAGCAATGTTTTGAGGAAGTGGTTTTTCATGGCCCTAAAACTTTCTCTGGACAGAGGAGCACCCTGAGGCAGGACTGATGACTGGCACCCATTCACTGCCAGTAAGGCTGGATCCAGCCTTGGGTACCCTGCCTGCAGAGAATGGAAGAGAAGGGCTTCTAAATTCCATGGGGTTCACCTTTTAAGGTGGAAAACAGGGATTTTAGAAGCCCTTCTCCTCCACAGGGAGTGCAGCGTCCTGACTGCAGCAGGATGGAGCAGGAAGGTTTCTAAATTCCCTGTTTTCTATCATTTCAAGAAAAAGTGGAAAAAGTGTTTTTCCACCTTTTGAGGTGGAAATCATGGAGTTTAGAAGCCCTCTTCCTCCACAGGCAGTGCCTCTTCTCCATCCATGCTCCTGCCTTTACATTTCCTGGGATGCACATCCCTAGGAGGGATGCGAGGTCTCACTCACTTCCACTCTGAAGACCATCCACCATCCCTCTCCCAAGCTTCCAAATGTGGCTGGTGCTGGGGACCAGGCAGCACCATCTCCATTAATTGGGACTACTGCCCAATTCTGGGCTCCTCCATCACTCACAGCCATGGAAAATCCCACCTGCTCATGTATATGTATACATATATATATATGTATTTATTTTTCTTCCTCTAACAACTTACTATGTGGTTTTCACAGTGACTCAGTACAGGCTCTGAGCAGCCCTGTGAGCAGAGCTGAGCTCATGTCAGACTCTGGTTTTAGTCAATCAGCCCTAATTAATGCTGACTGTAATGGTTTTCAATGGCTGTGGAGTCTTCCTGTTCATACATGAGAATATTTCCACTGCTCACTTTCCAGTCTGTGGTTGTTATTTCTAGCGAGGTATTTTCCCCCATGATCCTCATATGCATTTTCCAGAAGGATTTTAAATTCCCAATTTCAGAGACTGCCTTTGCTTTCTTAAAAGTCATCTTTTCTTTTCACGAGCTGCGCTGCTATATATATAATGAACAGAAAAACATGTTTTGCAATGGCAACAACCAAGAATAAGCAGCTAAAAAGAAATCCATACACTAAATAAGTCACTTCTATCTTAGTCTGTCTTTTAGTTACATTGGGATTAGGATATCTGAATTTTTATAAGACATGAGAAATGTTTGTAGCAGTGAAATGTTTCCCAGTCTCCCTATAGAATCCTCGGTACAAACATCCACACTTTGAATGATTCAGAGGGTTGTTTTGGGGGTGGAATTGAAAAGAATCCACAAAGAGAAATGTTTTCAGCCCCTTGAAGTGCAGAGGAAATATTGAACATAAGCAGAGGGAGCGGTTTGGCTGGGTAAGTGCATGGCACAAGGGAACGCAGGATTCATGGCAAGCGTAAAGGAATACACAGCGGGTTGTCCCTGTGCCTTAATGGCTCATATAAATAGATGAGGCTCCTCTGGATTTGTTATTGGTGAGCTTAATCTTGTCTCAAGGAGCGTTTGGTGCCTATGGAAAGTTTATGTATATTGCCTGTTAGAGCGCAGAAGATTTAACAAGCTTATCATAACCTAGGGGAGGTGTTATTATATGATTGATGCTGTGCTATCACTGGATATATGGCCCTACTGCACAGCAGTCCAGCTCTCATGCCATCGTCCTTGGTGCCAGGGGTGAAGCACAATGACAAGGCAAAGCAAACCCGAACCACAGCCCCATGGTGCTGAGCATCTTGTGCTATGTCCTGGCCGGAAAACAGGTCAGAAAATGAAAATGTAGTTTCCCTAACCAGCAAAACTACTGCAGCGAGCATGGTAATTTTAGGTGATAGCTCCACCCAAGCAGAACCACAACTGGGCTGTCCCCCACCTTCGAGCAGCACCCGCTGTTCTCTCACCTCTCTCTAGCGTGTTTCCTGCCCTCACCCAGCCCTGGTGAATTCTGGGATGGTTTTTGCAATTAATCCCCAGCTTAATCCCATCCCATGGGATGAGAGAGGGGCCAACACCATGCCCAAACCCTCTGCCAGCACCCAACACCATGCCCCAGCTCCCCATCAGCACCCAGCAAGAGGGATGCAGGCAATCGGTACAAGGTGCTCCATGCACATACAGCTGGAAAAGGGCTCCATTACTTCAATGTAAAGCTTTTTCTTTCCCCTGCTGTGGCTTCTTCCATGCAAGAAGCCGTGGCAAAGCGCTTTCTCAGTAAAGAAGTGGCTCTGGGGGCTGGGTTTTGCAGGGCAGCCTGTGCAGATCTCTCCCTATAGAGGAAGGGAATGGGGAAACATTCCTGAGATGGTGCCCTGAAAGGCTGAGCTATTTTTTCTCTTATGCTATTTGATTTTTCTCTTCGGTTTTGCACTGCTTTATGGCCTTATAGGAGCTCACGGGAGTCTTTCGGTGAGGAGCATTTTCATTAAGGAACAAAATCCTGTTTTCTTACACACCTTCCTCATCGCCAAAACCCAAAGGGAAGGAAGCAAATTATAACCCAAGGGACACTGAAAACAGGTCTTCCTAAACACATCTTTCTCAGCTTGCTGCCCCTTGCAAAGGCTACAAACAGCAGGCACAAGCCCTTGTGTCCTTTGCAGAAAGGGTGGTGCGAAGGCCATCCCAGTCAGGATCTGCAGCCCAGAGCAGCATCTCCAGCTCCATCTGGGCCATACAATGATGCTTTGTACATGGGGAAAAGCCAGAACCTCTGTTAGCCATCCCTGCAACCCCCCCTCACATTTCCTAATTGCCTTTTTGCAGAGGTTTATTATTGAGTAATGCCTATTTTGTTGAAAAATTGCACCATAAACAGCCAACAGGGAAGGAAATAAATAATTGCTAATAAATGTTGAAGTAGATTAGCAAACCAGAGAGGCCAAGAAAGAACAACATTTATTCTTTTCTTGGCTTGGAAAATAACTGCGGGGTTCTTGCAAAGATTGTATTTAGTGCAAACTACTCCAGTACCTTGCAGGGGAGTTAATGCTTTGTCATTTCCTCAGACTGGGTTAAAATGCTGTCTGACTCCTCCATGGTCTGCAGCAAGGCTGGAAAATAGACTTTACTTCTGTCAGACAAGGAACAGAAGTATAAAACTGATGGGTTTCTACTGAGCACATTGGGAGCTCAGGGTACTGGATGCAAAGGGCTCTACCAGGCTCCAGTGTTCGGAGATCTGGGGGTGTTTATTGGATCTCCAGAGTCTCGAATTACATGAGATAATGTCCAACTCAGTGATATTTAGCAGAAAATATGCTTCCAAAGCAAAGCCAAGCTTGTGAAGATAGAATTTAAAGCCTTAAATAAATCGTAGAAACGTAGATAAATAAGATTAAAAGGGAAAAAAAAAATGAAGTAATAAAGATAAAGGTGCTGTTATTCACAGACAGTCTGTATTAGGAATTTTCTGCATCTCTGATGCCCTGGGCTGTGCTTCCCCAGGCTGGAAGGAGACACAACATCTGAGTTGGCCACCACAACCCTTCAGCTTGCCCTTTGATTTAAAGACTCATTAACATTGGTGCAAAGCTGTGCTTTCCAAAGTGACTGCTGAGGGCTGTAAAAGTGACTTATGGAGAATGGGAAAAGGGAGGAAGAGAGAAGAAACCCCACTCAGCTCTGCCCATGGACCAGCACAACCCCAGTGTCCTTCCCAGGGTGTTATCCTTGCAGAGAAAGGGCTGTTTCTGCAATTACCTCAGTTCTCAAGGTTCAGAAAGCTGCTATTTTTTTAACAATATGCAAAGAAATGGCCCAACACGAGCTACTCTAGCACAAATCCTGGGCAATTTTTTGTCCTTTTCATTTTCTCCTCTTTACTCAGCAGAAACCCATATTTCCTCGCTGTTGTACTGAAGAAATAAAAACCTCAAGAGCATAGAGGATGCAGAAATTAATAGCTAACCCTTCTATTCCTCGTGGCTCCCCTAACTACTGCCAGCTCAACTTGTGGTTGAGATTACAGCGATAAATCACAAGCTGCTCTTTGAAATAACAGCTCTGATTTCACCCAGCGCGAGGAAGGAGAAGGACCAGAGGATTGTGCAAGGTGGGGAGGGGAAATGGGGCCATGATGGGCTCCCCTAGGCTTGCTGGTGGGTTAAGGGGACATGAATAGGACCACACACCTTCATGCAGGCCACTAGCTCGTGGTTCATGGCTGGAAATAGAGATAGATCTCCAGCTGCCATCCTTATAAAAGGCTAGGAGGGTTGAGCATCCTTTTGGGTAGGATGGGGCTCAGCCAATTTGCACAAGTTCTATTAGGCATGTGTGCAACTACAGGAGGATGCTGAGCTGGAAATAAGCCTGGACCCATTGGATGATGCAAGGGGCCCAAACCCCCAAGTTTTCCTCCCAAAGGGAAAATCTGTGCCTACAGCATAAGCTTAGCTCCTCTTGTCCCCAAGAAGGCAGCCTCTTGCATCGGTGGTGACCCCAAAGAGCAAACGTGGATGATGCACAGAGGTGATACCCCACTAAATCGTCACACAAAAGCTACCATGCTCCCACATTAGCCCTGCTGAGCCTCCCTGAGCAGAAATAAGCCCTTTAACGTTCTCAGCTCTTCCGTTAACCCGGACCCAGTTTCACCTTGCGTTTCGGGATCTTCTGAAACACCATGCCCCTATTTTTAGCCCATCTTTTCAGCCCCAGCTGCTCTGGCTGTGAGACCCTCGCAAGACGCCTGCGGCCAGGCTGTGTTTTTAGGTATTTATAGCCATGTCCATCTGCGATGGGCCAGGCTGGGTGAAGGCGCGTGTGGTTTGAGCATCTGCAAGCAAGGAGGAGAAACGGCTCCAAGGGTTTTTGGGCCATGGCTGGCACGAAATGTGGAAGTGGCTCATCGATCCTGGGCTAGGGGAGGGTTAAATAAAGAAAAGAGCCGCTATGGCCGGTGTGTCTTTTTGGGTGCAGCTGAGACCGAGCTCACCGGTGGGATGTGGCTGTGCAGAAGGAGGAACAATGGAGCGGCACCATGCCCAAACTCCTCTGTGCAAAGCCCTAATGGGGCAGATGGGGAGGATATTGGGAGGTTTCTCCTCTTCTGTATCACTCGTGTGTCTCATTCTGCACCTCCTGGCTCTGCCACAGAAACCCCAGCGTTGCTGTTGCCTTGCCATGGTAACATGGTGACATGGAGACATGGCCTAGTGTGAGGCATCCCTGCCCATAGCAGGGGGTTGGAACTGGATGACTTTAAGGTCCTTCCCAACCCAAACCTTTCTGATTCTATGATTGCCCAAGACCTGATGCAGCTGCGGGTTCTGGGGCTCATTACCCCCACCCCCCCCATCTTTGCTCTTCTGAGGGGTACCCATATGTGGATGCACAACCCCGCAGAGCCGATGGCCCCATAGCTTCCCCTTTCTCAGAATACAGCATGATGCTTCTCTGAAAACAACAGCAACAACAGAAAACAGACCCCCCCAAAAAAAGTAATGCTGGAACTTTCACTTTTTTTTGTCCCTTTTTTAGGTGAGTTTTGCTGCTTTGCAGGTGGAATTTGGGAAGTTGCCACAGGTTTGGAAGCTTTCGACTTCGTGTTTTCACTTTGAAGTCTGCTGCAGTGACTAATATCTGCCTGCCCTTATCACATTACCTTGCTCTGGAAATACCCACCAGTACATGGAAAATGATGAAAAACCATCTCCCAAGGAGCCTCTGATTTCCCTGAAGATCTTGTGAGAGTCCCCAGGGGCTGTTGGGGCCCAGGAACCTATGGTGGGAGTGCAAGGCCACCTTTACCCTACCTCTGATGCTGAGCAGCTTCTCCAGAGGTGGTGGCCAAGGCCAGTGACGCCCATAGAACGTGAGCATTGTCCATCTGACCTCACCAATACAGCTTCCCCATGACCCAAACCTCCATGGGGACATAGAGCCACCAGAACTTCAGCCCCAACCAGATGGTATGGGTTGCAGCCTGGCATCACCATCATCAACCCAGGGGATGCCCATGAGGTCCTTGATGGAGTCTCAACCCAAAGAGCAGTTGCATGGAGCTGCTCAGCCCAAACCCCATCATTCTCAGTGTCACTGCTCGTATCTCATCACCCTGTGTATCTCACAGCATCCAAGGCTGCCCTGACCCTGACACACACACTGGAGCCAGGCTTTCCTTACCGAGACGGCTGCTCTTCCCCTTGCCCTCCCCTGCACACTTCCTAGCCCAACAAAAGCGTGTGCTGGTCTTCAAAGTGCAAAGCTCAGGATTTATAAATAAAAGAAATAAATAGGGTCTTTTTATGTTCAAAATTAGCCCCAGGCAGACAATGTGTACGAGCAGCGAAAGACTCGGTTTCCTGTCTGTTTGTCGAGGCTCTTAACAAGCTTCCTCTGTATAACAAACCCGGCCTGAGGGCGGAAAGGGTAAGGACCGAACTGAAATGTGTGGAGTAGGATTGCACAACATCCCTGGCCACTGGCAGCCTTTGGGGTTCACAATCCCATCATATGGGAGGCTTGGGGTGCAATGTCCCTTCTGCATCCACCTAGCCGGCGTGGTTTGCAAGCATCGGCATGGGACTGCCGAGGAGGCACAAGCTTTGCCCCAAGATAGTTCTTTAGATCCACAAATGAGTCTTTGATTTCTTGACCAAAACTGTCTTCCTTCACAACACACGGGTCCAAAAGAAGAGCAGGACACCATCTGCACCAGGCACCATTCAGTGATGCTGCCCTTGGAGCTGCAGCCAGCATCAACGTATCCATAGCCTGGAGGATGCCTGGGAGAATAATCCCTGCCGGGAGTGTGGGAAGAGCAAAGCCAGCGCTGAGAATGATGATGCAGCGTTGTTCTTGTGGTATTTCTGGCCCAGCCAGAAGTGGGAAGTATCAGAAATCTCATGAGACGCAGCTTGGCCTTGTGAGATTTCCAGCTATTTTGCAAACCTCCCAAGGCCTGGATTCATCTCTGACCTGTTTTTCTCCCTCTTTCTATTGTTTATCCCTGTAAAACACCCTTTTACCCCAAGGGGAAGTCTTGCTCTGCCTCATCACCCCAGTGCAGGTAAAAGAATGGGGCAAGAGCACAAGGGTTAATGTGTCATCACACCCTGCCACCTCCAGCACCAAAAATTAGTGGGAAAGAGAAAGGATGAGTAGTACAATGGCATTAGTAACAGCAGCAAAAAGGAAATACATCTCTTACTCACTGGCCTACTCAATAGGCCAGAAAAACCTTCCTCCCCAGCCCTGCAGCTTGTCTGGGACTGTGTTTATTGAATAAACAAAGTGTGTGATGGAAGAGAAGCTCCCTTGTTCACGGATAACTGTATTAAATGTGTCCCTCTGCAGAGGGATGGGTCCTGCAGTCCCCAAGCTCAAGTCCCACACTCATGCTCAGCAAGTTGGGGCTGCAGGAACATTGGACACAGCCACCCGGAGCATCCCAGTGTCAGGCCAAGGGAATCCACGCTCCTAGCAACCAGCATAGCAGGTGGAATGATAGCTCCCCTCCATCAGAACACTTTTATTTCCTTCAGGGCCAAACATTTGGTCAAAATGCGTGTTTTGAGTTTTGCTGGGGATGGGCAGAGCTTGAAAATTGCAGAATTGAAGATAAATGGGAGAAGAACGTTATCTTCACTTTCCATTCTGAAGTTCAACGCGGACAAAGACAAACGAACCCTTTGATCACTTCTAGCATGCATCCGATGGGAAGGTACATCCTGGAGCTGATACCTACAGTTTCCCTTTTTCCTACCTCCTTCACCTCCCGTCTCACCCGTGCTATGCACGCAGAGGAACGGATGAGGCTGCAAACACTCCGTTTCCTCTCCAGCTACAGTTTTGCCTCTTGTGAGCAATCCAGCCCAGAGACAATGACAAAGAAGCAGCCCTAACCCCAGCAGTGTTAAGCAACCAGCATTCTTGGGGTGCAAAGCCATTGTTTTGCAGGCTGCCCCACTGTGTGCAATGGCTACAGCAGTCCCTCAGAACTGGGGACCTATGGAGCCACGCACTGAGGATTTTTGCAGCAAGTCAATGCACCCTGATCCCTCTTCCCAGAGCTCCTCTGACTTCCCTGAAGGAGAGGGACCTGCAATGGGACACAGCAATGAGTGCAGCTTGGCACGGACAATGTGTTGCACCAACCTAACTGAGCAGGGATAATTCATTCAGGTGGTCCTGGAGACATCCCCATTGCTCCTGGAGGTCCCAGGGGTGCCGTTATCATTGGCAATGGCATTTGCCTCCATGCCTCAGCTCTACCTGATTTCAGCAGCCTCAGAAATGCTCAATTCCTGCAAACCTCTTGTTCAGAGAAGCTGCATGGAGACCTCATAGCAGCTTCCAGGATATGAAGGGGGCCTATAAGGATGCTGGAGAGGGACTCTTCATCAGGGACTGCAGTCATAGGACAAGGGGTGATGGGTTCAAACTTAAACAGGGGAAGTTCAGGTTGGATATAAGGAAGAAGTTCTTTACTGAGAGGGTGGTGAGGCACTGGAATGGGTTGTCCAAAGGAAGTGATAAATGCTCCATCCCTGGCAGTGTTCAAGGCTAGATTGGGCAGAGCCTTGGGTGACACGGTCTAGGGTGAGGTGTCCCTGCCCATGGTGGGGGGTTGGAACTGGATGATCTTCAGGTCTTTTCCAACCCAAACCATTCTGTGATTCTATTAAATAGCAACTCTAACGTTAGAGATGATGAAGGAGAGGCCAAGGCACATGCTCAACCCCATTACTAGACAGCAGCAACTGCACTCACAAGGACATGAGGCTTGACAGCTCGCAGGGCTTTTTGCCCTATGCGTTCTCACTGCTAACCCTGAGAAAGATGAAGCACATGGGGGGGAGGATTTGGGTCGAGGCCGGCGCTGACAGGAAAGAAGCTCATGCCTGACTTCTTGCTCGAAGAGATGTAAATGAGCCCCGAGGCCACCATCCCAGCACAGTCCCGGTGCCATCAGTCACCAGGTACCATTGAGTCACCTTTTCTGCCCGAATTTCTGATGTTTTAAAGCAGGGGCAACCCCGTGCTCCACATCCCACAGCAGGAAACCAAAGAGCCAATACCTCGATAAGAGCAGCGTGGTGCAGGTGAATTCGTCCCTGGTAGAGGCCAAAGTGCAAGCTCAGACGCAAGGCTCTGTTTGCTGCCAAAAGGAGTGGACCTCATCCCAGTGGTGTGGCTGATCCCAGCAGGAAAATTCCTTCTTGCCTCTTCAGGGAGCTCCGGTTGAGCAAACTAAATATTTATTTGGTGGATTTTGCTTTTCTGTGCACACAGGTTTTGTTTAGTTTCTATCTATCTGCTTTTCAGAACCTGGTCTCAAGCCAGAATCCCTCTTCCAGTCTAGATGCAGTAACAAACAGAAACATTAAATAGCTGCACAAAGGGCAGGGGTTACAGGACGGGGAGGCATTTTCTCAGCTCATTTCAGTGAAACTCCAGGTTTTGGCACCGTATCAAAATGAGAGCAGCTCTCAGTGTGGGGGATTTCTATGTTCTTTATAGCTTTGTGGATTTTCAAAGCTTGGGCACTTGTTTTTCATAGGCAGCAGGGGTATTTCGGGGCCAGAGGAGTATTTCCAGCACCTGCAGCATCAGAAGCTGAAGGGTGTGATGGAAAGATGCTGGGTTTGGATGTGAAACAGCAGCGGAGCTGGCTGAAAGCAGCTCTGGGTCTGCCAGCCTCCTCTTTTGGCCAAGAATATAGATATATATAAAATGGCTAAAATTGCAGAAAAGGACAGAATAGGAGAGAAATGATAGACTGACAATTATTTCTCACCTCAATTAAAACCAGAGGTGCTTAATTCACCTCAGATTGGATTCATAGGCAAAGCAATGGGTTCATGGGTCACTGCAGGTATGATTCCCGGAAAGCCTGGATTACTGCACCGTGCCCATCTGATGGCTCAGGATGGATGCAAACATTCCCAGTATGTCAATAAAAGAGAAAAGAAATGTTACACTTCATTCCCATCTCCTGTTTTAAGATCTGGCCCTGCCCTGAACAGCAATCACTGCTTTGGCAAGAACTCAGCATCCATCCATGCAAAATCAAGAGTGAATTATTCAATTCCCTGGGCTCATTTCCAGCCTTACCTCCATCGATCGCCCCTGGGATGATAAGGCACACAAGGGTTGTGATGTGTCAGTTCCTGCTGAAGGACTCCTGGAGATGAATGAAATCGAGATGGCGCAAGGTGATAACCCGTGCTGGCCCTGGATGATTCAGCCTTCAGCAAATAAACCTTCATGCACAGCCAAGGTTTTTGCTGGTCCTGCACTCAGAGTTGAATCAACATCACTGGAAGTGTTCAAAATCCAGGTAGATGAGGCCCACAGTGACATGGGTTAGTGGTGGCCTTGGCAGTCCTGGAGTAAAGGTTGGACTTTATGATCTTAAAGGTCTTTTCCAACCTAGTTGTTCTATGATTCTACGATGCTACTGTGCAGAAATGCTCTGCAGGCTGCAGTCATGGTTTCTATCTTTAGAAACAGACTGCTCTAAACTCTACCAGTTTCATAAAAAATTAGGGTGAAATCCTCAGTTTTCCACTCAAGAGCCAAAATTAAGAAGAAGGGCCAGAAAAGACACAGCCACGACCAGCACAGCAGCCCCTTTTGTCCAGCAGCTCTAACTGATGTCACTTAACTAGGAACATGAAATGATTTGTGAAAAAGGCAAAACCAAGGCAAGGTTTTGTTTTCATGCTTCTGTTTTCACACCAAAGACTGCAAACCTGCAGTATTAGACTGCTACATTGAAAGGCAGTTTCAGACTCATGGCATTAAGAGCTCCAAGCTAGGATGGGCGCTAGCAAACCAGCCCAGGCAGACACATGCCTATTACTCAAAACCCTCCTTCAATGACTTCTCTATGCTTCCTGGTTCATCCTTGGTGTGAGAAGCTTCACCCAGAAAGGCTGATGGAAGGGAAATCAAGCAAATGGGCTCTACCATTCACACCAACCTTGGAGCACATCTTCCAGTGCTTTTTCTAAACACCCCAAACCATTGCCTTCCTCCAAAATCCATTTCCCCTGAGCCATCACCACTGTATGGTGATGTATCCCTGGCTCTGCAGAGCCAGAGGAAGGGGATTCCAAGGGGATTGCTGAGGGCTCGCACTGATCCTGCCCCGCTTCACCCCATGGCTCAGTTGGGGCTCGATGTTTCTCCTGGGGGAGTTGCACACCGTGACTTTGACTGCCCAGCACAGCAACCTGTAAAGCCCCTTGGTTTCTCACAACCCACGGCAGGGCTATAATTACACCAGAATTTCCAGTCTCTTGTAGAGACCGAGAGTTTCCCACAATCCACCCCAAGGGCACCCCAAGGCTGGGCACGACAGGTTCATTTTCCCCTGCCGTGCTTGGCCTCCTGCCTCCACGAAAGGAGACTCAACATCGTCACTTGCTGTGGCAAGGAAAGAGGAACCAATACAGCACCGTGCATTAGAGATGCTCTCAGGCTCATCAGGAGATTCCCCCTTCCCAGGAGTCACCAGAGGTGTTTTCTGCCCGATGGGGATACCCTTCTCTCTCCTCTCCTCTCCCTTCTCCATCTCTTGGCCATCATTTCATAAGGGATGGCCAACACACCCTTGAGCAGGTTAAGAGCATTAAAGACATCCATGGAGAAGAGCAGAGCTGGGGACTATGAGCTACTACATTGCAGGCACAACCAGGCTGTCCGTCAGCCACTGTTTTCTGGGGTTCAGAACCCCAAGATTCACCTTCCAGGCTTGCTCCTTCCTCTCACAGGGATCTATTGACTGATGTTGGGTGTAAGACCTGGGCTAGGTGGATATTTAGCAGGCCTTGGTATGGCACATGCTCACCATTCTCTATTGACTTCCATCAGCTCCTCCTTTGTTCCATCAGTAACGAATCTTTTCCTCCATCCATCCTCCTCCCTCACCTTTTTGATCTGCTGCTTGGTGGTGAACACCACAGCCCACCTTCCCCAGCTTCCCCACCTTTCCCACCACAAAGATCCTTCCTTCGGGCTCCCCTTGCCCTTGCTGGTGACACCACAAGGACACATTTCCGACTGCTTTTTCCTTCTTTGCCCTAAGTGCTATCAAATTGTCCTTTCTCTACCCGAAAGCACCCCAGGAGACAGAACTGTGAGGCTTTGACCATCTGTTTGTGGAGTGGGTCCCGATCTCAGCAGCACACTGGGGAAGGAGGTTGTGTTTAAGGTGATGGGCAATGACAGCAGAGAAAACCCCAGAGCAGGAGCTTGGGTAGAAGCAGCAAAACACAATGGCAAATTATAAATATTTGGGATTTTTTTGGAAAGAATAAAATGAAACCAAACTATCTTTACTTGGGCAGAGGTGGAAAAACACAGAGTGGTTTGGATTGGAAGGGCCCTTAGAGATCATCTGGTTCAAGCTCCCCTGACACCTTCCAGTAGACCAGGGTGCTCAAAGCCCCATCCAAGCATCTCTTGGAAGCTTGGCTTTAACTCTACAGCTTTTATTCCATGTTATGCATTTACATCACTTAACTTCAAAGGCAAAACTAATACAGAAGCTTATAATGTCATTGATTCCCCAGCCTGATGCCTCTCTCTATTATCTTACTGGGAAGGCAAGCTGCCTTCTGCACCCTGCGGACGTGTCCATGGGCCAGATTTATCTCGGGGAGAAGTGGTTACTTCTCAAGAGAAATACAGAACAGAAAGATCCAGGCGAGGGAATCACTTGTTTCGAACCACCGTGCTGGTTCCACATACCTTGGTCCCCCCACCCCAGGCCTCCCCCAGGAGCTGCAGCACCCAGCTCACGGGGACCTGCTCTGCACAAAAATGGGGAAATGCTGATTTTGGTGGGAACCTCACCAGGAGCCTCAAGAAGTTTCGGGTCCCAGGGTGGGTTTGCACAGTGTTTTCCTAAGGTGCAGGGCTAAACAGGGAATGGGTGTGGGAAGAGACCAGGGTTGAATAAGGAGAAGGGCACCCTTGGTTTAACCAGTGCAGGTGACGTCGCTGTCATGGAGAGACCAAGGCTTCTGGACATGGCCTCTGCAGCGTGGCATGGATGGAGGCCTAGCTCCAGTGCACCAAGGCATCTGATTTCAAGGAAACGTGTTTTCTTTATGGTCTCAGTGAGCAAATAGGTTATTGCTCAATTACAGCTCCAGCTTCTGAGCTGGAGCTCAGCACCACACTAAGAGGTAGATGCAATCCCCAATCACAGCCAGGTGCAAGCACTACATTCAGATCAGCTGGAGACCAGAACTGCTGTTGAAGGGACATCACTGACCTCTCCATCCAGATCTGCTCCACACACCTCTCTCTGTCCAAAGCATAGACTCAGAGAATGGTTTGGGTTGGAAAGGACCTTAAGATCATCCAGTTCCAACCCCCTGCCTCACACTAGTGCAGGTTGCTCCAAGCCCTGTCCAACCTGGCCTTGAACACTGCCAGGAATGGAGCATTTACCACTTCTTTGGGCACCCTGTTCGTGCCTCAGCACCCTCACAGTAAAGAACTTTTTCCTTATATCTGACTTGAATCTCCTTTGTTTAAGTTTAAACCCATGACCTGGCCCTAGGTCCTGCAAACATCTGCATGGCACAGCCACCTCCTCCAGCACTCAGCTTGCAAACAGAAGTCCCATCCACATGCTTTGCTCTCCAGTGTTACGGAGGCTGTCTCTGCCATCTGCCCTCCCTCAGCCTTGAGTTACAAACTATGGAGGATTTATGGCAGCTGAGCTCACAGTTTGGCTCAGCAGGACCCCAGTCAGCAGCAGAGCACAGCTGGATTCACAGCAGCAGCTCCCACACCCAGCCATTGTCTCCATCACTTCTTGGCTCACTGCAGTGGAGATGCAGGAGATGAATCACAGAACTCCCTTTGAAGAGCATCAGAAGAAGAACCACAGACTGCAGCACACTGGAGGTTGATACTATTGAAATCCATAGCCTGCTTACTCCATCATTCATACTCAGAATCATTCATTGTAAGGCGCTGGCACAAGGTGCCCAGAGAATCTGTGGCTGCCCCATCCCTGGCAGTGTTCAAGGCCAGGTTGGACACAGGGGCTTGGAGCAAGCTGCTCTAGTGGAAGGGGTCCCTGCACATGGCAGGGGTTGGAACTGGATGAGCTTTAAGGTCCCTTCCAGCCCAAACCAGTCTGGGATTCTGTGATTTGTGGTTCTCTGTAAAACATCCAGCACAGGTAGAGGAAGATTTACATAAGCCACATGAATTGCACTCCCAAAAAAGCTGAATCAACTTTTCGGAGCACCCAGCTACTCTCACACAATGGGGATGGGAAAAAAAGGAGGAAAGGGAATGATCCTCCCCCTTGGATTGAGTTGTTAATTGCCGCATTACAAAACTCTCTTCGTGCATCAGCCTGAAATGCCCTTTTGCTTCTTCCCATCTTCTTCCCATCAATAGAACTTCCCATCACTTCTAGGGCTGGGTCAAAGCTCTTCCATGTTACCCTTCCAAGGAGCAACAAAGGCCCAGATTACCTGGTACACACAAACTGTTTGACTCTATTTTACGGTTCCAGACACTTTGATGCATCAGGGTGTTAGTGTTATTACAAGAAACCACACACACTAAAACCAGGCTCAGAGCAGGACACACCATCTAGGTGCATGCAAACTGGAGGGGAAGGGAGGGCATTTCAGCCTGGACCTCCGTTTCACAGGCTTGGTCTCATAATAAACCCAAAGCTCTGACAAACCAACACAAGCATCACTGAATTTCTTCTCTTCTCTTCTCTGTGTATTTTTGCAGCTGTGGCTTGGGTGGAGCCTGTTTTCATGACCTTGTGCCTTCTGCTATGGCAAAGACTCTCAGGAGGAAGGGGCCCTCTGTCAAAATGGATGCAAGGAAATAAGTGGCTGTCACGCCTGCTGGAGCTTGGGATCTCCTTTTCCTCTGCGTGAGACCTTTCTGCAGCCAAGTTTAGCTTGAGGAAACACAAGCTGGCTGCCTCCCCCGGCTCAGACCCTGCAGCTTCAGCATCCTCATCCTCAGGTCTTCCCACTGCCCTTTCTCTTTTTGGACAGTCCTGATGGAGCTGGGATGCCCAGAGCTGCTCCCATTGCCTGCTCAGGTCTGGCTTTGAGTGCTGTGGTTTGACACATGAACCAAGTCATGGCCATGTAGGCGGCCATCCAAAGCAAGTGTGAATTGGAAGTGCCACATAACCGCTCATTGAGCACTCACACAACGGTGCACATCCCTTGAGGTCCACCAAAGACAGCTCCGGGTGTGTTATCCTTCCACTCTTCCATCACATGGCACCCCAGAGGTATCCTTGGTGATAAGACCACCAAAGGGGACACAAACACTTTGGAGATAAGCCCCCATACCTCTCTCTTGCCTTCCCAAAGGCAAGGGAGAAGATGTACCATCGGTGGTGACCATACGAAGGAGGTTGCTTCCCATATTACAACACGCTCACAGGAAGAGCCCAGAGATGCTCACCATGGACAGGCTGCTGTGCTGAAACGGGGCATTGAGCAATCAGTGCTGGAAACCCTGGTGTCTAGAAATAAAAAGCGACTGTTTGTTTTCTAACGCCTATGGGGGCCAAGCAGCAGCAGGTTGGAGGAAGCAGCTGTAGCTGGTGCATGTTGTATTCCCGAGCAGTTCAACTGTGAGCTGCGACCTGTGGTCATCTCTGGGTGCAGAGCACTTGGCCCCCAGAGATGGATGGAGGTATCTGCAAAGCCTCTCTGCTTTTCCAGGTTGAAATGGGCTAGATCTTAGTAGTTTTAGCTGGACCAGTCTTTACCTTCCTTCTCCCCAGCCCAGCAAGCCCATTCTCTATGCACATTTGTCACCAGGGAACTCCTCACACTGTGCTTCAAGCATGTAGGAGGAAAGGGTAGGAGCTGGTTGTATTCACAGACACTGAATTCTGCTCCTGAAGCCACACTCAGTGATCCTTTTTGTATTTGTTGAAGGGCATGTCATGGAAAACTACTGAAGCACATTATGAACACTAATAACACGGAGGGGTATAACCAGGCTTATTTTCTCCCAAGGACAATGCTTCATGCCTTGAGTCATGACAAATCTCAGAAGGCTGGCTTTGAACCCAAATAACACCCCAAGTCAGTGAAGAAAACATCAGGTGGGGGCTGGAGTGCTTATCAAGTCTTTTGCAGCACCCAGAAATCAAAGCGTTCCATGAACACCAAGGAGTAGATGTCTTTATGCTGGAAGACCTTAGAGACAATCAATAGAAAATAGAGACAATCAATAGAATATAGAGACAATCAATAGAAAATAGAGGATCAACAGAAAATTCACCCTTGCTGTCTGCCCTGGTCCATCCTTCTCTGATGGCTGATACAAGGATTGGGTAAGCACACTCCTCCTTCCCAAACACACTTGAGGAGAACAGTGTATCTCTTGCAAGTAAAGGTCACTCTTCCTCCATGGAAGCCTCCTTCCCATGAGAAACTTCTGCTCTGCCCTTCTGTTTCTGAAGGTAGGAGTTTATTATGGGCATATCCCAAAAGGCACCTTCCCATGTCCACTGGGATTGCAGCCCTCTCCAGAGGTGCAGCACGACCTGGTACCTGTTTTGGCCTCCACAGGAAGCAAGGAAGTATCTCTATATTAGGCAGGAGTTTCATGGTATTGCTGCTCCAACTCAAATACATGCTCCTACAGGTGTAGGAAACCACATTTGGGCAAGCAGCATGCATTCCAAGGAGGACAGCCTTTTATCTTCTCATTCCTGATACCCAGGATAATTAAGTGTAGAGGATGCAGCCTGTGCCACAGATGCAGTGTGCATCCCCAGGATTTGGAGGCAGGACCCTCAGATGCAGACACAGGACACCGTTAGTTCGTGACAACAGATAAGTCATTGATGAAGAAGCGCCAACACCAGGCACAAGGTTTCACTTCAGTGAAGTGATAGAGAAGAACCCAAGTGAACAGAAACCAACGAAAGTATTTGAGTCCCAGTCACCCAAAACCACTGAGACTTGACACAGATGCGCTTCGCAGCTCACCCAGGGCCAGGCGAGGTGCAGAGGTGGGGTGAGGATGCTCCCGGAGACCACCAGCACCAGATTCCCAGCCAAGGTGATGGGATCAGCAGTGTACTGCTTGCCTGGCCAAGGAAAAGCATGAGGGGTGGAGGAATTCCTCCTGGCTTTGACGAAGTCTGGGCCAGAGCATCCCTCTGTGCCATCTGGCACAGTTGCCTCAAACCTGCTCCTATCTGATGGAGTACCTGGTCCTTTGTGAGTAAGCATCAGCCTTGAAGGCTTCTCCCGCACTGGAAATGCAGCTTGGGACAGGTAATACCCAACACTGCAAGTCCTACCCGAGCCCTGAGCAAACAAGGGGACCCCTGCCCACAGTAATGCACCCCAACGTGTTATCCTTCCTGCATCCCACCTCTGCCACGTGATGCTGTGCCACAGTTTCCTTCCCATTCCCTCTACACCCACTAGTTGCCTCCTCTTGGACATGGCTTGGAAGCTGTTTGGGATGGGAATGGTGCTGCTGGTTTTGTGGAGCGAGGCACAGAAGGGACCCAGTCTGAGCTCTGGTGGTAGCACTAAAAACAAGCAGTGCAGCCGCATCCAACAGAAGGCACCTCTGCTCCCTGCTGCTTCTCCGTGGTCTTGGGGTGGAAATTGAAAAAGCCCTGAGGATGCAGCACGTGGCTCCAGGCAGCTCAGGATGGTGGTTTCTGAGGAAGGACTCGCACCAGCACATGTAGGGAAACCACAAGTGGCATTTATGGTGTCCCAGCCTGAGCCCGTCATGCGCTTCACAACAGGGCACACGTTATTCCAGCACAGACCATAGCAGGTCCTTGCTGCCAACTCACCCATGGTGGGGCGAGTCTTCCTCATGCTCTGAGGGAGCAACAAGGCCTGGGACAGGATTAAACCCCATGGGGACACTGTGGTGGTCCTCAGGAGCAGAGAAAGGCTGGGAGGGAACGGTGATGGTGCACCTACAAGGTGCCATCTCCATCTCTGTGACCAAGCATCCCATTAGTGTCCTGGTGCATCCTCAGAAATCTTGGTCCACACCATCTCCACTCACAAGCATCAAAGCCACAGGCTGTAATGCCAGAAAGGGATGTGCATAGGGGAAGAGGCAGGACTAAAAGCATCCCACCAACACGGTTGGGGCACAGAGCACATATTAGCCATAGAGAAGGCTGCTCATTGTATAAATACCTTGGAATGCAGGGCCCCCCTTAACCCTAAAATATAACCCCAAAATTCCAGCTGGGTCTCCCATCTCAGAGCACCTTTAAGTTGCTCTATGTGTGTCTCGCTGTGCACCTACTGTTCCTTGGGACTGTAACCTCAGGGGCTTGCCCTGGAGGGATTCAGGAGGGTCAGCTTCAAGTCCCACAAGAGCTGAGCACTTAATTCTTTCAGGGAGTCTTCATTGGGAAGACCAAGCTGCTCATCCAAACCACTTGTAAATCCTGCACATAGAACAGCCTCCTGGCAGAAGTGAGCTGTCGTCAACTCACCCCAAGTCCAGGTGTGTAAGTCACCTTAAACATGCCCTCCCCACACACTCATGCTTGGAAAGGTCTCACCCAAGCAAGGAAGACAGCTCTGCATCCATGATGCTCCAGCTGCTTGGATCTACAGGGATCCCCTTCGCAAGTGCCTACATCACCCAGGTACGTTGGGTACCAGGGTCACATCATGAGGACTAGTACTTCCCAGTCTGCTCCCGTTAGCAGGGCTGACTTAGAGCAGGTGGCACAGCCTGCTATGGAGATGGAGCCAGAGGTCATGTTTGTCCTTCAGAGTGGGCAAGAGACGGATCAAACGTGGTCCTCCCACCCCTTCCAGAGCCTCTTGATGCATTGCCCCAAACACAGCCCTGACATGAAGGCAGGCGAGGGTGCAGATGCTCTGCCTTCCCCGCTGCACCACTGACCTCATTCTACAGTGGTGTGACTCCCTTTTTGCTCTTGGCTCTGAACAAACACCACCATCCCCACTAAACAAGGCCCTGTGAGAAAGCTGGATGGAAAGGACAGTGGGGAAATGCTCAAGCAGGCAATAATGGGAGGAGGATCATAAATAACTGCCCCCACCCCATGACCCAGCTCAGTGCTGTGGAAGATGAGCAGGGATCTACCTTCACACCCCCTAGAATTAAGGCTCTACAAATGACACCCTTTTCTTCCTCCATTGCATTACAGCATTTTGGCTCCATCCCAGAGATGGAGCGAGAGGGAGGTGACAGCAGCTTAACACAGACCCCACTGCAGTGAAGACCAGGGCAGGAGCAAGTTGGAGATACCAGACTCCCATCAGGTTTGAGCTCCCACTCGTCACAACCAAGAACCACATTGCAAGAGAAATACAAAACATAGCACTTTAATTGAAAGGGGGATAAAAAAATACAAAAGAGTCAATAAACCTCAGGCATAAAATAAATAGGCAGCTTAGTAGCACGCACACATGTGCAGTCCTGGTTTGTGTCAGCTGCATGAACATGCTTTCTGTCAACCCACAAAGCATGTTAATGAGGATTTACACATGGATGCCACTGCCTGGTCATAGTTGGGAGAGACCAACACATGCGTTTGGGAGGGTGAAGTTAAACTATTCAACTACGCTGTGATCTTGAAAATAAAAGATATTTAATATTTATATAAACTCTGTCTCTGGTTAGGAAAAATTAAGATTTCTAAACTCTTATATTCAACATTCACATATATAATCTGTGCATTTCCAAATTTCAAAACACTTCAGTATTACATATAGCAAAACTAGAGGGATTTGAGACGGCCCTGCTTGGAAGGCATACCCTGGCTTCCATCAGCAGGAGTCTTTGGGGGGGGGAAGCTGATTTACAGAAAGAATTTCCTATATTGGAGCATCTTAATTTCCTATATTGGAGCCTTCTGAAGAGTTATCCCCTAATAAATTTCCTATATTGGAGCCTTCTGAAGAGTTATCCCCTAATAAATTGCTACTCTCAGAAAGCCCTGAGCTGCAAACCACTAGAGCAGGGCGTTATAGCTGTTGAGCTTTGGATCTGCTTGACTGGCCATGAACAAAGACAACACAAAGCCAGACACTCCCTCCTCCCTCTGCCATTAGCTACAGACAATGGGACTACCCTACTGGGTACAAGTCATTTCTATCAGCGAAGGTCATGTTGGCAGGATGGATGCTGAGCACCCAACCTACAGCAATTTTTACTGTTGTATCTATAGACTCTGGACTGGAAACAGCAGACAACAAAAGCCAACTTTCCAGAAAGGGAATTCAGGCACTAAGAGGACCAAACTGGGTCTAGATCACCCCAAACCACCACGCTATCACTGCAGAGAAGGAGGCTCAGACAGCAATCTGCTGGTTTTCCCTGAAGAGCGGCCACTGGTGCGTTGCACAGATGTCCTGGAAGATCCTGTACACTTGGTCATGCTGCGTCTCATCAGCTATGGGGAGCATGGGGCTGCTGCTGCAGGTCTTCCCAGCCTCCTCCACCACCTGCCTGACACACAGCTGCTCCACCTGCACAGGAAGAAGTCATGAAGACTACAAAAAGAGTCATGGAGACACTGAATGAAGAGGAACCTCTTTGGGCATCTCCCACTGATGGCATCCACCCGCATCAATCCAAGCAGTAGGGAAAAGGGTGGGAGAGACACAGCAGAGCCATTGTGCCACCAGACATGGGTGGCCAGGTCCAGCCAGGCTAACAGGTCCAACTGCCCAAGCCACCTTGGCACAAATACCTCTAGAACAGCAACTCCTCTCCCAGCAGAGCTACAGGGAGGTAGGAGACAGCACATGGAAAGCGCTGGTGCAGACACACAAAGCAAAGGGGGTGACCAGGGCAGAAAGATGTGCAGGAGGCAAAGGACCAGTCTCTGAACTTGTGAAATCAGGACCTCACAGACTTGGTGGGTCTGTTTGCTCAAGGGCAGATGCAGCTCCCTCCCTGTGTCCTCCTGCCATATCCCTGCTTCCACAGCCTAGTTAGCCCAAGGGGGTCTCACACTGGGTGCAGGCTTCAGAAACACCCTGGTTATTGCCCTAAGGCTTTGAGATCCCAGAATTGTTCCAGCTCCTCCAGGGAGGATTATCTGGCCAGAGCCATGGGGACTGCACCTCTCATCCCATCTCCTCCTTCACCCTCCTGAAGGTTTCCCAACCCCACTGCTGTCCACCATGGTTGTTCACCACATTTATTGGCTGTTCAGCTTGAAGCTTTCACTTAACCATTCCAGGGATTTATTCCACCATTTCCTAAATGGAAGGGCACTGGTCCCAGTGTCAAAAGGCACAAATAGAAGGAAGAGAACAGATTTCTAGGACTTTAAAGAAAGCTTTTTCCATTTGAGAGCTTTTTTTGCAAACGTGATCTACCCAGATCAAGCAGTCTCTGACAAGCAACAGCCTAAAGCACCTCTCAGGAGGCTGTGGATAAGCAGATACCCATGCCATGCCACCCCATCAATTCAGGCACCCAAATGACCATGGTTCTGGGGGATGAAGCTAGAGCCCTACTTGAGAGGGGAAAAAAAAGGGAATATGGTCCAGACAAGGTGGGAAATCCAGCATCACTGCTCCAAAGGGCAGCCCTCCATACCTGCACAAGGATGAGCTTACACCGCAATGGCACTGCATCTGGGAACTCCTCTCCGAAGCACAGCATGACTCTGCTCTCTGGGAAGCGGCCCTCGTTGTTGTAATACTGCTGCAGCTCTGCAAGGAGAGAACAGTTGGAAGCTGCCTGCCAGCCTTTGCTATGTGGGTCTGGGACCAAGCACCCTGCCATAAAGGAAAGCTGTGGGCTCAAGAGAAGCTGCTTTGTTGTGCAAAGCCTCCAATTGGGATGCATTCGCCAAGTGATGCAAAACATCAGGTTATTCCTCCCGAGATCTGGTAGCATCAGCTACTCATGCAGAACACTTGGGTAACCCATCAGTGACGGGCAGGGACGACTTCAAAGTGCTCTAAGGCAAAAGGGCTCTACCCTTCCAACCCCACCGAGGGGATAAAGATGGGAATGCTCCTACAAACCTCTAAAGAACATGCTGGTATCAAATATCTTCACCACCTCATCCCGGTCCAGCTTGTTGGGCCTGTCCTTGTAGACCATGGTGTTCCCACTCCAGAAGACCCTGCCCTGGCAGAGCCTCTTGATGAAGATGCCCTTCTTGTTGCTCTGCAGCAGGACCCCCTTCTCCAAGTGCCCAAAGAGCTTCTTGGTGATCTGCTTCTGGCGGTCATTCTGGATGGCATCAGCAGAGGGGAACCGCACGTGCTCCAGGCCATCCGGGGCATAGAGCTTCTCCCCATAGCTGGAGGGCTGGCTGAGCGAGAGCCGGCAGCCCTCGCTGCACGTGGTGATGCGCCCCACCAGCCTCCCGCTGTAGAAGAAGCTGATCACCATTGGGGAATAGCCTGGGGAATGATGGGGATGGGAAACACCATCAGCGGAAGACAAACCCTGCCTGCTCTTCACTGCAATGCACAAACCCTGCGAGAGCAGCACAATTTCAGGGGACAGAGTCTCACTTGATGGAGAAGATCTCCATCATGGAATCAACCAGGCTGGAAAAGACCTTTAAGATCAAGTCCAACCGTTCCCCAGCACTGCCAAGGCCACCACTAACCCATGGCACTGAGGGCCTCGGCTACATGGTTTGGGAACACTTCCAGGGACAGCGATTCCATCACTTCCCTGGGAAGCCTGTTCCGATCCTGATGACCTTGTTAGAGGACTTCTCCATCACCCAGGCTGGTAGCAGTGCTGATCAAGCAAGAGCTCCTGATACCAAACCCCTTCCTCTTGCCTTTGCTTCACACTTCCCTTACTGTGGGCAGATCTCTCCACGCCAAAGACATGGTTGATCCCAGGGCAACTCCCCGTGCCAGCGCCATGGCCACAGGACACAAAACAGGATGTGACCCTACTCTGCATGCAAAGCCTGTGCATACTCAGGAGGGTGCAGCACCCCCAAAGCAAAGCCTCCCCCAAAAAGGCAGGGAGCAGTCAACTTCTGCCACAACACACATGAGGCCGAACCCCAAAGAGGCATCTGATGGCCACAGTCTAGAGCCAGGCTGAGGACCTGCCTTACCTGAATGATGCTGCTCATAGCTGGAGTATCCATTCATCAGTGGTAATGCTGTGGGTAAAGAGAAAGCCAAACTAAGCCTACATGCCCAGCTCCCAAATCCCAGTCCCCTTCTCTCCCCCAGCCTCCTGGTTTTCTGTGCCAGGCACATCAGACTTCCCAGCTCCCACACAGGAGACACCAATAAACACTTCCAGGTAGACTTAATCTTGTGCAGTACCTGATTGATTGCCTGGTACCAAGCACAGTGCTCTTAATTAGTACTTTAAGCATTAATAAGAAAGATAAAATACAACCATTGTCCATTACACATCATCTCCTGCCTCAGCCATAAATCTCAGTCCCATCAGACATCATATAACAGCTACTTACCAGGGCTGGGCTGCTGCATCCACCAGTCAGGTATTGGGGGGTTTCTGCAGGTCTCCTGGGGTGGTGAGGGGCTTCTCTTGATGACTCCCAGGTATTCATCTACACAGGGGGACTGTGAGACAGCAGGCACTGAGATCAGAGCAGCTTCAATACCTCAGGCAGCCACTGACCTACACTGAAACACTTGCAGTGCTCAGAGAGGGTCCAAATGGCAACGCCAAGAGGATGCCAACAAATTTGGTTAGAAATATCAAGTTTGGCCTTCCCAAGGCTGTACACTCAAATAACACCCTCCAGGGCTACTGAGCAGAAGCAGCCCAATGCAACATGGCCAAGAATGGGATCAGAGTGCCAAATCAGCCTCCATCCCCCATCAAAGGTCTCACTGGCCCAGATGCAAATAAAGCACGAGGTGCTCATCACAACCATGTGCTGCCTCACATGAATGAGCTGCAATACCCAGTGCTGCTCTCCCCAGTGCTCGGCAGCCTGAACTTTAGGAAGGCAACAAACACTATTAGGCCATTGGACACAAGCCCACCTCCAGCAAGTGACCCACAGTGAAGGCTTACCTCTTTCATGAGATCATCGATTGCAGAGGAATTGCAGTCCATCTCCCTGACATCATTCAGGCTGCTCCCATTGACAATGCCTGCTTTGCCTGGAATGGGAGGCTAGGATGCAGTGAGGACACACACACCCCCCCCACACGCAGCTACAGCTTGTGTCACCACTGGGCTTCAGAAACCCTTCACCCCATAGAAGTTATGAAACTGAGAACCACAGGACAGCAGAGCCACATAACAGCACCTCAGGGAGCTCACAGCCCATTCCAGAGCTGCGTTTGCAAAACCCAGCTTGCAGCTCATTGCCCCATTGCACAGTGACCAACAGCGAGGCAAATCGAGTCTGGCCAGCAGCAGAGACAGAGCTAGAGCAGAGGAGAGGGATGGGGTTTTTCTGAGCACCCCAGAGACTGGGCCTGCTGCTTCTCCTTTTTGAACCAAGCACAGTCATGCTGCTGGTAGGAACCTGCAGTGCCATTTGCATAGCAGCAGCACGTCCCCCATGTGAATGTGGCTGAAGGGGACTGACAAGCTAAAGGCAGATTTCCTGACAGCAACACTTCTTAAGTATTTTACACTTAAAAGGAAAAGCACACACACACCCACAACCACAACGAGATATACTTAGTGTGACCTGTGCTGCACCAGACAGCACAGCAGCAACTGCTCTCTGCTGCTAATCACTGCTGCCAAGAGAAGGGATTTACTGCAGCTCCTGGACATCCACCTAGGGCAGGCATTGGGAAGACAAAAGGATGGGGCTCAAGTACCCTCATCAAGGGGGTGATGACGTTGGATTTGCCTCTGCACCATCTTTACCGGATGGATGCTCACAGCAGTGGGGTTGAACTAGATGATCCTAAGGTCCTTTCCAACCCTAACTATTTATGATTCTGTGATGCTGCAGTTATCCCTGATTTCCTAAGCAGCTGTTTAGGGGGATAGAAAAAAGCCTGCCCTTCCTTGCTACCACAGTGACACAGGGGACATGTGCAAAGCAGGACCAGCAAAGCATCATAGCACAAGAGCAGAGACTGGCCAAGAAGAAGCAGATGGCTCAGATATAGATCAGCAGCAGGAGTCTGTGTGAGTGCTGCTCACAGCACCAACGAGGGTCAGTCATTTATCAGGGCACTCACTTTTCTGTTCCTCCTCTGGCACGATCCTGTAGACCTTGTAGGGCTCAGAGATGTCAAGCTGGGACCTGTCTGTCACCTCCTCAAAGTCAGGGCTCTTGTTCAAAGCGCAGCGCAGCCGCGTCTTCCACGTAGCCGGTTCCGCTTTGTCACCTTCTTTGAACTTGCCTTTGAAAACAGCCCAGGCCTAAAACAAAGCAACCACCACCACAGAATAACCCTCCATGCGAGCTCCTAGACTGCAGACACGTGCACACACAGGGACAAGCATCTGGGTGCGGAGCAGCACCACCTGCCCCAGTGATGCTCGCAGGTGCGCAAAGGGCTGCAGCACCCAGGCTTTAGAAAGCAGAAGTCAAGATCATCAAATGTGGCCTCATCTCAAACCTACAGGTCAGGAGATGCTGGGGATTTGAGGAATCACTGTGGAAGTAGTGATAACACTGATAAGACCTCAGTTAAAATCAAAATAAACCTAATTTTCCAGCTTCTGGCTAATAAAAGAGAGCTGCTTTCTTTGTAAGATCAGAACATGCTCTTGGTGGGAGAATACATTTTATCATTGAAAGGAGATTGAAAAATTGGGGTTTTTCTACACATATTTACTTTTAATACATATTTCTATATTTTCAAATAGCTGAATTCAATGCCATTCTCATAACTCAGTGCTCCTGAACCAACCACTAACTAGTGGTCACTGCCTTGAAAGTGAACTTGCTCACCAGTACAGATATTTGGAAGTGGGGGCAGAGGAAGGCAATTCCTGACCTTTTTGGTTCAGGATGGAATTTTCCAGTTTTTCCCCAAAAGTGGAAATACCCCCCTCCACCTTCAGTGACATCCAAGACTTCCTTCCCTCCTGCAAAGTCCTTTTTGTAAATCCAGCCTTTTATCAGTAATAGCCTGGTAAGAAGTTTAGAGCAGGTTAAAAGGAGCACATCCAGCTCCTCCTCATGTCAAACCTAAAAGTGGTACCAACATTTGGCAAAATGGAATAGATACCCCCCAAAAGAGCCTGGGAGACCAATTGTGGGGTGAAGCATCTCTTCCAAAGGTTAGATATGCAAAAGCTATAGACAGCATGGACATCTTGCACCAGCAGCACTATCAGCATGGGGAAGAACAGCACTATAGAGGTCAGGAACTGTTGATAAAACACATTAACCATCTGGCCTTACCTTGAAAATAGAAGCATCTACCTCCTGGTTGTAGTCTTGCTTCCCAGCATGTTTCCATGGGATGCGGAACATGGTTTTCTCCTCATTCTCCCAGATAAGCCCAGGATAGAGCTCGCTGTCGATCTGCTCAATGAGCCACTGCCGCAGCCGCCGGCCGCCGTTGCGGTCGCACATCCTGCATGGAATGAGAGATCCAAGCCCCGTTAGCTCCCCAGGATTGTCCCAGCACAGCTGGGGTACAAGGGATTGTGTTGTGCTCATGTCCCATGTCTGCACAATAAAACATCCCCCTGCTTCTTTCATAATGAAAGAAAAAAATCAAGGCAATTTACTCTTGAGTTATTACATCTTCCTCCCGCTCTATAATCAAAGCTCTGCTCACAAAAACAGGGTGATGGTGCTCTTCTGCAGCAATAAAAGGAGTAAGTTACATAGGAAGCAGGTGGAAAGGGTCTAAAGCACCCATTTCTGCTGTCAACTGAGCAAGTGACTCTGGGCAGGTCATCCCAGGGCAGCCACCCATTAGCATCTGCAGGAGACAGGGATGGGGCCACACTACCGACCCTCTCCAACAGAGGATGGATGCCAAGATGCGGGATGAAGTCACACCCCTATTGTTGGGGACCTCTGGTCATTTTGAGCCAAAATCACTGAGTAACTTCATGGAGGAGCCATGGGAAAGCTTCTCCTGCCCAACTGAAGGCAAAGCACCAGGGATCAGCCTTCCTGGCATCCTCCATCACCACTATGGTAAGACCTATACAGACTTCGGGAGCTGGTGGCCTGGCAGGAGGGCTCAGCAGCCCCAGGACCAGCTTCGAGGCTCAAAGCCCTGCTCCAAGTTTTATAGGACTGCCTTTCCCCAATTTCCTTTTCTTTACTGCCCCACAGGAAGGTTTTGGGGGTGAAAACAAGAACATTTCCAGTACAGCCCATACTGGTGGTCCCTGCTTTGCTCACAGCAGCTCAGTGCCACCAACTTCTGTCCCTTCCCCATTGCCCTACAGCCATCAACAGCACACCCTGGTTTTGGGGATGGTGAGAGCTAATACCATCAGCCAACAATGCCGGATCCCAGATGCCCCTCCAAAGCTGGATACCCCAGAGCACATGTCACAGATGGGAGCAGACAACCTCTGTGCATGCTCTGGATTTATACCAAGATGAAGAGCCTCAGAAACACCAGTTGAAATGAGACTCTCTTCTAGACCTGCAAGCTTTCTAAACAGCTTGTTCCCATCATCACTGGCAGAAGCTAGATCTCCATTCCCCTCCATGGAAGGTTGCCCAAGCCCTCCAGGCTGGCCCCAGTGACAGAAATCAGCACACACAACACAGGCAAAGAGCCCTCCATGCAGCATGCAGGGCACCAGCCCCACACCAGGACAATCAGACAGAATATAGGGCTGGCAGAGGCAGCACTGCACCATGAGGCCCATGGGGATGGGTTCATCCCAACTGGGTTGGGATGGAAGGGACCTTAAAGCCCATCCAGCTCCAACCCCTGCCATGGGGAGGGACCCCTTCCACTAGGGCAGCTTGCTCCAAGCCCCTGTGTCCAACCTGACCTTGAACACTGCCAGGGATGGGGCAGCCACAGCTTCTCTGGGCACCCTGTGCCAGCGCCTCAGCACCCTCACAGGGAAGAGCTTCTGCCTAAGAGCTCATCTCAGTCTCCCCTCTAGCAGGTTCAAGCCATTCCCCTTGGCCTGTCCCTACATCCCTTGTCCCAAGCCCCTCTCCAGGTTTCCTGCAGCCCCTTTAGGCACTGGAGCTGCTCTCAGGTCTCCCCTTCAGGAGCCTTCTCTTCTCCAGCTGCCCCAGCCCAGCTCTCTCAGCCTGGCTCCAGAGCAGAGCTGCTCCAGCCCTCACAGCACCCCTACTGCCTCCCATGGCCCCGCACCCGGTACCCAGCACCCCAGTCCTCACCCTCTCCACGCCGCCGCACCGACGCCTCGCCCCCCTCTACCGCCCTTTTATAGGCCGACCGGAGGGGGGCGTGCTCGCCACACCCACACCGCCAGCAGCCCAGCCAATAGCCAGCCTTACACCCCTCTCTCCCGCCCCCACCCTACCCAATGGGGAGGGGCCTCCGCCTTCCGCTGTCCAATGGGAAGTCGCCGCCTGGGCATGCGCGGCTGGCTCCGCGTTCTCCGAAGCGCGAGCCCTTCCGAGAAATCAGCCGCTTTGGAGGGGGCGTGGTCTAGAGGGGGCGTGCCACGGAGGGGCGGGGTTTGTGATGGGGCGTGGTCAGCGAAGGGGTGGGGCCTCCACGTGTGCGTCGGGGGTCCATCGTGTCCTGCTTGTCCCCCGCTGAGCGCACGGTGCCCGGGGTCGGGCCGGCTCCGCAGGCTCCCGTTGATCCCTGCCCAGTCTCAGACCAGTTCCAGACCAGTCTCCCCAGTCCCAGACTGGTCCTTCACCAGTCTGCCATCGATCCAGTGCTAGACCAGTTTCCCCAGTCCCAGAGTTCCCAACCAGTCCATCCCAGCCCCGAGCTGGTTCATCCCCAGTCCGAGATCGTTCCATCCCCAGTCCAAGTTCAGTCCATCCCCAGTCACAGACCAGTCTCCCAGTGCCCAATCAATCCATCCCCAGTCCCCAACTGGTTCATCTGCAGTCCTAGACCTGTCTCCCCAGTCCTAGATCAGACTATCCTCAATCCCAGACCAGTCTCCCCAGTCCCTGGTTGATTTACCCCCAGTCTCAGAGCAGTCTCCCCAGGCCCTGATCAGTCTATATCCCAGAAATTCCCAGTTCCCTCCTGGATCAGCCCCAGCTCCTGGATCAGCTCCAGGTCCAGATCAATCCTTCCCTCACTGCTCCAGCTGGGATCAGAGCCCTGGCAGAGCACGGCAGCCCCAGGCCATCCCCATCATAACTATCTGGGGCTGCTGGATGTGATGGAGAATAAAGGATCCTCTGCAGCCTGACCTCAGAGGGGTTTTTTTTTGGGATTACCAGATTACACACACATTTCTTGGAAGAAAACCATAATTACTCCCATGTGGGTAATAGAGAGAAATGGGAAATGTATGGAGCTGCGCAGCTGCTACGATAAAAATAATGATCTAAGGTACACAACCTTTACTGTCATTCCTGACAAATAACATCTGTAATAACCCTTGTTTTTAAACACTCAACTGATCCTAATCAGATCCCCCACACCCCCATAAGATTTGAGGGGAGCCAAAAACTTCTCTTGCAATCAGACATGGTTGGGAGGGTTATTTTGGGTTTTTTTTTTACTGAGAAACAAGTTCAGCTTTGCAGGGGGAGCTGCATCTCTGCCCCCCATGGCACCAGTTCTATGCGGGACAGAGACACCCCCAGTTAAAAAAGGTTTATTTTGTAGAAGTCATGAGAAATTCAGGATATTTCCAAGGGGAATTGTATAATCCAGCTTCTCCATTGACTAAACGGGACCCTGCTGCCAGCGGGGTGATTTCATCGCCTTTGCCTTCATTCTGGCTTCACAGCTTCATGGGCAGCCTGGAAAGGCAAAATCTCACCTCTGAGGGGTAAGGGGAGTCCCAGTGGGAGGAGAATAAAACAACAACGCCCTTAAAACGGGGGTTTTGGCCGCTCCTGGTGCCGGCCGGCTGGAACGGAGCAGGATGGCAAAGGGAAAAGCGAAACACGCCCTGGGGCAAGCGGCAGAGCCGGGAATTTCTTGTAAACCACTTCCCTGTGTGTGAGCAGCACCATGGGAAGCTCATTTACACTTGAACAGAGCGGTTTCCCCTGCAGCAGAGGCACTTGGCAAAGAGAAGTCAGTGGGGTTTACCTCCTTCGGGGCTTGCCTTCCAGTGCCGAAAGCCCTAAAGCCAACACAGGTGGCACCGATGTAGGCCACAGTGTAAAAATACATATATTTCCCTGGGACACCCTCAAAACTCAGGGGACATTGGGTTTAGGAGATGCTGTTTGGGCAATAGGTGCTGCTGTGATGAGGGCACGGGTGATGCTGCATCTTACGGGGAGCATCCCTTGTGATTCCCCAAATCAGGGCGTTTTCCCAGGGGTAACAGCTGCTTTGGGGCTGCAGTTCCTCTGGGAATGTTTGAGCCCTGGATGGCCAGTGGTGGGATGGGAAGGGTGAGGTGACAGAACAGCAGCGCTGCATGGAGGTTATCACACCTACTGCAAATCTAACCCCTGCTTATCACAGATCTCCAATGACTTCCTATTTACACCAGAAACCAACTTTCTTCTCTTTTCCTCTTTTTTTATTTCTTCTCCTATGTGCAAGTTCTATTTTTTTCTGTTTCCTAAAATGATAACAGAGGCATTAAATCCAATATTGACCCAGTTTGCTCAACTTCCCTTCTGTCCACTCCACCAACAGCATTTATGCATTTATGGTCCTTGATCGCATTAATTGCTTTGCTTTCCCATGTGTGCTGCAGGCACAATCCACTGTGTTCTTCCATGCAGAACTGCAGCCAAAGGGACCCTTTCTCAACCTAAAAAGACAGGGAACAGCATTCACAGTCCTTTTTTTCCTGGAATCCTATGTTATGGCTAAACACTGAGTCCTTAAAACGTTTAATTTTGCTGGTGGTTCTCATCAAGAAAATAGGAAACAGGACATAGCAGCATGGCCATGTCAGTCCATCTCCCCATTCCCACCAAAAGCACCACAAATCAAAGCCAACTATCCTTATGGATTTAATCACTCTCCCCTTTATTAGGAGCTTGTCAAGTCTCCCCTGGCACTCTCATACTTAAGTACCCAGAAATTGAGGGAATTTCTGGAAATACTTTGCATGCTTTTTTTTTTTTTCCTCAGAATAGATATTTTTGAGAAGCCAAGCAAGGTATTTATAGCAAAAGGCAAAGAAGAGTTAAAGGTTTAAATATAGAAGGGCTGCATCTATGGATTAGGACCTTCCTTGTAGGGTGGATATGAAGACCTTGGCAAAGGAAGCCCACACTTTGGAAAATGATGGGTTTGGGATGAAAAAGGGACAAAGTCACCGTCTTCCAATATTAAACAGGCAGTTAGATAGGGACAGCGTTAAATTGGGCTGAGGGTCAACTGAGTCCAACGGAGCAACCGGCTTCTTTTGCAACCAGGGACATTCAGATTGGGCAGCAGGGGAAGCCCAAACCTGCTCTGGCTGCAGGGATGGAGGCGGTGGGGACTGAAGGCCTCCAGCACAGCTGGATTTCCCCCTTCACTGGGTAAAGAAAGATGCCAGATGGACATGTGTCAAGGATAGGCTGGACCAGGAGGGACATCAGCAGCACAAAGAGCCTCCAGCCCCTTATCCCCATCCCCTGGGTGACAACCAGGGCTCATCAGCACTTCCACATCCCAGCACTCATCCCTCCGAGGGCTGCATCAGCTTCCAGCTCCTCTGCAAAGCAGGGTACAAGGTGACCACCTATTCTATGACTCTATGATGCTATTACATCTCCCCATCTCATCCCACCGTGGCTTTCCAAGGTCTGCATTGGCATCCCTGTTCGCAGCCAAAGGAGCCCTGGGTACCATGCTGCTGGAGAGAGAGATGGGGTTTGCTGCTGCTCTGGGTGATGGGAAAGGGGCTGCGATCCACTGGGAATAGGGAAACAGATCAGATCAAGACACTGCCATTAATTTACTGCCTTGCCATGGGGAACACACAGAGCTGGCAGCCAATGGGATGGTCTGTGAGTCCTGACCCCCCTTGCTCCAACCCTCGAACCACAGCTGAGGTTGGTGCTGGCTGCTTTCTGCCCTAGGCATGAACCCCCAGAGGCACTTGGCAAAGGGAAGACCTGGTTTTCCAAGCCCCGGGGCCAACGTCTGCCTCTGAGCAGCCAGAAGCTTATCTGTTCATCCATCTGCTTCTGCTGGTGCCACCTGCATGGTAGGGGAGCGGGTAGGTGGGAGCTGGAGAGTGGAGCCAGGAGCAATCCCTGCTCCCCAGCTGCTGCTCCTTCTGCCTCTCCTCCTGCTGGGCCAGCAAGCTCTGCAGCTCCTCCTGGTCCTTAAATGGGTTCCTGCCATAGTCACGATGGATCCAAGCACGATACTGCCAGGAAAAAAGGCAAGAGAGGTTGTTAGAGCCATTGGGGGATGAGACACCCCCAGGCTGAGAGATGGGGCTTGCAACAGCAATGCCCACAGCATCCCTGTGAGGCCGGGACATCCCCAGCCACAACCAGCAAGCAGAAAGGCCCCAGTTTCTTAGGAGCTCACACACCACAACCACATCGTATGAGAGATGCAACAGTTCCCCCCTCAATGAGTGCTTCCCGCATCCCCAGCCCGGCACAGGCAGACCCGGGAAGCTGGCAGCATCCTCACGCCAGCTGCAGCTTTATTTACTTTACATTGCCAAGAAGCTGCTGCTGTTCCCTTGTGTGCCTGAATTCCTGTAAGGAAAGCTTACAGGAACAGCCTCCAGAAGCTGGACTCGCTGCTACAAGCTGCACGGCCAAGTCAGCTCCTGCATGTAGAGGCAGGTTTGTTTGCAAAGCACCTTGTTCCCTGCATTGGTTGAGGGGTACCTCCTGTCCTCCCTTTATCCCTGCATCCAGCTGTAAAGGCTGCAGGAGCATCTCAGTGCCTGGGGATGAGCTGGCGGCAGGATGACATCCAGAGGTGGGTGGGAAGTGAGAGATGGTCCATGGAAATGCTTCCTGCTTCCAAGGGGAATCCAATGGGCTCAGACTGCATCACATGGGAACATGGGCAGGAAGGGGCAGCTCTGCTGGACCCCACCAAGGCTTTGCCATCTTCCTAAGGAGCTGGAAACCAGCTGCTCCAGTGAGCAGGAGTTACTGGGATGAGTGGTAGCAATATATCCAGAAAAGCCCTTAAGGATGGAGGACATGGAGTCGGGAATGTGAAACCTGTGGATGCAAAGGGTCAAGAGAGGGAGCCAGGGTAGCACTGGGACAGGCACAGGGGAACCAGAGGGAGGGGGCAAGCAGCACCCCCAGAGTGAGAGGTCCCTGCAGTGGTTCCAGCTTCCCGGGGTGCCACGGCAGCAACCCATGGCCAGGAGCCATGGAGCTCATGGCAAAGGTGAAGGATGCAGGAAAATGGGATGGCCGGTTCAGCCCCATCCTGCCAGCACTGCTGCAGGCACGGGGACCATGAGCTGAGACTGACCCTGGTGGCATCCGCAGCTCCTGCAGCCAGGGGAAGTCAGCTCAGACAGAGGGGATTTCCACCAGGAATGTCGGGATTTCCTAAATCCACTCCCTCAGATAGTGGGATTCACCACTGCTGCTACACACTTGCCTCCTGCAAGGAGACAGACCCCTTGTTTGGGGTGGACCCTGAGAGCCAGACCTGATTTCTTTGGGAAGTGAGTCCCAAAGGATTTGGGACAGGATTTGAAACATTCCTCCTGTGGAAACCATCCAGAGGGATGAAGCTCCATGGGCAGACCAGCCTGGCCACCAAAGCTCAGCACCCACCAGGACTCAGCACACATCATGTGTCCAGTGGGAGCTGGCTCCCACCATCCAGCAAAAGGAGGGAAGGATCCATTAGGAGAATGGGGAAAACACCCTGCTGCTGCTGCCAGGCATTTCCCTTTAAAGTGAGAGCAAGAACTGGTTACAGCCCATTTCCTCCAGTGCTGACCACTTACCTGCTGCCTTCCTCTTCTCTCTGGAGCCAGGAGCATCCATCCCATGTGGGACAGCACCAGGGTGGGAAGGCAGCCTGGCCATGGTGTGCCAGCACCACAGGGGACAGGCCTGTCAACCAAATGCCCATCTGCACCCTCTCTCACATTCATGCTGTCTTCTCTGTGCTCACTTACTTCCTTTTCTGACCTTACCCATCATGGTGCTGCTGCTCTTGGTCTCTTCCTTCCTTCTTTATCCATTCTGATAAGCACCATTTGCCAGCTTGAAACCACAACTGCATGCTCCATGCACACTTTCCGGCCAGTCCCAGAGAGCATCTTCCCCATTTCTACTTCCCAGGGTCCCATTTGAGGTCCCTGCTCCACATCAAGGAACCTGAGACACTGAGGGATGCTTGTCCAGAGCCCTATGGAGCAGGGTCCCATGAGGATCAACCTGTTCCTCACGGGTTTTAACCACAAGAAATGAGGCTTTTCCTCCTGAGCAGCCTGCCTAGCCCTTATCCATGGCTGCTCCCATGCACTGTGTTTCCAAATTGATGCCTGATGGGATGGCAGCTGGGCTAAATGGGGAAATCCAGCCTCTTCTCTACCCTCATCAAGATCTGAAGCTCTGGTCATGATACCCTTGCTCTTGCATCCTACCTACACACAGAAAACAATCTCAAAGCCACAGGAACAAGGTGCAACCTTCCACAGCCAACACAAGCAAGCCAAATGCTGCTTGGCATGAAGAAAGGGGCAGGACCCATATGGTATCAGGTCCTATGGGCTCCTGGCCATACAAGTGAATACCTACAGCATCCACCACCCCATAGGACCCTCGGCTCATCTTCCTCTTGCAAAGGGAGAGGATGCAGGGATGTGCTGGGAGCAGTTGGAGCATCCATCCTGGCTGTTCTCCTTCTCCAAATGCAGCTGAGGGTGAGCAGCACTCCCTGCTCCAGCATCCAGCAGCAGCCCCCTTCCAGGGCCTTCGCAGCTTCCCTCCCACTGCTGGGACCACAGGGAATTCACGGTGTTCCAAGGAAAAGGCAGCTCTTCCTAAACCCCATCTGAGTGCCTCGACCCCTGGCTCTGCCTTTGGTGTCCTCAGGGAAACGCTTGCAAAGCTCCGGGCAAAACCTCGAGGAGATGAAAAAGCAGCATCCAAGGGAAAGGAAGGGGAATGTGGTGCCTGCTGAGCCCAGCCTGGCCTTTGGGGAGCAAGAGACAGCAAACCCCACACCGCAGCCTATGCTGGGACACAGCCAGAGCGTGGGAAGGGCTGGGGACCGGATGGGGGAAGCCCCATAGGGAATCTCCAGCGCCGTGGGTGTTTTGTAATCCCTTGGACCATTCTCTGCCCTCCTCCATGGGTGTTTTTGCAAGGCAGCAATAACGGGTCATGGCTGTGTCCTGCACGTGACAGCGCCAAGGGAATGGGTGACATTTGTGACCATGTCACATGCTGTCCCTGCTTATAGCCTGGGGGACAGAAACCTCCTTGACCCACTCAAAGTGGTCAGTGGGACCATGGGGACACTGCGTGATGCTCATGGCTGCTGTGGATGGGGTGGGCTTTGACTTCAGTGATGGGATCAAGTCTAGGGTTGATGTGGGCTGTGAGATGTCAGGCTGTGGGTTAATCTGTCCTTGCAGAAGTCCATCAGATGCAGTTTTGGACCCTGGTCCTCCGCAGAGCCTGAGAGTGGATGGAGAAGCAGGATCCAGTGTGGGAGATCTGCTTTTGAGTGCCTTTCCCTTTGCTTTCAATGGCTTTCTGGGTCAACAGTGCATCCCTGAGCCCTGCAATTAGTGCTGTTGTGATTAAACAAGCCACTGTCACCCCCAGCTGCCAGTATCAGGCTCAGCCCAGCTACATCATCCCGCCCTCACACTGGATGGGGATGCACTCAACCAGGGCTCTTGCTCTCCTTAACCCTGCTGCTCCTCATCATTTGATTGAGCAAAGATGACTTCTCCATCAACACTTGTCACTTGTCTGCCTCTAAAAGCAGTGGATTTGGTGTATGGGAAGCCCAAGCACACCAAGCACATCCCAAAGCTGTTCACAAGAGCATCCCTCCCTCTCCTTTCCCCCTTTTCCACCTCTCACTGTGCTGCATTCCAGGCAACCAGCCCAGCACCCTTGCCGTGGTTCCCAGGGAACATTCTGCTCACCCATCCCTCCTGCTGCATCCTAACCGAGCCCTCAAGAAAAGCACTGGGGGTTAAAGAGCTTTTCTAAGTGCATTCACACAATGTCAAGGCACTCCCTTATTTTTAAGGGTTTTTTTGTTGTTTTTGTATGCAAAACCCCAAAATCCCCAGGTAATAAATAGCACACACAAAGGCCAGCTCAGGCAAACAGCTGGCCCTGCATAGAGCTGCATGCAAAAGAGCCATCCCTGCTTGCAAACCTTGCAGACACGAGTATAAGGGGACATTGCAGACACACACATAAGGGGACATGGATGCGGGATGTACCTCCTGCAGCAAGGTCTCCTCGTACTCCTGCAGCTGCTGCTGGAAGCCGAAGTTGGGGCTCACAAAGGACCTCACGGCCCTGGTAGCGGCCAGGCAGCGCTCCCAGCCCAGCTCGGTCACCGTCATGAGATAAGCCACCAGGACAGTGGTGCTGCGGGATACCCCAGCCAGGCTGGCACGGAGAGAGGGAGCAGTGTCAGGGAGAGGTGTTCCCATCATAGCGATTAACACACGTCATTTGGGATGCATAGGGATGCACGCAACATAGGGCTGCATCTCCCTATGGACGCCCCTTCTCAGTGGGATGCTAGCAGGGCTATGGTGGGGGTAAGGAGCTGCATGAACATAGAGTGCTGCTGGAGGCTGTGAGTAGATGGATTCCCCCATCCCGCCTCTTTGGATGCTCTGGTTTTCTGTGCATGGAGCATACATCGCTCCCTACAACTACCTGAAAGGAGGTTGCAGTGAGGAGGGGTTGATCTCTTCTCCCAGATGAGTGATAGGACAAGAGGAAACGGGCTCAAGCTGTGCCAGGGGAGGTTTAGATTGGATATTAACTCTCTTATCTAACAACTCTCCAATCTAATCTGAATTGAATCTAAGCCAAACTTTTCTACCAACTCATCTTGTTGCTGCTATCCAAGTACCATAGTGGAGATGGCATTCTCACTGTGAAAGTAAGCATGGCTTGCTGTCTCCTTGTTAAATATAGGCTGTAGCTGTGAAAGGCAGCTGACATAGGAATAATCTCTTCACAGGGAGGGTGATCAGGCACTGGAACAGGCATCCTAGGGCACTGGTGGTGTCACCATACTGGAAGTGTTCACATACATGTACATGAGGGCCTCAGTGCCATGGGTTAGTGGTGGCCTTGGCAGTGCTGGCGTAAAGGTTGGACTTGATGACCTTAAAGGTCTTGTCTCACCCGGCTGATTCCATGATTCTGTGATCCCCATGGATCTCAGCAGCAGAAACCTTCCCCTATCACCCTCCCACTGTTCCTTCTCATCTTCCTCCCCACCACAGGTGACACTTGATGCCGAGGACCCTTTCTGGGACCCCATTCCCACCTCCCAGAGGACCGATGCCAAGGGAATGCGATGGGGTTCCGGCAGCTCTCACCAATGGACGAGGCAGGCGCCCCCACTGAGCCGGCATTCATGGATGAACCGGATGCACTCCCTAAAATGCTGCAGCCTGCAAGGAGAGAGACAGGAGGTGAGGATGGGAGGCTCCAAACCACCCCAGCCGCAGCCGTCGAGTGTTCCCCACAACAGGGCTATGGGATGGGAGCAGGGATCCTCCCTCTGCCAAGCAAAGGCAAAGAGGATAATGGTCATCTGCAAGGAAGGAAGTGACCTGAGAGGCTTTCCGGGGCATTTCCTGCCTCCTGAGGGCTTGGGAACAGCAGGATGCTGTCAGCCAAGGCAGGGGAGGGAGACAGCCTCCAGGGAATGCCGTCACCTTATGCCCAAGGGACATGCACATTCCCATGTCAGAGGCTGCCCTGAGCCATTGGCTCACCCCCAATTCCCAAATGATGCCAAAAACACCCAGTACCCTCCAAGGTGAAGATGCTGGTAGGGAAGAAGGCAGGAAAAGTTGGCTCCCAGGGTGCACTGCCTGCAGATCCCAGAATAGTGCAACTCGTTTTTCCTTCTCACCCAAAGAGCACATCCAGCCCCTTCCCACCCATTCCAGGGATGTAGGATTTAGGGCTGCCCGCCACAGACAGCTGCCTACATCCCTGAAAGCACAACCAGCACCCCAGCAAGGCAGAAGCAGCACATTAACCCAAACCAGAGAGTTTCACAGCAAAACAGGGCAGGGAGCCAGGGCTTTCTGCTGCAAAACCCTATGGTGCTCCTCTGCTTCTGACCTGGATGCTTGGCCCTATGGGCAGCACCCATCTCTTTGAAGGTATGGAGACATAGAGAACAGGATAAACAACTCCACATGTGTTGATGAGACAGAGATGGGTGCTTGTGGGAGGGTTATGCAGGGTCTGGTGAGATGCATCCCTCCTGCTCATCACTGGATGGGTTGCTGGACACTGCTGCCAACCCTTCCCAAAGGCAGCGAGCATCTCCAAGAGCCCACACAGAGTTAGGTACTCATCTCCTCAGTGTGTGTTTGCCATAACCTACTCACCCTCGCAGCTGCACTGAGCCCTGTGCCAGTTTTGAGGCAGAAAACCTGATTCTGAGTAACTTGGGCAGCAGTGACTGTCCAGCCCCATAGTCCCAGCTTTATGGGGAGGAGAAGAGGGTCCTTTTGGTGCCTAGCTGGGAGTGCAGGAGCAATCAGCGCTCTGCCACAGCTCTGGACTTCCTCTGGCTCCTCATGACAGGGTGGGTGTCCTCCTGCACAGCCTTCCTGATTTCTCAGAAGCCAAGGCATGAGCTAGCACAGAGCCCAGGGCTCGTTCCCAATGGGGCTCAGAGACAAGGCAGAACCCTCCTAAACCTCCTCCATCCCCGCTAGCCCATCAAAGGGTAAGCTCTTCCCCCTGTTCTACACCTTCAGAAACCAACCAAGGAGGTATTCAGTAACAGGAGGGGGCTCTGCTGGGATGGAAGTCTCCAAAGCTGTGGTCATACTTACAAATATGGAGCTTTTCAGACCTGGATGTTGTCAGTCTATTGCTAATCATGGCCTCCTTAACCACTACAGCAAATGCAGCATCACCATCTGGGTGCCTTTCCCTGCCTAAAGCTTATCCCAGAGCATTTCAGCTTATCCTGACCTGCAGAACATTCCCCAGGGCTGCTGCATGTGGTGCCTACACAGATCCAGGCTCTCCGGATCCCAGTCCTGCATCCTTGGCTTGGACCAACAGGGATGCACAGTGCTTGCACAGATGTGATGCTCTCACCTCCAGCTCCCTCTGCCACCCTCCAGCCCACTCCATGCAAGCAGCATCACTCTCCCACCCCATCCTGGAGGGAGGTGAGCACTTCATCCACCCCATCCATCCTCACCCACCCCACAGGGGCTTTTCCCCCTCCAGGCATAGAAAAGCTCTCTCCATGCTTTCCCAGCCTCAAAGCATGGAATTGGGGCGTGAAGCCAGCAGTGCTGAGAGCCGCAGAGATCCGGAGTCACAAGCATCTCCTCTGCAGGACACAAAGTTCACCAGGATTGTGAAATTCAAGGCATAAACTGGCAAGCAGAAAATAGTTCCTTGAATAAGTCTTCCTTCCGGCAGCCACTCTTTTTTTTCCCCTTCTCCCTTTTTTTCTCTTTCCCTTTTGGTAGATATGCCTCAAACGCAATGAAATGGGAGAAAAAAATAACACCTAAAAAACCCCATTTCTTGCTGAGGCAGGGTTTTCTTGTAAAGCTCCTCTTTCCGCTCAGCGGGAGCATGAGCCAGCAGAATCCCATCCCGGCACAAGGCTGCTCAGAAGGATGTTGGAAAACTGGTATTTCCACAATGGGGCTCTGTCCAGTCACTTTGCATTAAGATTTGATGCTTTTTAGTTATTGAAGAGGAAAAAAAAATGCCCATTTTCTGGTTGAAGTGCGTGGTTTATGGATGCTAAAGCAGCATCACAGTGCTGCAACCCCCTGTGCCATCACACCCCAGCACCACATCCCATGAAAGCCTGGGGCTTCCTTGCAGCACTTCCCACCAGCTTCATTCTCAGAACATTAGGAGTATCTGTGCTTTGCAGCGTGGGTGAAAAGGATGGTTTAAACAAATATTTTACTTCTCTTTCCAAGGAAAATGTATGGAAGAACACCACAAATCACTGTCTTTCTAATGCTCCAATTCTTAACCTGCCCAGTAGAAAAAATCCCAGATTTCATGGAAAATAGAATGCAAACACACACAGAAACACATTTTAAGCCCTACAAATGCTATTTAACCTGAGAATGAACCACTGCTTCTGTCAAGCTCTGCAACAATACAAAGCTTTTACAGCACAAATTGAACCTTCATCCTGCAGAATCTGAGCTTTTATTGATCAAAAAAGGTCAATACTGAGGAAAAAGGACGGCAAATGACTTACAGGTTTTGACTGGAAGAATCTGAGGCCGAGATACAGAGATAGGTCATGTCCTGCAATATAAAAATGGTTGAAGTAATAGGATAAGTAATAAAATACTTGCAAGAAACACAAAAAAGCCTTAATTTCTCTCTTTTTCCTCTCCCCATATGACCCTTAGGTGAGGAGGAAGCCACAGTGAGGTGTTGGATACCACCACCCTGCTCCCTATGGACAGAGAGAAACACATCCAACCCACCCCAGGGTCTTACCCCCCATTTCATCCCATAGGAGAATCCAGGCCATGGGAAACTGCTACAGGAGCCCCTCAAATCTGAGCCACCCCTCTCCTGGGGCCCCAACCAGCGAGCCCCATGAGAAAGACGTGTATGAACAAGCACTGACGAAGCCCCTCTCATCAATGAGTTATTTCCTGCCAGCCCTTTCTAATACACAATAAATCATCCTGCCGCATGTTGGCGTAGGTCAGATTACTTTCCTTTCCTTAAAACATCGCTTCCTCGAGCCTCCCTGTTCCGAGCTAAAATTAGATCCTTTTCATCTGAGGTTCTTTTTTTTTCCTCTTTTTGTGTTTTTTATTCCCTTTTCTCAGCAAAATAGATGGAAATCCTGACAGACAGAGCCAAAACAGCCGAGCACAGGGATTGCCCCATCTCCAGTGGCATCATAGATTGGTTTGGGTTGCAAAGGAGCTTAAGATCATCCAGTTCCAACCCCCTGCCGTGGGCATAGCTATGGAGAGGTCCCCCTTAGGCTGACCAATCCCATGGGATACCCTCGAGCCCAGGGTAAATTGGGAGGCTGGAAAACCAGGATTATATAAGTAGGGAAGGGGCAGCACGGGATGGGCAAGGGGATATCTCAGTGCTGGAAAGACCCATGCTGTAAGCACAAGCACGGGCAGGAATTCCCATGCATCACATATCCGTCCTATCCACCCTCCCTAGCCCAGTCCCGTGCTCATTCCTGCCACCCTGCAGCCTCTCATGGGATGGGGACAAGGTGGCACTTGCCAGCTCCTCATGGGATGCCAGCGGGCTGCTCCCTGCCTGGAAAAACACTTGGAAAGGCCAGGATAAGGGGAGAAATAGAGCCAGTGTGCTCCTCATCCATGCCTCAGCCAAACTGCGGCTCCTCAGCACACAGGGGATGGTGGATGCAGGCAGGAGCTTGGCAGGTAGAAGGGAACCACGTGTCAGGCAAGGGCATGAGGACCAACAAGCAAACAGCAGCAGGTTTTGTGGGATGATGGATCCCCAAAACGTGGAAATCCACCAATCCTGGCTGTGGATTCCCAAAACCTGGAAATTCATCAATCCTGGCCATGGATCCCCAAAACCTAGGAATCCATCAATTCTGACCATGGATCCCCAAAACCTAGGAATCCATCAATTCTGACCATGGATCCCCAAAACCTAGGAATCCATCAGTTCTGACCATGGATCCCCAAAACCTAGGAATCCATCAATTCTGACCATGGATCCCCAAAACCTAGGAATCCATCAATTCTGACCATGGATCCCCAAAACCTAGGAATCCATCAATTCTGACCATGGATCCCCAAAACCTAGGAATCCATCAATTCTGACCATGGATCCCCAAAACCTAGGAATCCATCAATTCTGACCATGGATCCTCAAAACCTAGGAATCCATCAATTCTGACCATGGATCCTCAAAACCTAGGAATCCATCAATTCTGACCATGGATCCCCAAAACCTAGGAATCCATCAATTCTGACCATGGATCCCCAAAACCTAGGAATCCATCAATTCTGACCATGGATCCCCAAAACCTAGGAATCCATCAATTCTGACCATGGATCCTCAAAACCTAGGAATCCATCAATTCTGACCATGGATCCCCCAAACCTAGGAATCCATCAGTTCTGCTTGTGGATCGCCAAAACCTGGGAATCCACCAATCCTGGCTGTAGATTCCCAAAACCTGGAAATCCATCAATCCTGACCATGGATCCTCAAAACCTGAAAATCCGCCAATTCTGGCCGTGGATCTCCAAAACCTGGAAATCCATCAGTTCTGTCTGTAGATTCCCAAAACCTGGAAATCCACCAATCCTGGACATGGGTTCCCGAAACCATGCCTGGTACTAACCAAACCTCCCCGCAGCAAGAAGAGCGACCACATAGTCCAAGCCACTGCACCAACCAGTACAGCAGCCAAACCAATCCCACTCTTCCCTGTGCCCCGATCCCTTAACAACTGCCGGGCTCCCAGTGGCTTCCCCTTCCCCATGGTGCCCCCATCCTGCCTTGGGGAGCGGGGCCACTCGTGGGAACAGTGCTGGGGTTTGCGGTTGCGGAGCCGGGGCAGTGATTGACACATTGCTCAACCCACCATGCCTTTCCGGTTCCCCTTTCCTCCCGCCTTGCTCCGTGTTGTAAGTCACCGTGTGGTTTGTTACCCATCTGGCCGTGCCCTGAGCACCGCCAGCACCAGCTGCTGCCCCTTCCCCAGCCTCGAGCCGTTTCTCTGCACCCATTTCATGCAGCCTTCTTCCTCCTCTCTGTGCCCCACTGCACCTTACCCAATGCCTTAGGGAGGAAAGGGCTCAAGCTGATGTTTTGATGGAGCTACCTATCCATTGTGGTCCCAAAGGCTGAGGGGGATCTGCAGTCCCCTTCAACCCCTGCAACGTCTGAGGATGATGGATCCCCGCAGTCACTTTTACCCTCTGCAGTATCCCAGGATCATAAAACCATAGAACAGTTTGGGTTGGAAAGGACCTTAAGATCATCCAGTTCCAACCCCCCTGCCATGGGCAGGGACACCTCACACTAAAGCATGGCACCCAAGGCTCTGTCCAGCCTGGCCTTGAACACTGCCAGGGATGGAGCATTCACATCTTCCCTGGGCAACCCATTCCAGTGCCTCACCACCCTCACAGTAAAGAACTTCCTCCTTATATCCAGTCTAAACTTCCCCTGTTCAAGTTTGAACCCATCACCCCTTGTCCTATCACTACAGTCCCTACTGAAGAGTCCCTCCCCAGCATCCCTATAGGCCCCCTTCAGATACTGGAAGGCTGCTATCAGGTCTCCACGCAGCCTTCTCTTCTCCAGGCTGAACAGCCCCAACTTTCTCAGCCTGTCTTCATACAGGAGGTGCTCCAGTCCCCTGATCACCCTCGTGGCCTCCTCTGGACTTGTTCCAACAGTTCCATGTCCTTTTTATGTTGAGGACACCAGAACTGCACACAATGCTCCAGGTGAGGTCTCACGAGAGCAGAGTAGAGGGGCAGGATCACCTCCTTCGACCTGCTAGTCACGCTCCTTTTGATGCAGCCCTGGATACAGTTGGCTTTCTGGGCTGCAAGTGCACACTGAAGCCTGATCATGTTCAGTTTCTCATCAACCAACACCCCCAAGTCCTTCTGCTGCTCTGAATCACATCTCTGCCTAACCTGTAGCTGTACCAGTCCCCTTCATCCTCTGCAGCATCCCAGGATGATGGATCCCAACAGACCATTCATCCTCTGCAGCACCCCAGGATGATGGATCCCAACAGTCCCCTTTACCCTCTGCAGCACCCCAGGATGATGGATCCCAACAGTCCCCTTTACCCTCTGCAGCACCCCAGGATGATGGATCCCAACAGCCCCCTTCACCCTCTGCAGCACCCCAGGATGATGGATCCCAACAGACCCATTCATCCTCTGCAGCATCCTTTGCACCTCTGGCACCAACCCTCCCACCTCAGTTTCCCCACCCGTATCCCGAGGGCTCTGCAGAGCTCCGGGCTCAGCGAGGTTTGAGTGGGGACACAAGGACCGGGACCCTTGTTCGGGGGTGCGGCTGGGCTGCTCCGGTCCTGCTGTGCCCCCCCGCTCCTCCCCGTCGGGGCCATTGACGGCCCCGGTGCCGCCATCCGCGGGCCGCCGCCGCCCTCTCGCGGTGCTCCCGGCCCCTCCAGCCCTGCGGCCCCTAAAACCCAAAGAGAGAGGGGCAGTGCCCCCCAAAACACCTGGGTCCCCACCCCAAAACCCAAGGCTGAGCCCCTTTGGGTGCAATTCAGCATCAGTGCAAATCAGCGCAAGTCAGTGCAAATCAGTGCAAACCACTGCAAGTCACTGCAAGTCCAGCACTGCTTCTCTGCCCCATGCCAGGAGAACACTGCGTGTGTCCCAATTACACCCTCCCAGTCCCTAACGCCTCTGGAATGGCCCCACAGGCCCCCCAACCGGAGCACTGACCTCCAGCACTGGCTTGGCACTATTGTGGATGGAGAGGATGTGTGTCACCCCGTTCCTCCGCAGGCTCTCATGGTCCTCAGAGTCTGGAAGTGGGAGAAGCACATGAGTTATCTGGGAGATCTGACGGACCAAGCACCCACCAGCACCCCACATCCATCATCCCAAGCCCCTTTGTCCCCCATTCCCACTGCTTTTCACTCTCAGGGGAAGGAGACCAAGCATCACGATGCCCCTCCTTCAAAGCAAAATTCCCCTTGGATGAACTGGATATTCAGCAGACTCCCCCCAAAACCAGATATTATGCTCTTGGAAAAGGCTGTTGTGTCCTCACTGTTGGAGAAAACACAAGCTTCCTGCTCCCTGCAGGGCCCAGCAAGAAAGCCAGGCGTTGTCCCACAGTAAATATTGTCTCAGCAAACACAGGGGAGGTTTCCAACGATGCCGGGGTTTCCCAGTACTCCAGCACTCCCTATGGATATCCATTTCCTGAGCTAGAGTGGCACAGGACCACTTGTGATTGGGATGGGGCTATCTGGGGGATTAGTATCTCTGGATAACGCTGAGGTCCTCAACAGGGAGCAGGCAGAGAGAGCACAGAGGGATTCCTCCAGCCCCATGGATCTCACAGCAACACAGAGGTGGGAACACAGGGAAACACAGGGAAAAGCACTCACCACGGATGTTCCCAAGATAAAGGCCTTTGACAACCTGGGAGGTGACAGAAAGGAGAGAGATTTAATGCAGTGCCAGGCACAGATTGCATCAGACATGGTGGGAGCATCGAACTGCATGCGTGGTACCAGCAGGACCAGAGCACCTGGCACCAACCCCCCCCAGGCAATGATAAACCAAGCACCTAATTAATGAATCACCTTCATTAATGAACAGCAAAGCTGATGCCCACTGAAACCACCATTCCAAACCTCTTTAGGAGCACAGAGCTCAGGAAACCTCAGCACATCAATGGAAGGGGCTCGCACAGGGTCCTGTTTTCCCATCAGAAAAGGGCTGAATCAAACAGCTCAGCCCATCCCAGCTCCTCCTTCAAGGTGGGGGTCCAGCAGGGACCCCCCCTCCCTATCTCCTGCAGGCAAACCAGCCCCGCTGCAGCTGGGATTTATTTATCTATTCTATAGCAACCACCTCTTGCAAACAGTTTCAAAGGTTGCCTCTGTCAGCGACGGATAAATAGGCAAAGGCACAGGCTATTTATAACACCTCTCTGGGCAGGATGCTGCAGTAAGTGCCATCAAGTATGTGGAGCTGGGCAATGACTCACTGCTGCAGCGTTATGGAGGAGAAAAAGGGGCAGCTCAGAGTATTTTTGGGCTGTAAGAGCCCACCAGAGCCATTTACCGAGGCATAGAAAGGAAGAGCTGACCTGTTTGCACCCATCTGGCAGAAGACCCTTGGTTTGAGAGGCTGTAGGAATGGCACTGGGTCACATCCAGCCACCCTCTAATTCAGCTGAACCCCAGCCCATCCATGGGGTGCAAACAGCAAATGCCTGTCACCCAGCATGGCACAAGCTGTTGCCAATAGAAGGGGGACACTGAACCCTTTAGCTCATCAAATCAAAGCAGCACAAACATGTCTGCACCAACCCATCCCCTGGCAAAGGCAGCCTGGGCTCCCCAAGTGGGGTCAGTGGCACCAGAGGGGCTGTAAAAGCCACTCTGTAGGTGAGGCTGCATGCACAGGGCATGAAATGCCAGTGTTAAACCACACCAGAGCCATGCAGAGAGAGTTTGCCCTGATCTGGTCTCACTGTTGTTGTCTCAGGGTCTAATTTTAAACTGAATAACGCACATACCGAACGGTTATTTAAGGACAGCAGCAGAAATCAATCCCCTCTGTCAGCCCTGGAGCTCAGCTGAGGAGCAAGCAGCAGCAAAACATCGCATTCCCCTTTGCTGTGTGTAGCTGCTGGGCACAAACGTGTCCCAGGGGTGGCAGGGGGAGGAAATTCCCCTGCAGGGACCCCATCAGCCCGGGGGATGCTAATGCAACCGCCTTACCACCCAAGGGACAAGCGTATAAAGCTGTACCAGTCTGGTACAGCTACAGCTGTACCGGTCCCCTTCATCCTCTGCAGCATCCCAGGATGGTGGATCCCAACAGTTCCCTTCACCCTCTGCAGCACCCCAGGATGATGGATCCCAACAGTCCCCTTCATCCCCTGCAGCATCCTTTGCACCTCCAGCACCCACAGGCACCCAGCAATCACCGTTTGCTTTCTTAGTTGCCTAAGTGCTTGGAGCTTCAAATGGGAATGAGAAAGGGAATATCCAAAGGGCTTTATTTAGAGCATAATGGATGACATGGTCTAAATGGAAGGTGGGCAGGGGGTTGGAACTGGATGAGCTTTAAGGTCTTTTCCAACCCAAACCATTCTATGATCATGGTGGCTCTGAACAAGCATCCCCCTGTGCTGCAGAAGGTCCTGCCTAAGGACAAGCTGGCCACCGTCCCGCTGGCCCCCAGTACCTTGGTCATTCCACTCCCCATGGTTTTCCTGTCCCCAGGATCAGGATTCAGGTGGCTCCTCAGTATCCAAGGCTATCTGCAAACAAACACCCCAAAATCACAGTCAGGACAGTGAGATCCATCACCTCCCAACAGTGCATCCCTCTGCCAAGAGCAGGAGGAAGGGGAACATGTGCCAGGAGAGGAGCATGCAGAGCCCTGGCAAACTCGGCTCACTCACAGGCCATAGGCTGCTCCAGCAGGTCCCTGCGCCGTGCTCTAGGGTGAAAGGGTTGGAGGAGAGTGGCTGCTGCCAGGCAGGGGAGGAGGAAATAAGGATCCAGGGCCATGGTGAGGCTCAGGTTTCTATCCTGGGCTCCATGAGGCTTTCACAACCCTTTAGGGAGAGTGAATGGGAGGTTGTTCCCGGCAGGAATAACTCCCTTGTCACAGAGATGCTTCTGGGCATCATTCTGGCATGCTACAGGCTGGTACAAGACCTGCACTCCATGGGATATCTCTCCCATTCATGCTAATTCATCCCAGCCACAGGAATGAGAGCAGAATGCAGAATAGGGAACTTACCTCAGAAATCAGAGCGTGGCACAAATAACCGGCAGCTAATGGAGCACTGGGGATAAATCCATCTCCCCCTCCCTGCAGGAATGGAGCTAAGAGGAGCTGTAAAGCAGCACTGCTATTCCAGCACATGCTTCAGAACATCCATTTCCAAAGCAGATCTGCCTAGCAGCTTGCTGGCCCCTTCCCAGCTCAGCGCCAGCAGCCTGCCAGAGGCACCAGCTATATGAAGAGCAGAGGAAAGCAAACCACAAGTGTAGCAAAAACCCCGCAGCCATCACCAGGCTGTGATTGTGTCATCCTTGTTACATCCTCCTCAGCGCCCCAGAGATAAGCACTTCACCTAAGGGATGTTTCAGATGTAGGAAAGGGAGCTCATGGCTTAATTCCCATCAAATCATCTCATCTTAAAAACCTCCATCTCTCTGGAAGGGAAAAGCTGGCCAGTCGCAGCACAGCAGGTCACCACATGCAGCTGAGGCCACCCCAGGGTTTCCACCTCAGCTGCTAAACATGCACATGGATTTAAAACCAATGCAGGAAGACAGCAAACTGAAGCTGAAGCTTGCTTTAGTCTTCAGAGGGGTGTTTTTAAGCTGACGGCAGAAGTTTGCCTTCAGAAAGACTAGCCAAAGGGAGAAAGTCAGCAGCTACAGACAGCAAAGCAAAGGCACCACCTTTCTTAGCTCAGGCCCTGGAAATACTAAGCCATGAACCAGAATGTGTCCAACCCACTGTTTAATAAAATTCCATATGCTCCCACTAAACACAGATATTTTCCCTCCCCACTCTGCAGTGATCCCCTCCAAGCACCATCACCTCACACATAAGGCAAGGTGTGGGGTCTAAACCTATTCTTGGCTTAACTAGATGTAGTAATTCCATCTCTTCCTCACATTCCCTTCACAAGGACAGGCAGACGGAGCAGAGCTGCCATCCACCACACCCCCTGCTCTCTTCGACTTGGCCTTTTCGAGCACTGACATGCTATTTTTGGAGTGGTTACGGGATGCAGAGTCTCTGCCGTGGCTGGGATCTGCTTACCTTACATGTAGCTCTGACCTCTGCACAGCAGGATGGCTGGCTGTACCCCAGAGACATTCCCTTGAACACACACCATCTATGATGAGATTACCCAGGAAAGCTCTGCCCCTCAGATTCCCATCACACCACACACATCCATACACCAATAAAAGGACACCTTCAAGTTCACCAGACATTTATTAGCCTCTATGTAGGTGGAGAGGTTGTTCCAGTACACAACAACGAGGTCACACATAGGTGATGGAATCATTTCATATTCAAGCAGAACAGGCTGTACTGAGTTGCCTTATTTCTTCCACTCGTTCTTCTCAAAATCCCACTGGGAAGAGATGCCTTCCACGGGATTAACCCTCATGTCCAACATTCTCTTCGTCTGCGCCGACACCCACTCATCGGAGAAGGTGTGCGGAATAGGGCCGTACACTGCAATTCAAAGGCAGGTGGAATCACATTACAATACGAAGCTGGGAACTGAAGTTTCACTAATGAAAAGCTTTTTCCCCCCAAAGCCACAGGTGCCGATCTCCCACACACCATCATCTCTTCAAACCTGCATTCCTTACATCCGAGTCCTGAAGCACTCGGCTCAGGTGGGATTCTCACATCGATTCCCTAGCTGTTTCCGTTCATCTCTAAAGGCTTGTACCAAGACAACAACCCTCTACTTTCACTGCAAGTAGATGAAGCCTCAGGACACAGAACAGCTCATTTAACTGCATGCTCTGCCTTGCGGCAGCTGGAAGGCTCCCCTGGGGGAGCAACGTTGGCTGGGAATGAAGCCAAATGTGGCAGAAACCCAAATGTTTACTACCAAAGCAGCAAGAAGCTTTTGCAACAGCAGGTTTCAGAGAAGGGAAGCTCTGGGATCAGCGGTATCACCGCTCTTTCCCCTCCTTTTCCTCCCACCAAAGCTCTCTCCACCACCTTCACCTCCCAGTGAGTGAGCTTCTTGAATACTCACACTACACCCCTGCTGATCTCCATAAAGAAGATCCAGAACTGAGTTTTCAGAGACTAACAAACAGCAAGTGCCAGGAGGGCACCACCATGGCTGATGTATACACCACAGACTCCCTGGAGTGGCTCACAGCAAATCTCTCATTTCCCATCACTGTTTTCCCCATCAAATATCAACTGATCTTGCTCTTCATTTAAGAGTTAACACCGTACGGTGTTTACTTACTGAAGTGTTTCTGCCAAATGAGGATCAAACCAGTTAAACCGAGAAAGAACAGCACTCCACCAACAACAGTCTTCCATTCGTTTGTTCCTTTCTTCATTTCTGCATAGGTCTCATTAAATTTGATACGATACACTGCAAAAAAAATACAAGTTAAAAGCATCAAACTATTCCTTTCCCTTCTGCTGTGACTTGCAGCCCACATGCCATGCTCCAGAAGGAGGTTACCAAAGCTTAAAGCCAAATCACTTCAACATCGAAAGTGATGTTAAAGAGCTTCTGAATTAGCTGGACTCTCCTGCACCAAAACCAAGGCCCTCGTGCCATGGCGTTGCTTCACCATCACCATATGACTCGCCCCCAGCAGGTTGATGTTTACCTCTATTTTAGAGGTTACTGTAAAGCTGCATTATCAGTCCAAAAAAGGAGGAGGAACAGAGCTCTTCTTCCTCCCCTCCAACTCCCAGCAGTTACTGCAACCAAACCTTCTGAGCACGAATCACTTCAACAGGAGCACTTGTATCTCAGAAGGTTCCTCTCACCTTTGTCAGCAAGGTCCAAATGAATTTGACATTCAGAACATCACACTTGGAGCGTACTTATGCATATTACAGACATTCCCAAAGGAGTTTTAAGCCTTCTACCTTTGACAGGAGCAGACACAGAATGTTCTCAAAGCGGGTTCTCACTGGCATACCATGATGTTAGTTTGAAAAGACAATTCAGTTTTATTTGCAAGTCAAAACACCTGCCTGGCACTTTAATCAGCCAAAATCTGGCAATGCTGAGGTCAGTGGTCATTAACATTCCAATCCCCAGGTTCATTTTTACTCAGCTGGACTAACTACTGCATATTGTTGTAGCGAGGAGATCTGGCTTGTTGAAAGTAGACAGGAATCAAGAAATATAATTATTATTTCCTAGAAAAAGAAGAAATTGCTGGACTTGACCTCAGGTACGTAACAGACACAACAGCAGGAATGTGTGACTTTGAAACAGCACCAAGGATCGCAGGAAGACCAAGCACTGACCTCTGCATGTGTAAGCACAAGCAGCTCCACTGGAATTAACAAAGCTCCTCATGGCAGAGCCATCAGGAGGCCCAGGGGTTAGTGGCTGCCCTACCAGGTGTCAGTAATTAACACACAACAGGTTAGATCACTCTATTGGTAGATGTAAGGTGACTTAAAGCCCCCATTACTCACGTTCAACTTTCTCATCAGCAGACAGAGCAGTCCAAGATGCCTTCTCCTTCTCTTTCAGAGCCTGCTGCTGAGCAGAGAGATCCCTCACAAAGGCCACTTCAGGCAGGGGAATATCACGGCGGTCAACATAGGCTGGGAGGCTGAAATCATCCGCTTTGACAACACCAGCTGCACAGGGGAACAGAAGAGACACACAGCTTCTGACTCCTGCACAAGCATCTCTTACTGCTTACAATACAAAAAAAAACCCAACAGCTCAGTCAAAAAAGTGATGTCAGCTAAAGAATCCAGGAAGGAGAAGACTTCCAGGTGAAGCATTTAAAATGGGTGCTATTTTAAGAGTGAAAGAATAAAGCAGAAGGGGAATATATAAAAAGGTTATACCCTAAATCACCTTATTAATCATAGAATCACAGACTTGTTTGGGTTGTAAGGAATATTAAAGCTCATCCAGTTCCAACCCTGTCCTCAGTTCAGCAACAGAAGTCATTTTTCTCCTTCTTAGTAGCTGGTGCAGTGGTGTGTTTTGGCTTTAGCCTGAGAACACCACTGATAACACCAATGTTTTAGTTGTTGCTATGTAATGCTTACCCAGATCAAGGACTTTTCAGTCTCATGCTCTGCCAGCGAGGAGGGGCACAAGAAGCTGGGAGGAAGCAGAGCCAGGGCACCTGACCCAAAATAACCAAAGGGGTATTCCATGCCACAGCATGTCATGCCCAGTATGGAAACTGGAGAGAGTCACCTGGGAGGCCCAGATCACTGCTCGGGTCAGGCTGGGTATCGATCAGCGGGTGGTGAGCAATTGTGTTGTGCATCCCCTGTGTTTGTTTTCCTTTTCCCCTTTCAGTTTTATATTCTCTGCCCTTGATATTACCTTTATCATTATTATTATTGGTGGTAGCAGTAGCTGTTTGTGTTATACCGTAGTTACTAGACTGTTCTTATCTCAGCCTGTGGGAGTTACACTCTTTCAATTCTCCTCCCTCTCCCTCCGGGAGTGAGGGGAGCAAGCAGCTGTGTGGCTGTGAGTTACCAGTTGGGCTTAAATCACGACAAACCACTTGGGCCACAGGGAGGGACCCCTTCCACTAGAGCAGCTTGCTCCAAGCCCGTGTCCAACCTGGCCTTGAACACTGCCAGGGATGAGGCAGCTGCGGCTTCTCTGGGCACCCTGTGCCAGCGCCTCAGCACCCTCACAGGGAAGAGCTTCTGCCTAAGAGCTCATCTCAGTCTCCCCTCTGGCAGGTTAAAGCCATTCCCCTTGGCCTGTCCCTACATCCCTTCTCCCAAGACACTCTCCAGATTTTCTCCCTTCCGGCACTGGTTGCTGCTCTAACATCTCCCCAGAGCCTTCTCCAGGCTGAACCAGCCCAGTCTCTCAGCCTGTTTCCATCTTCCATCCTGGTTTTTGCCTAGCCCTCAACCTTGCCTGCACCTCCACAATGCCATCTGCTGGCACAGCCTGCTCAGCTCTACTGCCACCAGCCCCACCATCCCTCCTCTATCTCAACAAAAAGCAGCAGCTTTTTGTGTTCTTCCTCTAAACTGCTCCTCCCATTACCCTCACTAAAATACCAAAGCAGTATTCGGTATTTATACAATACCGCCTACCATGTCCATGAGCTCTCAAGCAGATGGAGGTGGAAATGGCTCTCTTCCCAATAAGGTTGAATGCCCTGGAAGCCAACATCCTGTCAGCACAAAACAGCAGTAGGTAAGTCAAGGTGAGGCAAAGACATCAAATGCACAAAGGTGAAATAACGCCGTTTTCCACGAGACTATAAAATAGCCAGACCAGAGGCTTCCTGTCCTTCCAGTACTCGGTTTTCAGGGTCATTCCCTTACCTAAGTGACTGGGATTAAACCTTCCTCTCCCTGTTCCAGTGCCAGCCCTTGTTTAAGTCGGCCCCTCTAAACGCTTTCACCCGGTAACAAATCGTTACTTGGCACAACCCAGGAGCTCGAAACGAGAATCTACACGCACCTCGCATTCACTAAACGCATCCCGCATCCGTTAAACGGCTCAGCACCGCCCAACGTTGGCGCGCCCGCACAAGGACACACGCCCCGCTAACGGTGTATGCCGCAGACCGGCACCGGCGCTGCAGGACACGGTTCTATCACTCCCCCACAACCCCCCAACGCTATCACGATAACGCCCGACACAACGCGACAGCAGAGACACACCGACGCGGGGCCGCGCTGAGGGGCCTTCAAGCGGGGGAGGAGACCGCAGCGCGCAGCGCTCCCCCCATACCCCCCATCCAACCACAACCCCCCCGGGGCGAGGGGGAGCCGCGGCGCGTCCCCGCTGTGCCCCAGTCCCCCCCCTTGTCCCCGGTGTCCCCCCCGTTAGCCCCGGGGCCCGTCGCGGCCCGACGACCTGACACCGTCCTCTACGCCGCGCTGCGACGGAAGAGCCGCCGAACCGGAAGCGCGGCCCCTTCCGAGGGGCTGATGGGATAGCGGCGGACTGTCTGCCTCGCTTTTACGACAGTGCTCGGCGGTGTTTGGCGACGCTTTGCGGCAAGCGAGAGAGCTGAGGGGAGGTGGCGGAGCCGGTGTCGGTACCGGGGCCGGTGTCGCGGCAGGATGAAGCTGACCACGCAGGCCTACTGTAAGATGGTGCTGCACAGCGCCAAGTACCCGCACTGCGCCGTGAACGGGCTGCTGGTGGCCGAGCGGCCCTCGGGAGCCCCGCGCCGAGAGCAGGCCGGGCCCCCTTCGCTCTTCGTGGACTGCATCCCTCTCTTCCACGGCACCCTGGCGCTGGCGCCCATGTTGGAGGTGGCACTCACGCTGGTAAGGGGCCAAGCTTGGGGGCTGTGGGGTGGTGGACACGGGAGGGATGGCTGCCAGGGCCTGGCTGAGCTTGGGGTGAGGAGAGGCTGGTGTTGAGGTGCCTGGGGTGGTTCTGGTATAGGGAGCAGAGTTTGCCTAAAGTGGGGAAACCCCGAGGCCTGTCCACTGGGGAAATAGCAGTTACAGAGCCCTTTAGTTTTGTCTAATTTCCTTTTAAGTGCAGGGAAGCTGCTATTTATATTGGTGTTATTATTCCCTGAGTAACTCCCAGAGGACATTCCCTTGTTCTACAGCAGAAAGAGCGTATCCCAGTTTACCTTTAAGGCATCTCAAAGCAGTGTCAGCTGGTTAGAAAAGGGTACTCTTTGATTGGAAAAGGGCACTCTGAGTACAGACACAAGTATCTCTTGCATCTGAGTAGCTCCTGTTGTCAGTGACATGGACAGTGGGATTGAGGACACCCTCAGCAAGTTTAACAACACCAAGCTGCGTGGTGCAGTCAGGACACTGGAGGGAAGGGATGCCATCCAGAGGGACCTGGACAGGCTCGAGAGGTGGGCCAATGCCAACCTCATGTGAAGTTCAATAAGACCAAGTGCAAGGTCCTACACCTGGGTCATGGTGATCCCAAGTACAAATACAGATGCAGAGTGGGTTGTGAGCCTCCCTGAGGAGAAGGGCTTGAGGGTGTTGGTTGATTAGAAGCTCAGCATGAGCCAACAGTGTGCACTTACAGCCCAAAAAGCCAGCTGTCTGCTGGGCTGCACCCCCAGAGCGTGAGCAGCAGCTGAGGAAGGGGTTTCTCCCCCTCTGCTGCCCTCTGAGGAGACACTGCCTGCAGCCCTGATCCAGATCTAGGGCAACAGCACAAGAGGGACGTGGAGCTGTTGGAGTGAGGCCAGAGGAGGCCATGGAGATGCTGCAAGGATTGGAACACCTCTGCTCTGGAGCCAGGCTGAGAGAGCTGGTCTCGGTCAGCCTGGAGAAGAGAAGGTTCCTGAAGGGGAGACCTTAGAGCAGCTCCAGTGCTTAAAAAGAGGAGAAACCTGGAGAGGGGCTTTGGACAAAGGCCTGTAGGGGCAGGCCAAGGGGAATGGCTTGAACCTGCCTGTGGGGAGACCGAGATGAGCTCTTAGGCAGAAGCTCTTCCCTGTGAGGGTACTGAGGCGCTGGTACAGGGTGTCCAGAGAAGCTGTGGCTGCCCCATCCCTGGCAGTGTTCAAGGCCAGGTTGGACACAGGGGCTTGGAGCAAGCTGCTCTAGTGGAAGGGGTCCCTGCCCAGGCAGGGGTTGGAACTGGATGAGCTTTAAGGTCCCTTCCGACCCAAACCATTCAACAATAAGTATGTATTTCTTAATTCATTTTGTTGTACTTTCCCCATTTATGGAAGCTATTAGCCTAATTAGGAAGAAAGAATAATGTCTCTTCATACTGCAGGTCTTGTTTGTGTGTGAAATCTCACTTAGTATCTTGCCAGCTTGCTGTCAGTCCATTAACCATGGGGTAGCTAGGGGCAGCCAAGCACTCCTGGTTTGTATCCCGCACCTTGCCCACTGCTGTGAAAGGGCCTTACAGTGAGTCATCATGGGATAATCCATTTCCCCCCTCTCACATCGTACAAGCAGGATGAGAGTGATGTCAGGAATGCAGGACCAGCACTTTCCCATCTCAACTCCCTGTTCAGGCAGAGCAGGAGCCACCCTGCACTGGGCCACAGCTCCATTCCACCAGGCATCTTGGGAGAGTCCTCAAACCAGAAGGAATGGAATGGGGAGCAAAACATGCTTGGATATATTGTAATAGGGAGTCGGCGTGGATTGGGGCAAATCTGGAGGCAAAGAAGTGCTTTGGCACCTTCACTGTAGGCATAAAGTGAGATCTGGGTGTGATTTGAGCTCTGGACTTTTCTATCCATTTTGAGACTTGTCATTCTTATCCGGAGAAAATCTGTCCCTTTTTTATACCTTGAAAAGTAACTAATTCCTGATCCTTCTAGACTTCTTGTCCTGAATGTTCCCCTCAGTTTAATAGATAGCCTAATGAAGAAAACATATTTGCTCATAAATAATTTCCAGTTTTCTGTAGTTGAGATGGTGCCATGGGAATGTAGAGATCATTCCAAAGCCTGGAAATGACGATGTGCAGCCAGAGGCGTAGGAACAGGAGCTGAGCCCAAGCCCTGGCCTGTGCCCTTGTGAAGCACACAATATTTGTCAGTCTTAAACACATTTACACCAGTGTAACAGTGTAGGAGTAACACTGTGAATGTAATCATTTCCTGCTTATGGTTTTCCTCATGGTACAGCCTGGGAAAATGTAATAATCCTGTTTAGAATTGCTTTAATGTAGGCAGGGCTTGACTTTACCTTTTGGAACAGCAGTAATTTGTTTTTCCTGTGGGAATGAGTGGAAGTTGCTAGTGAAGTATAAAATAACATGCATAATAAAGTATGTGTAGGATTTGTCTTTAAATAGAGATGTTTTTCTGTGGTTAGTTGCAGTGAATTTTCATGAATTTTAGGCTTTTGGTGTAGTTTTCTAGTGTGAATCTTGCTCCAGGATCAGATTATTAGGAAATAAATCCTCTTTCTTGAAATATCTGAAGTATCTTACCATATCTACAGTAAGCAGATCGTTATGGAACCAAAGAAACGCTAGTGGCTTATACATTTGCTCTTGGGTTTTAATACAAAAAGCCGAAGATGGGAAACCCCTGGCATTTCCCACATTAATTAGGACTTGCAGAGGGCTTTGCAATCACATTTGATGACTCCTGTGATGCTTGGCAGCTTTAAAACTCTCTGCTCAACAAGAGCCTGGGGCCTTTTGCTCCCGTTCTTTGTTTAAACAGAGGCAAAGGTGTCAGTAAATACTGGCTCGGCAGCTAAGAGAATTGGGTTTTATTGTTGTAGGGTTGAAGAGGAGAGTGTTCTGTACCACATAACACATGGTTACTGAATAAATCGGTGAGATTAGCATTGAAACTGAGAGTTTGTAACAAAGCACTTCTGTTTCTAAAGGATTTTACAGATTTGGCAGGTTTTGATGTGATCTGTCTCTCTTCAGTTCAATTACTGCTGTTTCTTGGTCAGCCTGTGGTCTGTGTGAGGGTTTTATAGAACCAGCTCCTCGAGCTGCACCTCCTCATCTCACCTGAATTATCCCAGAACATTAAATGGGAGCAGTAGTCTCCAGATTTAGCCCGAAAATATGCTTGTCCACGTGGTAACTCCTAAAAATTGTGAGGAGCAGTTAGGTACAAGGAATCCACAAAATTAGATGTTGTTAAACACGCAGCAGCACCTGATGGTTTGTAGCTCTGAAGAAGAGAGCAGAAGCGTGTGCATTTAATTTGCACTTTGGCTCATCAGTTTGAAATCCCTTTTGAAAACGGAGTCATTAAAGAAAAAGTGAATTAAGTTTCACATGGGGGGGGGGGGGTAGTTGTTTTTGTGCTTTTGAATTTCTCAGCTAATTGATGTGGGTTTGCAGCCATATTCTTCTCAAAAAGAGCACAAACAGCACCACACTGAGCAGCACTTCCCGTGGCCAGCTTCCCAGTGCTTGGACCCATGGTCAGAAGGGTCGTAGGTTACAGCCTTTCCCCTCCCGGGGCTCTCCAGGCCCTCCTACACACGCTTTAGTGGCTGCAGGAAACCCAGGGGCAGGCTGCTTTTGACACATGCCGTATGGAAGCGAGATACAGTTTATCTCCCGCTGGCTTGTCCTTGGCAGGGCTGGGCATGACTAAAAATATCAGGGGTAATTGCTGCTGAGGCTACATGTGGCGGCAGGGCTGTGGTTAGAGAGTGTTTGGAAAGTGCATGTGGAAACTGCTTGAATTCCAAAAAGATGGGTTTTTCCTGAGTTATTTTTTTAACAGAGGCAGTTTTTAATTGCCACTCAGGGAACAGAGAGTTTAAAAATCGTCCTCTCTTTCATTGTTTTAAGTCATTTTTCAGTACACAACAAAAATTGATTTAGAACTAAGGTTTTTAATTTTTAAATTGATTGACTTCTTTTTTTTTTATTATTAATTTCAGTGTCTTCGCTTCTGGCTTTAATGCCAAGCTTTCAAGCCACTGACAATTAAAACCATAGTCCTAAACCCTCAAAATGGGTTTGTAATTGAAACAGCAGATGGCCTTCAGGTATAGGAGGGCTACACAGCTCCTCTTTTATCACGTAAATCCATGTCATCCCTTTGTAGGGGCAGGATTATTTCACATGGCTTTGTTTGTTTATGCAGTCTAATACTATAATTACTGCTAAAAATGAGGTTGATTTGACTTACAGGATGCGACAGGTCAGCATCAGTTATTTTTGGACTCCATTTTAATATAGCTGTGGAGGTTTTCTTGATGCATGCTCTCTAGGGACTGCAAAAGAAAATTCTAGGTGCTTTCTCCACTTCTGTCTTTCAGGGCTTTGTATTATGCTGACTTGATATCCTCAATTATAAGGAGAAACATCATATATATAAGTATTTTAAAGAAAGACGGACTCAGCAGGAAGAATTCAGATCCAGCAAGAACCAGAAAGAGCAGCAGCGTGTGCATGCTGAGCCTGCACTTAATAAAGCCCCAAAACTACATAAAGTTTTGTACTTGTGTAAATCAAAAGTTACATCAGTCGTGTGCAAAGAAGTGCTTACATTTAGCAGGTGTTAAATAAGGAGGAACTCTCAAAGAAAAACAGTTTTACCACAAAAGCCTTTTTTGTAATGGGGTGGGTTGAAAAAATGGGACAAACTTTTTCTGCCTCACACCTTTCACTTCAAGCTTTGTTTTCTAATGAAGGTAAAAAAGGTTACATTCACCCTAGAAGTACTACATTATTATACTACATAATACTGCATAGAAATAAAGTCAACAATCTCTTTTTGAATGACAGAACAGTCACACATCCACATGGTGAATGTTTTCTAGAGTCTACTGAATAAACAGCAACCAAGGGCAATAGGTAAGACCAAGACTCCTTTCCCAGGCAGCATTGCAGAAGTTAATAGTCCTGTCATTAAAATTTAGGCCAGGCTTTGACTGAGGTAACTTCTTGCTCTTTTGCTCCATTTAGTTAATGTTTTCCACAATTCTCTTAAATGTTCGGCTTGATTTCTCTGTTCTAGTTAAATTAGCCAAACTGTGTGAGTCTACACATAAATACATATAAATATGTATATATTTAAAGAAGCAATTGGCAAAGATACCATAATGCTTCAATTACTATTCCATTTGCAGGGCAAACATGAGATTTCCTTAGTTCTGTGGGGGGTTTCTTCTTTATTTTTCCTGGTCTTACTTGTTCCAATTACTTTTTCAGATTGACTCTTGGTGCAAAGAGAATAGCTACGTGATAGCTGGATATTACCAGGCAAACGAACGCGTGAAAGATGCCAGGTGTGTTGGTGCAATATTTCCTTCTGTTTGCTCTTTTATGTTGTACTTTGTACTCTGCCAGCAAAAATCATCGACATAAATCATGCGTGTTGATTAACTTTGACAACTGTCATCTGCTTTCACATTGTCTTCTTGGAGCCTGGTGGGTATGGCCTTTGTTCAGGTGCAGAAACCCCAGTCTTTCCAGAACCACTCCTCTTCAGTGGATACTAAAAAAGGCCAGTCTTTGAATGACTGCCAGCCAGTTTAATTGCAGTTGTCAGGGAAATAGCCAAATTTTGCAGGCATGTTTGCTTGTTCAGTACAGATCTTGTAGACTCGACTGACTCCAAGTATCTTTGAAAGTCTTTCAGAAGTGACCTAATTCTTGTTAAACTAATAGTCTGCAAGTTTTATTGAAGCATTTTCTTACATGGTGACAGGACGCTCTCAAAATGGAAGGTGATGTCAGTCACACAGCAGTATCTCTTTTCACTTATTTTCCCCACAATTAGTCATTTTTTTTTTCCCTCTTAAGTAATGCAGATTACTCAATAAGCAATAAAGGGGCCTTTCTGTGGAGCCACAACAGTTTTGGATATGTGTGTCCAATATTGTCCCCTCTGTCTATTAGACAAATCCAGTTTCAGGACTAATGAGAGGACATCACACTTGCATTTAAAATAAATATGAACAGCTTGTTTAAAGTGTTATGCTATGTTGTTAATGTATATCCTTCAGTCTCAAGTATGTTATTTAAGTAATCCTTGTGACTGCTAAGGTGTCTAACAGGGATAAGAGCATTATTTATCCTTTCCTTACAAGGGAAATAATTCTGCTAGGGGCATTTTTAAGGAGAAGGTACAGTTTGCCTGTTCTATTTGAGGTTTGAAAGAATATCATAGGCTTGGTTGGGGTTTTCTTTGAATTCTGATTTCATTTCTGAAGATAACTGGCACCACATAGAGATTGACATTCTTTGAAATGGGATAAAGGTTTTTCTTTAAAAGATTATCTGATTTTGGTAGAGGAGCTGGGCAGCGCGTGGGTTCAAATGCAGACTGGGGAGCAAACTTGGTTTCTTTTTTAAATACCTCTCTGGACAAAGGTGCCTGCAGTCTTTGGTCTGGTGGAAGAAAGTAGGGGGCCACAAAACATTGATTCAGTGAGCGTTTTGCCATTCCAAACCCCATTGCCTAAGTGTAGCTGAGATCCAGATCAGGTGCTGAAGAGGGGAGCTGGGGCTTTCTTGGCTTTCTGACTTCACTCAAGTGTAGCATTAGCTTAATATCTGGTTCCTGTTTGTAAGCACACAGTGTAATTTTCACATCTTTTTAAGCATATTTCCTGCTGGTTTCAGCTGAAATGTCTTGCTTCACCTAACACAGTTGCTTCTATCTTCTGTTGCAGCCCAAACCAGGTTGCAGAAAAGGTGGCCTCCAGAATTGCAGAGGGCTTTAATGATACAGCACTCATAATGGTAAATTATTTCAATCCCTCCCACCTCTTTCTGTGTGGTTAATGTTATGACTGTGGTGTTGGACTAACCATTTATACACTAGTCTCTGAGTCCTTTAATAGTGAAGTAACTAATTTTCTCTTTTCCTCCAAATGCTCTGGGGAGGAGATGCAGTGACCTGTAGCCGGTGCAGTTCTTAGTATGTCTACAAAGAAACTATGGTTACCTTACTGCCACCTAAAAGGAAGTGGAGGCTTTCTCTGCTTGCAAGGCTAGAGTGAAGACAGTGTGTTCATTAATTCGGACCCCCTTCTGTGACTTAAACTCTTGCTTAACTCTTGTAAGACTCGGAATGCTTTGCCTCCTTGCTGCAGTGACAAAAGGTTTTGGCAGTTTAAGTTTGAAATTCAGCTCATTTGAAGGCAGCAGATCAGATGGGTTAGTGTAAGGTGCTCTGTTAGTAAAAACTGACTGGGTTTTATTTCATCTCTTTACTTGAGATCTTGAGGAGGAGACTAAAGTGGTGTTTTACTGTGCGCAACAGGTCGATAACACCAAGTTTACGATGGAGTGTGTAGAGCCTGCCATTCACGTATATGAGCTTCACGAGAACAAGTGGAGGTGCAAGGACCCGCATGTGTGAGTAAACTTCAGAGTTTATTTGTGTTTGGGTAGTAAGGAAGAGCAGGTTGCCCGGTTAAGGGCAAAGCATTGATTGTAGTTGAGAGACACTAAGGGCGGTGGGTGTAGCTGACAGTGATTTTTAAAGCTGTTTTTGCTGTAGTGACAGAGAACTGGCTTCTGCAGCCAGGCAGAATGACCTAACTGCAGAGAGCGTGGCTTAATTTCCAGAGTGGAGATTTTCCTGGTGATTACTATTTATTCCTGGTTATTTTACATCCTAGTGATTTTTGTGAAGATTGGACCGAAGCCCAGAGAATCGCTGCATCTCTCTTGGACAGCAAGTCCTACGAGACACTGGTAGATTTCGATAATCACCTGGATGATATCCGGAATGACTGGACAAACCCAGAGATCAACAAAGCTGTCCTTCACCTGTGCTAGAGGGGTTTCTACTGACTAACTTACAGGCATTCCCACTCTGTACTGAAGAGAGAAAAATGCTATTTTTAAATGTAAATAGAATAATACTCAGTACCCTGTGTGGAAACCTGATTAAAAAGCAGTGGCATGTCACATTGCAGGGTGATGTGTCCATAAGCTGTTAAATCCTTTTTGCAAGATTCCTTGAAGAACTGCAAACTGTCAGTTACTGCTGTCCTTATGGATGCCTTCCCAGTTGTAGTGAATGTTGCTATTCCTTCAAAACCAAAACTACTACTGCTTGTCCCTACTGTTCATAATACAGAGTTTTGACTAAGCTTTTCTAATCTGTAGAGAGGTTACTTTTCAATGATTTATAGAAATACCTTCCAAGGAAAATTAGTCCTGTCCTCAGATGGGAAAATTTAAGGTCAGATATGTAAGGTTAACGGTTGGAAATGTAGTTCTTTTTGACACAGTAAAATGCAAAATGCTGAGGACAACATGCCATGCTCATGTGTTAACTGTTTTGCAGTGGTTTAGCATGGCACAGCTACTACCAAGAATGTGTTAAAGCAGCATTCCCAAACACTATGGTGATTCCTGCTCTCCGTGGGCATACAGCCACAGATATTGCTTGAATATGTTAAACCCAAGGTAGAAACCAAATGTTAACCTAGTGATGCGTAAAAAGGACTGGAAGTGCACTAATGAGTTCTGAACCAGTTTGAATCTACAAAAGAAGAGTGAAATACCTTATTAATTGTATGCAGTCGTGTTAGGGTTTATAAGCAGATCTCATTTTCAGATGGTTCATTTGTTGTCCATTTAAGTAGGTCTAAATTGTGTCCCTCCGAGTTGAAGGCAAGTGATCTAAATACATTGAATTAAGGAGCCTAGATACAGTCTCGTTCAGCTTCTGCCTGTCTCTCTAATTAATGCTTGTTTTATACAAAAAAGTTTAATGAAGCTTTATATCAGACTGGCACACTTCCTGTTGCCTTACTGTTCATCGTTGTTTGTCAAACTAGTTAAACGTAAGCCCAACCTGCATCAGTTTCTCTGGGTTTCCTTCTCTTCCTACCCAAAAGTGGAAGATCCAAATGATCTGCCTGTCTCCAAGTTCCTGCCTCTTCCTTGGTGTTCTGATTTTGAAACGTGAGGGGTGGGATTGTCAAAACCTCTTGGTCTACTTCTGCTTCTACTTAAATAAGCACAAGTTTTACTCTTGGTCTTAGTGAGAGGTAAGGTGTAAGGATAAAATCCTGTTCTGAAGCAGTGAATAGAATCAGGATGCTTCCATCTAGGTCCTGCTGTGGTGTTCCCTGCAGTTCTGATTCCATAAAACTGGGAGGTGAGATGTGAGGTTCGGCTCCATATCCAGTGAGGAAGTGAAGAGTTGAACAGTTGGGTTTGTCTCCCTAAGGTGTGTTAACAAAAGGGACTGGCAGTTAGTCAGCAGCTTTTCCTAAGCTTAAGTCAGATATGGTTGTGGGAAGGGAAAATGTTTTCACCTGTTGAACAAGAACATATATCTAGCTCACAAACAGTGAGATAAACACATTCCAGTGGCTATTTTCACTGCACGTCCATGGCTGTATGAAAAGATACCCTGGGAACAAGAATGCTCTGAAATGTATGTTTGGCTCTGGCTCTGCAGGCAGAGGACTGTTGGCTTACTTTGTACAAACACCTCCTGAAATCTAACCTATTGTTCCAGAGGTAGATGTTATCTTAGGGAGATGCAGTACATTAGTTATGGGAGATTGTCAGTCAGCACTGCTATATAACCTGTTATGTCTCCTGAGCCACAGGAATTGTATTTCTTTGTAACTCCATGTCATATTCTGTCTTTGATCATATATATGCTAATACAGTTTAAATCTTGCCTTTCTCCCCCGAAATGTATATCATCACTCTGTAACCTGATGGAAACACTCCCTGTGACTAACAATGAGACATGTTTCTGGAAGAGGAGCAGTTTTTAGTGCTTTGTCTTTTCCCTTTCTTTATCTTCTGCTTGCTTTTCAATGAGGTCCTTTGAGTGTTTTGCCACCAGTAGAAGCCCAGGCTGGCTTTAAGTAAAAAGGACAAGCTCTGCAATGCTCAGATCTTATCTCACCTGTCCTATTTGCATTGAAGGCAGGACAAAAGGCAGCAGTTTCATAAAGCCAGGCAGCCCGCAGCCACCATGGCTCTTGTGAAAGAATGAGGAAGCTGCAGGCTGTGTTCCCCTTTCCTGCTGATGTACCAAACCTACCTGCAGGAGCAAATGCTGGTTTCCTGGCTGCCCGATCAATTGGATTCATCAGAGCTCAAGGTAACTCCCTTTAAACCTTCGGGGGGGGGGAAGAAATCTTAGGGCCGGCATCTGTGTCTCCATTGCTGGAGCCCTTGTGATACCTGGGAAGACAGCACAGGGAATGGGTGTCCTACGCTTTTTTGTTTGTTTGTTAGCAATTAATGACATGAAGCATTAATTGTTTTTTCCCCCTTATTCACCAAGATTTGGAAATTTGGCATTTGCCTACCCAGACATTTAAATCCCAGCATTTTACCTCATCCGCAGGACTTCAAGCACTTGGAAATGCAAAATGTGGGATTCTTTTCTTTCCACTCTCAACCCTAATATTTCAAAACAGTGATAAAGAGACCCCACAAGTATCTGAAAATACCAGTTCAAAGTGCTTGGGTTCGAGTGGGAGGACGCACTACTCTTTGCTGGGCTCACATGAGTGCTTGCCTCGAATCCTTTAGTCACAAGGGGGAGGACAAAGAGCCTTGAGTTTACATTGCTCAAACATCCATTCTGTTTGAAATCGAGGACCAGAATGACCTGAGACCCAGCAAGCCCCAGGTAACCTGTGGCACTTCCAACAGTGCCAGAAACTCCATATACCCATCCAGCTTGAGAAACACGGAAGGGAACAGTTTGGGAGGGGCTGTAGGCTGTAGGGGTTGTTTTCACCGAGAAGTGGGACGACCCTAAAATTGTTTGGAGAATTAGGGCTAGATGCACAGGGGAAGTGGTTTCTGCTCCTAGCTTATGGAGCATCCTGAATGGGAAGAGCAGATGGGTGGCAAGAGCCAAGGGGTGTCTATTCCGCTGTTCTTAGGGGTGCTCACAAGCAAGGTACCTGTTCCCAGGGAATGCACTGGTATAATTTTCTCTCTGAGCTCGTTGATGTGTGTATGAATGAAGATTTTAGGGGGTTTTCCTGCATTCAGGAAGTGAAGCAGTGTGCTGCTGGGGTTTTCCTCCGTTGTCCCTCCCATCTGCCAGCTGAGCTGTTCACAGGATGTTCCCTAGTCTTTGTCAGTGTGAAACAAGCAAAGACCTACCACTTAACCTCCTCCAGCTCATTAGAGCTCATGGGAGGATGGAACTGGATGATATTAAGGTCCTTTCCAACCCAAACCATTCTGTGGTTCTGTGTGGGTGTGGGAAGCAGACGAGCAGGATGAAGGAGCCACCACCTCTTCACCCAGCACAGCTGGAGCAGGGGGCAGACAGATGTGCAGAGCCCATCTCCAGCACTGTGATGTGCCCTGTGAGACAGCCCCCTGCCCCCAAGAATTCCTCACTGAAGTGGAGGAGTGGTGACAGTGACAGATGCAGGAAGTAATCCCGGGTCTCTCTGCTCCCTGGCTCGAGGCCTAATCGCTGCACTCCAGTGCTGCTGCTATTTGTAAAACGTCTCAAGATGCTCCTCGGTGGAGGGCATTGCTGATAGGAAAGAGCACGTGAATGCTAATGGAGGAGGCTGTTAATGGGGTGGACTTGCGGTTGACTGCAGCTTGGAAACTGGCCTCAAGGGGAAATGTGCTCAGCGTGCATTTGTGAGCTCTGCTTCTCCATTGTGTTTTAATTCAGCTCCTGGAACGCAGCTCGGTTGCCCACTGTGTCCGGTAGGAGCTGGGGTGTGTTGAGCTGACCAGGCTGCTTCCTTCCCATCCATCCCAGTCTCTGTTATTCCCATCTTGAGTTAAACATCTCCACACATCACACTCCTGCGCCGCAAACTCCTCTTTTGCTTCACCAGTCGCCCTGCAACCAGTTCTCCCGCATCAGGAAGCGACCTCACTGAGCCCAAGTATCTGCTGAAGTCTTGATCGATCTATTCTCCTCCTTCCTGTCGCTTTTAGACCACATTTTCACCCAGCCTCCTCATCCCAAAGTGCACCCTGGCTGCATATATCCCTTTGGGTTTCAGCTGGGCAGCAGACACGGATCCGGAGAGGACGGAGTCAGTTTGCTGTTCCCATAAAGGGACCGGTGAAAGCGGTCCGTGATCCAGGCAGCCTGCTGGAGCCATGCTGAGGGAGACAGGGAATGCTGCTCTTAAGAACACCCGGTAGGTGGGCTGGGGGTAACGGGTAGCTCCGTGAGTGCTTCCAGGCAGCGCCGCACCGGCTGCAGCGTGGCGGCACTTTAGCTGGATGCGGGCAGGATCGGTGCCAGGCATGTCCTGCTCTGCGCAGCATCAGCCCACGAGGGCCAAGAGAAACAGCGCATCCCTTCCTAGAAATGCGCTCTGGAGCTTAAAAGATGCACCTAATTGAAAAACTGTACTGGGGTTGTACCAGGGGATAAAAGGGGAAAGCTGGGCTGAGATTAACCTGGAGCTCAGCGAGCTGAGAAGCACAGAAGCCACGGCCAGGTCCCTAAGCCAATTCCCAGCCACAGCCTCCCAGATCCATGCCGGGCAGGGAGGTGGTTTTCTCTGGATGCAGGTCTGGCAGGAGAGCCCGGCACACTCCGGTTTTGTGCTTCAGGTATGTGCTCCCTTCCTGCTTCGCTTCCTACTCCCTGTCACAGCAGCTCTTGCCTCGCTCGTGGGGCTGCTGACACAGCCCGATGGATTCTCTTTGGGGGTGTTTTCCAGCACAGTTCCTGCTGGTTTTCGCTCTCCCGGTCCTGCCAAGAGCCTGTGCTTGGGAAATGCTGGAGCTGCTCCAGTTTCCCCACAGCCTGCATCTTCAGCTGCTTCCTCGTGACATCCTCCTCCCTTCCCACGCCTGGCAGCCCCTCCGGGTACCACTTGCCTGTCCTGGATGGCAGTGGAGCTCCGTGCAGGGTTGGGAGGGAGTTCCTTTGCCTCTCCCAGCACCCACTGCCTTGTTGTCACCTCTGGTTTCCACAAGGCCTATCAGTGGCCCTGCAGCCCCCTTTTCAGGGTGATTTCTAAGCCAGGATGGGACTGGAAAACACCCAGTGCAGAAGTGGGGAGCAGTGGCCTCATTGTGCTGTGAGCACGCAGCCAGGCTGACGTGTCACCTGCGTGAGCAGACCCTGGGACTCTGTGACCCAGAAAGCCTCTTCCCCTCCCTCCTTTCTAACACAAGCCCAGCTGGTGTGTGCAGGAGCAGCTCCTTTGGAGGCAGCCAACAGAGCAGCTCCGGTGCTCTCCAGCCAAAGCTTGTCTTGAGGCCAGTGTTTGCAAAACACATCCCTTTCCCTGTGGTTCTGCTGGTGTCTGGGAAGCCGTGAGCTCACTCTTCCCCTTTCAGTGAAGTCGCGAGCTGCCCTCCATCCTCACCCCATCACCACTGCTTCAGCCTCATACACCAGGGCAGGAAGGGACTTGAGGGCTGGGAAGCACTGACCCTGGGAGAACTGGGAGCCAGTCACCAAAGGACAGTGCGGGGCTGGAGGGACAAGCCTTGCCCAGAGTGAAGGTGGCTCCCTACTGACCCTCCAAGGAAGCTTTATGAACCCATCCTCTTCCTCCTTGTGGCCAGCTGGCTCTTGGTGGTGTTTGGCCAGTGACCCCAATGTGATGCTCAGCAATCCCCTGGTAAGGATGTGAATCAGAGGCAGGGCTGTCTACCATAGAAAGGGGATGTCTGACACATTGTGATGTGCCTGTACTTGTGGCTCAGATCTGCCTGGTGTTGGTCGACTGCTAGCAAACAGGGCTCCATAGTGGGGGGGTCCTGGGCCACAGCTTGTCACCTTGAGGTGTCCAAACCTCATGTTATGTACATGCCCAAGGGTGTCTTTGCTTCCCAGCCCATGGAGAGGACAGGAAGGGGTGTGTGATGCTGTGCTTGTGCCTATCCCTGTCACCACACCGTGTTGCAGCCCGCAGAGCTAACCACAGTTATTTTAGCGGGCTGATGTTTGTGTTTACCTCCCCTGCTGCAGCAAGACATCTCTTTTGGTTGCTAATGGTTTCAGCAACAACTGCTCCTCCAGGTCAGGCTAATTCCAGCCCTCCTGTGTTTTGGAGCCTTTTGTTCTCACCCAAAAGCAGTAAACAGGTCGGTTTGGAGAGAGGCATCGAAATAGCTCATATGGAGGGGAGATTTCTGCTGCTCAGACTGGGTTTGTGCTGGTGGTGAGGGGTCCCTGGCCCCATGGGATGCTGCATGCTGTTGGGATGGGATTTGGGAAGATCAGGCTTGCCAGGCTCTGTCTTGGACTTTGTCCTTTAGCTGTTTGCAGCAGAACAGGCAAAACAAAGCAACACTTAAACCAATTTGTTTGTTTTCTGGGGCGGAACTGGAGCCTCAGGTTGCAAGCATTTCTGCATCTAGGACCTGGGGCTGCACCCTTTCCCCTGCGCTGTTTGCCCAGCTCTCCACGCTGAAGCTTTGCAATACTCAGTCACTTGGTGAATCAGAGGAGCCAGACGAGGAAGGAAATCAGCCCTTTCCCTCTGTGTGTTTTCCACTGAACATAACAGGACCAGACCAGCAGAAACTAGAGCAAAACCACCCGCTTCCCCTCCCTGCTCCCCTCTATGCCCATCCCAGCAGGGCTTGTTCTCATCCATGATGCTCTGATCTCGCCGGAGACCTCCCAAGCTCCTGGGATCAGTTTGCTGCGATCTCCGGGTGAAGTTCAAAGCTTTCCCCTCGGTTCCTGTGCCCTCAGGCTCTGGGTGTTTAATGCGCGCTGGCATTCCCCGCACGCCGGCGCCCTGGATGTGAACCGCTGCTTTTCAGCTCTGTCTCAGGGCCGGGCCTCGCCTCTTAATTGCGGAGGAGGTGAACATGAAAAAGCCTCTGGCTCCTTTTAATGCAGGCAAAGGCGGCTGCTCCGGAGGCAGAGCCTTTGCCCGGGCATCCTCGCAGCGGGGTGGTACCCAACCCCTTGAGAAGCCCTGATGCTGGTTCCACTGCTGGGCTGGTTTTGGGGATGGAAGGTTGGACAGGAAGGGGGACAGGCACTTTCTGGAAGCTGGAGGAGGTGGGGATGCTCCTGGAGGCTGCAGCATCGCTCCTCTCTTGACATTAGGATCTCAGGGATGCCAGAGCTGGGCACCCTCGCACCAAACTGGCACTTGCCTTTCTAAGCACTTGCCCCTCTGACTCTTTGTAGGGATGCTCAGTGGTCCAGGCAGTTCAGTTGCAGGCAAGAGGCACTCCTGCTCCTCTTTTTCTTGGCACCAGGCTGGATTGTGCAGTGGGGTGAGAGTAAAGCAGCGTTTCCTCATCACCCAAGGGCTTTGCTGGGCTTGGATGGGGCTGGAGCAGGGGATGGATGGGAGGAGCCAGGGCTCTGCTAACCTGATTAACCAGGTTAGAAACCAACCTTACCCCAAGCTGTCTCACTGCAACCTGCTCCTGCCTCACTGGTCCTGAGTGGGAATCCCCCACCCAGCCTCACACTCCTGCATCCCAGAGCAGCCGGATGCTGTGGGAGGTGGGATGCAACGGTGGGCATCGTGCTTCCAGCTCCCAGGACCGGGTAAGTGTCATCCCCTCGGAGCACCATGGCTGGTTTTGGTCCCACTCCTCTTCCCGGGGCATCCCCAATCCCACATGTTGGGTGAGCATCTCGCATCCATGCCTGAGCAGCGCGGCCACCGCTCAGTGATGCTTGTGATGAGTGTCTGGGGGTTTTTGGAGCGTGAACTCATCGGGAAAGCAAATACTCCTTGGCCTGATGCCGACACGGGAGCGATGCTGAAGCCATCAGCCACCAGCAATCCTGCTGGAATGCTGGCGGGGTGGGCTTCTCTATCTAAGCATCTCTCCCAGTGCCGTGGTGCGGATGCAGGGCTAAGAGCCAGTGGCATGGGGAAGGGGCTGCTTTGTCATGCAAGGGCTTAGCTATGGGGTCTGGTCCAAGAGGAGACCCCTTGTGCCATGGGGCTGGGTCTCCCCAGCACAACCCTCCTCCAACCCTGAGCGGATGGGGATGGCTGGTTTTGGTAGTGCCGAAAACTGGAGAATTCACCTCAAAACAGGTTTATTGATACTTGGGCTATAGTTGCAAAGTGGGAGGCCCACGGTGGGGGTCTACTCCCGGCCCTGAGGCAGCTCCTTGGCCAAAGGGGTGCCAAGGCTCAGTGTGGTTGTGGGGAGCTGATAAAGGAAGCAGAATTAAGCCCAGCAATGGCAAGCTCCCACTTCCTCTCGCTGGCTGTGGCTGGGCGACCTCAGGCTGCTTGGAAAGGTGAAGTGAAGCTGTGGTGTAGGTTGGGCAGGGGGAACAGAGGGTTTGCTTGGCTCTATGCGGGCCACAGGGCTTGGAAGAACCGAAATGAGTGGCTGACCCTCATCCCAAGGAGCTTTTCCCAGCAGCTGCGTGCAGGAGGATGAAGATTTCCCATTAAAGGTGTTTTTGCTCAGAATGGGTTTCAACATCACTTTCATGATGTCCCACAATGGGAATTACCCACTTGAAAGCTCTTGGAGCATCAGTGATGTCCAAATAGAGCAGGATGAAGCTCTCATTGTCAGTGCATCCCCAATTGGTGCCCATTGCTCTGGCTGCTCCCCAGGGGATGCAATGCCACAGACCAGCATCCTCTGCACCAGTTACCTTCACAAATAACAACCTGATTCCTTCATTCACCACCTTCTCACCTGCAGATGTTTGCAGCATTGATCCCAGGAGCAGAGAAGCCAGGATAGGACCGGATGGGATCCCCCCCGCCCTGGAAACAGGCTCCTTCTCTGCCCTCCCAAAAAGTTCCTCCCAAAACTCAGTGGCTGAGATTGACTCACTGAGTTGCTGTGACATCACGGGTGGTTTTGCTGCCATGCACCCATGCTTCCTGTTCTACCCAGGCACCTATAGATGTATACATATACATATGCACACACACACAGAGGTGCATGCTTTCAGTGAGCAACCCAGTTCACTCCTACCTCCCAGCATCACTTCCTGTATCTCTCTTGCAGCTCCAGCAGCGAGGACCAGCGGTGGGGCTGGAGAGCTGGGTCCTGCTGAGAGGATGAAAACATGGGGCTCAAGTTATCCTGCCTCAAAGGTAGGTTTGGGAAGATGCTGGGGTCACTCCTGCTCCATGAAGGCATCTGGGGATGGTTATGCAAGGAGGAGCTTTAAGTGGGCAGGACTGGTGTGTTTTAGTGTGCTGCTGGCATTTAAGGAGTCCCATGAGTGACATGATGCTCAGGCATCACCCCGATGTCCCAGTCCACTATCCCAGCCCTGTAACAATATAAAGGCCTGGTCCTGTGCTCCATCCTGCATCTTCTACCCTGGAGCATCCTTGGGCTGATGGCATCCCACAATGGGTTTCCCTAGAGGTGGGAAAAAGGCAGCATGGATGGGATGCTTTGGGTATGGATGCAATGCTCGAGCCTGGAGCATCCTTCATTGCTCCTCTCTCCCCAGGGATATTCCACCCCAGGAGCTTTCTACCCATCTGCTTTTCCCCTAACTTTAATTCTCTTAATGGAGTTAGGCTGGGGATGGCAGAAGTGATGTCTGCAGAGAGAGGGAAGTGGGAGCTTTTAATGATCCCGGCCTCGCTGCGCTGGGTGAGCAGGGTAAAGGCTGGATATTGTATCTCCCATTAGCGCTGCATCCCAGTGCTGACCCCTGAGCCTCTCGTATTAATCATCCTTTGGGTAGTTAGGGAGGGGAGCTAATGAGCATCCCTCTCTAAGGAACAGAGCTGCTTCTTCCCAAGCTCAAACCCCATGTGTGATGCTGGCTGTGGTAGGATGCACTGCCCAAAAATGAGCTCTGCACCCATACACACTCTCCCTGCGTTGAGGATGCTGCCAGTTGAGGTTAAGGGATTTGGGGGTCCCACAGACCCTCCCTCAGCCCAATATGAGGTGACTGAAGAGGGAAAAATGAGGCATCCAGGGAGTCCCTGTCCAAATCCCCAAATCCAGGGCAGAGCCTCAAAACATCCCCCTGTGCCTCCAGGTCCCTCTGGTGAGCTTGGAGTCTGCAGTAAGAGACAAGACACCCCCGTTCTCCAGCTGCCTTATGTAAGGCAGGCCTTTATCCTTAATTAAAAAGAGATTTAAAATATCAGTGTCTGTCCCCTCCGGGCATTTTCCTGCTTGGGAAGAGCTGAAACCTCCCCGGCCGCTGCCTGCACCGCACGGGGCTTCTCTCATGATTAAAAAGGCAGATTAAAGTGATCCTTTACCCAGGGGCAGGAGATCGGGGTGGGGGCTGGCTGCTGTATTCACCTCTATGGGGCACCCCAAAGCCAGGAGGTTTGGTGGGTTCTCTAGTGGCTCGTAAGGGGGTTGAGCCATGGAGATAGGGAGGGAGGTGAGGGAACCGCATCCCCTACACATGATTTTCCCCCTTGGTTGCCCCTTCAGGCTTGAAGATGTGTGTGAGCAGCGGGAATGACAGCGACCAGGCAGGAGCAGCATCTCCAGGAGAGAAGCACTTGCATGTGCCCTCCATCATCGTCACGCCACCAACACCGACGGGGACCATGCTGGCCCGAGAGGCACGGCGGGGCGGGGGGGCACCATCGTGCAGTCAGTGCTGACCGTGAGCATCCTGGGGATACAATCCCCGCTCCACAGGGATGCGCGTTGTCCAGGGCCAGCTCCTTAGGGACACACGGGGCTCCCATCGCATGGGTGAGTTTGGACACCGGTGACTGGGGTTTGTCTCTTCTAAAAGCACAGGGAAGGGGATGGCACCGTGCGGGGCCACCCTGGTGAATAAAGCCCCCGAGGCTCCGCACCCGCAAAACCACCCCTTGTCAGCATCACCCCATGCTGCCGGGCAGCACAAAGGGATACTGCCCCCACTCCGTTGTCCAAGTGGATCGAAGGAACCGATTGCAAATGAGCTCGGACATCGCCCGCATCCCTCCCCGGTGGTCCCGCATCCCGGGAGGGAGCCGGGGGCGCTGGTTCCCGGGGAGCGGCGGCACCGGGAGAGGAGGGAGTGTGAAAGCAGATGGAAATCTCGTTCTTTAATGACAGCAGCAGATGGCAAAAGACACGCGAGTGGAGCCGGTTACAGCGCGCCCGGTGGAGCTGCGGCGCCGCGGGGGCTGCTACGTTAACGGGGGGCGGAGGGACACCACCCCCCCCCCCCCCCCCAAACCCCTTCCTGCAGCCCCCGGTGTGGGGCAGCACCGAGATTTAGCCCCATAGCCCAGCCTGCGGGTACCCCCGTGGTGATCCTCACCCCAAGGGCTGGGGTTGGGCCCATGGGTGTCCTAAGGCTGAGTCTAAGGCAGCTGGGGAGGGGGACGGGGGGGAGCTGGCAGCATTTGGGGAGGGGGGGGGGGGTTCGGTTTCCATGGCGACCTGCAGGGCAGATGGAGGGAAGGATGGGGGGAGGAATGGGTGAAGGGATGGGGGGGGGATGGAGGGATGAATGGGGGGGATAGAGGGGTGTGGATGGATGGTTGAATGGAGGGAGGGAGGGAGGGAGGGATGGAGGAATGGTTAGATACAGGAACGGGGGGGATGGACAATGTGGTGCATGGACAGAGAGCAAGAAGAGGGCTGATTGCTGTTCTAAGGTGTGGGTGAGTGAACAGAGGATGGATGGATGGATGGATGGGTGAGTGGGAGAGGAAGGAATGGAGGCATGGATGGACGGATGAAGGCATAGATGGGCGGGTGCATGGAGGTGGGCATGGAGGGGTGGGTGGGCTGATGACCGGAGGGTGTCTGCACAGGGACACCGGGTCTGATGGAGGCCGGTGGGTGCGCTGGAGGACACCCCCCCCCTCCCTCCCTCCCCGTACCCCACGGTAACCGGCCCCACATGTGTCCCCCCGGGGCGCTGCTCCTCCCGGCCGCCAGGGGGCGGCAGTGGCGGGAGGCGCGCACACGCTCAGAGGATGAGGGCAGGGCCTCTGCAGGCCCCACAGCGCTCTGGCAACAAGTGCTGAGCGCTGATTGGCCGAGCGCCACCCGGGGCGCACCGGGATTGGTCCAACTGCCACCCCCCGCGGGGCCGGAGCTCGGAGCGTGGGCGTACACGGTCTCTGTGTTAGCCAATCGCCGGCCAACTGACGCCTGGGAGAGACCAATCAGCGTGCTCCGAGCTCCGCCAGGCTCCGCCCCTGCAGAAACCGCCAAAGGGGCGGGAGGCGGGAAACGGCATTTCGTGGGCGGGGTTTCACCGGCGCGTAGCCAATAGGGAGGGCGGGCGCGTAAGACAGTCAGGTCCTGGTTCCAGCGCCGGTTCGGTCCCGATCCCGATCCCGATCCCGATCCCGATCCCCATCCCGATCCCCATCCCGATCCCCATCCCGATCCCCATCCCCGTCCCCGCTGCCGCCTCCATGGAGCCGGCCGAGGTGGAGTTCCTGGCCGAGAAGGAGCTGGTGACGATCGTGCCCAACTTCAGCCTTGACCGGATCCATCTCATTGGGGTCTGTGGGGCCTCGGGCAGGGCCGTGGGGCTGGTTGGGGAGGGGGGGATTGGGGGCTGAGGGGCTTGAGGCAGGGTTTGGGGCGATGAGGGACAGGGATTAGGTGTGAGGTAGGGTTTGGGGGGTTGGGACTGAGGGGCAGGAGGTTGGGGACGGGGTTTGGGGTGCTTGGGAGCAGGGAGAGGGGTTGGGGGTCTGCTGTGATGGGATGGAGGGATTGAGGGTTGGGATGAAGGGCAGAGGGGAGGAGGAGAGGGATGATGCGCTGTGCCCATGTCTCTGGTGGGGGGCAGCATCCCCTGAGCCTTGGCTGAGGGCTGGAGGGTCCCTGGCATCCTTGGGTGCTGAGCTGTGGCACTGGGTGCTCAGCCTGAGCCCAGGGGCTGTGTGTCGAGGGTAGTCGTGGCCAAGGCCACGTTATCAGGTGAGTTCTGCCGTGTGCGAGCCCTTAACCGTTGTCTTTGGTTCATCTTCCAGGGAGATCTGGGCCCTTTCAATCCCGGCTTGCCAGTGGAAGTGCCTCTCTGGCTCGCCATCAACCTGAAGCAGAGGCAGAAGTGCCGGGTGATTGCTCCGGAATGGATGGATGTTGGTAAGGATGGGGCGTCGGGGCTGGGCTCCAGTGGGTGCAGTGGAAAGAAGAAGTTCAACGAAAATCTCTGTTTTGCACCATTATAGAATCAAGGGATGGTTTGGGTTGGAAAGGGCCTTAAGATCACCCAGTTCCAACCCCTGCCATGGGCAAGGATGCCTCACACTAGAGCAGGTTACCCCAAGCCCCGTCCATCACTGCCAGGGATGGGGCAGCCCCAGCTTCTCTGGGCACCCTGTGCCAGCACCTCAGCACCCTCACAGGGAAGAACTACTTCCTTATATCCAACCTGAACTTCCCCTGTTTCAGTGGGAAGCTTAATTCCACAAACACAAAGTAAGTCTGAGGGAGGATGATTTCCCACTGCTGGAATTCTTTATATTGACAGGAGATTTAATCTTCCCTCATGTATTTACCTTCTGTTCCTCTGGTGAGGAGGAAGAACAGATTGAATCCCCAGCCCTGACACTTGCATTCCCCAGTGGTGAATGGGTGTTCTGAGCAGCACTTACAGATCTCACAGAGCTTCGGGAACCTCAGATGACCCTGTGTGAGGAGGGAGACCTAAGAGAGCACGCTTGTGTGTTAATCACCAGCTCATTCACTCCATGAAATGATCTTCATCGGAAATGGGAGGTTCTCACTCTTAAAAGTGAGAATGATGACACCTTCCCTTTTGTAGTCCCAAGGGAAACTGAGAAGCAGGAGAAGTAAACACTCAACGGAGCTGCAGGAAGAGGGAGACTTGCATTAAGTGCTCCTGCTGTATTCATTCAGGGGCAGAAACACTCATTACTGACAGTGCCTTGTGGCTGTGGGGAACACCTCCTGAGAGGCTTGGGGATGGGGCTGAGGTAGATCCAGCCTTCCGGCATGGTGTGCGCTACGTGCAGCTTCAACATCCATGTCAGCATCCCTGTGTGCTTCATTCCAGAAGCCTTTTCCTGTCCTCGGAGTCCTGCAGAAACAGCACATGGGGTTTTCTTGATGGGGGTAAAAATGAGCGTCGAAGCTGTGTCAGTGCCTGACCGTTCCTGCTTGCATTGGTAGGGAAACTGGAGGAAATCCGGGACCAGGAGCGCAAAGAGGACACCTTCACTCGGATGCCCAGCCCCTACTACATGGAGCTCACAAAGCTGCTGTTGAACTAGTGAGTGGGAAACGTCTTGTCACGGTTTCCACCCGAGCACACGCTCAGCACAGGCTTTGGTTGGCAGCAGCCCCGGAGGGCGATGGGGAAGTGAGAGTTAATGGGGTTTCATTCCATGATGTGCCAAGATCTCGCTGCAGCAGTTCTCTCCCGTGGTAACTTTGCGCCTCATGGATTTGCTTGTTCCCTGGCCTGATAATTGGGGCTGTGCCGCGCTATTGAGCGGCAGCTGAGCGTAGAGGCCTTGAGGATCAGCAACACGTTCCATGGCTGCAATCTGTTCGGCAGCCTAAAGCCCACAGGCTTTTTGCTTGGCTCTCCTGCAGGAGGAAAGCTCCTCTTTTCCTCAGCCTCAGAAGCAGGAGACTGAGGGCTGTTCAGAGCCTGCACTCCTGCCTGCTGAGGCATTTCACTTGTGAAATGTGCTGGCTCGTATTCGCTCAGCGCGGGCTCTTCTGACTTTAAGCCCTCGATTATGGCAGGGTGGTCATTTAAGCACTGGCTTTTCCTCTGGAGATGACACTCTTGGCACGCAGCTCCTTCACTCACGCTACAATAACCCTGACAGCTCTGCCCGTGCGAATTGAGCTGATCTCTCAAGGTCCTTATGGCGGCGCTGAATTGCCTCGGTGGGAGGATGTGGCACAACTCGTAGAGCCCTTTCAACTTAATACTTTCTGATAGAGCCACAAGAGCACAGAGCTGGGGCTCTAATCACAGCTGAGCCCTTCCAATTCCCTGGCTGCTGGTGACTTTGGCCAGGTTATTGGTCCTCCTTGCACCTCGTACCAGCTGGGCAATTAAAGAGCAGAAGGATTTTAGCGAGAACCAGATGCTGCGTTAGAGCTGAGCATTCCCGGGTAAATAAACCATCCCAGAAATCCCAGCAGCAGAAGCACCAGGCTGGATTTGAGTGTTGACTTGCAGGGTGGTGTGTTTCCCCCCCCACACACCCCATAGCAAACTGTTCTGCTTATGCCTTAGAGGGCTGAAGAGCTGCCAACGTTTCTTACACTGGTGACATAACATACGAGTCCCTCGCCTGTTCTGATGCTTTCCCCCCCTTCCTTTAGTGCCTCAGACAACATCCCCAAGGCCGACGAGATCCGCACGCTGGTGAAGGATACCTGGGACACCCGGATAGCCAAGCTGCGGCTGTCTGCAGACAGCTTCGTCAGGCAGCAGGAGGTTCATGCCAAGGTGCGGCGGGGACGCGCGGCGAAGGCTTTGCCAAGCGCGGTGCTTGGGAGCGTTCCAGATGCCGTGCGATTGTGTGGGCTTGTGACTGATGAGAGCTGCTCCTGGAAACGCTGGTTGGGGCATGTTTTTCCTTTTCCCTGGGCTGTGGGTACGGCAGTTGGGAGCTCAAGCCATATGCTGAAACCTCGCTTTATGGGCTGGTTGCAGCTCCCGGTGCCGTATGGAAACGGCGCTCTTGTACCTCGTGTGCTCGTGTTTGATGGGTTGGGGGGTGGCAGCTGGGAATAACCCAAGTAACCAAAGGCAAAGCATGGGCTGTGGAGCTGCTTTCTCGTTCCTCATCCTCCCTTGTTGTCACAGATACCACTATTCTTCTCTTCTAGCTGGACAACTTAACCTTGATGGAGATCAACACAACCAGTACTTTCCTCACACAAGCCTTAGATCACATGTACAAGCTCCGGACTAACCTTCAGCCTGGCGAGGCTGCCCGTTCCCAGGATTTCTGAGGTACCAGCCAAGCCAGCCCCAAAACCCTACAGGAGAGGGCAGAGGAAGGGAGCAGGCTCCACATCTTGCCCCTGGTCCTTCATCTGGCCAAGCCTCCATCTCCCTGTGCACATCCAAAGCCACCCATCTCCATACAAGCACCTCCTCAGCAGCCTAAGCCCTCTCTTTGCAGGCAGCCTTCCAGCCAGCTGGGAATGGCTCCAGAGCTGCTGATGGAACGGGAGCATCCCTGCACGGGAGCTCCTCACTTCAGAGGTGGGCCTCTTGGGGTGAAGAGATCTGCTTTAATGCAGGTGGTGGCTTGCCAGCGCTACCCTGCTGCTTGCCTAATGGGGCCGGGCGGATCTCTGCGCCCTCAAGAGTAGATGTACTTCATAGAGGGAACTTCTGAGGGCAGCACAGGCCACACACTGGCTTGAAAGCAGTAAATTTCCAGGCGTTGCTTTGCCATGGATCTTTCTCAGAGCCTTGGAAAGGGAAACTGATGTGCGGGCAATGAGAGGTGTCTGCTGGGGAGATCAGCTGGGAAGCAGATCCAGCTGCTCTTTGGAGGAGGACAAAAGAAAAGGGTTTTCCCCTCTCTGTACCAGGCTGTCTTGTAACGTCACATCTGACTTGTTGTTTTAACCTGAAACACTGTGTGTGTGTGTGTGAAAAAAAAAGGAATAAAACCAGTGATTTCACCCGCGTGAATGGCATCATTCTGCACACAGAGCATCCACGGGTTAAACCATGGAAAAACCCACGTCTCTGCTCCTTTGGCTCCAGCCCCATTCCCCCTGCGGCAGACCGACAGGCAAGGGCAGGATCCTCCCTGGCGTCGGGCTGTGTTGATGGCAGATGTAATTATTCCGGACGAAGGGGAAATGCCGGCTCAAACCCAAAGGGTGGCGAGCGCTGCCCTTCCCCGAGCATCTGGGCAGCTCCTGCCTGCCATCTGTGCCCTGCCTGCAGCCAGGGCTGCCAGCAAAGGGCTATGATGACAAGGTGAGGATGCTCGGAGCTTCCCCGTAGTGTGTATGTGAGCGAGGGAGAAAGAATCCTTTTGCTGTTGTTGTGGAAGAGTTTATTTTCTTTGTTTCTTTTGGATGTTTTCAGAAATTACAGCAATATATTCATAAATACCTAATTACTACATTCAACAAATAATATATTACATTACAATTAAGTCAAACAAGTACACTTAGAAACATGTTTAGGGGTTGTTTCTTTTTTTTTTTTTTCCTCCTTTTTTGGGTTTTTGTTTTCTTTCACAGCATCTAAACTGCCCCCAGCGGGCTCTGCCTTGCCTTTCCCTCCTCGCAGCCCTCCTGGGCTCTGGCACATCTGCTTGAGATCAATTCTGCATAGGGTAGGTACAAACACGACCGCTCACCATGGCCCTGGGGGAGTAATACTGAGGAACTGCTCCAAAAAACGTGATTTTTGGGCTGGTAAATGGGGGGGAAAAGCCTCAGTATGGGAGCTGCTACGAATACAGGAGCTGCTGTGAAGTGATACTACAGCCCAGCCAGGCTCCTCCACCGCAGCGCAGTGGAGGAGAGGGATAAATCGCTGATGATTTCCCATCCCTGGCTTCCTCCCCATCACAGCGCAGGGGAAAGGGAAGAAGCGAGTCGAGCAGCAGCGTTATTTTGCTGTGTTAAAATTCATTGTGAAGCCCGGAGTTGGCAGCAGCGAGGCCAGAGGCTGGCGACGCAATCGGGGGTTTAAGAAAGATTAAACTAATTTCTGTCACAAGGGCTTTTTGCTTTTTAATCTCGCACAGCTTTCTTTTATTTGGTGAAGCCAATGGCAGACCAGGGAGCAGGGAGAGGGGAATAAAAGCGGGGGGTGTTTTAATGCTTTCTTTGCGAGTGCAACAAGGGAATTTAAAGCAGAAAGCAGAGGTCACCTTTTCCCGTAGACGTGAGCTTGTCTCGTGGTGAATTAAGAGAAAAATAATAAATAACTATTATTATATCTTACAAAAAAAGCCTCCCTGGGGAGCTGGGGCATGCGATGATGAGCAAGTGGCTGCAAATGGTGACAAGGCTGAACCTGCTGCCCCAGCCTGAGGAGGTTGGTGGTGCCACCAACACCATGGCAAGCCATAAGCCCCTATGGGCAAACCCCATCTCCCCATGGCCAAACTGCCTACTGATTGTCTTGGTGTTCTGGGGGGGATAAAGACACCCCAGTATCACCTATCCCCAACAATCCTCTTGGCGCAATTGATTTGTGTTATTGGTTTGATAAATGGAGCCTGCACCCGGAGCTGTGATACCCACAATGGAGCTATGACCAGAAACAGACCCAGGAAACAAAGAAAATGGGTAAAAAGACAAAGAAGCTAACAAAAAAAGGTAAAAATATCCCCAAAATCAGGTGGGAGAAGGCATTGGAAGGGCTCAGCTCAGATTCCAGAGGGACAGAACCTGCCCCCACTGGAAAAGGTGATTTGTTTTGCCTGCTTTTTAAATGCTTTTAAAACACTTCAGCATCTTTTCTGTCCTGACCAGCAGCAGTACAAACACTAAAAGCGGTTCAATCCTTTTGCCAAAATAGAAAGATAATAAAAAGGGGCAAGGAAAAAAGCAAAAAGGGAAAAAAAAAAAAGGCAAAAACATTTAAAAAAAAAACAAAAAGGCAAGCTTTTTATAACAATAATTAAAGTAATAAAAACATACAAAACTTTTCTTTAATATATATACACAGTATGAGGCTGAAGCACCTTTTTCCTCGGCTTCTAAACTCGGGGTGGGGGGGTGATGGCTCGGACAAGGTTTAACCCCACCTCGGTGCCCCATTCCCCACCAAACAGGAACAAAAAGGTACCTTCAACCAGTTTATTGACTTTATTGTTTTATAGCCAAGTGCATTTCCAATGGGAAGCCCCAGGAAAGGGGGGGCTCTGGGGAATGGGAGGGGGCCATTCCGCACCCGGCCCCACAGGGCTCCTCCGGCTTTAGTGTTGTCGGTGGAGTCTTGGAATTGTCATTTAGAAAAAGGAAACAACAAAAAATGAGCGCTATAAAGTGTGGGGTGGGTGGAAAAATAAAGGGGGGGGGGGGGGGCTGCAGAGCCCTGGCCCCCAAGAGGAGAGCCCGGTTCTTGCAGAGGGCAAGGGATGGGATGGGATCTGCTCTGCATCGGGTGGGCTCCCCGTGCTCCTTTGCATCATGCATGGCACATTCTCCATTTTAGTTCTTTTTTTTATTATTGTTCTTTTTTTTTATTTTTATTTTTATTTTTTCTTTTTTTTTTTTAGCTTCAAACCTCCCAGTGAAAAATATTAAATATTCAAGGTAATAAAATAGATTATTATTTCTAGACTATATGTTCGGTTTATCCCCAAAGGAGCGTCACCTGGGATACCCCTTGAAATAACCCCTAGACCACTGCATTGCAGGCAAGGCAAGGCACTTCCGCAGGTGATCCAGCTCGGCTTGCAGGCGCTCGCGCTCCGAGACCATCTTCTGCTTCTGGGTCCTTAATTCCTGCAGGAATTAAGGAGAAGGAGTCAGGGCAGGAAGGCACGGGAATGGGATTATTCATGGGGTGCTGGGCTCACCTGGCTGCCCCATGGGGATGCGGGGTGCCTGTATGCAGAAGCTGGGTACCTGTATGGGGATGCTGGGTACCTGCCTGGGGATGCTGGGTGCCTGTACGGGGATGCTGGGTGCCTGTATGAGGATGCTGGGTGCCTGTATGCGGATGCTGGGTACCTGTATGGGGATGCTGGGTACCTGCATGGGGATGCTGGGTGCCTGTATGTGGATGCATGGTGCCTGTATGAGGATGTTGGGTGCCTGTATGGGGATGCTGGGTACCTGCATGGGGATGCTGGGTGCCTGTATGTGGATGCATGGTGCCTGTATGAGGATGTTGGGTGCCTGTATGGGGATGCTGGGTGCCTGCATGGGGATGCTGGGTACCTGTATGAGGATGTAGGGTGCCTGTATGGGGATGCTGGGTGCCTGTATGTGGATGTAGGGTGCCTGTATGGGGATGCTGGGTGCCTGTATGAGGATGCTGGGTGCCTGTATGGGGATGCTGGGTGCTTGTATGGGGATGCTGGGTGCCTGTATGAGGATGCTGGGTGCCTGTATGGGGATGCTGGGTGCCTGTATGAGGATGCTGGGTGCCTGTATGGGGATGCTGGGTACCTGTATGTGGATGTAGGGTGCCTGTATGGGGATGCTGGGTGCCTGTATGAGGATGCTGGGTGCCTGTATGGGGATGCTGGGTACCTGTATGAGGATGCTGGGTGCCTGTATGGGGATGCTGGGTACCTGTATGTGGATGTAGGGTGCCTGTATGGGGATGCTGGGTGCCTGCATGGGGACACAGAATGCTGGCACTGGAGGGTACTGCTGTGCTATGGGAGCTCCACTCACCGCCATGCTGTGCGAAAGCTGCTCTGCCGTCAGGCTCAGGCTGTAGTGCTGGGCCTCCAGCCGCCGGCACTGGGTCTGCAGCACTTGGCGCTCCAGGTTTTGTTCTGCAAAGCCCAAAGGACAAGGGGTGAGTGCTGATTCCTCTGGCTCCATGCACAGCACAGGACCAGGGTACCGTGGAGGATGCCTCCAGCATCCCAGAGCATCCCTGGTGCTCACACTGCCCACAGCGAGCCTCCAGGTCCTGCTGGGGAGGACACTGGGCAGTGTGAATACATGAATTTTTCACATATACATCGATTTTCAACAGTGCCTCATGTTTTCATGCTGCTCCTGCACTGCTGGGAGCCACCGGTGCTCCCCAGCCTATCCCAGCAGGAGCTGGAGCTGCCTGCTATGGGCATGGGGTGATTTCACCCAAGGGGAAACTGAGGCACAAAGTGGGGTTTACCCCCTATTCCCATCCCCTACCTTCTATGTGTTCCTGGTAAGCTTCAAAAATTGCCTCGATCCCTTGCCACTTGGGCCTGGGGTACTCTTCCTCCTCTTCTTCCTGTTCATCCTCCTCCTCCTCCTCCTCTTCCTCGGATGCTGAGTCATGGGGCAGCGGGGGCAATGCCCGGTGGGGCAGCGGCCCCTCGGCTGTGCCATTGTGTGAGGGGGCAGCCAGGCGGCTGGAGGCCTGCAGCTCAGGGATGTTGTAGTGGATGGAGGCATCGAGCTTGTGGTTCTGCTCCGCTGTCCCCCCTGTGGGTATCAAGTGTCAGCTCCAACCCATTCACGGTATTCCCAACCTGCTCCCTGTGTGTGTGCCCCATCCCACAGCTGCCCTCCACTGAGAAAGATGCTCCCCTCAAGGTATTTATTTTCTTTCTCCCAGGCCCTTTTGGGGGCGGTTGCAGCATCTCCCATGGGTTTTCATCACCCCCTGCACACTGGAATAACTTTGTTTTCCTCACTCACTGAAATGCATGAGTTTGGGGAATGGAGCTGTATTATAGAACCATTGACTTGTCTGAGTTGGAAGGGACCTTAAAGCTCACCCAGCTCCAACCCTTGCCACGGGCAGGGACCCCTTCCACTAGAGCAACTTGCTCCAAGCCCCTGTGTCCAACCTGGCCTTGAACACTGCCAGGGATGGGGCAGCCACAGCTTCTCTGGGCACCCTGTGCCAGCGCCTCAGCACCCTCACAGGGAAGAGCTTCTGCCTAAGAGCTCATCTCAGTCTCCCCTCTGGTAGGTTAAAGCCATTCCCCTTGGCCTGTCCCTAGTATAAAGTCCCCCTCCAGCTTCCCTGCAGGCCCCCTTCAGGCACTGGAAGCACACTGTCCTGCTGGGATCCCATTGCCTTATCTTTAGCTTCATCAATGAGCTGCAGGGATGCTCCAGCAATGAGGTTCCCAGTGGATTTTGTGCCCTCAGTGGTGCCGAACCCCGGGGGGGACACACACACAAAGCAGATCTCCCACCCCACACGGACGTCACCCTAGTGGTACCCAACCAGCTCTCCGCATCCCTGCCCTTACCTTTGTGCTTCTGCAACGCCTTCTGAGTGGACTGCAGCACGGATTCATGGAACTGATGGGCAAACTCCTCAGCAATGAATGGCTCCCAGGGCTTGCTCTTGCCATTCATGCTGTGGGACAGCGGCACCGGGATGTCCTTGGGGAGCGGACCCCTGACGTAGCTGAGGATGCTCAGTCCCTTCTTCCCAGGGTGTGCATCACTCAGCCGCGGCTTCTCTGCCGGCACAGCACCCATCTCCTTAGCCCTTGGTAGCTCCTGTGGTCTCAGCTGGTCTAACCTGCCCGGCTCTGCTGTCTTCTGCCCCTCCGGCACAGACACGGCAATGCCCACGGGTTTATCTGGATCCAGCAGGAGCGGTGGCACCGGTGGCTCTTTGGGTAGAGAAGGAGCAGTCAGGGCTTCGTGTCCCTCAACAAGGCAAAGCCGTGCCCACAGGGATGCTCCCATCCAGCCCAGACCCAGGGAATAACACCACGGATGCTCACCAGTGGCAGGGCCGCTGGGGCTGTCCCGCGGGGAGCTCTTCACCACCACAGCAGCCGGCGTGGTCTTCTGCTTCATGGCCTGGAGCATCTCCACCAGCTTCTCTTTGTCTGCGGCATGGGAAGCTGAGGTTTAGTGTAGCCTCTGCTCAGCAGAGCAAGCTCAAAGACCCAGGTAGGACCCCTCCGCAGCACCCCCCAAACCAGGAAATGGGGACCCCCCCCCCCCCAGGTAGTGTTGGTCCCCAGCGTGCACGGGGCATGGCTGTTACCTTTCCTCTTCTCGGCACTGATGTGCGTGAGGTTGAAGATGGTGAGGAAGCGCTTCTTCTCCTCGAAGTTGGGGCTGTTGTTCATCTCGTCGGGGCTGTACCGGGTGGAGAGTGGGAGGCGCGGGGAGGGCGTGCGGCGCTTGTTCTGCACCATGGGAGGCGAGGGGCTCCTCTCCCGCAGCATCCGCCGGCGTTTGCGCCGCTTCTGGCTCAGCAATTCCTCCTTCTGCTGCTGCGTGGTCAGCCCGAAGAGCTGCAGGAACTCCAGCTTCTGGGGCGCCGAGGGGGAGAGCGGAGCAGGGTCACCACTGGGGCGGTACCCAGCCTCATCCCCACTTCCATCCCTGTGCCCATCCTCATCTCCATGCCCATCCTCATCTCCATCCCCATCCTCATCCCCGCTCCCATCCCCATTCTCATCCCCATCCTGATCATCGTCCCCATTCCTGTCCCTTTCCACATCCTCATTCCTGTCTCCATTCCCATCCTCATCTTCATCCCTACCCTTATCCCCACCTCCATTCCTGTGCCCATCCCCATTCCTGTCCCCTTTCCCATTCTCATCTCTGTCCTGATTGCCATCCTCATCTCCATCCTCACTCCCATCCCCATTCCTGTCCCCATCCCCACCTCCATTTCTGCCCTCTTCCCCCTCCTCATCCCTGTCCCCATCCACATGTGCATTCCCAACTCCACCCTCATCCTCATCTCCATCCTCATCTTCATCCCCATCCGTGTCCCCACCTACATTCCTGTCTCCATCCTCATCCCTGTCCCCATTGCCATCCTCATCTTCATCCTCATCCCCGTCTCCATTCCTGTCCCATCCCCACCTCCATCCCCACCCTTATCCCCATCTCCATTCCTGTCTCTATCCCCATCCTCATCCTGACCTTCACCTCCATCTTCATCCCTGTCCCCATCCCCACCTCCACTTCCATCCCCACTCCCATGCCTGTCCCCATCCTCATCCATAACCCCCTGCAGCCAGCTGGGGATGGTGGCGGCACCATAGGCTTGGTCACTGATGCCCGAGGAGGGGCTGCCCCACTGGGGGACAGCGGGGACAGGGTACAGCACGTGCCATCAGTACCTCAGAGGATGTGTCCAGCTTCAATGGGGGCTGCTCGGCCACGCAGCGGAGATGGGCCCGCACCTCCTCCTCGTCACTGTCATCACAGGAGTCATCCAGATCATAGTAGTAACCTGAGGATGGGGAGGGACTGGTGTGAGACTGGGGAGACCAAGGCATCCTGCCGGGACCCCGGGGAATCTGCTGGGACCATGGGAACACATTGGGAGCCCACTGGTGCTGCGGCAGTACAGGATGCTGGGTACATACAATGGGTTCCAATGTGGGTCCCACAGGGCAGGGGGTGTAACCTAACAGAACCCTGTCCCCCCTCCATCAGCTGTGGTACCCTGGAGGGCATCACCCACCCCTGTATCCCCACTCAGCATCGCTCTGGGATGGCTGCTGGGGTGCTCAACAGGCAGGTTAATGGGGCACAGCCAGGGGGATGCTGCGGCTGAGCCTCCCCAAGCCATCCATCTCTTCCTCACCGCTGTTCTTATCCCCGCTCACACATTCCCATTAATATTTAAAGGCTGCTTATTAGCCTCAGTTCATCATTTATTAATTGGGCATGTCTAGAGCAGAGGATTTACCGCGCTGCCCGGCTTGCCGGAGCATTCGCATCGCGGGATGACGGCATTCCCGGGAGACCCACCGGCTGCCCCATCACCACCACCAGGTCCTGGTGCTGGTGTAGGGGGGATCCCCGGCATGATTCCAACCCGGCACCTCACCTTTCTCCCGGGCCTCCCGCCGCCGGCGCTCCTCCAGGTCCAGTTTGCTGACCAGCCTACGGTGCTGCTGCACGAACTCGTCATAGATGTACATGGGGTCCTGGGCGCGGGGCTGGGGGGGTCTGTAGGGCGAGCTGGGCTTGGTGGCATCGGTGAAGGGGGTGGCCGGGGGTCTTTGCTGGCTCAGGATGCTCTGTGTGGACTTCTCCAGCTCGGCTAGGAAAGGGGCATGGGTGAAGCTCCCGTGCTCCGCAGCAACAGGCTCCCGTCCTGGAGGGTATTTCTCCAGAGCATCCCTCTTCCTCGTCACCTCCTCCAGCTTATCAGGGCAGAAGACCCTCTCCACCTTCACCAGTGGGATGCCCTGACGGCTGGGCTCGAAGGGGGCCGGGTGGCCATGGAGGGTGTGGGGCTCCGGGAGGCGCCGGGGTGGATCAGGGGGGCTCTCCATCAGAGAGACGGGATTCCAGAGGGATGTGGTGACCGGGTGGTGCTGGGGCTTGGGTGAGATGAGTGGTGGGGGCCCGCCGAAGTGCTGCCCTGGCTCCCGGCTGCTTGGCTCATGGCGGCTGGATCCTGACCTGTGGGGAGAGGAGAGGATGAGAGAGGTGATGGGCTGGTAGTGCTGCTGGAGAGCCAGCCACACACCAACACTGAGCTGCTTCTGGGGGGGAAACGTAAGTTAGGGACACCCAAGAAGGGTTTGTGCACTGGGGCTGCCACACACATCCTCCTCCTGTGCCAGCTCCCAGAGGGACGTGGGACAGAGTTACGGCTGTGTGGGTTGAGCAGGGATGCAGCTGCATCCCTGGGATGCTGAGCAAGGGACTGCAGGGCTGCCCACCACGGGGAAGACAAGAGAGCCATTGGGGCCGGCACAGCCCTGCTGTGCAATGGCAGCGCCCTGGTGCAGCCCTGCTCCGACAGCCAGGATGGAGCCAGCCCGTTAGCAGGATAAATATTTCATGTGCCCAAGCTGTGCATTTAACGCTTTTCCGCTCCAGCGCCCTGGACCTCTGTGCAGGGAGCAGTGGGATCAGCTCCGTGCTGCCATCCGGCACCTTGTCACTGCGGGTGGGAAGCATCGCCTGCCCTGCTGGGACTGGTCCTCATCAGCCCCAGGATGGGGATGGGGATAGGGATGTGGGGATGAGAATGGGGGTGAGGACAAGGATGAGGGTAAGAATGAGGGTGGGAAAGGGGGTGGGGACATCCTCATGAGGATGGGCATGAGGATAAGGATGCAGTAACCCCATCTGCAGGTGTTTCGGGGTGACCTTGCTCTCTCCTCTCCCATTTGGGATGGAAGGAGTGTATGGGGAAGGGATGCTGTGACAGGCACTCGCCTTTGTGCCGCCCCATGATCCGCTCCTTATTATCCTCCATGAGCCACGCTAATCCCCTGGATACCCAAAAATAACAAAAGGAGCCAGCGGCAGAGCTGGCTGGATGAGCCTGCACTGCTTAACAGCCCAGCAAGCCAACCAGGGGGTGCAGCCACACCGCTCTGCCCCCCAGCAACACCACATGTCTTTGGGGCATGTGTGCCGTCCCCCCCCAGCAAAAACAGAGCATCCCATTGCCTGGGTCCACCACACAGTGGGGAGCTGCAATTAGCGGTGCCGGTGCCTGGGCAGCTCCTGGCCACTCGCTGCTGGCCCGTGGCCACCTCCCGGGCTCGCTGCCTGCCGCCGCGCAGATGTCGGGCACCGGTGATGCCCGGCGCTGCCAGCACAGCCGGCCTGGCTGGCACCGTGCGGCGGGGACCTGCTGGCACCGGCCGAGCGCAGCGGGGATGTGCGGGGGGCACGGCGATGGAGGCTGGGTACCTAATGGGGAGGGGGAGAGCTGCCTAATGAGGCAGGCACAGCAATGGGGTAACAGCAAAAAACCCTATAGGTGTTATATAGGTATGTTTGTAGATGTATAGATGTTACAGAGGGATGGGCTGTGAGCTGGGAAAACAGCTACGGTCTGCGGGGAGAGGCTTCATCCCCGATGCAGCATCCCTACCTGGGATGCTCGGGGCGATGCTCGGGCTCAGGCTGGCTCGGTGTGCGCCCCATGTCGAGGTGCTGCTCCAGCACTTGTTGCCGGAACTCTGAGACTTGGGATTGCCGATCTTCCTTCTCCTGGCGCAGCCGGCGCTGCCGCGCCAGCCACTTCTCCTCCTCGTTGGTGCGGTGGATGAGCAGCGCCGTGGCCGCGCTGCTTCCCGGCAGCGGGAACACGTTGTGGTTGGGGATGAGGCTGGGCACGGGGTGGTGTGAGGCCGGTGGTGGGTGCAGAGGGTGCTGGATAGGCTTTGGTGTTGGCAGCACCGTGTCCTTCAGTTTCTCTGTGTTGGAAAGGGGGTACCGGAGAGTCAGGGCATGGAAAGGGGGGACCACGCTATTGGTTATCAGGGTGTTATGGGGTACGCAGAGCATCCCCCAAGCATCAATATGGGCAGAGCTGTGGGGCAGCCACCAGCCAAAGCCCAGTACTCCCTCCCTGCCATCCCTGCTGCCGGGCATGCCCGGCACTGCGCTCACATCCACACCGGACCGAGTCAGATGGCACCGGCACCGCGCCGCCTCCCCGAGAGCCGCGGCAGCTGGGCTGTTGGCACAGCAAGCTGGCAGCCCGGCTCCATCCCCAGCCACCTCCCGGGGCCACTGACCCCCTCGGCTTTGCCATCTGGAGGGGGAAAGGGACCTGTGGCGAGCTGTGCCGATGGCTGCATCCCCCCCAGTGTCACCCACAGGGATGCTGTACCTGGTCTGATGGGTACCAGTGGCTCTGCTGGCTTGCCCCGCTCCTCGGCCGGGTGTCCCCGCAGTCCGTGCAGCTCTGCCACGGGGAGGAACGGCCCTTCCATGGCTTTCACCATGCTCAGCTCCTTCTCCCTGGCGCGCTCCCGCTGCCTCTCCAGCTCCCGTTCGCGCTCCTTCTCCCGCTCCCTCTCCAGCTCCTTCTCACGTTCCCGCTCCCGTTCGCGCTCCTTCTCCCGCTCTCGGTCGGCTTCTCGCTCTCGCTCCTTCTCCCGCTCCCGCTCGCGCTCACGCTCCCTCTGCCGCAGCTCCTCATCCATTTGCAGCCTGCGAAGAGAAGCCCAACAGGAAAATCCCAACCCCAAACACCCCCCGGATGGATGTCGGCATCCCTTGGAGCACCCTATCCATCCCCTGTCCCAGCCATCACCCCTCCGTACCTCTCTGCGGCGAGGCTGGAGATGCGCTCGGACTGCAGGGCGGAGAGGGAAGAGTGCGAGAGCTCGGGGGGGTACCGTACCCCCGAGAGGTGCAGGTGCATGGCCGAGGGGTGCAGGGGTGGCAGCGAGCCTGGCGCTGGCAGCGGGTAGAAGGGGGACCGCAGCGCTGACAGGCAGTACGACTCGTCCATCCTGGGGAGAGAGGGATGCTCAGAGGGATGCATCACACAGGGTTAGGAAGAAACCCCCAATTCCCTTCCCATCAAGCTAGATGTGGGCTGCCTCGTGCTCAGAGATGGGTCTGAAGAGCCCCAAGATGCCCTTAAGTGCAGCCCAACCATCCTTCCGGGGCTGGCTCCAACCTTCCCTGGTGATACCCACCTGAAGGCAGGGTGTGGGAAGGGGTGATGTGTCAGGTAGCTGGGGTGGTAGTAAGCAGCAGCAGCAGCCGGGTCCAGGCCGAGTGGCGGCAGGGAGGACATGCGGAGGTCCTCGGCGGTGTGGTAGGGACGGAAGCTGCGCAGGTAATCCTCGGTGACCGCGCTCGGAGGCACCACGTGGTGGACCGGCCGCTGCAGGCTGGGGGTAGCAGGGAGATGGTCACATCCCAACCTGTCCCCCATGGGGATGTCACCCCTTCAGGATGCTCAACAGGACCAGAGCTCGCAGGGGATACCTGCATCCCGCAACCCCTTCCCCATCCATTGCCACTGGACTCACTTGAGAGGCGGGAAGCGGGAGTCTTGGACCACGGAGCTGGGGGGCAGCCCGAAGGAGTAGGGTGTCCCCAGGAGATGGGAGGGAACTGTGGGGCCCCCCGCTTTCTCCTGAGAGAGGGGGGGCTCCGAGATGAGGCGCTCGCGGCCACTGCTGCTGCTGCTGCCCCGAGACCCTGCTTCTTGCTACAAGGCAAGGAGACAAACACCAAGACAGGCATTAGGGGATGGCAGGGAGCCCACAAAGCATGCAGGGGTCCCTGCTGTCTCCCCACCTCAAGACCCTTAGTGGGTATCACTGTGCTTGCAGGGTCCCAGCTGGCACCAGTACATGCAGGAGGATGCATCCACCGGAGCATCCTCCTGCACCCAGCGCATCCAAAGACAGGCTGGGAAGAGTGAGGGTCTGCAGGGGTTATGCAGGGGGTGCACCAGCAGAGAGGGTGCTGAAGCTGGAACAAGCACTGCTGATAGGTTACCTATTAATTAATTACCCATGGAGGATGCAGACACAGCCTGTGGAAATCCAACAGGCCTTTGATAGCGGCCATAAACCAGAGGTCAACCCATGAGCATCCCAGCCTCCCTGCAGGGCCTCATCCATCTTCCATCAGCCCCCCATCCCGGCACTGGGATGAGGCTTGCTCCCTTCCATCACCCACATCGGCTGGGGATGGACCCCATGGCAAAGGTGACAAGAAACCCCACAGGGTCTGGCAATTAGGGGTGTGACCTCCATCAAGTCAAACTGGGTTTAAAAGCAATCTTTTTCCATTGCATCTTCTCTGTTTAGCGGCTATAGGAGCAGGAAGGCAGCATCCTTTATCACCCCGCATCCCTTCCCCATCCAGTACCGGTCCCTGTCTCACGTCCCTGGCTGTTGGGGACAGTCCCAAGGTCACCGCAGCCTGCACAAAGGGTGTTGTCATTCCCCCCCCAACCCCGTCCCCGCCACCTCTGCCGCCTGCATTAAGGCTCATTGTGCGTGCCAGGCTCTGCTCTAATTACCTCCCTGTCTCGGGGCGTCACGCTGCGAGCGAGGCGCTGCCAGACAATAACCCACGCTCGGTTAACCCCGGTGCTGCGGGGTCACAGTGGAGGGGGTGACACAGTGAAGGGGGGGGGGGGGTGGTGGACATGGCGATGGGGAGCACCTGGATAACCCCCCTGAGCATCCAGGGATCACGATTCCATTTGCTTCCCCCCGCTCCCCGCCCTCGGCGTTTCTCATCCCCTCCCATCGCCTCTCTGCTTTGTGGTTTAATTAGTCTTTCCAAGTGGCATAATCCCCCCGGGAATCTGCTTGTAGCGTGTGGAGGAGAGGAGAACCACTAACGATGCTTCTTAATTAGCCGCTCTCCCCCCCCTCCCCTCTTCCTCACTCTCCTTCCCTCCGGATGGCAGCCTGGGGATGATGGAGAAGGGATAAAAAGGGGAGGGGGGGGGAGCCCCGTGGCAATGTGGATCCTGGCACTTTGGACTGCAGTTGGCACTATCAGTGCCGTGCATCCCACATCCTCCATCCTTTGAGGGGGGGACCACAGTTAGCACTGTCATCCCGCATCCTCCACCCTTTGTGGGGGACCACAGTTTGCATTATCATCCCGCATCCTCCATCCTTTGGAGGGGGACCACAGGCAGCGCTATCATCCCGCATCCTCCATCCTTTGGGGGGGGGGGGGGGGATCATGCACCCCTCAAACGCATCCATCCATACCTGTCTGCCCTCGCTCCTCCAGACCCCATTGACAGTCTTTGTGGGTGCAATGGTGACAACGGGTGGCGTGCTGGGCACGCTGTGCCCCCCTGGGGGCACGATGATGGGGCCCATGGGGCCACGTTTGGGTGTGCTGGCAGGGGAGCTGTGGTTGGTGGCTGGTGAGGAGACCGGGGATGACTCGCTGCTTATTGAAGACCCTGGAATTGAATCAAAAGTTAACATAAATGGGGGGAAAAGGCAGTTTTTAACCAGCTAAAACCACTCTCCTGACAAGCTGAAGCTATTCCTGGTGGGATGCCCCTCTGCAAGGACCAGGGATGAAGCACAGGGATGCATACAATGCGGTCAGCATCCCTCCAGCCCGCCAAGTTGGACTCCCACCCTCCCATCCCCAAGGATCCCTGTCCTAAGGGATCCCTAAATCCTAAGGGATTTAGCACTGTCCCTGCAGTGCTAAAAGGCTTTGCCCCACACAGTGGGACGGGCACCTTCAGCTCCCATCTAATAGGGGCTGTAAAGCCCTACATGGGTGCAGGAAGCCCTGCCTGCGCAGCTCGCCTTGGCACGAGCAGCACCGATGCGATGCCAACCCCGGGCAGCAGTATCTTTTCCAGCCGAACCCACAGATTCCTTAATCCGTCTGTGAAAGTTGCCGTGTGCTTCCGTGCCAGGGCACTCGGAGGCGCTGGGATGAAGGAAGGAGTCGCTCCCCATAACCCTTGGGCAAAGCTTTGGCTTTATTTGCATAATACATCTGTATTTTAAATTATAAACCACCCCGGGGATGCTGGCCGTGTTTCCAAGGGAAAACACAAAAATGGAATTAAAGCGGAGAGCAGGGCTGGAGCAGGAATACAAATTCAATGTGAATTAGGGCATAGGCACAGGGGCTGGTCCAAAGAGCCAGACGGGCAGTTTGGGGGCTCCTACCCTCCAAACCCTGCTCTCAGCATCCTGAAATATGGGCTAAGGGAAGGCTTCCCATATGCCATTAGGGACCAGATACTGGTCACCAAGGGCTGGCCTGTGGTCACCAGAGGATGCCAGCGGATAGGTGAGGATGCTCCCCATTCCAGCACTGAGTTGGCACTGAGAGGGGCTTTCCCTACCCTAAGCGTGCAACCTGACTCCATGCCCTGCAAGCATTCACACCAGCTCCCCATAGGGTATAAGGTGTCTCCTTGCCTTTCAAGTGTGAAAGTCTTTGCCCAAGGAAGCTGTGGATGCTCCATCCCTGGGCAGGTTGGATGGGGCTTGGAGCACCCTGCTGTAGTGGAAGGTGCCCCTGCCCATGGCAGAGGGGTGGACCTGGATGAGCCTTAAGGTCCTTTCTATCCCATAGACGATAAGCCAGCCCCCCTGCATAAGCTAACAACCCATCCAAAAGCCCCACGCTCTCCTCACCACACTCAGCATAACACCAGGAGGGAGCCGGGATGTGGCAGGGCCAGGAATGCCACAGGAAAACCCATCATCCCCATGCGTTGGGAAGGATGCTCGGAGCAGCGAGGCCAAGCGGAGCAGCCTGCTGCCATCCGTCCTGTCCTATTAATTATTCCCGAGTCGCTCCGAATCGCTTTCATTTCAAGAGCAGTGAGACTCAGGGCAAGAGAAAGGCTGCCCGTGACAAAGGAGGCCGCCGATACGGATTTGACACCCACTGAAGTCTATCTTGTCAGCGCAAGGCCAACAACAATTAGCAGCCTAATCCCCTCTGAGCTGGGAAGCCATTACTCACCACGCGATAGCGTTAACAATCAATACCATTACAATGAGCCCGGCAATTAATGAAGCTAAAGTCTTACTTCAGAACCTTAATTCTCGCTGTGTGGCTTTAAACGGGAGGGTTTGTGATCGTTATAATTAACTGGTGGTATTCAGCCAGGAGTTAGTCAATGAAACTAATCTGGATTGGAGATGACAAGAGGCACAGTGTGATGGTGTCACCTTTGTTTTCTGACCTCCCGCTTTCTGCTCCGCGATAGCAGATTAGCAGCCCAGGCTGACAGGCAAATGTAATTAACAGCTGAGACCCTGAAGGAGGAGAAGGGGGGGGAAGAAAGGAGAGAGGGAGGGAATAAAACCCACCCTGCTGACAGCCTGGGGTAGGATGAGAGGCAGGAGCCCCCAGCCAGGCGACGGCTTCAATGGATTTGCTGGGATGGAATGGTTCAGGATGAGCCCCTGCAGCTGGGGATGCTCTGTGGGAGCAGAACATCCCTACAGATGTCCCATAAACCCATAAACCCAGTAGAAAAGCTGGATGGACTCATTTGGCATCACCCCATCAGCTGCATCTGCCACAGCGGAGCATCTCCCATTGTGGGAAGCGGGGTGAGGGTTTGGGGGCAAAGCAATGCATTTCCTAGGGCTAAAAAGCCACGGCGTGGAAAGAAACACCCTTCCCGACACGCACCCACACTCATGCCTATTAAAAACCCACTCTGGGCACCCAGATGGGCAAGTCGTTATGAGGAAATCCAAAGGGAACGCAGCTGCTTCCCTTCAGCACCATGAAATCCATGCCAAAGCCTGCTGATGTCCTTTCAGATGGGCTGAGCAGAGAGGAGGGGACAGGAGCTGTGAGGCGTAGGGGGGAAGGAAAGGCAAAATAATCCCCTACCCACACCTGACCACCCCAAAGAAAGCAGATGGGGTCTGGAGGACAGAGCCAGGATGCTCCCAGCCAGGATGAAGCATCACCAAGACCAGGTCCCATTGGCATCACAGGGACCTGGCATTCCCATCAGGAGCAGCTAATGCCAGAGGCTTTGGGGCATGGCCGTGCCAGGACATTTCAATCTGATGGGGGGGGCTGTGGGGAGGGTCCTGGAGATGGTGTTTGCAAAAAGGGAACGTCCATAAAGTACCTTGCAAAGGGTCGGCATCCTCCCCATGTCCCAAAGTGCCTGGGAGGTGGGCAACGACCCAACAGGGAGCACCCACCAACAGTAACAACAGGGATGAATATGACTGCATTGCAAACTGATGATGCCAGGAGTCTCCTGGTGAAACTCTGGCACTCTGGGGACATGTTGCCTCCTCCTGTGCATGTGGGACAGCCCTGGCTATTCCCATAGGACGCACTCCCTGCAGCAGCACAGAACTCGGGATCAGCAGCATCTGACATTGCGAACTGCACCCCACATCCAAGCAAGGTGGGTATGTGACAGAGGCCATCAACCAGGCCATCACACTGTGATGGGGGCTGGGGACCTCCTGGAGGTGCCAAAATTGGCTGTTCAGCTGGGAAATTCAGCTGGAAAACGAACAGGTTTGAGGCGCCTCTGGATAAAACAGCATTGAAGTGAAGCGTAGGAGGAAAGAACAAGGCTGGAGGGGCAGTGAGGGACAGGTACCCCCATGCCATGCTCTCCCAGGCTTTCTCCCGGGGTATAACAAGTGATACAGCATTAGGATTACCCTGGCTGAACTGAGTTTCTTAACTGCTCCCTCGAGACACAACGCTAGGGAAAGACATTAGCTTGGGAAATGGGGAGGGAAACGGCACCGCGGGTGGCAGCAGCGATGCTCAGCATCCCCTTCATCCCCATCCCCATCCTCATCCCCTACCTCTGGGCTCCTCGGCTTGCTTGGCGAGCTTGCGGAGCGCGGCGGCGAAGCTGGAGGAAGGTGCTGCCTGGACGGACAAAGTGCTGCTGGCTGCAGGGCTGCCATTGGGGACGATGGAGCCGTTGAGAGGCGATGGGGTGAGCGGGCTGACGGTGGCGGTGGTGCGGGTGGCGGTGGAGAGCATTCCTAGGGACGGCGACTTCGGCTCATGGCTCATGCCTGCGGATGGGAGCAGTGTGTTAGAGCGGGATACAGGGATGGGAGAGGGGAGAGCGGGTCCCAAATCCCCCTTGAAGCTGGAACAATGAGCAGGATAAGCGAGACCTTCCATCTGGTTTACCACCTCATGCAGTGGGTGGGATGCGAGCAGGCAGGCACAAGCAATTCTTATGGGGCAGCAGCTTACCTAATGAAGTAAGTGTGCCCATGGAAAACGAGGTGACGTGGGGGACAGGAGCTGCCATCAGCATCCCACAGCCCCACCAATCCCAAAGGCTCCCAGGAAACAGCACAGGGGGACTCAGCAGAGCCCCATGGGAAGGGGGGAAGGTGTTTTGGGGGGACATTGGGATATCAGCATCCTGATGGAGGTGATGGGGAAAGGCCTAGGTAGCCTCCTGACTTGCATGGTGCTGCCAAAACCTGAAGCATCACACCTGCACCCCTAACTGCCACCATTGCACCCCAAATCCCTGCCCTCAGATCTCCAATACTGCATCCCTGGGTCCCCACCACTGCACCCCCGAGTCCCCACATTGCTCCCTCACTTTCCCAATATTGCATCCCCCTATCCCCGCCACTGCTCTCCCAAACCCCCACCATTGCACCTTCAATCCCCACTGTGTCACCTTCAAATCACCACCAGCACATCCCCAAACCCCTCATATCACACCCATAGTGTCGTCCCCCCCCTTCATTCCCAAGCCCCCACCACTGCACCTTCAAATCCTCACCACTGCAGCCCCATTGCAGCTCCAAACCCCCACCACTGCCCCCCCCCCCAGCGCTGCCAGGCTCAAACGCTCACCATGGCACCCCCAAGTCCCCACGGGCACACCCCATAGCATAGGGACGCTATGGGGCACAGCAGTCCCTAAGGGTAAGGGTTTGGGTGCTGCTGAACAGGGGGGGGCCCCCCAGCTGTCACAACCAGGCTGCTCCAGGGCTCTCCACCTCCCAAAACAGCAACTGCTGATGTCAGGGACCTTAAAATAGACTTCCAAACGAGCAGCTTCATTAACACCAGCCTAAAATTAGCCCTGCTCCCAGGTGGGGAGCAGAGAACAAGGGGGTACCAAGGGGCATCCCCCCCCCCCATCCCAGCTCCCAATGGAGGCAATGGCAGAGACCCCAGAGCATCCCATGGCAGAGGGCTGGCCGTGCAGAGCAGTGGGGATGGGGGGGGGCCAGCAGTGCCACTCAGCATTGATTAATCTTTGCCCCCCGGCCCCAGGAGAGGCGGCCGGCGCTGCGGCGTGCGCTCCCCTCTGCCCTCATTATACAAGCATTTATTAACTCCGGTGCTCTCAGCCATTGACTGCCGCCTTGTCGACACGCTCGGCTCATGTAAATTCATTACCAGAACAGCTGGGGAAGCCAACGCGCACACGGACGGCCTTGGAACGGGCACCCCCCCCTACCCCCCAAGCATTGCACTGGCATGGGGACCCCCATAGGAGTGAGTGGGTGTCCAACAGACAGCGGGATGTTGGGATATGCATGCACTGCGCACCTATGTGCTGTCCCAGGGCACTGCCCTGCATCCTTTGGGTACAGCCCTGCATCCCCTTGACACTGCCAAGCATCCCCTGGGCACTGCCCTGTATTCCCTTAACACAGCCCCCCCATCTCTACAGCACTGCACTGCATCCCTTTACCACAGCCCCACATGTCCGTGGCACTGCCCTGTATCTCCTTAACACAGCCCCAAATCGCCATGGCACAGCCCCACATCTCCATGCCACTGTCCTGCATCTCCTCGGCACTGCTCTCTATCCCCTTCACACAGCCCTGAATCCTTATGGCACAGCCCCACAACCCCATGGCACTGCTCTGCTTTTACAAACACAGCCCCACATACCCATGGCACTGCCCTGCATCCCCACAGCACTGCCCTGCATCCCCACGGCACTGCCCTGCACCCCCTTAGCACAGCCCTGCACCCCCATAGGACACTTCCCCATACCCCCTCACCTTCTCCCCACCCATTAAACCCACCATAACACCCCCCCCCCCCCCAAGCCCCCACCCAAGGCTGGACCCACTCTGCTATAAGCAGCCGGCGGGGATTATCATGCTCACACACGCTCACCGGGGCACGAGGGCTGGCGGCACAGCGTCACCCGTGTGATGCTCAGCTGATCTCGGCAGCCCCAAACGCCTCCCAGCTAACTCATGATCCCACCGGGATTTGCCAGGCGAGCACAGGGCAAGCTCCAAGCCAGCAGCTCGTTGGAAACCATATCGGGAACTCATCCCCCCCCCTCTCTCCTCTCCTCTCCTCGGGCCTGGCTCGCTAACGTGAGCTCTGCCGCTGCCCCAAACCAGTTCTGCCGCTCCTGCCCCGTGATAAAATCAGTGCCTCCGCCCTGGCTGGGGCCCGAGCAGCGCCGCTCACCCGCCTTGCCCCGACGGAGCTGGCGTCCGTCTGTCCGGGCGTCCCTGTGCTGCTCCATAGGACAGCTGCCAGATGGGGAAACTGAGGCACTCGGCGTAGGAGTGGGGATGCGGGACCACGCGGTGTCCCTCCATCCATCCATCCATCCATCCATCCATCCATCCATCCATCCATCCATCCCACCGGCATGCCGCCACCGGTGTGGCACGGGTGCCACTCACCTCTGCGGGTGCCGCTGTCCCTGTGATGGCTGGGGACGCGGTGCCACCCCACAGCGAGGTGGGGCTTCTTCCCTCTCCTGTCCCTCCCTGGCTGCTTCTCCCGACAGGCAGATCCATGCGGAAAAACAGGTCAAGTCCGCAGCCAGCGGATGCCTCACCAGGGTGGGGTGATGAACCCTGAAATGGGGCCCTATGGAGGTGCAGGGAGAGGGGCTGGCACCCCCCCATATTCCTGCCCTCGGGCATCACTTGCTGCCTTTGCCCCTGCACGCAGGCAGCTGCCTGTACATCCACCACCAAGCCAAGGCAGGATGCTGCAGGGTGCCTGGATCCCCTGCTGAGGCTATGGGGAGGGTTGGGGACCGGGGACCAGGCAATGTGTCACCGTGTCCTTGTCCCTTTCCTGAGGCATGTGCCGGGGCAGGGAGTGTCTGGCATTCCCAGTGCCTTGCTGGCTGCCTGCCCACAGGAGCAGGCATGTCCCTGCCTGGCAGCAAGACGAGAAGGGGACGGCAATGCCATCACCGTGTCCCCTTCCACCCTTCCTTATGCTACCCCGCGTCCTGGCACCCCTTCCTGGTACCATGTGGTTGGCACCCCTAACAGAGCACAACCCCAAACCCCTGTCTGCTGACGGTGGGGGGGATGTCCCTGTCCCCCTGTACCCCAGCACCCGCTGTCCCCCAGCATCCCCGGCGCAGGGCTGGGAGCTGGGAACGTGCCATCTCCTCTCCATCTGCTCCTGATGATGCTGGTGGGTTTTTTGGCAGCGGGTGCCTCCTCCGGCAGCGAGAGCAGAACCAGTCTGGCTGCCTGGTGGGGATGGAGACAAATAAGACATGCCAGCAGCCACACTGGGGCAGGGATGGGCTCCCAGCACCCCAAAACCCCGGGATCCTTCCCCTCGGCACGGCTGCCCTTCCTGCATCCCCATTCCCATTGCAGGCAGCTGCTGGGAAATGCAGGTCTAGCACCTTGGTTTCAGCATCCTCTCCCCCACAGCACCTTGAAAGGCCCCTAATGAGCATGAAGTGCCCTTCAGAGCAGATTGCCATTGAACTCAACCTGCACCAGCTGCCCGCTTTAAAAGCAGCTATTTTGAGCTCCCGGGCTCCCGAGCGCTGGAACTAATAATTTATTACCAAATACGATCAGGCAGCAGCTCCAGCCTCTGGCAAATGGAGCGGAAAAAAACCCAGCGCGGCGGGAGGCCGAGGGGAGAAAGGGGGAGATGAGCATCCTGCATCCCTCCCCGGGACAGATGCACACCCCACCACACAGGACCTCAACTCAGACAGAGCCCACTTGGCCAACCCCTTGGCAAGGATCCTCCAGGCTCGCTCTGGATGGGGCCCTAAAGGAATTAGGGGTGATGCTCTGCGCCGTGAGGTTTCCTCCTGTCTCAGCGCCTCGACTCCCACTCCACAGCCGGATCCAGCTGCACGCTCCAAGCAGGAACAGCTGCTTTGCATGGATTTTCAATGCTAATGGCCTCACATTGTGGAGCCCCCCCCCCCCTCCATTCCCTTCTCCCTTGTGCTGCCTGAATGCAGCAGGCAGGGCCCCGGTGTGCGAGCAAGGAGGGAGGGCAGGAGGCCAAGGGCAGCGTGTGCCCATGGTCCCTGTGTCACCCCATTGAGAGGCAGGGGACAGGCTCTGGGGACCACCTCCTCCACCAGTGATGTCACCCCTCATTAGCGCAGCTCTACCTACAGCACCCTCCATTAATTAATTAATCGATCGATGGGAGCCCCACTTCTGCCCTCCCACCCCACCGCCCTGCATGCAGCCAGCACAAAGGGCTTGGTGTCCTCAGGAGGGATGGAGAGATGTCCGCACAGCCTATGGCCACTCTTAGACCCTCCAGGACCCATCCCATGAGCACTGCGCACCTTGGCTGGCTCCCCAGCACCCTCGGAGGGATCCGGATGGGTCTCCCCTGGGTGAGGAACACCCTGTGGTGCAGTGATGGGATTTGGGGGTCCCCAGGGAGCCTGGCACCGAGCGCCAAGCGCATGGCGCTATTAGCCGGCTGCGTCTCCATCGATCGCTCCTCCATGGACCATTGATCTGGCAAATGACAACAAGCAAACTAATAAGAGCTCGTTTGGAGGGCGCAGCACTGGGGAGGGGCCAGGGCCAGCGTGATGGAGGTTATTTCTCTCCCTTCCTTGCCTTCCTTTGCCCAGCATAACCAGCCCTGTGTTCCTATGTTTAAGACCATAGGAAATGAGGCCGGCAGAAGATTTGCTTTAAAGCAACTTTCTTCCCCATTTCTGCCCTGACAGAACGAGCAGGGGGGTTCCAGTGTAAAGTACCAGTGCCCAAAGGATGCTGCTGGCCCCCAAGCCCCATTCCGCAGTGTCCAGGTTGGGAAGGCATCTCTTAGCTCCTGATACACAGTCTGGGTGCCAGATACCTCTTGATCCCTTACCCCTGCTTTGGGAGAAGTAGTGTACAACCCTTACCCCTTCCCTTTGCATGAGCTGAGGGCTTAATGGCTAAATGGGGTGCACGTATGGGTGCCAGGCATCACACAGATGGGCACTGCACGGTGCTGTGGGGCACGGCATGGTGCTGCCATGCCCTGCGCGGTGCCGCCAGGCATTGTTTGGTGCCGCTAGGCATGGCAGGGTGCTGCCAGGCATTACACGGTGCTGCCAGGCACCGCACAGTGCCGCCAGGCATCCAACGGTGCCACTGGGAATTGTGTGGGACAGGACTTGGCACCGCGCGGTGCCGTTGGGTAACGCACCGCGGGCCAGAGCCAGGCAGCGCCCGGTGCTGCCAACCCTCGCTCGGTGTCACTGTGCCGTGACCGGTGCGGTGGGGCTGCCCCGGTACCCATGTCCCTTGTCCCCACGCCGCGGGCAGCGCCGGCTTTGCCGTCAGCAGCGCATTGTTCTCGGTGCGAGGAGCCCTTGCCCAGCAGATGGCAGGTATAACAAAGCAGCTTGCTGCGGCCAAGCCAATTATTTATCTAATTATGATTTACCACTTAACCACATGATCTTTCTGCAGAGTTGTAGGCAATTAAAACCAGGGTGATTATGTGGATTATGCAAATCGGCTGGAGCCTGGCGAATAGAATTGGGAGATTAGAGTTTCACGCAGGCTGGAGCTTGCACGGGGCAGGTCCTAGCGGGGCAGGGGGGCTGCAGGCAGGGTCAGGAGGTGCCAGGGTGATGCCTTTGAGGTGCTGCAAGCAAACCCAGGGGGGTCACATAGCCAAAAGGTGCCCCGCATCATCCTGCAGGGGATGAAAGCATCTTGGTGACTCCCACCAGCACCAAGGGTCGCCCAGTGCTGCACCCCAAAAAGGTGGTGGTGGGGTTACACAACTCAGCCTCCCATCCCTCGCTCCATCCACGGAGAGGATATACTAACAGGTATTAATAGCGAGTATTAATAACACCACCTGGCAGATTACTCTGCCTGCCCGGCTTGATATGAGGTTTATACACGGCACAAACTCCGGAAATACATAAGTATTAATGGTAATACCTCGTGTCCTAGCAAAGGTCACGGGCAATCTCCATCAATCCCACTGTGCGACTGGCAAAGCCGGGGGTCCGGGTGGGAACAGGGGTCTCCGCTGTGCTACCGGGATGACCCCGCACGCACTGTGGTTTATGACTGCGCAGATGGCCCCGCACAGGCCACAGGAAAGGTTTTACCTTGGGATAAGAAATTAATACTGGCAAATGGGAAATGTACTCCGTGTATTTTCATTTTCCTAATACCACTGCCATCTGCTAGCAATCCATACCCTGTCTCACCTGCTTTTAGTTAAAAGATGCTGCAGAAGTGTCGGTGAGGCCTTGGTGTGCTCCTCACCTATGAGCTCTGCAGTGTCCCATGGGGACAAAACGGGATCCCGCCACTGCTTTGATGGGTCTCATCCTCTTCATGAAGCCTCACATGAAATGGGCATCAGCGATGAGGGTCTGAAGCAGGAGTGATGCTCACGGAGACCGGAGCCACAACAATGGGACAAATCTGGCACGTTATTCATCATGGGCAAGCATCAACCAAAATCCATGTCCAGGGGTTCGGTACCATAGGGATTCAGGGTGATTAGCAGTGGTGATCCCATGTGCTGGTGCTGAGCAGGCTGGCCGGTGGCCCCCGTGAGCACAGCATCTTCCCTTTTCGCCTACAGTAATCCTCAGCCTTTCGAGCAAATTATTAAAATTCACTTATATTTAATCTGCCTGCTGGAATTAATTGAATTTTTACGCTTGGTAAATGTCAGTGGGTGCACGCTGCCTCCCAACGGGGACCCGGCTGCAGGTGCAATGGGCGCAACCCCGGGCTTTTACCAGCTCCCTAGGGACAAAACCCATCATGGGACATGGGGCAGGGTGCCCACAGCACCCACAGCTCCTGTTGGGATTGGGTGCTAGGATGAATGGGTGTCAGCACCCTCCCAGCTATACAGGGGATGCTCGATGGCACCGGGGATGGGGCTCCCAAGGCTGCGTCCCTCCAACTGAGTTAATAAACACTCCCCACATCCCTTTGGATTCCTATGGCAGGTCCCAGCGGTGCCTTGACGGCTTTGGAGGGGACATGGAGAGCCCTTTGCTTTCCACCCCACAGCCTTGGTGGAGAGTGCCAGCACCCTTCCTGCTGCTGGCAGGAGCCTTCCTCCCCTCCCCATCATCCTCATCGAAAATTGCCAAAGTGCCCCTAATTTGCCCGCTGGGAAAGCCAAGGGAAAAGAGCCTCTATTTTGCCATAATAAGCCCTCCAGACAAAGGTGGAATGAGCCATTCAGTGGTGGGAAGGGGGAAGGGTCCGGCCCCGTGCCTGAGCCGTGCTGGCGGCTTGCAGGAAGGGAGAATTCCCTCCTGCTTGGGGGAGCCAGCACTGCGACATGCATCTTGCAATGACCTCAACCCATGCATCCATGGGCTCCTGAGCTCCTGGATGGGCTCTGGGATGCGCAGCACCACCAGGACACTCCTGCTCCACAACGGGACCGATACCCAACTCCTACATGGCCTCACTCCCCAACCCCTTTCAGCATGGAGATGGAGAGAAGTTCATGGCTGTCTTGAGCCACGGGGATGCTGGGCCCAGCAGACAACTTCCAAACTTGACTGGCGCTCGCCCCCCTCTGCCGCCCGCTCAGGATTATCATAAATTAAGACGTAATTACTCCATGGAAATTTACAGCACAAAGCTGTGGCGCTAACAAGTGTGTTTGGCGGCACCGGGGGAGACATACAAAGCGCTATTGTCTGGCGGGCGCCAAAAAATCTGCTCTGCCCCCAAAACGCAGCGAATCCCGCGGATACGGGATGGGGATGGGGATGGACCGGCTCCATCGCAGCTGCCCGAACGCCGCGGTGAGCCACGTGCGTGCCCCACGCGTGTGGGGATGGAGAGGAACCAAGAGGAGGGTCTCACCATGCAGGGTGATGGAGGGTGAAGGCTCAATGGCATCGATGGGTGCCCTCATGCCCCATGACAAGTGGTGCCATGGCTCTGCTCCCACCAGCGTCTTGTTGCTGATAACAAAGACAAGGTCTCCTTTATCCCCTTGGAGCCTGTCAGATACCCATGGGTGCTTCACCCATCAAACCCCCTTTCTCCAACTTCAGCACGCATGGAGTTAAACATGAATTCCCTAGGGATACGGGAAGGGGGGGAAAGCACATATAAAAGGGGGGGGGGGGGGGAAACCATTGCTAGCGTGTGCGTGTGTCCCCCCCGGCTGCCTCCGCGCTCCCCCAGCTGCCGCCTGCATTAAAAAATCATAATCAACGTGGATAAAACAACCCCCAACAGCACAGCGCGAAAGAATCCAGGCGGCTAAAACAAACCCAGCAATAAAGGAGCCGGGGATCCTCGCAAAGCTGGCTGTGCAATTAAGCAGTTTTCTGCTGTACGCCGATAATCACCTAATTATACTATTAATGACAGTTCAACCTGCTCGGAAATAAAAGGACATTCTTCCATAACAGGGTGCCAGCTGTTTGTTACAGATGTCAAACATCTTTAAAGCATTTTCATTAAAAGAAGAGGGGGAGGAAAGAGGAAGCTTGGTGATGCAGGAACGCAGCCGCTCTTCCCCCCCCCCCCAAAACCCCGTATAGGGGTGGGTTGGGGTGTCACCCCCTCCCTCTTTTTAATGCTGATGAAATAGTCTATCACGGGGGGTGTTGTGGTGGGGGAACATGCTTCCCATCGACATTAGGTGCAATAAATACCCCGCGTTGGCTCGCGGCAAGAGGCGGCTGCGATTAATTAAGCAGGGAAATAAAGTTAATAATAAAAGGGGGGGGGGGTGTATATATGCACCCCTTTGCCAGGCTCAGGGCAGGGCTGGCCCCATTTCCCCCCCCCCCCCCATAGCCACCGGCAGTGCCTGCACACGTGCCACGGTGCCGTGCCAAGGAGGAGCGTCCCCAGCAGGTGCCATGAGCGTGTGCCAAGGACAGGGAAAGGGGGGGACACAAGGAAGCACCTGCTCCCCTCTTTGCCACCAAGCAAAGCCCGAGGGTGGGTTTGGAGGTTGAGCGATGCAGCAGCATCCTGGGTACCGCTGGGTGCAGGATGAGGGATACTGGGAATGACGGTGGTACCCTGCGCGCATCACAGGACAGACTCACACTCATCTCTCCTGCTCTGCCTCGGCGCAGGGGTCCTGGGGGGCAGCCGGGTGCCCACCCGCCATGGGGTGATGCTGGTGCCTTACCCAGCTTTACACCCTGTTCTTATAGTTACAGGCAAATCTGCCTTTAAAACCATAGGGAATTTGGTTTAGCTCAGGAATAAAGAGATTATGGGATGGGGGGAAGAAAAAAGGAAGAAAGAACGGGTGTTTGGGGATAATTCACCCCTCTCCAAGCCGTGTGGCTACTGATGTCCCAGTACCTGGCATGAGCAGGATGGCTACAGGCAGGCATTTTGGGGTGCCCACCAACCCACTTGGAGATGGGGGGCTCCAACTGAGCCCCCTCCCCATGGCAGGACCCCCGGCCCTGTCCCCTTGGCACTCATTGATGGGGCTGGCACCGGCCCCCACTCACCAGACGGGACCCAGTGGGGAGAAACCATCTGGAAGTGTCACCCCAAGCCCCTGATCCCAGGGTGATGCCCCTGGTCATCCCCCCCCAGTGCTGGCATACATCCCTCGCCTGCCACCCCCCTTCCCCTGGCTCCCCACTTCCCTCCCCTCCTCAAACCATCGCAGGGAAGCTGGAAAGTGGTTGACATGGTTGCCATGGTGACCGAATTTAGGACTGGCAAGAGGAGGAGGAGGATGGTGGGGTGGGAAAGGAAGGAAAAAGCAGGAGGGCTTCCCGGCACCCCAACACTCCAGACCCCTCTGGCATCATCCGGCAGCCCCTTTACACCCGATAAGCATCACCCTCCACCACACACGGGGTGGGGATGAGGAAAGGGAAAACCCCAGCAGGCAGCAATGTGGGGGGCTGCCAAGGATGGGGCTCACCCCCCAGCACCCCAAACCCACCCCGGGGGTGCCTGTCCCCTCGCGGCGGTGCCAAAAGCAGCCGGTGACTCACGGCTGCGCCCGCGGCACCCGCCGGGCGGGTGTTTACGCGGCATCACCAGCTCCTCCATCTGCTTTGATCCAGGGGCTAAATATTACCGGCCCTGGCATAAAAATAGGAACCATTTGGGAAGCTCCTGAGTCAGCAGCATCCGCCACCCTCCCGGCACGCTGAGGCACACAAGGGCCCCAGTACCACCCCATGGGGGATGCGACAGGGACCCCCAAGGTCCCTCTGGCACCCGGGGGCTGCTGGTGAATTGGGGACACCCATATGGAAAGAAGGGACCCCAAAAGGCTGCGTGCCCGGCTCTCCCGGGATGCTGTGTGTCCCCAAGGGGTGCTGCTGTCCCCAAAGGATACTGCTGTCCCCAGAGGATGCTCTTGTCCCCAGGGGACACTGGCACTGGACACAGGGTGACAACTGCACCCATATATCTCAAAGCAAGCCAACATATGTACCAGCAGGGAATGGAGTCCCCTCCCTGGCCCCCTATTCTCAGTGATGCTTGATGCTGGGTCACCACTGTGCCCAGTGTCCCCTCGCAGCTGGCTGAGCCATGCTGTCTATCTCCAGCTCCATTACCAGTGTGGTAGAGGGGACAGGCCGGAAGCATCAGTGACCAGAGGGATGCAGGGGACAGAACACTGGTGACCAGAGGGTAGAGGGGACAGGAACATCAGTGACCAGAAGGACACAGGGGATACAACACTGGTGATCAGAAGGATGCAGGGGACAGGAGCATCAGTGACCAGAGGGTAGCAGGGACAGGAGTGTCTGTGACCAGAGGGATGCAGGGGACATGAGCATTGGTGACCAGAGGAACAGAGGCGACAGGAGCATCAGTGACCAGAGGGATGCAGGGGAGAGGAGCACCAGTGACCAGAGGAACAGAGGCGACAGGAGCATCGGTGACCAGAGGGATACAGGGGACAGGAATATTAGTGACCAGAAGGACACGGGGGACACAAAACTGGTGACCACGGGGACACAGGGGACAGGAGCATCAGTGACCAGAGGGAACACCGAGTAGCTGGCTGCATCCCGTGCCAGCAGAACCGGGCGATCAAGCCACCGAGGAGAGGAGTGTGTGACACGGTGCATGGCCAGGCAGTCCCTGAGGCGGTGACAGTCCCCAGCAGGACTCGAGCCGCTGAGTCACTGCCACCGAGCCCTCGGCAGGGGGAAGGTTCACGTCTCCATCTGCTCCCGCACGACCTGGCCCACCAGCATCTCCCAGTGCTGCCGCCGGCGATTTCTCCACTTGCCAGCACCTCCAGCGTCATTTTCCCCCTTAATTGCTTTAAATCTCGCAGCCTGACACTTCCATGCTCCTCTCCGTCTCGCTTTTCCCCCTCCAGCTTTTCGATTTCCCCTCCGAGCTAGCTGCAAAGCCAAGAGCCAGCCGGAGCAGGGTTTTCCAGGGCACAGGAATTAGTGCATTAGCAACAAAGCCAGAAGTTTCACGCAACAGGAGCCGCCGCCAGGATCCCCCGCTCGATCGGAGCGTGCTAAATATGGAATTTAAGAGGGAAAAGAAAAAAACCCCAACCCCAACCCATCTCCCTCACACCTGCAGCCTATGAATGGGGATGGCACCAAAGCCGAGGCAGGCATTGCCCGGGCAATGCTAGGGACCATGCAAGGAGGGGATGGGGTTTGTGGAAGGGGATGGGGAGCGGGACCCCCGTGGATGGCAGGGAGGAGGGCGCAGGGTCGCAGCGCGCCGGGATGCTATGGATGAACGGGTCACCCCTATCCCCGCCGTGGCACAGCCCCGCAGGGGATGAACACCCCAATCCTTCCCATAGGGAAAGGACACCCCAAGTTGAACCCCGGCGCCCCTCCGCCGCCCTTCCCGGCTCGCCCTCGCATGCTCTGGCGCAGGCGCGCTTGGGCAGAGCCGCTCGTTCCTCTTAACAACTGCCACATGCAAAAGCCATTTCCTGAAACAAACAACCATCCGCGGGGGAGCCGGCGTGGGGGGACACGGACCCCCAACAGCGGGGGGCCCCCCAGCACCGCCACCCTGCACCCCGAGACCACAGCCGGAGCCTGCATCCCCGCCAGAGCACCCCTTGAGCTCGCACCCAAAGCTCATGCCCTCAGTACACATCTGAAGCGTGCACCCCAAGTGTGCACCCCGGAACAGGCACCCCAAGCGCGCACCCCCATACAGGCACCCTGAGCGCGCCCCCTCAGCATGCACCCCAGCCACCGATGCTCTCAGAACACCCCAAAAACGCCCTTTCCGGGGGGGGTCCCCCTCTCTCAGGGCCGGCACTGCTGGCTGGGGTGGCACAGCAAACTTTGGTGCCCCAAGTCCCCGCGCCCCAGCAGCGGCGGGGCTGCGAATGGGGACCCCCCACCCCAAAACACAGCACACCCGGTGTATGTCCCCATCCCTCCTCTGCCAGACCCCCTGACACCCCACTCCCCCCCCCCGCTCCTTTGGGAGGGGAGAAACCCCCAGGGTGAGGGAGTGGCAGCAGGAGAAGAGGGGGGGATCCAAGCACTCCAACCCCCTGCAGAGCCTTGCCGGGGCCCCCTGCTCCCCGCTCTTAAAGCTCGCCGGACCCCAAAACCCCTATTAGGTGCTGGGAGAAAGTAACTTAACCCCCAAATCGCCCTCGGCTGCCGCCGGCTGTGGGGGACGACAAAGGGGTGTCCCCAACCTAGTGGGGGGAACACCGGGAGGGGAGGGAAGAGAGACCGGCAGCAGCATCGCTCGGTGCCTTACCTGGTAAGTAATAGAGAGGTGGTTTCAACCCAAACATGATTTACGTTACAGTTCCATTGCGGCCAGGGGGAAAAAAAAAAAATTAAAAATAAAACTAAAACAAACCCAAAAGGATGTGTCAGGAAGAGGCAAAAAAAATTTAAAATTAAAAAAAATAAGAAAAAATTAAAAAAATAACCCAAAAATTAGCACCAAACCACACGGAGGGGGTTGGAAAAATAAACCAGAGGCGAAAAAATACGGTGGAGCGGGGAGGGAGGAGGAGGAGGAGGAGGAGGAGGTGGGGAAGGAGGAGGAGGAGGAGCGGGGGGGAATCAAGTGCGCGGGGGGGAGGAGGAAAAATAGGAATTGAAATAGCAGCGAGCGCAGGGCGCCGGCGGAGGGGTGGCGGTGGTGGTGGCTGTCACCCGCGGGGCCAGGGCAGCAGCCTGGCTGCCATAGCGCGGCGGCTTGCGGGGCTCGTCCTGCCGCTTGAGCCGCGAACCGAACCGCACCGCGCTACGAGGAGGAAGAGGAGGCGGTGCGGGAACGCACCCCCGAAGCTGGACGGTGCGGTGGGGTCCGCTGCCCGCCCTGGAGAAGGGGCGCGGGTCTGTCCCATAAAGGCCGGTCTCTCCCGCGGGCTGCGCTAAGGGAGGGAGGGAGGCGGACTTGCCCCTCGATCAATTTTCATGCAATAATCATTGTCGGTAAATTGGAAATCTGGCTCCTTGACAGCAGATTTGTCTCCCCTAATGAAGGGGAGCGGGCAGCAGAGCGGCAGGCAGCTGCTCGCACCAGCACCCTCCTCCTCGCACCACGCCGCCCCGCTTCCCATGGGATTCAACCTTCCATCATTCCCCCCCTCCCGCCCCTCCTCCGTGTCTTCGGGGCGGCGAGCCCCGGGGTGCCGCGCCAGGCGGGGACGGGAGGGCAGGAGAAGCCGCCTTCCCCCTCAAACCCCGCTCCTCCTCCTCGCCTACAGGCAGAATCATCTCTATTTTTCCCTTCTTACTCCCCCCCCTTTTCCTCCCCGGTCTTTTCCAGGATGCTGTTTTCAAACAGCTGCCAATGGGAGGTGAGGGAAAGGAAAAGGGGGGGGGGGGGGGGGATAAAATGAGAATAAAATAAAAAAAATCAAGCCCCCCCACTCGCTTCAGGAGCAAAATTAGGAAATAAAGGAATAAATAACCCAACTTTCCTGCCTGCAGGGAGCTGCCCGCTGCTTCACAAAAGGCAGGCTGCCTGCCCCATTCCCTGCATGGGGGACCCCCTCCCCTCCCACCTTGCACCTCCAAATCCCCCCTGCCCGGCCCTACTCGCCCGGCGGGGGCTGCAATCAGCCTCCCGATAGGATCTCCCCCATTCCCTCTCCGCTGATGCATTAGCAGATCCGGGAAGACATGCTTGCAGGCAAATAGGGCTAATAAATGCTATTACGGGGGAGAGCGAGGGAGGCTGGAGATCCTGGCTGCACCATAGTAACGAGGGCCCGGCTTAATTTGCTTTAAGCAAACGATCAGCCAAGGCGGGGTGGAAAAGGAGGGTGAAGGGGGGGGGAGTGTTGCTCGCTCCAGGCACGCATGGGCGCGCTTGCATGGGCGCACGCTTGCACGGCTGCGCGCCTATGGGCACGAACGTATCGGGGTGCATGCGTGCTGCCCCCCTTCCTCTGCATGTGTGTGTGCCCCCCATCTCCGTCCCTTCTCTTCCCAAACTGCCGTCTGCTTTTAACACCAAAGTTCACGAAGGCGACGTGTGATATCTCGCCCCTGCAAGAGAAGCCACATCCTGTATGATAATGACCAGCCCTTCAAACAGTTTAAAGATACAGCCCATTCCCAGGCCCACGCTGCTTGCTTCTCATTGTGGGGCCCGAGGGGTTATGGGGCGGGGGGGGGGTCCTGGTGTCATCCCCCAACCCATCGGCTCCGTGATGGGGAGGTTGGGTATGGTGGGTGCTGCAAATGAGCTTGAGGGTCTTGGATGCAAACACACACTTACACACACCTGCATGCACATGTGCATGCACTCACATGTATGTGCGTCTGCCTGCATGCAAGTTTATGCGTTCATGTGAGTCCATGCGTACACGCATGTATGCACGCACTCACACATACGTGTGTGCACGCACACGTGTGCACACACGCACCCTTTCAGCCCATTTGGCAAAGAGGGAGCCGGTGAGAAGCTGCACCCTCCTCTTCCCCCCCATTAAATATTGCTTTTCTCATTCCAGGTCGGGGGATTATTATTATGTCTTTTCTTCCTTCCTAACCTACATCTGTCAAGATCGGCGCTGGGAGTATTTCTGGCCTGTCCCCTGAGTCATCATCACTCGCATCCTGCTCCCTCCGAGGCAGCTCCCCTGCACCACTATGCTCCCAGAGCACGGTGCCGGATGCTCCTTCCCCCTTTTCCCTGGCCAAAGTACCCCTGCACATCAGGAACCACGCATGAAGAAATGTCACTGATGGGGTGCTCCAAAAGGCACTCATAGTGTGGGGTGCAAGAGGGACCCCCCCACACCCTGCCCTGGAAAGGCGCTGGGGTCACCCAATTGCATCACCCCATCAATTACAAGCTTTTTACAGGGGTTGGATTTGCTGGATTGGGGGGGGGGGACGGGACACCCCTCTTTTGCTCCCCCCTTCCCCCTCCATAGCATGAGCCGTAAAAATTAATTTGCAAACATGTCATTACACAATAGCTGTACAGGCAATAAACCTGTAATTACAGGCGGCTGGGGGAGCGGGCAGGCAGGAAGGGGAGGGGAGGGCAGGCAGGGAGGGCAGGCAGGGCTGCCAGCTCCGGCTTTGGGGTTTTGCCTCCCCCCCCCCCCCCCCCCCCCCCCGCTTTGCTCCCTTTGTTCATTATGCAAACGAGAATTGCTTCACTCCTGGAAGTTGGGCTCCACTTCAAAGGGGCTCGCTTGCCTGCGCTCCCCACCCTTGCCAAGGACGCCTTTGCCAAGCAAACCCAGCACCCCACGCCGGGACCCACCGTTGGGATGGGGAAACGGAGGCGCAGCGGCCAGGCAGCCCCATTGGGAAACCAACCCTTTGCGACATCAACCCCCAACCGTATTACCCGCCACCCCTCCTCGGTTGTCCCCGCTTGCTGCGCACCAGCATCGCCGTGCCCTGCCTCAGTTTACCCACTTACCACGCCGCGGGGGGAGAGCCGGGACGCAGGGCAGCGGCGCAGACACCGGCCCGGCCACCCAGCAGCCGGCTCTGCCTCACCCCTCGTTAGCGGGAGAGCCTGACGAGCCTGACCCACTTCCCCGAGCGCCGGGAGGATTAATTGGTTCCTTGCTCGCGCGAAGCCGCCGGGAGCTGGGGCAGGTGCCAGGCGGGATTAGCAAAGCATGAGAGCACAGCTCGTGGGGCCGGACGGGCAAGCGCGCACACAGCCCTGCCCATGCCGGCCAAGCGAGAGGTGGGGATGTGGGTATGGGGCGCTCCGGGCCATAACTGACCCCGACCCAGCCTCCTCGGGGATGGGGATGCTCGGCTTCCCCGTGGGTATCCCCACAGAAGGGGATGCAGCCGTGTGGTACCCAATGGGATGCACACCCCTAAGTAAGCGCGCCCTAGGGAAACTAAGGCATGGTTCCATTGGGGTCCACCGCACCCTGCAAGCATCCACAGTTGGGGATGCACAATCAAGAAGAGGAGCGAGCGGCTGCCTCTCGCCGTAAATAAGCGGCTCAGCGATGATTTCCTGCTCTTGTTGACCTTTGACTATGCAGAATAAAGACATAAATCCATATTTTAAACCCATCTGAGCGCCAGCCAGGCCCACAAAGCCATTTACAGCCTGCGATTTGGACGGGGCAGTGAGCAGGAAAGCGATGGTTTCTCGAGGTGACATTCCCCAGGAGGGAAATGAAGTGTTTTATTCGCAGATATATAGGGCACGGTCGTTCCTCCGCTTCCCCTTCCCTCCGCCCTCGGCTCATAAATAAAACATACGGCCGCGTAACCGGCTAATTACGGGAGGATGGCAAAGCCCCGCCGGTCGCTGGGAAAAGAAATCAGCTTTTTAATCAGCCCACTTTCCTCCCCATCTAACTTAAGGAGAAACGGGCATTTAGGGTGCCGGGATGGAGCCGAGACTCTCCGGTGGCTCGAAGGCACCCTGCGGGGTTGTGCCACCCCGCTCCCTCGAGGCAGATTTGGATGGCAGGGGTTCAATCTCCTCGCTATGTATTTCCCCCCCCCCCCCCTTCTTGTCTCTCCTCCCTGGCTGGGAAAAGGATGTCTTTGAAAAGTCTAATTGTTCCTTACACATTAGATACATTAATGAGGTCTCTGATCAAGCGGCTGGCGCTCTGGCAAGGAGGCTTCAAGTAGCAATTTTCCATTTGTGTTTCAAATTTTAATGAATGTTCCTGTCTCTCCGGCTGCGATGCGCGGTGATAATCCGCGCGGCTCGGGTCAGCGCCGGAGCAGGGGCTGCCGCGCGGGAGGGCTTGTACAAGGGTTTGATTTCTTTGGGGAATAGTTCATACAAAAAATGGTAATGGCAGAAGACAGTCTTCCTTCCCCCTCGGCTGCCAGGGCTCCACAGCTACAAATCAGAGGGTTATTATTTCTTTCCGATGTCCCTAAAGTATCCTATATCTTTAGCGGGAGAGTAAAGTTCAGCCCCGATAAGATTGTGGCGCTGGGTGAGACAACGCTTTGCCTTTCCTCCTTTCCTTCTCCATGTCCCCTCCATCCCTGGTGTCCCCACCAGCCCACCCCAGGGCCACCCGCAGGCTCATCCCACCCCATCCAAGGGCCAGATCCGGAACCCACCCCGCCAGGACAAGATTTTTATAACCTTGTTTTGGCATGCCTGCCATTAACTTAATTTAACATCCATATTGCCGCTACTTAATTAAATAGATGAACTCATTTTACATTTGCAAGTCTTAATTCATCCTGAACAAAATTGGCCGTGTTTCGTTCTTTCTACGCTACCAGCTCCCCGGAACAAATGACTGCCTTTTGTAGTTAACTGCTAGTACAGGTTAAAAGCTAATTAGCAGCCCGGGTTGGGTGTTAACTTCCTTATTTATCACCCGGCGCCACTTGGGGCTGGCACTTCCTTGTCCATGCGTGGGCCCCGTTTCTGCAGGGGTGGTGCTTGTGCTCCTCGGGCAACGGTGCTGCATGTGTGCGTGATGCATGGGGCTCGGCGCATGGTGCTCAGTGCATCACACTCCCGCAGCACCCAAGCATCACCCAAGGACCCCTCCAACCTCGCCATGCTGCCCAGCACAACATTCCTATAGGTACTTAGAGAAAGGCCAGCAAAAGCAAGAACCATCCCGTGCTTTCCAAGCGTTGCTCCCACCCAGCCAGCTCATGGGATGCCCACACCAACCGGCAAGGCTTGGAAGCCGCTGGTGAGAAACCGCATGGAGGGACCCTGCATCCCAGAGCTGCGGGATGCAGGGGGGACCCCACCAGTGCAGCAGGAGGAGCGATGCTGATGCTGATGCGGGCAGGAAGCTGCTCCAGGAAGGCTAGTCTGGTTTGACTAACAAATCACTAACTGCTTCCCCCGAGGCAGGTGGAAGGAAACAAGCTGTGGATGTAAACACCCCCTCCTCCCCACCACCCCGCCCCCCGGCCCCCCATTTCCCACCCACAGCCCCCTGTGGGCCCCCAGGGCACCGGCCAGGGGCAGGTTGAGACAGGAAAGCTCTTGTGAAACACCCTGACGCAAGCCCTGGCGAAGGGACAGCCCCCCCCCCCCCCAGCCCATGGCCGAGCCCTGGGGACGCTGGCACTGCGGGCAGGGTGTGGGGTGACGCAGAGCTTGCACCAGCGCCATGGGACAACACCTCACCGGCACCCGCCACGCCACCAAGGGTGCCGGTGTGACTCAAGGGGACAAGCCGCTGCAGTGGTGACACTGCGGTCCCTCCGTCAGCATGAGCCAGCGCAGGGATGGGTGCACCCCATAGGGCGAGGAGACCCGGTGGCAATCGCCATCACCGGTGATGCCCAGCCCCGGTACCGCGGTGGCAGCGCGGTGGTGCATAGGGACGATGTGGCGCGAGGGGACCGATAGGCATCTGCCTGGCCCCGTAAACTGATCTGCCCCCGGCTGCTGAAATAACAGCGAGGGGAGGCAGCTTCGGTTACCGGCAGTGCCGGAGGCCGGCTGGGTGCCAGGGCCCTTGGCTGCGGACCAGGCGGCTCCGCAGGGATGGAGTGGGGACCCCCCGTCCTGCCCTGCTCCCCACAGGCACACACGGAGCTGCTCGTCCCGCTCCCCGGCGTCGCCACCCCACACCGGGCTCCACACCCGGTATTTCAGGTCTGGTACCCCAGCCGGCGCCTTCGGGAGGGACATCACCCCAACCCGGGGCCACCGCCAGCACCGGCTGCATCGCGTAGGAGCAGCAGTAATTCCCAACCCATGGTTATCCCGAGCGGTTTTGGCTGCATCCCTTCTCCCCCCCCAGCACAGCACCAGGACAAGGAGCCACCGCAGCCAAAAGCAAAGCCCGAAGGCCAGATCTAGCCCCTTTGGGAGGAGGAATAAGCACCACCAGGTCTCCTCTCTCCCCTGCAGACCTCATCAGGACCCCATCCCAAATCCCCCGCCATCAGCAGAAGGAGCTGGGCCGTAAGGAGCGAGGGTGATAGATAACAGCCCTCTGTGCTGGCGAGATAAATAGCCCCAGCAGCGCCAAGCTGTACTCGGCCAGAAGCTAATAGGGGCTGTCAGGGCGGTTTAGAGGAGCAGAGCATCGTTTCGGGGCCCGGCTGGGAGGACGCCAAGGGGAAGTGACAAGGAAGCTGAGCAGAAAGCGACAGGCAGTACACAAAGAGCATGTCCTCTGTAAGTGGCGATAAACCTTGGGAAAAAAAAAGAAAAGCTAAATCAGTTGTTTAGCCGATGTACCACATGCTGACAGGGCAAATGTGAAGGCTTTTATGGCCACATGGGTTTTCATTTGCAGTTATTCATAGCGGAGCCGGAGCGCTTTATCTCACTTTACATTATGTGCAACCACAATGCAGACACTTGCACCGCAACGCATTGCCTCCCTTGGAAAATATTAATATGTAAATGTCAGGCTTGGGAGGGCAGCGGGGGAACGGCAGCTGCGGGAGCCGAGGGGAGATAAAACCTGCCCTCAGAGGGGGGGTGAGGGACCCCCACCCCATACAGAGGGGTGCAGCAAAGGGGGAAGGCGATGGCACACATGTGCGCGCACACATGCTCACCTGGGATGAGATGCACATGGTCTCTGCAGAGTGGGATGCATGTGTGCGTGTGTGGGCATGTGTGTGCAACGTACAGCCTCTGCAGAGAGGGATGCACATGTGTGTGCTCACACATGTGGGTGCACAGCATGTGTTCTGCAGAGCAGGGTGCATATGTGTGCACGCACACAGCTGTGTACAAGATATCCTTTCTGTACAGTGGGATGCACACATCTGCACACACATGCACGTGAACACACGATATGCTCTGCGCAGCAGGATGCACCTGTATGCACACACATGCACTTGAGCACGTGATACCCTCTACACAGTGGTATGCACGTGTGTGCACACACATGCACTTGAGCACATGAGTTTGCAAACACGTGCACCCAAGCACACAACATACACCTTTCTGCATAGCAGGATGCATACACATGTGCACACACATGCACACACACATGCACTTGAGCACATGAGTTTGCAAACACGTGCACCCAAGCACACAACATACACCTTTCTGCATAGCAGGATGCATACACATGTGCACACACATGCACACACACATGCACTTGAGCACATGATACCCTCTGCACAGTGGGATGCACGTGTGTGCACACACATGCACCCAAGTGCATGATACACACCCTCTGCACAGCACGATGCACACGTGTGCACATACGTATGCAGATATGCAATACTTCCCCTCTGCACAGTGGGATGCACACGCGTGCACACACATGCACTCAAGCGCATGATACACACCCTCTGAACAGAGGGATGCACGTATGTGCACACACACATGCACTTGAGCACACCGTACCCTCTGCACATGTATGCACACACGCAGATACACCACACATCCCCTCTGCACAGCGGGATGCCCACACGCATCACCATCAGCACACTGATGGCCATGCATCACCACACAAGACGCGGGTGCACGCACACCCATGACGATGCCCACCGCCCCTCGCAGCACCCACCCCGGCTCCCTGCCTGCCCCAGGGTGGGGGGACGCGTGGCAAGGCCATGGGGCGAGGCGGGTGCTGCTGGTTTGGGAGGAAGCCGTGATGGGGCGAAGCGCGGCGTGCCAGCGCCTGCAAAGCCCCGTCGGGCAGCGCTCCAGCCATGCCTGCTGTTCCTGGGCTCTGTTCCTCAACGAGAGCCTCCAGCCCCGGGGGTAGTGCCAGACTGACAGCCTGGAGGCTATTTATTCGCAGGCAGAGGCAGCGGGAGCTGCTGGCGGATGCAGGCGCCTTTGTCCTGCAGGGAAGTTTGCTCCCTGCCTCCCAGGCTGCCCCCTCTCTTTCTGCCTTCACATCCCTATGCACCTTTCCAAACGCAGGGAAGCACTGCGGGGATCCCAGCTCCAAAGCTCGCCGTGCCATGGCCGGACTTGTCACAAGGCCCCAGCATCACCCAAGGGTCTGGAGGTGGTACCCGAGGGTGGCTGAGGGCAGGCGGAGTGTGGGCACCCAACGCTGAGCTTTGCCACTCGGCACCATTCCAGGCAGGATGGGGGGCACCTCCGAAACATGGCCCCCTTGGCCGTTACCAGGAGAAGCGCTGGCAGCCACTGCTGGCACAGGGACAAGCCCGGGAGGGAGGCTGCCCCCCAGCACCTCGGGGAAGGGAACAATCCCCGGGCATTTCTGTTTTGGCAGGCCCCGGGTGCCCCCCCCTCTGCTCCCCTCCTTCCTCCTCCCGCGCTCGGGCACAGGGATACAATTAAATCAGTGTTCTGCTAACAATCTGCCAGCTAATAAGACATTTTCCTCCCTCTCCCTCCTCCCCCCCACTCCACCCCAATCCGTGTGTGATGTGAGCGCTTTGATATGAGAGTGGACTCTAATGGGTTCGGTGTAAGGGAGCCTTAATTTATTACGTGCCTGTAATTGATGTTTGTATAAAGTAGCTCTTACAGCTCCTCAGAGCGGGAGATGAAAAGCAATCAGTCAGCCATTTGCCTCGAAAGGAAGGAGAGAGGCGAAGACAGACAGCGAGAGAGAACCAGACATACTCATCAAGCCTGGAGAAAAACCCAGAAAGCGAAGGAACAAAACAAAACCCCCTCTTGTGCAGCCTTGCCAGCAGCTCCAGCACCGCTGGGTACCAACATCAGCATCCCTGGGTACCACCACCAGCATCCCTGGGTATTACTGCCAGCATCCCTGGGTATTAACTGCCAGCATCCCTGGCTACTACCACTAGCATCCCTAGGTACCACCGCCAGCATCCCTAGGTGCCACCAGCATCCCCGGGTACCACAACTGGGTACCACTGCCACCCCATCACCTCCAAGCCTGAATCCTGCCAGGGTGCTGGGGGTGTGCAGGCTGGTGGAGCCGTGCCAGGGCAGGATGCGGACCCCTCCCACGCCAGCAGCATGTGTGGAGCTGATTAGGGCTGCAGCAGCCGGTGCTGAGCTGCTCTAATGACGGCGGGCGCTGGGGAGTCACGTGCCGCCCAGCGCCGGCTGGGGAGCCGTACGTCACCGGCCCCGGCAAAAAATCGGTGCTAAATTGAATCAATCCATCTTGGAAATGGCTCTTGTCAGCCGGTGTCAGCGAGAGCGTCTGCAGGAGAGGGATCAGGCGGGGGCAGGCCGGAGAGGGCCACAGCTCTGCCACATCTTTCCTGGCCCCACCACGGTGCTGGCTGGCCCCACACTGTGGATATGGGGGTCTTCCCACTGCCATGGGGGACAGAACAGAATGGGATCCCCGTGCAGCCAAGTGGGAAAAGCAGAGCTCAGAGCAGACTGCACCGTGCTGTGACTCAGTTTCCCCATACAGGGCACCCACCTCACACTTTCCCTAGGGAAGGAGGGCAGCTCCAAGGGATGGAGACCTCTCCAGTGCCCATCTCCACCCCAACACCGTGCCCAGGATGCAGTGTGCCAGGTTGGGAGGGACGATGCTGCTCTAAGGAGACAAAGATGCCGGCGCTTGACACAAATATAGATGGATCCTCAATGTACGGACCCCGGAGCCTGGCAAATTAAAACATAGCATGAAAGGGGGGACGGAAACGGCCCCAGTGATTGATTTTCCATCCAGACTTTCAAACCAACCGAATATGTCACCCAGACAAGCCCTCGGAAAGCCACAGCTAGCCCAGATTTATCCTCAGCTTGGACTGAAGACTATCAATCCCTATCCATCCCTGAGAAATGGCTTAACGGCCCTGTCCTCCCACACCGCACAGTGCCTGTCCCATTGCAATGCCAGAACAGCACATGGGATGGGCACCATGGTGGGAAGACAGGGCAACAGGAGCCATCACCACAGTGGGAAAGGAGATACGGGCAAGGGGACACATACCCAGGCTTGTAACGAAGGCAATTAGAGGTGAAAGCATCCCTTGCGCCGCTTCTCCTAATTAAGAACCAACCAATTCCCCAACCCGCCTGTTCTCCAGCTCCGGTACAGCCTGTTATTTACCTGCAGCTAATAGGCTGGGCGCAGCTAATGATAGTCTTGTATCAAATGGCTGGATCTTGGCTTCTGACAGCTTTAAAGACCCGTCTCGGGGACACGAGGGTTTCTAATTACGGGGTTCGTCACGGGAAGGCTGGGTTCAACGCCAGTCACTCTCCCCGGGTGACATTTCTGCCCGGATTGGAAATCTAAACACAGCCCAGCCAGTTAAGGTTAAAAATACGGTGCTCGACAAGACAAGGGATCATAATTTGGGTCACTGCCGGGTTTAATTAATTGGAATAGAGCAATCAAAGCACCGCGTGCGGTAATTACAGACCGGGCTTGGGCAGGGCTGGGAGAGGTGGCGGTGCCCGAGTGGAGGGATGCAGGGGAATGCTCCCCACTATGGGAGGCATCACCCTGCCCCGGGTGCAGGCAGGCATTGAGCACAAGGAGGGAGATGCTAAGGAAGCAAGGCAGGAGCTCACAAGAGCATTAATGCCCACCAAGCAAAGTAGGGTCTGTCCCCATTGTCCCCATCCCCACAGTGCCATAGCCCTGGCTCCCAGCCACCACCGTGTCTCTGCCGGGACTGTGATGAGTGATTTATTTTCACCAATTACCAGGGCACTTTTCCCTTGCCGGGACCATGCTTAATTGATTGGAATGTATTGAAAACAAATTAACCAGCACCGGGGCGCATGGACTTGTTTACAGCTCCTCGGCGGGGAGGACATGTGAGTGATGCCAGCAAGGACCAGCATGGGATCAGGACAAGGAAGGTGGGACAGCCCAAATGTTGCTCACCAGCCCCTCTGCAATGGTTATGGCTAGTGAAAAGGGAAGCTGAGGTACACAGCAGCATGGCCAAACTGGTTCTTCCTTGCTGGAAGATACCAAACATCCCTGGATATTACTGCCAGCATCCTTAGGTACCACCACCAGCATCCCTGGGTACCACCACCAGCATCCCTGAGTACCACCACTGGGTACCCAGAAACCCAACTCCTGGTGCTTCCTCGTTGGAGAAACACTCCATGGTATGGCCAGACCTGAAACGCTCACCCCCGTAATGCTGCCCCAAGGAGGGATGCTACCAAGAAGCCAGCGACAGTGACCCCATTAAGTGAGCCCAGCTAGCATTAATTTGACCCCATCCGCCGCGTGCTAATCAGCTGTAACCGTGGCACCCAGCTCAATCCAAATTGATTTACTGAGGCTGGAAATGGATACAAATGTGATTAAAGGCTTTTTATTTTCCATAGGTCCTCTCTAAAATGATTTAAATCAATTGCTACGTGCAGGGTCCATTCCCTTTCCCCGCTCGACCCTGCGGCGCCGCAGATGAGGCCTCCACGGCGCCGTGGGGTCAGACAGGCAGCGAATGACACCCCAATATCCACCACAGCACCCCAATGTCCACCACTGACCCACCCATGCCCTTCGCTGGACCTCGAGCATCCTTCTCCAGTGGGATGCCGGCGCGCCGGAGGGCCCTGGCGAGTGATCAAAGCCCATTAGGCTGAGCGCCGATGCGCGCCCGTTGTTCGTCAATTATTCAAACAATAATTGCACCCTTATTTAAAGTCTAGTCTTGCGTGCGCAGCACTGCAGGCTGCCAAGGCCCACGTTAGATTTACACCCCCGGCGCGCTCCCGACGCCAATTAATTAAGCAAACACATTCCTACACACGCTCTCAGGTGTGCAACCTGCCCCGGCGATGCCGCGGTGCATCCCTGTATCCCTGCCGCATCCCCACCTCGCCCAGGGGTCCCTGGGCAGGGGGGTTATGGGGTTGTTACTAGGACCCGAGCTCTCCCTGGAGATGGGGATGGCTGCTCTCACCCTGCACTCCAAAAACAATTAAAGATTAAGCAATCCCCTCATCCACGCTTTCCGAGAGGTTTTCCCTTTGGAAAAAGGAGGAAAAGAGAGGAAAAAGGAGGTGGGGAGGAAGGGGGTGACACCAGCATCTGATTTTAGGGGCTGGTTCATTCCCACTGGCACCTAACGAAGGGGGAGGCTGGGAGTGACAGTCACCAAGAGGTCAATTCGTTCATGTATCCATGTTATTGCAAGTCCAAATTTATTGTCACCGGGCCACATTAGTGCTGGCACCGAGGACATGGGGTTGCACCCCTCCTGAATAAGCAGATAAATGAAAGACATCTGGAGAGCAGAATGAAGGGGCAGATTATTAATGCTGAAATTTAGAAGCCAAGGTCTAAGCCACGAATCCATCAGCGCAAACCAGTTATGTCCAATAAATTAGGAGAGATAAGGATTGAAGGATGGTATATTAAAGGCAACATTCATTTCTGGACTGGCACGAGGGCTTGCACGCATCCTTCCCCTCCGGTGTTAACCCTTGCTGGCCAGTGTGCTGGATGCAGTGGCCCTGGTGCTGGGGATGGGTCCCTGTGCAGGGCCCACCCTGCCACCCCCTAATTCGGGGTTGTCCTCAGTGGCCACAAGTGGGTGTGATAAAGGAGAGAGCACGATGGAGTGCACATACGATGGAGCATGTATGATGGAGCATGTAAAACAGAGCACATGTGAAGACAGAGAGCACGGTGATGGAACGTGTGCAATAACGGAGTGTGTGATGATGAACTGTGCAAGATGCAGCACACATGAAGCCAGCATGCACAATGATGGAGCTTGCACAACAGTGTATGCACAGTGATGGAGTGTGCATGACAGTGAAGTGCCTCCAAAGATAGAGCTCACATGAGGATGGAGTGTGTGAGGTGATGGAGTGCGCACAGCGATGGAGCAAGCAAGATGATGGAGGATGCATGAAGGCTGCGTGAGCACAATGACAGAGCTTGCACAATGGCATGTGCATGACAATGGAGTGTGCACACATGTGGCAGAGGCTGGCAAAGGAGAGCAAGGCAGGGAAGGCAGCAGGTCCTGCAGCCCATCCATCCTCCCCAGTTAAAAGGGGCTAATGTGCCTGGGGGCCTGTTGCAGCTCCTTGCAGCCACAGCATCTATGGCCCACATCTCGGCCTCTCCTCCCTGACCCCAGGCTGGGGTTCAGTTGGCCTGGATGGTCATTTGGGGACTTGTTACCACGGAGGACAGGTAAAGTCCAAGGGGACAGAATCCATGTGGGCATCCCAGCAAGAGGGATGGCAGTGTCTGGCTCCATGTTTGGTCCCCATCCTGCTAGTGCTGGAGTGATACTATACCCCAGCACCCCCCAGCATCCCCATAGCCAAGAGCCAGCACATGGGGTGCATCCCTCAATGAAGGCGAGGGGACAGAGTGAGCTGAGGGCTCATGACCTACTCTGTGGCATGGCAGTGGCATGGCCCCAGGGAAAGCGAGCATCTCTGCAGCGTGATGCCTGGAAGGGATAAAATCAGCCTGGAAAGGGGAAGAATCAAGACTTTCTGCTCCCAAGCAAGCAGCTTGGGGAATGAGACTGCTTGGCAGTGTGTGTCTCCCCTTGGCACCCCAAAACTGGTATTTGGGATGAGAAGTGGCTTAAGAAGCCTGGCACCCTGATGCCGGTCCCTCCTGTCCAAGCAGCAAAGAGATGTAGAGCAGGAAGGCCACCCCAATGCTAACCTGGCCCCTGTAGCATCACTGCAGCCCCCTGCCCAGCCCTATCACCCTCACATCTCCAGCCTTCCCGGTGCTCCAGGGCTCCAGCATCCCTCCCCTCCCCACGGCATCTCCTGAGCAAGTTTCCAACAGCCTCATCTGGCATAAGAGGGACTTGGGATTTGTTTAAGCTCTTTTCACCAACCGGACTTTAATCACTGCGTTTGCCTGACCTCCACCCCGGCGAGACCACGTCCATGCCGGTGGTGACGCCGGAGGGTCCCGGCTCCCGGCCATTCCCAGCACCACAGCCCACGGTTGCCCCCGGGCCCTGGGCCCGGATTAGCTATCAAATAACTTTGCATTTAAACCCTTTTTAACAGGGCTGGAGGTCAGCAGGCAGAGGGCAGAGGTTAAGCCTAGCCATGGCCGGGCAGTGACCCCGAGGAGGGAGATGCTGGGGATGGATACGGGGCAGCACAAGGGGATGGAGGGGCACAGGACCCTCGCCCTGGCCATGCCACCCACCCCGCATGGTGGGACCAGGGAGGGGGTGAGTGGTGGGGACCCCATGGGGGTCTGCAGCAAAGATGACCAGCTCTTCATCCCCAGCATCAGGGGGGTGCTGTGGCTCCCCTTCCCCTACCCCGGTGCTCAGGCTGCTGACGGAGCCCGGCATCATCCGCATGCTCCAGCAGCGAGATGCATGGCACCGGTGATGCACTGCCGGCAGGAGACAGCGACCATTTTATTCCCTTTTAACTGTGCCTGCGTGTCTCCAGTGCACTCATCCTCCCCCTCCCCATAGCCCAGGGCTGGTCCTGAGTTCGGGGAGCTTTTGCTTTCCCCTCCCTTCCCTCCTCCTCCCTCCTTGCACTTGATAGCAGCCTTGTCAAGACTGCTGAGTTGCTGCTGACCCCTGCCCCTGCGCTGCTAATTAAGGCTGCACAGTGACAGTTCAAGTGCCTCGCCGCCAGTTTGCAGCACCGCTGCTTCTAATTGGAGACGCCATGTCAGGGATGGGGACACCGGGGGGGGCTTGCACCCACCCCAGGTGGTGCTGGTGCAAGGGGGCACGGATGCAGCATCCCTGCCCGCACCCATCGGCACCCAAGACATCAAGCTCCCCACGTGGGGGCAGGAATTATTGCAACGGTTGGTGTAGAGCTGGGTTATAAAGACCCTGAAGCCAGGAGGAAAGTGGGAAAGGGGAGGAAGGAGGCGATCGATTCCCTTGGGAAGCGTGCGGGGCACCTCATGTTGTGTTTTTGGATGGTGAAGAGGAACGCAGGCAGCAGGGAGCCAGGACATGGGGCCGTATCTCCCTGCAGCAGAGCAGGGTCTGGCTCCAGCGTGAGTACGGGATATCACACAGGGATATCATCCGGGACATCTGTGTTCTATCCCCATCCCTCCCTACCCCACTGCTGAGACCCTGCAAACATCACAACGCTTGTGTGCACCCCATAACCCGCAGCACGGCCACACCAGGGTGACCCCAGCACCCTCCCAGCCGCAGGGCTCTGTGTCCCGTCCCCCCCCCCCCCTTTCCACGGCGTGACATCCGTGCCAGCAGCCTGACGGATCCATTGTGTCGTGACAGACGAGCTGCTTTATCGCGGGGAGGGAGCCAGCGCCAGCCGTGGTGCTGACCCCGCCGGCGGGTGAGGAGAAACAGAAGAGGGCTTGTATCATCCCGGCGGGTCAGAGGCCAGCGGGGGACCCCCCCCGCTCCCGAATTCCTGGGATGCGCGCCCGGGCAGGCAGCTGTGCACGGCCCCTGCCCCGCAGGTGGGGGGTTGGCAGGGTACGGGGACAGACCCCCGGTACCCCGAGTGACCACACTGACAAACAGCATCCCCTTGTCAACGCCTGCCATGGGGATGACCCTTGAAGGGGTGTCACCAGCATGCCCCATCCTGCAGTAACCCCATGCTGATGTACCCGACCTGCTCCATCCCACAGCACCCCTGAAATGGTGCCCCCAACCTGCTCCATCCCACAGCACCCCTGAAATGGTGCCCCCAACCTGCTCCATCCCACAGCACCCCTGAAATGGTGCCCCCAACCTGCTCCATCCCACAGCACCCCCAAACTGATGTCCCCAACCTGCTCCGTACCACAGCACATCTGAAACATTGTCCCCAACCTGCCCCATCCTTCAGCATCCCCAAACTGGTGTCTCCAACCTGCTCCGTACCACAGTACCCCTAAACTGATGTCTACAACCTGCTCCATCCCACAGCACCCCTAAACTGATGTCCCCAACCTGCTCCATCCCATAGCACCCCTAAACTGATGTCTACAACCTGCTCCATACCACAGCACCCCTAAACTGATGTCCCCAACCTGCTCCATACCATAGCACCTCTGAAACATTGTCCTCAACCTGCTCCATCCCACAGCACCCCTAAACTGACGTCCCCAGTGTGCTTCACACCATAGCACCTCTAAACTGATGTCCCCAACCTGCTCCATCCCACAGCACCCCCAAACTGATGTCCCCAACCTGTTCCATACCACAGCACAAATAAAACATTGTCCCCAACCTGCCCCATCCTACAACACCCCTGAATCAATGTCCCCAACCTGCCCCATCCCACAGCATCCTTGAGCTGATGTCCCCAGCCCGCCTCATCCTGTACCACCCCTGAACCATGCCCCGTGCTGGACACAAGCTGCCACCATGGGGGGACACAGAGAGGGACAGTGATGTTCACAACCACCCCAGCGCTCCCCCATAAGAGCCGCTCCAACGCCCCCCAGCCCAAACCAGTGAGCAGGCGCATCACCGTCCTTCTTGTGCCACCCCCAAAACCAGCATCACCCCCATCCCTCTGGGACCGATCCCACTGGAATGGTGTCCTAAGCACCAGGCATGGCCAAGATGCAGGATCACAACGGTGCCAACCACGGGGATCAGAGCACCAGGGGTCTGTCAGGGGCAGGGGGAGAGCAAAGCCCCTGTGGAGCCTCACCAAGCCCCCCCGCCCCGGTCCTTTCCTCCCTTCCGGCAGCCTTTGTGCTGCCATAGAGCCGGCACCTCCGGGGTGGATGCATTAAGGCAACACAAAGCAGAGCCGAGAGGCATTTGGGCTGCAATTTTCCCTGCTCCATTATTGACAAACAAGCTGCTTGGCGCAGGTGACGGCGAGGCCAGCGCGGCAGCTGTGGCACCACCGTGCACCAGCCCTGTGCCGTGCCAGCTGGCCTGTCCCACTCAGCCCCCCCTTGTCCCCATCACCTCCCACCCTCTGCGCCCCAAATCGCTTGCTCTGGGTCACACAGAGATGTCACCTTTACACAACGGGGAGGGGAAGAGGCATCCGGGTGCGCTATGGGATGCATCCAAGATGCTGGCATCGCCACCGGGCAGCCCCTTTCCCCCGGCCGGGGCGGCTGGGTGCAGCGTGTGGCGAGTCTGTCGTTAGCGCGGTGCCAAACCCAAAGTGGCTGCTTCGAAACGGCAATCCAATAAAAGTGCTACTTGTCTATTTATCATCCTCAGGGCTTTTTATCACAGTGCAGATGGCTGCTACCTTCGCAAGGCACAGCAGTGTGCTGGCACGCGCCTCGCCGCACAGAAGCTCGAGCGACGCAGAGTCTGTGCTTACACCTGCGAGGAGCCACCGCGCTTGGTGAGCCGGGCACCGGTGCTTGCCAGCGCCACAAACACCCCTCCGCAAGACCGGTCCCAGCCTGGATTGGTGTTTGCTCTGTGGGCATCGTGGATGAGCACCAGGCATTGGTGTTTGCGCCATGCATTTGCATCGGGTATGTTGCATGGGGCATCTGCATCCTGTAATTACTCCAGCCCCGGGGTCCGTGGGTAGCAGCAACAGCGGGCGCAGGGCAATGGGTGGGAGCTGCAGGAGCCCGTGATTAAAGCTGTATTAAGTGTCTGTCTGCACGAGGGAGAAAACACACCTAATTATCCAGCCAGGGAGGAGCGGCACGATTGCAATCATGTAATGAAGTGGAACGCGGGGCCAGGCCTGGCGCGGGTGGTAATTAGGAGACAGCAAAGCCGGGATGGCAACAGCCGTGGGTCCCATGTGAAGACAGGGTGAGAAAGTTGGGGCTGGAGAAGAGAAGCTGCGTGGAGACCTCAGAGTGTAAAAGGGGGCTACAAGGATGCTGGAGGGGGGCTCTTCATAGCGACAGGACAAGGGGTGATGGGTTCAAACTTCAACAGGGGAAGTTCACGCTGGAGATAAGGCAGAAGCTCTTCCCTGTGAGGGTGCTGAGGCGCTGGCACAGGGTGCCCAGAGAAGCTGTGGCTGCCCCATCCCTGGCAGTGCTCAAGGCCAGGTTGGACACAGGGTCTTGGAGCAAGCTGCTCTAGTGGAAGGGGTCCCTGCCCGTGGCAGGGGTTGAAACTGGATGAGCTTTAAGGTCCCTTCCAGCCCAAACCACCCTACAATGCTGCTGGTAGTACCCAAACACACTCGCTTGAGAACCCCTCCTTGGCAAGCCCCTAAGACACGGCAGTCACATCCCAGTTCCGCAGCATCGTCCCATGTAACCTGCTTGCATCAAACACCCTTTTGCAACCCGTATGCTACCGGCATGACGCCGGCACAGCCTGTGGCTGACCCGGGTGCTTGGGGCACGCTACCGGCACACCCTGCCCTATCCGCAGGCGCCGGCGAGGCACCGTTGCATGGGCGTCAATGGAGATCCGCTGAGCGGAGAGAGGCGATGCCGGGACACGGAGGGCAGGCGCCGCTGGAAAAGGCGTCTGCGGGGCGGCGGGGGTGGCCAGACACACCTCTTGCACCGGAGCCAAAGCCAACAACCCACGCCAGCGCTCCCCGAGCGGGTCCGGCGGGTCCACAGCGCCTTGGGGTGACGCTGAGCGCCGCGGCGTCCTGCCCGCGTCCGCAGCACCGCTGCAGGGACCCCACGCCTGCGTCTCTGTATCCCGCTCCCTGGTCTGGCTGCTCCAGCCGGTTGGGAAGCGGCCGGGCTTGCCCGGGAATGCCGCTTGCATCAGCTCCATCCCAGCTGGCACCGCTCGCAGGCAGGTACGTGCAGCGCCGGCAGGCACGCCGGGGTCAGACCTCGCTGTGTGCAGGGCTGGTGTCCTTAACAGGAGAAGGACATGGAGCTGATGGGGCAAGGCCAGAGGAGGACATGAGGATGGTCAGGGGACTGGAACACCTCCTGTGTGAAGATAGGCTGAGAAAGTTGGGGCTGTTCAGCCTGGAGAAGAGAAGGCTGCGTGGAGACCTCATAGCAGCCTTCCAGTATCTGAAGGGGGCCTATAGGGATGCTGGGGAGGGACTCTTCATTAGGGACTGTAGTGACAGGACAAGGGGTGATGGGTTCAAACTTCAGGGGAAGTTCAGGTTAGATACAAGGAGGAAGTTCTTTACTGTGAGGGTGGTGAGGCACTGGAACACGCTGTCCAAAGGACGTGGTAAATGCCTTGTATCTGACAGTGTTCAAGGCCAGGCTGGACAGAGCCACAGGCAACATGGTCTAGTGTGAGGTGTCCCTGCCCATGGCAGGGGGCTTGGAACTATATGATTTTAAGGTCCTTTCCAACCCAAACCAGTCGGTGATTCTGTGATTCTATGACACCAGGAGCAATGCAGCGGGGATAAAGGCACCCCCGGCACCACATCCCCTGGGAATGGTGGCACAGGAGCTGCTCAGAGCATCCAGTGTCCCCACAGGAGCAGCTACCTGCACCCATCCCATCTCCCTGACATGCCCCACATTCCAGCATCCCCATCCCCATCCCTTGCACTGCGACAATCTCAGCTCTCCACTACAAAGCGGCAGCACGGCTGCAGGCACGGGGGGGGGGGAATGGAATTGGGGGGGGTACTGGAGGACATCCCCTCCCTTCCCCTCTCCTCTCCCTGCCTTTCTCTCCTGTTTTTTCCCCTTCTCTCGAAGCTCTCCAGAACAAAGTACACACTCTACCTCTTCAAACCCACCACCATCTGCCCGTCCGTCTGAGCGCCGCCGCCTCCGAGCAGATGGTGACAGGGGAAGGACAAGCCGCTGCCACGCAGGGCCTTGACGGCGGTGGGTCACACCGGTTCCATCGCCCCTGACCCCCCCCCTTCCCCACCAGCACCTCCTTCCCCCGAGCACGGTAATTACCCACTGCACCGAGCAAACAGCCTGCGCCGGGTCATTGTGCGGGACACCAACAAAGGGCAGCCGCCGGCGGGACCTCCCGACCCCTGCCAGCCCCTGCTGACCCCTGCCCTCCGCCAGCCCCTCTGCCAAAAGAGCAATAAATCAAAGGGATGGATGGGGACAGGCGGGGATGGGGACTCCCTTCGCCACCAGCATGTGACCCTGCACCCATGAACTGAACCCCCCCTACTTGGACGGCAAAGCATAAGGGGTGCATCCCGCTCCCCTGATGCCCTTAGGGACAGGCACGCAGCCTGTGCGTGCTCACAAGCAGGGCAGGGAGGGGGTGAAGGATGCTTCTCCCTGCGGTCACAGCCTGTTAATGAGGAATTTCATGGGTGCGGAATGGCGGATCCTGGCCGGGAGCGTGCCGGAGCCATCTGCTCGCAGGACCCGGAGCTGTCGAGCTGCCCTGACCTCAACATGGCAAACAGTTTGCAGGAGCAGATGTCGCACCCTTCCTTCCCCCAGGGCCACCCGTGTGTGTGTGTGTGTCCCTCCCTATCCCAGGCTCAGCACCACTGCAAGTCCCTGGCACCCTAACTCCGAGCTGGGGACAAAACCAGGATGAGAGCAATGGTGCACTGCAAAGACCTGGAAAACTCACTGCAGGAGTGACACCCAAAAGGATGGGGCTCCTTTGGGGATTCAGGGATTCAGAGGCTCCCTGGTCCTTCCCAGCATTCCAGGCACTGCAGCCACTTGAGCAAGCTGCCATCCCTGGGTGCTGCTACGACCTGGGATAGCCGCCTGCACCCAGTTCCCAGCCTATGGAGCACTGCACAAAGGCAGCCTGGCTCCGCTGCCACATGCACATAGCATAACACAGGAGCAAAGGTGCTGGCGCTGCCTCTCTGTCTGTAGATCCCGGTTGGATCCAGGCTGGCTTCCCGCAGGTCCCCGGGAATGGCTATCACCGGTGTCTTTCGGACTGATTAGAATTCATTCTGCATGATTTAGGACCTAATCTCAGTGAAACTCCACAGCGCTTTATTAATAGCGCATTAGTGGATAATTCATGCATTCGGATGAAAAATCAGCCTGTGTTACTCTCTGGCAGGGGGGAACACGGTGTTGGGGGGGGGCTCACAGTCACGGGAAGGGGGGTACCCCGCTCACCCAGCCTCCTGCACCTCCCCACCGCCACCGCATCCCGCCGAGGCAGCAGCCCTTCTGACAACTGCCACCACTCATTAATCTTGACGAGTTTTCTGCTGAATATTCTTCCACAGGCTTTCAAACCGTTCACTAATTGCAATTAATCACTTACCGAAACAGATGTCAGGAACAATGGAATTGGGAAGTCTGGAGGCTTGATAAAGCTGTCAGAGGAGCGCGCTCGTGTGGCGGCGGGTGCCAAAAGGCGCTGGCAACACCTTCCCCCAGCCATGTGCTGGGGGGGACACGGTGACCCTGTGCTCCCGGCACGGCATCTGTCCACCCCAGCAAGGGAAAACACACAGTGAAGGGATACGGGAGCTCTGTGCCTCCCAGGGGATGGGATGGGGCATGGGTACCAGGTTGTGGTGATGGGAGGTGATGGAGGTGGCTTTGCTGGGGATGCCACACCAGTACCCATGCCTGCAGGGCATCACCACGGACCCCATTGGTACGGCTTCACCCCATGCCTGGCACCAGGGTGGCTCGGTCTCTCTGCTCCATCGGGAATGCCACAAGGAGCCCCAGCGGGGCGTCACGTCCGCCGTGCCTCGCGCAGGCGACGGCACGTTCCCCATCCCTGCCAGACGCCGCTTTAGCACCAGCAGGGATCCAACAGCCTTTCCCGGCAGGCGCGCCGCGCTGTTTACCCATCACACATGAAAGGTGCCGCGCTGACAGCTCCGGAGACGGGAGAGAGCTCCCAGAGACACTGATGAGGCCGAGGCCATCTGAGCGCCTCCACCTCCTGCCCCTTGGAGACCCCAAGGGCCACCCCATAGGTGACCCCAGCAAGGGGGACATCCTTTGGGAACACCATTGAGGACAGGATGGGAAAGGGAAGGCTTCCCTGGTCCCCAGGGATGCTGCAGAGCCTGAGGCCACCAAGCGCAATTAGCCCTGCGTCCAGCCAGGATGGGGACACCGCTGTTGGGGACGTGACACCGTCCCAAAACGCAGAGCCCAGGGGACCAGAGCATCCTTGTGGGGCTGACACGGTGCGAGCCAAGCCCGCGGCTTGTGACCGGCGCGGCCCCGACACATGTTACAATAAATATTCCGCACAGACACCGTTCCATATGTATGATCCGGTGGGGTGATGATTTTTCTACTGATCACTGGAAGTGACAGCTGTGCGGAGAGCACAAGAAACAAAGGCACCGACTGCTCTCCCCCGTTACACTCCGATAGCGACATGATGGTGTGACACAGAGCGGCGGCAGCTGGTGGCGCAGGGACCCACAGCCGGGACGGGATGCCTGTTAGCACCGGGCACAAAGGAGTGGGCATGGGGATGGGGTGGCAATAGGGGCAGGATGGCGATGGGAATGGGGTGGCAATGGGGTGGCAATAGGGGCAGGATGGCAATGGGAATGGGGCGGCTATGCGGATGTGGTGGAAATAACGATGGGGTGGCAATGGGCACAAGATGGCCATGGGGACAGGGTGGAAATAAGGATGGGGTGGCAACAGGGACAGGATGGCAATGGGAATAGGGTGGCCATAGGAATGGGGTGAAAATAGGGACAGGGTGGCCATGGGGCCACCCCATTCTTATTGCCATACTATCAGGATGGAAATAAGGATGGGATGGTAATGGGTACAGGGTGGCCATGGAGATGGGGTGGCAATGGAGACAGCGTAGAAGTAAGGATGAGGTGTCAACGGAGACAGGGTGGCCATGGGGACAGCTCCCATCACGCCTCTCGTGAGCATACAAGCACCCAGCCCTCATCCTGCCCCCAAAGCAGCCATGGGACAGCGTGCTGGGGAGCACGGGGCCATCGCAGCGCCCAGCCCAGGCATGGTCAATATTTGCATTTGATTTGCAAGCGTTTCCTCCCCGCAGGTACCAGTGGGGCCACGGCACGTACAGGAGGGAGAAGCTCCGGGTTCGGTTAATTATTAGCGAACATGCAAATTGCCCCTACATGAGATAACAATAAACACCGTGATTTCAGCGAGATAAACAGCGCTTTAAATTTCCAGCAGCCTTTACTGGTGTAAAAATAAGCGTCCCTTATTTATTTAGCTCCTTTGAGAAACCGCATCAGTCCCCAAACACAGTCTTTTACTGTCAAGCTACACTAGAAGCCTTTATAGGCGGTGAAGATCCTGACAGCTACCCCTAGCACAACCATCTTTTATTCATGCTCATAATATAAACTGTATTGCCTCGGAAACAAAAGGATTTAACTCGCTGATGGCCGGGTGGCAGCGGCCGAGCATAGGTCTCCAATGGGGGCACGTGGCTGGGATGACTTTGCTCCAAATGGGGACATCCCATAGGGCCACCACCTCGTCCACGGGCCAGCTCCAGGACAATCCCCACTGCGTTGGCACATCCAGGGCTCAAACACAGCCAAAATAGCAATCCCCGACCCCCAACCTCGAGCCATTAGGCAAAGCCTCCTTGCTCTGCGCCTCTGAATCCCACCCTGCCTGCACAGAAACAGGCAGAGCAGCGGTTACAAGAGTGGTTTGTATTTAATAATGCAATTTATATTCCACTCTCAACATAAACTATTGTAAAGGCACACTAATGTAAAAATACATCTGGCTTGTCAATAGTTTATCTTCTGGATCTGCATCTAAATCCCTGGGCATTCTTGACTTATGGCTGCACCAGTGTCTAATGAATAAAAAGGTGCAAATTATAGGCCTTGCTTTAATGCTCATCATAAAATTAGATGATAGTTGCAAAAGCTGCATTCTCCTGCCCACAGTGCAGCAATGGTAAGCTATAAATAAAGTGTATTTAATGTATCCCAGCGCTGCGCAGAGCCAGGAAACAGTATGTTACTGCACAGCCTTCAATGGATCCGCCACAAGTTCAATGAAGTGATAACTGATCCATCATGTGAATTTATGTTAACTGTCTGCTCACAAAGTCACGGCCCCAGCACTGTAAATAGCCGACAATCCTTCCAGCCCGGCCTGCCTGCCAATAAACCTGTCACCGGCAGCTTGGGAGCAGCCACCTTAGGACACCGCAGACAAACCATTACGCTCCTGGGTTTCCTCTTGGTTTCTCCATCCCTCGGTCCGTGCGGCACATCGCCACCGTGCCTTGGTTTACACGCAGCCAACCCCGTGTGATGCTCTTCCACCTCCCCGGAGCTGTCACATCAGGGATGCGGGAAGCCCAGATGGGATCCAGGGGGCTGGCGGGCATGTAGGTGGGATGGCTCCTGCTCGGGTGACAGGCAAATGGTGGGAGGATGGAGGACAGGCTGGAAGCGGAGCTAGCTCCCTCTGATACAGTGCTGTGCTGGGATGAGGAGCCAAGTGGGTACATGGCGGCGATGCATCACTGCCGGGTGGGGAAAGACTAAATGCCCTATGGAAAGCATCCCCCTCTGGCAGAGATGTGTGTCCCCGAGCTGACACCCAGGAAGGAGATGTCCCTGGGAAGATGTGGTCCCTGGGAAGGAGATGCTCCCAGGAAGATGTCTTTGGGAAGGAGATGTTCCAGGGAAGAAGAGATCCCTGGGAGGATGTCATCCCCATGAAGGACATGTCCCTGGGAAGGTGTCGTCCACAAGGAGGTATCCCAGGGAAGAAGATGTTGCCAGGAAGGAGGCATCCCTCCTCCAAGCAGCGCAAAGCCAGTGGGATCCTCACCCCTCCATGTTCAGGAAGAGACCCCAGCCAAACGACACAGCCACCCATGGGGAGCGAGGTGGCAGCCAGGGAGGGCGCAGGGATACCGAGCCCACGGGAAGCAGCGTCTGGCATCACCCATCTCTCATTAACGTGGTGCTGAGCAGCCCCTAATAATAGCAACAGTAAATTCTCCTAACCAATTCGGGTCCATTTCTATAAATAATGTAGAATCTTTTTATTTACTGACAGGTTGTAAAAGTATCAGTGAGAATAATGTGAAATCAGGCGCTGCTGAATAATTCATGGCAGCAGCTCCCCTCTCCCCATCCCCTGCGCTCCCCTGGCCCTGGCGTTTACACGACAACACCTTGCGCCCCGGTTTATCTCATAAACCCCAGGACTAACGACCTGGCACTAATTCTTTATCAACCAGCGCTTCCACAGCGAGGGGAGGAGGGAGGGAAATAGAAAGGAATAAAAATAACCCTGGGTGCACCCTATAAAAGATGCATGGGCCCATGTGCGCGCCTCCGCACGGAGCTGGTGATCCCCGGCGCGTTTGGCAACTCCCACCAGTAATTCCCTACAGCCCTCCAAAAACTGGTATTTGTTAGCATTGCCTGCAGCTCTGTGCTGGCATCCTGGCTGCTCGAGGGGTGGCACAACCCTGCTGGGACCTGGGGACATCAATGGCATCTATAGGGATGCAGGCAGGACCCATTATGGATACAGGCAGGATGCTCGCTGTCCCCATGCCACCCTCTGCGCCGCCGTCTTGGGGCATCGAAGGGCAGATGGGTTAAATTTAGGCAGAAAACCCAGATCACTGGAGCAGCTAATCCCTGTAACAACCTGATCCGGTGTCTCTCATCCCTACTGCCATGCTGAGGGTGATGGAGATGGCGGGGACCCCCCTGCAGCATTCCCCCCCCATCACCTCCCCAGAACAATACCTATCCACCGCTGTTTTGATGTGCGGCACAAAGCCGGGAGAGCTTTCCGTGTAACATGATAAAAGCAAGTCCCCAGCCAGCACAATTATTTGATAATTCTCCCTTAACACCCATCAAATTAAAGCAATGTCCAAGGGCTGCCTGAAGTGGCACTGATAGGTATTAAACTTTAATGAGATTTAATGGCACTGCCCTACTTTTTAAGCGCTCGGGCCTACATTTATGAACATTTAATTTCCCGGGCCCTGACCTCTTTTCCCCCCCCCCCTCCTCTTTTCCCTGCGGCCCCCCTGCCCGCACAGCTGGTTTCTGTTAGCACTGGCAGCCGGCCCCGACCCGGGATGCTCAGGATGCTCGGACGGCCCCGAGCCAATGGAAACCCCCAGGGATGAGATGTTGACTCTAGAGATGGAGCCTGCAGGAGAAGGTGGGGCAGATGCAATTCCCCAGCGGCCAAATCTATGGAATGACTTAATTAACCTGCTTCCAATGTGACACCATGGGTTGGGTTGGTTTGAGGAGCCTCACTATGGTGCTCCATTGCACAACCCCTGCTGCAAACGCGCTGCGCCGGGGCAGATTTGGGGGTGAGACCCCTCAAAGTACCAAACGCAGCTCCGAGGCTCCAGTTTGCTGCTGCCCTCTAGTGTGTATGGGACAAGCCAGACCCTGCTGTCGCTTGTCACCCTCCAGAATCCCATGGGCTATTTGGCCATGGAGGATGCTGTGTCTCAAGTGGGGATGGCTGCTAAGAGCTCAGAGCTAAGATAACCAGGGTACCAGAGGGCATCACCCCTGCCTGGAGCTTGACCAGGTCCCTAAAACCCTGACAATGGGGCTGCAGGATCAGCACCAGGACACAGACCGGCACCAGTGAGCACCATGCATCACCTCCTGCCCTGCAGCACGGCCCTGATGTGATATGGGTCACCACATTTCCATCCACAGTGGGATGCAGGTCGGAATCAGCATCCTCCAAGAGGGACTGCTGGCCTGGGTGCCACCACGGGTGAGCCTGGGGTTAGTGAAACCAAAGCACGCACCACTATGGCCAGATTCCATGCTGGGAATATCCCTCTCCCACCTCCCCAGCACCCACACCGACTGCAGGGAGGCCGGCGGCAGGAATGCAAAGGCAGGGCAATAAAAGGGAGCGTTATCAAGCCCCAGCAGAGCCGGCAGCCTGAGCGGTGAGCAGGAGGGAGGGAAAGGAAGAGAAAGAAGACAAAACCCCCACCCTTAACCCCGAGATCAGTTATCATTCAGGCTGCATCACGCATCCAGAAAGTGCAGACACAAAAATGTAATGTCATAACATTCGCAGTTCAATAACCTTTGCTTCACGAGACGGCTTGAACTGTCAGAGGAGCTGGAAGGTAAATATTTCAGCGTACAGGCACTGAATGCAAAGGCGTGGGGAGGGTGGAGGGGGGGGGTCGGCCTCGTCTTCCCCAGCTTGCCTCGACACGTTCAAATATCCCCCACCATAAATCCCAGCCAGCGCTGGGGAAAGGCCGTGGAGCGGATAAAATACGAGCAGATATAAAGCCAGACACCTTTATTGTTCGGCAAAGGCTTCCAACAAGTTATGAACCCGCAGCTTGACCCTAACCCATCATCTTGTTATACGGCGGAAACAAAGCCAGTGCCGGGAGCCAGGGCTGGAAGGGGCAAGATGCGGGTGGGAAGGAGGAAAACCCATCCTGCCTCGTCCAGGAGGGATACCCGGGTGTGATTCAGCCCTCCCTGCACCCCGCATCTACCATGCTACAGCCTGATAGGAAGAGGCCCTGGCCATCCTTTGGGAGCAGACCCATGTTAGCCCCTTCCAATGAGCCTCCCTGCCAGGTTACAGTGGTGCAGGATTCCTGTAGCCAGGGTCAATGGGAGCAGGACCCTGGCAAATGCCACCACAACACTGGGTTAATGGGGACGGCTGTGCCGAGCAGCACAGGAGGAAGGATATTGCATAGCCAGGGCGGGAGCAGGCAGGGAGCAACGGTTGCAGGAGGGGTGGCATGCCAAGATGGTGAGCAGAGATAACTCTCCATGTGGAAAACCCCCCTAACAGCGCTGGAAAACCTGGGAACAGGCTGTGGATCCAAGGGGGCTGGATGGCAGAGCGGGAAACACCATGTGCATACAAGAGGGCTGCATGGCACAGTGGGAAACACCATATGCATCCGAGAGGGCTGCACAGAACAGCAGGAAATGCCATGTGCATCCAAAGGAGCTGCACGGCACAGGCAGCAGTGACAGGCAGCTTGCACAGCCCATAGAATCACAGCATGGTTTGGGTTGGAAAAGACCTTCACATCACCCAGATCCAGCCCCCTGACATGGGTAAGGACGCGTTGCCCTAAACCGTGTCACCAAAGGCTCTGTCCAGCCTGGCCTTGAACACTGGCAGGGATGGAGCACTCACCACTCCATGCATGGCACACACTGCCAACCACAGGCACCGCGCTGCGCTGCCCGTGCACCCGAAACCCTGCACGGCAGAGGACGCAGCACCCCGGCTGCATGTCCTAGGGCAGTGCCAAGCCCTGGCATCACCGCTACACCCCAGGGGGAGGCACAGAGGGGATGGATTCGACGTGCAGCAACAGGCAGCATCGCTCCCTGCCCGAAACACCTGCTAACGCCGCGCTGGCACCGCGCGAGCGCCCGCGGCGAGCAGGAGGAGCGGCGGCGGCAGCGGGGAGCACGCCAGGGCCCGCAGCAAGAAGCGGCATGTCTGCAGCTTGGCAGCACAACAGAGAGCAGGTGACAAGCGCGCCGGCGGTCGCGTTATTACAGGAAGCGAGCACGCAAGCATCTGACGCCGCTGCGCCTCCAGAAACACACGCGCTTGACATTAACCCTCAACGCAGCGCGGGAGGGGGACCCCGGGACGCAACGTGGGAAAGGGTGAGGGGTTCAAGGACACCCCATCCCCGGCGGCATCATGATGCGATGAGCGAGTCCCTCTGCAGTACAAACACACACGTGTGCGTGCACAAACAGTCCAGGGACGGCAGAATTAGCTCCCGCTCCCGCGCTGACCCACTCCCTCTGACACAGCAATTAGAGGCAGGCATTAATATTTAAGGATTGCTGGCTCTGGAGGAGGGAAATCAAACAGAAACGCTGGTGTGCCGGTGTTAAGATCCCGCTCCAGCAGCCTCAAACCTCGCTGCAGAAGGGGGTCCTGTGCTGTGCACACACCACTGGGGACACTGGGGCATCGATGCGATGAGGAGAACCCCCTTTCCTGGGCCACACCAGTGGTGAGCAACGATGCTCTCAGCTCAGTGATGATGGGGGGGCTTCAAAGAGGACCCTGACCCCATCCTTTGGGGGGGAGGGGTCTCCAATCTCTCCCAGCCATAAAAGCACCCGCAGGAGGATGCTAGGATGGGGGGCACACACACAGCCATGCAGCCTGGCCCCACCACCCCAGGAGTCACCCGTTGGCCCCGCGGGCGCTAAGAGGCAGTGCCGGCGCAGCAAAGAGGATTTACTGCTCAGCACAAGGGGCTTTGGAGGCAATAACTTTCCCTCCTCTTGACTTAAATGGATTTCAAACTTCAAAAAGCACAGAGGGGGCAGGTTGCCAAGCGGCTGCACACACACACACACCCCCCCTCCAAGGGGCCGACCCCGGGTTCTGGTGGGGGGGCTGTGAGCCCAACGGCTAAGGCAGATAAGGGCGATGGGGCCGTGCTGCCTGCCCTCCCTTGCAGAAGGCCCTGTGATAAGGCAGTTGCTGTTATCAGAGGGCTGGGGCGCGCTTCCTCCTGCACAGCGCGGTAACCGCCAGCGGCACCGGGCTGGGGGGACATGGGGACACCACGGGGGACACGGAGACACACACACATGGGGCGGCCCCGGGGCCCAGCAGGCAAAGCACGAGGCACGGCAAGGGCTATTTCAAGGGCAATCCCACTGGCAGCCTGCCCGGGTAGCTGAGCAGCGCCAAACACCGTCCTGGCGGCCCCTTCCTGGATGGGAGCTAAGGATAGGACCCCCCCCTCCAGGGCACCCCATCACAATGCACTTGAGTAACGCTGGTGTACGGGGGTCTAGGATGGGTATTCCCACCAGGATGTGAAGAGAAGAGCAGGTAAAGGCCGTTTTCCCCTGCTCACGCTGTGACCACCAACCTTGCACCCAGGACTGGCATCGGTGCCAGAGCTTGGGGACAGAGGTGTGACCTATGGCACCGTGCCCTATAGCGTGGGGTGGGAGCACAAGCACCTTGCGCCCCAACAGGGCATCCCCTTCCCAACCTTCCTGGCTGCGACCAGACGCCAGGGTGAGGGGCAGCACCCCAGAGGGGAGCCAGAGGAAGGAGCAGGAGAGCGCAGATTAAACCTAACGCTTCCCCCTTCCCTCGAGCTGCCCCCAGCCTGCAGCCCTGCGCTGTCAGGAAGCCATCAACCACCCTGCGCCCCACAGACACCCCCCCACCACCAGCAGCCTGGCCCCCTTCCAAAGCCACTGTCTCCACTGTAATGCTCCCTTGCCCTGCAGCCAACACACAGACACACACACACGTGTGCGCTCGCACCCAGCTCCCCCCCGTTACACATACCCCGGGAGTGCACGCGTGTGCACGCACACACTTGCACAGGGCCCATGGGGACGTGCACACGCACGTGCACCCTGCAAGGGGGATGAGCACGGTCAGCGCTCGCACCAGCGCGGCGCGCTTGGGTTGTGCAACACACGCGGATGGGGGCCCCCCATATACACACACACACACACACACCCCGGTGCCGCCGTCACACCCAGCACCTCCCCACTGGTGCCAAGCACACAGGCAGCCTGGCGCACGCTCGCACACCCACAAACCACACGGGCTCACCCCGGTGCGCACGCGCGCGCTCGCAGGAAGAGACATGGGCTTCCCGCTGCGCTTTTCCCTCCATTAACTCCCTCCGTGGATCCCAATGGGCACGCACATGGCACCCCGGCACCCACCCCTGCGCCCCTTCGCCATGGGTCGATGGTGGAGGAGGAGGAGGAAGAGAGCCGGGCACTCTCCCTCGCTGCTCCAAAGGGCTGGCAATGGGTTGAACCCAAGGGTTTGGGGACAGCAGCAGGGCGCTGGCAAAGGCTCCACCATGCAAAGCAGTGCGTTGGACAAGGTGAACCGGCAGGCCCCAGGGCGAAGGGCAAGGCAGGGAAGAGCCAGGATGGAGCACAGCAATAAACACGGCGGCAGACGATGGGCCGGGCGAGACGCCGAGGCATCACCCTGATGCGGTGCCAAGGGGATGCATCCACGGGCTTGGGAAGTAACACGGACCCTTCTGGGTACCCAGGAGCATGGGTTAATACAAGAGCTGCCTGCTCAGGGGCAGCGGTGTGTGGGTAAACTGAGGCACAGCCCTGCGGTGCTCGGCTTGGCGTGTGTACCATGCCAAGGGCACTGCTGAGCCCCCCCGTACCCCAGTGCCCTGCCAGCCCATGGGATGGGCTCCCCTCCGTATAACAACCCAAAGGGTGTTGGTGGCAGTGTGGAACACAGGGATCAAGCACCTCAACGCCAGACCTTGAGTCTGCAGCACCCAGTGGGTCTCATCCCCACTGCCATCAGCCTGCTGGATCCCAGCTCCAGGGGAACCACCATCCTCACGCTGTGGGGCCCCACAACCACCACACAATGGGGAACCACATCCTAAGGTGACCTCTGACCCCACACCCAGGTCCCCCAACCCCAGGGTGACCTTCACCCTTCCCACGATGGGTCCCCCAAACCAATGGCTACCCCCATACCACACACTGCAGGGTTCCCCAAGCTCGGGGTGACCTCCATCCCCTAAACAATAGCGTCGCTCAAGCTCAGGGTGACCTCAGACCATAAGCCAAGGGGAACCCCAACTTCAGGGTGACCTCAGTCCCCCAGACAATGAGGTCCCCAGTCCCAGGGTGACCTTGTCCCTTACACCATAGCCCCCCCCCCCATGCCCAGAGTGACCTCTGCCCCCCACACAACAGGATACCCCAACTCCAGGGTGACCTCCATCCCCACACCATGGGGCCCCCCAAACCCAGCACGACCTCTGTCCACTACACCATGTTGCCCCCCACCTCCAGGGTCACCTCCATCCCTACACCACGGGGTCCCCAAACCCCGGGGGTGACCTCTGCCCCCCATATATAACCCTCCCAACCAGCAACAGAGGCAACGGCGCCGAGCTGGAGCCTGCGGGCAGCCCATCAGCCCCATCGCACCCCCCCAAGCACAGCCCCACCACCGCAGCCCCCACAACCGGGGGACAACCCCGGTTCCCCCCCCGCCTCACTTCTCCTCCTCTCCCGGGATGGGGGTACCGGTGATGGGGGGGGGGGGGGTGTCAGCACTCACCCGCGGGCCGCGCCGTCCAGCGGGGGCTGCGCTCGTCCATGGGCAGAGCGGAGCGGGGCGCGGAGCCGAGCCGAGCCGAGCCGAGCCGTGCCTAACCCCGCCGCTTCCTGCTTCCCTCGGCGCCCGCCCGCCGCCCCGGGAGCCGCACGGCTGGAGCGTGACTCACCGGGGGCCGGGCCGGGCAGGGCAGGGCCCCGACGGGGCGGGAGTGGGGTGGGAGGGGGGGGGGGGGACGGACGGACGGGGACGGGCGGTTGGTACCGTCCCCACAATGGGAGGGAGCAAAGAGCGGGGGCACCTAAAAGGGATGATGGGGAAGGAAAGGGGGGACCCCACCAGAGTGGGGGTCGTGGCGCACAGAGAGTGGGGGAACCCCCCACGATGGGGTGGGGGTGAAGCGCTGGAGCAAGGGAAAGTGTTGCCAAGAACTGGGGTGATGGGGTGACAGCGCTGACCACAATACAGAGGAATCCCTTCACAGTGAAGAGGTGGGGGTGTCTGTGTCAGGCCCCCCCCAACTGGGGTTAAGAGACTGGAGCGGCATCTGGCCCTTTGACTCCCATCCCAAACCTCCTTGACACTCCAAATAGGGTTTGGGACACAGGGTCCTGGTGTCTGGGCCCCGATCCTTAGTCCAGACCCTATGGAGATTAAGGGGGGACAGTCCCCTCCATGCACCCCAATGCCCCACGCACTCCATGCACCAGGAATGGTCAGGAATGTCCCATCCCATGTGGAATGCAGTGGTCACCCCTGTGCCGCTCCAACAGCACCCCACGGACTTCAGGTTTGGAGCCACCAGTGAAAGGAGCGGGGTAGGGCTCAGCCCAGCTGCAAGCAGAGGAGGTTGCCAAGCATGTACCGGCCATAAGAATCCATCCCATGTGCCGGACAGGCTCCAACACGCTGGACCCCGACCATCCCCAGGCAGAGGGGAGGAATGTGATCCCAGCTCTGCTGGCCATGAACTTGCATCTCCGTGGGAGGAGATGCAGCCACAACAGGGACACCCAGGCATTCCCAAGCAAGCTGCCACTCACATGAACACACAAACCCACCCACCCGAGCCCCTTCACAGCTCACCCTCGCCTCTCCATCCTCCTCCTCCTCTTCCTCCAACAGCCTCCCGCAGCCCTCCCTGCCGTCAGCATGTTCTCTGCCCCCCCCCTCCATCTCCCTTTTCCCGTTCTATTTTAAATTTTTATTGCATTCTTTTTAAGGAATACGGAGGAACAAATGCCCTTATCAGCAATTCTCACAAGGTATAAAGAGGCGCTTTTATCTCCCTGCCTTTACTAATCTAGAGCGAGCCAATGCCTGTTAATTTTTTAATTTTCCTAGTGAATGCATTTGTGGCTTTGTCAGCATCCGCACGCACGCTTCCCCTCCGCATCCCAGCACGATGACCCCGGCATGGGATCGCTGCCGTGCATGGTAAGCGTGGCCCACGGTTTTCGCAACCACGAAGGAGTCTGTGAGCCGGTTCATCCTCGTGTGTCACGCAAGGCTCGCAGGGACACCCTGGGATGTGCCACGGGCTGGGAAGACCCAATATGGAGTGGTACCCGAGGGATCACAGCCCTGCTCTGCCTGGCCATAGCACAGGCAGGGAGCGCGGAAGGGGCGATGCGAGAGCGGGTCTGCATCCTCAGCATGGGGATGGGTTCCTGCGCCAAACCATCACCATCACCCGCTCTGATGAGGTCCCTATGGGGGACAAGGAGGGTTTCACCCCCGTCCCCCCTCCCAGGGAAGGAAGGGCAGGCACAGGCTGCTCGCACACCAGGGCTGGGAGCGCCGGCAGCCGGCCGCGGTGCGCAGATGAGATGTGGCAGGCGTGTAACAAGCCATTAGTCACTGTCACCTTTGCCCGGCAGCCACTGGCAGGGTAATAAATCCCGAGCCGACTCCGGCAGGCCCGTTCCAGGCCACGGCTCCCAGCTTGCTTCCGCGACGCTGTGAGCAGCTTGCAAATGCATCCCGGCCCCTTGACCCCCATCTCCCCTGCAGGGAGGCGGGGGGGGACGGGGGACGGGACAGGACACACAGCGCCTTGCAGGGTCCCAAACCCTGTGGGGCTGATCCACGGTCACCACAGGGCACCGTGTCCCCAGGTAGCACCCTTCCTTATGGACACAGGGAGTCACAAATCACCCCACTCATGCACGCCCCAGTTCCCTGCACGCCCTGGTTCCCTGCACGCCCCAGCTCCCTGCCCGCTGCACCTTGCGGTTCCGGCTCTCCCCAGCCCAACGCCAGGATCTGGCCTCGGCGGTTGGTGCCGGATCAAAGCAGCCTGGCGTGGCACGGCACGGCACGGCGCGCCCGCCGGGAAGGGCTGGCAAACCAGCCGGTCCGGGGAGGCAGCAGGCGGGAAGCACGCATGATACCTCTCCCAAAAAATGCTGCCGCTCCTGACGGACGGGGAGGCCGAGTCCCGGGAGCCGCGGCACAGCCCAGCCTTGGGGCCACCCCCCCAGCTCCCCACTGCGGCCAGCCCAGCACCGCGGCTGTCCCCGGTACCCATGGCCTGACTCACAGCCCCGGGGATGATGGGCAGGGACGGAGGTGCTGTCAGGGTCACCTCCCTCGTAGGGGTTTTGGAGCCCCAAACCACGGCGGCGCACAGTGGGAATGATGTGCACCAAGGGACAGCCCTCGGGGATGACATCCCCGCAGCCCTCAGCATCACCTACTTGTGGTTCCGACGTCGATGCCCTCCGCGTCCAAAGCCGTCCGCTGGCCGATGTCCAGGGCAGTGCCACCACCGGTCCCTGGGCTTTCCCCAGTGCTGCTCACCCGGTGCCGGGGCTCACCAGCCACAGGCTTGATGGCGACTGTCTCAAGGGACGACGATGACGCCTGGAATAGAAGCAGGACAGAGACTGAGCGCCTTTCCCTTCCCTTGGGGAGCACGGGGCCTGGGGGACCGCGGAGCACAGACACAAGATGCTTTTGTTTTGCTGCCGGCCGGTGCACGTGGCCGGCGCGGGGAGCCGCACGCCAGCCCGCGCCGTGGGGCTACAGCTGGATCCGGCCGGTGGCTCCCAGACAAGAAAGGCTGGAGCAGGGAAGGGAGAGGACATGAATCAAAACGGCGTCCCCTTGCTCGCCGGCAGCAGCTGGCCGGTTAGGCAGCTCCTGATTACTCAACTGGGCAGTGTTTATACTCCACATCAACACCACCCCTCCATTGCCTTCCCTGCTGGGAGAGGGGAGGAAAAACGTGCTGCAGGGATGGGGATGGTGTTGGCACCGCTTTGAGGTCGGGTTAGGGACGGTCCCCAGCGCCCTGACCCCCCCCCCCCCCCCCCCCCCGGGTGCTGCTGTGGTTTTGTGTTTAGCAGTAGCTGTCACCGCACAGGTACACAGCGTGGGCTGTCACCTTTAATAAAGCAACAATCAGCATCCCAGCATCACCACGCTGCTCTGGGACAGGCACAGGGACAAGCCTGCATAGCAGGAAGAGGGTGACCTCCCTTCCTACCATAGGGGACATCCATAGGATATGCCATGCTCCTGATTGCAGGGCATTAGCACCAGGGCTGCAGCACAGTAAGGATTTTATGTTGATCCCATTTTCCTTTGGGATTAGTCCTCTAAATGCGGAGAGCCGAAGCGAGATGGATGGTAGGTGCGTTTTGTGCTGGGAAGCCCTTTAGACTCAATGAGCCACGCACAAGAGCGGACGTATAAATTTGCCATTTGCTTCCTGGAAAGGTTTAATTTATGGAGTCCATATGGCAGCGCCGCACAACCGCGAGCACTCGGCACATCCCGCGAGTCCTCGAGTGCCACCAGGTCCCAGCTCCAACTGGCGAGGTGCCACCAGCTGCCCCGGACATGGCAGGATGCTCTTCTCTTCCCCGGTGATTAACACAAGGGGACAGCAAGCAAGGGACAAGCCCAGGGACCAGTCCCCATCCCCAAATGCTTAGCGTGGCATCCTTGGAGATAGCAGGGTCCCAGTGGGAATGCCGTGCCAGCGCTCCTCCTCCAAGGGTGATGCCACAGGCAGCAGCAGGCAGCAATCCCCTACCTGTGGACATGGGAAAGGGCTGGGGTGCACTTTGATACCCAGAGCAACTAATCATTAATTAGCGCTAATCATCCCCCGTCATGCACCACGGCAGCACCGGGCAAGTCAACAAGCAATGGGGTTGTGGTGGGGAAGGGTGGATTTTGGCTCCCCATGGAGACCCACAGCCCCCCAGGCCCCAAGCCACCCATCAGCCCCATGGCGGTGGCCCCCTATTTTCCTTCTGGGGGATGCTGAGATGGGTCCTACCGGCCCAAGGAGCATCCCCTCTCCCTATTTGTATCCCCCAGGAACCCCCCAGGCAGCAGCCGGAGACAGCACCGAGCACCGGCCACCTCCTTGCTTTAACTTCATCCCGCGCTATCTGTCAGCAAATCATCCCCGGCTACACAGATAAGGAATAATTGATGCAAAGGAGCCATCTGTTTGCGAACACGGAATATCTGCTCAATTAGGAGGGATCTGTCCACCCAGATAAAGCATCGCAGCAGCCTCTCAGAGCCAAGGGGGGGGGTCTTCTTCCCCATCTATGTCCTCAAAGACTCACCCCCAATTAGAGGTGAGCGGGTTGATTTGGGTGCTAATTTGCTAAGCAGCACTCCGAAGGGCTCGGGCAGAGGCCAGGAGGGAAGGGTGCTCTGCCACCAAGCACTGGAATTGAATGGAAGGGATGGCAGCACCCTTGTGTCCCACTGTGGTGATGCTCAGCCCATCCTGGGCTGATGCATCCCTGTGGATGGAGAGAGGGGACAAGCAAATGTGCCTGGGAATGGCACTGAGCTGAGGCCATCCTGCTCATTGCATGGTGGCTGCCTGCAGAGACACGCACAGGGAGCCCTGCACACAGGCAGAAGGACTCAAGGACAAGCCTACAACAGCTCACAGCACACACCGGCATGCACAGCCTTGACAGGGACCAGGGCCACAGGGCACAGCCCCGGGCAGCATCCAGGGTGCAGCAAGGTGACATCAATGTGACATCGCTCTGTGCTGTTATTAACAGGGGAAAAAATGAGCTGGCATGCAGGTCAGGATGGCAACAGAGGGGAGGTGGGCAGGGAGGGCAGGGCAGCTCCAGAGGTGACAAAAACAAGGGAGAAAAGGCTCCAATCAGAGCTGCCCCACAGCATGGCGCTCCCTCCAACCCCACTGCATGGCATCTGCCTCTGTCTACCCCATCAGGCCCTTGATGTAAAGGATGTGGAGAGCTCGAGGTGGGTCAGAACACAGACGGTGGCCTTAAGGGACAGGCACAGAAGCACTGCCAGATTGTGTGTCACCCGTGCCCCCCATCACTGGCACAGCAGCACCATGGTGCCCCATGTGCCCTCGGGTCAGTGCCCAGGGCAGCAGCTTGCAGTCAGGGGACACGACGGCAGCAAGGGCAGGGAATGGTGTCCCCAGGTCTGTCCTTCCCTGCCAAGGGCGCATTCCTTCTGCTCCCATCACTGGGATAATACCTGCTGTGGAACTCGGCTTGGCTCTCCCCCCTGGCCCTGGCTTTGGGACGGTGGTGACGGAGCAGGAAAGCAAAGGGCTGTGGCAGCTCTCTGGTGAGGGATCCGGCACGCAGGCAGCCACACCGGCGTGTTTCCTGTGCCTTCGGGACACCAGAAAACACTCTTCCCCATTCCACCTCCCCTGCGCCTTGCCTGACGCTGGGGCAGGCTGCAGCGTGCGCACCGGCAGTGCTGCCCATGGGGATGCTACCCACAGGGATGCTGCCCACGGGGATGCTGCCTATGACAAAGCCCCCCCCCCACTCCATCAGCATCATGCCCATGCAGCCCAAACCTCCATCCTTCCAGGTGGCAGCACCCTGGAAAACCCCCAAGCTCCCAGCAGCCAGGCACTGAAATGGATGCGGTCATGGTTCTTCACCTCTTGGCTGGCATCACCCCAGCAAGCACCGGCACAGCTGCACCAAGCGATGGGTTTTGGCACAGCCACACCTCCCATACGCAAGCAAGGGATGAGGTGGGGAGGGTGCTCAGCACAGAGGGGCCGCATCCTGCACCTCAGGGGGATGCAAAGAGCCTCAGCATGGGGGCAGCAGCACACCCCAGCACCCAGCTGCAAGGCTTGTGCGGGGATGAACCATCCCTGCCTTCCAGCCCCGGCATTCCCCAGGCCTCTGAGGCAGCACTTGAAATAAAAGGTGGTTTTGGAGTGCTTTGGGCTGCAGGGAGCAGGCTCCCCCCGGCTCCCTTTGTTGCTGAGGCCACTGAGCCCCCTGGCTCCCGCTGGGGCTTTATCACCACCACCGCAGGCACAGAGCCTGCTGTGTGTTCACCCAAGTGCTTTCAGCTGCTCTTCCCTCCAGGAATCCTTTGCTTTCCCCCTCCTCCTCCTCCTCCTCGTCCAGGTGGCCTGAATCCAGAGGGTTTTCCCCCCCAAAAGCAGGCTGTTCCCAGAGACCTGGCACAGCGGGGGTCTCTGTCACCGCAATGGGAGCCCACAAGAGGGGTGGTGGCTGGATCCGCGCATCCCCACCGCTGCCACCGTGTTTAAAAGTTTCTCAGCCGTGTTTGCAGGCGGAAAGTTGGAACCTGCAATTACAGCTGTGCTAACCCCTCATTAAAAACAGGAGGGGGGGGAGAGCAAAAATGGGAAAGAAACAAAAGCCTCCAGAGGACACGCACACGGTGCCGTTAACCCTTCCTAAACTGGGGATGTGCCCAACGCAGGTGGCCCCATGCAAAACCGGTAACGGCACCAAGGATGCTTCGCAGCGGGGACGGCGGTGACCCCATGCGCCCATCCATGCCAACCCACGGGGCATCACTGCCCGTCCGGCTCCATGCCCCGGGTCCTGGTGCCGTCGGCGCCCGCGTGGGCACGGCTGCGGCGGTGCCGGAGCCGTTTGTCACGGCGGGGCTGCGGTTGCTGCTGGCTCTCCAGCAGCGACACCGTGACGCCTGCTGCAGGAGCCCACACAATATGTTCGCACTCATCTCGCAGCTGCCCCCAGACAGCCCGAGGTGCCGCGCTCCTCCCCGGCGCGGGGGCCGCGCTGTGCCGGCATCGCCGCGGCGAGCCCAGGAAGGCAGGAGGGCACCGGCACTGGGTGCCACATGGGGAGGGCATAGTGGGAACACCGCCCGCACTGGGGTGGGATACGCTGGTTCCCCCCCCACCCCTCCATTCCCGAGCCTGGGGAACACAAGGCGGGGATCCCCGTATCACTGCAGCCCACCCTACACCGCGCCGCTCAACGCTGCTTTAGGGATGGAGTGTGGCAGCCCCCTGGAGCCCGGCCCCAGCAAGGGCCTGACCCATATTCCCCCTCCTTGTGCCCCTATCCCCGGGGAGCAGCGGGTTCTGCGTTGCCCTCCCGCCTCCCCCCCCCCCCCCGGCGACATCATCTCACCCACCGCGGCCGCAATGGCTCTGACAGCCAGCTAACGAGCTGCAGGCAGCAATTTGGGTTATATATAGCCCCAAAGTGACTGCATCTAATTGCTCCGACACACACCGGCCACGCCGCGGGGTCCGGGTGATGGGCACAGGGGGCCGGGGCGGGTGGCACAGGCTCACCCCTCCCGTACACCCCGTGTGACTGACTCCCTAGGGCCCGTTGCGGTGCGAGCACTGCTGCATCCCATGCCAGCCCCAAGCAGCAGCGCTGCTCTCAACAGCTTTGTGCCGCACCATAAGCGGCTTTGCCTAAAGCCGCCGTCCCAACCCGTCCCAGCCAGGGACCCTAAGGAGCTTTTGTCCCCTCTCATTAATAGGTTTTGTCCGGGGTGGGTGGTGCAGCACCCAGCGCCCCTTTCCACATCCCGCAGGCTCCAACCAGCTGCTCCGGCATCCCCGGGAGAAAGGGCTGGATGGAAGGAGGGATGGGTTGGTCCTGCCACCGGCCCCCAGCCCTTTGTGGCAGCGCCGTCCCCTCGCAGCAGCTGCCAGGCGAGGCGGCGGGCGCGCAGATGCAGCCGTGGTGTGTGTGTGTGCCTGTGTATGCGTTGTGTGATGGTGTTTTGCGGAGGGGGGGGGGGGGGGGGTCCCCCGCAGCGGCTCCCCACGCCGCGGCAGGGCGAGAGGCGTCCCCCCCGCCGTCGGGGAGGGGAGCCGGAGCCCGAATTGTTTGCTAGCTTCCTCGAGACGGCACAATGGAGGGCGCGCAGGCGGATCTGGGGTCAGGGGTGAGAGCAGCAATAAGTGGTTTATGCCTTTTGTGAAGAGGCTGAACTGACAGCTCGCTGGATTAACAAAGACGTCCTCTGTTCCTGGGCAGGTCATGTGGAAAGCGCTGCGCCGACCCCTGTCACTTCTTTTTTTTGCAAGAACAGACATTTGTTCGCCGGCGAACAGGGAGGTGATGGAGGGGGAGGCGGGGGGCACGCAGGCGCTCGATCCCGGCTTCCCTGCGGCTCCTCGGGGGTTCGGAGCGCAGGGGACCGGCGGCTGATCGCATGCACCGCTCTACCCATGCGGTGGGGTGAGCCCTGCATGAAGCTCTGGGGGATGCTAGCACCTCCACACATCACCGCCTGGGCTGTGCGGGCTCCCGCATCACCCCAGTTCCACACAGAGCGCCCCCCATGCTCGACACAGCACTGCCCCAGGCTGGATGGTCAGGATGGGACCCACACTCTGCTCGGTGCCAAAGCAGCTTCTGTCCCATTGCAGGGACACACAGCCCTTTCTTACGACTGCCGACCCCTGACGGGCCTGGAAACGGTCCCTCCACCCTGATTTCAAGGCAGGGAAACTGAGGCAGGGGAGGACGCGAGCATCCCATCCATGCACAGACAGCTCCTGGCACTGAAAGGCTCTGCAGGGAACAACCAGCCCTCTCAAACCCATCAGGATACCCCCAAGGCTGTGCAGCACAGAGCCTTCACTGTCATCCCTGGACTCCAGAGAGAACAGCTGAAATGGTGCCATCTACACTGAGACAAACTACCCTGGCCAGATCAGAGACCCTCCTGGCCTCTATTGTCCCTGCAGCTCCCACCATGCCACAGCCCCAGCTCCACACTAGCACTACCTGCGTCCTGCTGGGACCATGGCGTGCTAGGATGGGAAGGGAGGGATACAGCTCTCTGTGGGCTGCAGACACCCCATGGGACACGCTGCTTCTCAGCCATGGGACCCTGCTCCACCCCCTGCGCTCCCCATCCCCAACCCAGGTACTCCACAGCACCCAGCTCACCTACCTCCAGCTCCGGAGCTGCCAGGTAGTCAGTGGCCACTGCCCCCTCCCCATTACCCTAAATACCTGCCATGGGGGGAGGCGGCTGCCCCAAGGGGCTTTTCCTTCCGGAAAATCCCAGCCTCCCCAAAGCAGCTCATGTTTTCGGGGCATTCCCACACGTGCAAAACCCAACGGCAGTCCCGAAGGCAAACTGAGGCAGGGAGAAGCAGCCAGATAGGGATGGGGGACCCCATCCAACTCAAGGGGTGCACATCCCAGCAATCACACGCCCGCCTTGGTGAAGGCCACACACCATCCAGGCAATCAGCTTGTGCTGAGGCATTAAAGCCTCAATCCTCACCGTGTCGTCCCCCCCTCTTCCTCATCCAGCGGGCAGCTTAGCGCCGGTTCTCAGCTCCCTCCTGCCATCTAAAGACGGACTTACCGCCAAGTCCAGCGCTTCGTTAAGCCGCAGATTAAACACACACCATCTGCAAGGGGAAACTTTAATGCAGGGTGATACCTGCAGCACACGCTCTGCCGTGTCACCATGCACCCCGGGCAAAGACAAAGCCCCGTGGTGTCACCGAGCCCCATGCGTGGCACCAGGACTCTCGGCAGGGATTCCGAGGGCTTTGCAATACCCACACTGGATGTCCCCATGGTTCCTGTTGTCACTTCCTAGCACATATCCACAAAGACCCATGTCTGGCACCCCCAGGCAGGGGACACCCAAGCACTTGGGGCAGAACAGCCATCACCCCGCCTGGTTGATTAAGTGATTACGCTCTTCATCAGGATGGATTAGACCCTGCAGCCTGGTCTAATTCCCCCACATCCTTCTTCCCCGAAGGAGCCCTGCCTTGTCCCCGGTTTTAAGAGCAAATCCCATCTCTCCAACCCCACAAAGGTGGCCAGGGTCCCCCCAGCTCAACAAAGCCCCCAGGGACACCCAGGCCAGCAGCATCACCCAGGCTGTCCCTAATGAGGTAGGGACAGAGGTAGGATGAGGGTCATGCAGAGGCAGGAGGGATGCTGGGTACCACTGGGCAGGAAGGAGGGATGCTGCCAGCGGACAGTGCGCCCCAAAGCACATAGGGGAGGACAAGGCATTCTTCTGCCGACTCAGCACCCTGATGAATTACACTGGATTAGAGGTCCCTGCTCAGGTCAGCAGGGAAAGGAGCCAAGGAGGCTTTCTGCTTCCCAGCTTGCTCCCAACGGAGAATTTACAGCCAGGACTCCACGACGGGCTGAGTAATTAGTGCCGGGAGGGAAATGGCTGAATTAGAACCCAGCAATCGGTGCTGAAGGGATGGAGCTGGAAGGGTTGTGGGAGCCACAGCAGCCCCCTGGGATCCAGGGGCCAATGGGCGACCCAGTAGTGTGTGCCAGTAGGGGTCATCCCTATGGCTGTGAGCACTGGGGAAAGCCAGGCATCCCATCCCTGACATGCTGTGCCAGGATGAGAATCTTTGAATTGGTCTCTTGAGGAGTCACTTTGGGAACACCCCAGGATGCAGCACTGGCACACAAGAGCCCCCCATCCTGCTCTGGTCCTCCCTTCATGGTTGGATGCTGGCCATCCCAAGATGCATCCCAAGATGCTCAAGCCACGGGATGCCTGAACATCTGCCCAGCCATACCCAGGCAACCCTCTGGCCTTCATGGCTGCCCATCAATTTCCTGGGGTTGGGAATGGCAAGGCTGGCTGCCCTGAAGAACCGGCCCCTGCTCTGCAGCTGATTACAGCCATTTCCCTGCCTGTTCCCCCTCCCTGCTGTCTGCCTCCTGCCTCCGTCTGCTGCCTGGTTTTATGAGGGCCATTTCCAAGAGGTCGCTGGAAATAGATTTTTATCACCTCGTGATAAATATCGTTTACAGTGACATTCCTGCTTGGAGCAGCCGTGCAGAGGAGGGAGGAGAGGCAGGCAGGCAGACACCCACTTGCAGCCCCCAGCTCCATAGGGCACCGCCTGGGCCCTTTCTCATCCCTATCCTCATCCCCACAGGTTCATGCAGCGCCAAGCTCTGACACCATCCATCTATCCAGGCGGCAGGAACAGAGGGAACCGCATCATTAGCCCCGCGCGCCATTAAGCACTTAAAAAGCCATAGGAATAAGCCGCGCCATTAGCTGACAAGCGAGCTGGGAGGGGAGGGATGCTCAGTGGTGGCAGGGGGGGAACTGAGCATGGGCTGGGGGATCCCATCACTGGCAGGCCCAAAATCCCCTAGGAGAGAAGCTCTGGTCCTTTGGGAGCTTCAGTGCACTGGGGAGTGGAGGGGGGGGGGGGGGAAGAACAGCTCCCTCCTGCACTTAGCACCAGGGTGGAAAACCAGGGGCTTTCAGAGCTGACACATCACTTCCACAGGGGTGAAGGCTCTGGGCATCTCTCCAAAGGGACTTTACAGCAGGGCAAGGGAGAAGCAGCTCCCTCTGAGCCAGAGATCTGCGTTAGGGATGGAGCTGGCAAAGAAACCCAGCAGGAAAAGCCACCCGCTGGGCTGAGAACTGCCAACACACGACAGCGGTGGCACCGACCCCGGCTGCTATAACCCATGCAGGGGTGACCCGGCAGCCCAGGGGAGCGCGGGTCCTGCTCCCGGCTGAGCCCGCAGGCAGCGCTGGGTGCCAAGCCGTGCCCACAGGCAGCTGCCTGTGGAAAAGGGCACAGCGATGGGCAGGGGGCCAAGGCCAACGCGCTGCCTGCGCCAGCCCCGCCACACACAGCGCCGGGGGGGGGGGGAACAATCGCCCCTTTCACCAGCGCTGAGCTGGGGGTGTCACCTATGGGGACAGAGCCACGGTCCCCTACCCCTATGCAGAAACAGGGGGGGAAGCAGAGCCAGCCCCTAACAACAACCCTCGCCTACAGGCGATGCCAAGAATCCTGTTTTCTCTCCCCATCCCTAGCACTGATTCCCCTGTGAAAGCTGCCTCCTGCCTCAGTTTCCCCAGCACCCCAGAACTGGCAGGGACATGGGGGTACAGACATAGCAGGGAGCCCAGCCCCATGTTCTGGCTGCTTCTTGTGACACACAGAGCTTGGCAGGCAGCCCCGCAGCATGGGGCCCAGAGGGAGGAAGGAATGGGGCTTTGTATGGGGACAGGCCCCGGCGAGACAGTGGCAGAGGCCACCTGCAGTGAGCCACTGCGGCCATGGGGCCCCTCCTCTGCTCCCCATAGCCGGTGGGTGGAAAACAACCCCAAATGGGACACACTGGTCACCACGGCACAGGGGACAGCCAGCCCTGCACGCAAGGACACCGGGTGCTGGTGGTGCCCATGCTGTCTGCAATAGGGACATTGCATCACTGCCAGCGCACGTGTGTGGGTCACCCAGCGCTGCCCATGTGCCACTGCACCCCAATGCCATGTCTCAACTGCATCCCCTCACAGCCCCCGGCGATGATGGAACCCTCATCCATGCCAAGGACCCACGCAGAGCCAGCTGCCTTCAATGCAATGAAAGGGGGTTTGTTCACCTGGTGAGCGCGGTGGTGGCCCCCATGGCCAGCTCCCGGCACACCGGAGCCAGCACAGCCCTTGGCAATGTCACGTCCCCGGCGGTCGCGGTGACCTTACGTGTTGCTGCGGGCAGAGCCTGTGTGCTGCTGCCAGCACAGAGCTTGGCCGGGCGCACTGCCCCTGTGGCTTGGCACCCATCCTGCCTGCCCACTGCGCATCCCGCCCCTCTGCCCCGCGCTGGCACGGGGCTGAGGAGGTGCAGATAGACAGACATGAGAGCAAGGACACAGACCCCTGTGACCGCTGCCCCAAGCACCGGGGTGCTGGTTTGGGCAGCCCCTGCCTGCACCAGGACCTGGCAAAGCCCAGGATAAAGAGGCTGGAGAAGAACAGGGCAGTCCCACAGGGATGCTGCGTGCTCCCAGGCATCCCTTGGGACAACAGCTCCAGACTCAGCTGAGCACCCAAAGGAAGCTCTGCCCCATATCATCCACAGAGCCTCACACTACAGCATCCACATGGAGCAAAGCCCTATACCCCAATCCCAACCATCACCCTCCTTTCCCCCCCTCAGCCCGACCCAAACCCCCCCACCAAGGATGAGTGCACGTGCTGCAGCCCCTCAGGTTGGGGTGCCCCACTGTGCATACCCCATGATAGCGGCGCACAGGCCTGTTGGGGTGCACAAACCGATTTTACCACTCTTTTTGTGGGGATTTTGGCAAATCCAACAAACTCCCTCAGCGGGGTGGGGGGGGGAGCCTGCCCCCACCACCGAAGTTTGCAGCAAGTTACACAGAGCCCCCCAATGTGTACCCACCACACATCGGGGTGCGCAGGACTCCCACCGTACCCCCCCTCCTTATGCTCACACCCACCACAACAGTTACAACCTTCATCCTCCCCCTGCCATACGGACCCACACACACACACACACTTTATGGGGTGCGCGCAACAAGTCTGGGGGGGGGACACACAGATCCCCATAGCGCACCCCACTCCCCCTCACGGGCCGCCGCGGTGCCCCCCCCCCCCCTTCCCCTCCCCTTATACCCCGGGCAGCGCTATGGTTGCGGTGTTGGGGAGGGAGGGGGGGGGATGCTGCTGCCCCGCACCTACCTTTGCGGCAGCGGCGGAGCCGGGGTGCGGGAGGGAGCGGTGACCCCGCGGGCGGGAGGAGCACCGCCGCGCTCACACACCATCAAATCCCGGAGCCGACAGCGAGAGGCAGCGATATGGGGGGGGGGGGGGGGGGGGGGTCAGAGAAGAGGATGGAGGGAAAAGGGGCGGGGGGGGGGGGGGGGTCAGGGAAATTAATAACCGAGAAAAAGGCACTTACCCCCTCGCCGTGCCGCGGGGGAGGCTGGAGGGTGGCGCTGGGGAGGATGCGGGGGGGGGGGGGATCAAAGGCTGGCGGAGGATTGGGGAAGGGGCGGGAGGTTGGCTGGGGGGGTCCTCGCCAGCCCCCGCTGCCTGCCACAACAAAGAGCCAGACACAACAAAAGCAGCATATGGCCAGAGCCGCGCGGGGCTGTAAATTAAACATAAAGGGAAGATTAGATAATTAATGAGCGCTCCCGGGCCGGCCTCAATGGGAGGGGGCTGCCTGCTGCGGGGAGCCCTTCGCACTGCGCGCATCGCCACCGCGGGCAGCGCGGGGGGGGTATTGGGGGGGGGAACAAGGGCCCCCGGGCACTCGGGAAGGGAGGGGGGTACTGGGGGGGGCACCTGTTGGGAGGGGAGGATGGGCAGGGGCCGGGCTCGCCAGCTGCTGCAGCCGGACCCCAGCGCCTAAGAGGATTAGCAGGGGCATCCCCCCCGGCGCCCCCCCCCTCCCCGACATAGGCCTGGAGATGAAGGGCTGAGGGGGGGGTGTTCTTTATCCCCCCTTCTGTGGTGCCACCTCTGCCCCAGCATCACCGGGGGGTGGTGTCCTTTGTGTGTGTGTCCCCCATCCCGTGGTCCCCGGGGGGGGAGGCAAGCATTCCTGCTCCCCATCACCTCGAGGACCAGACCTCACGGCCACACAGGGATGCGGTGCATGAAGGCATGGATCAGCGTGCCGTCCCCAAACCCCCCCCAACCTTGTGTGTTCCCCCCACCGCGATGCGGGCAAAGTGGGTCCTGCGCTGCCAGATTCGCAATGCCCAAACCCACCCTGCTTGGCAAGAGGGGAAACTGAGGCAGGGAGTCCATAACGTGCACGGGGAGGGACATCACCCTCGGCGTGTCCCGGTGGGCTGGGCCCCCACCCCGGGCAGGCAGGAGGAGGGGGTACCCTGGGAAGGGGGTGCCAGAAACGCCGTGAGGCTCGTCCCCGGCCAGGGGAAGGAGTTAATCCCATTATTGGCAGGCTCACAGATGGCGACTGCACCGATTCCCCTGCTTAGCAGATTTAACAGATAAGGAGGGAGGGAGGGAAGGAGGCGGGGGATCCTCCGCCCAAAAACACACACAGCAGGGGCACAGGGGAGGCGATAAACACCCAGCACTGAGCCCGTGAGCACCCGGGGGTGCACAGCACACCCGCAATGCCAAAGGGTGCGGAGCATCCTGGATGCGGTCAATGTGCAAACACCACGTTCCATGGACATGGGGTGGCACACTAGGCTTGGGGACACCCAGGCGGTATGCTGTCCCTTTGCCAAACCCACTGCCCCCCGGGTTTCTTGGGGAGGTCAGGGGCCAGGTCCCGCTTCCCTGGCTGGAGATATTTAAGCAGCTGCTCCCAACACTTGGGAGGCGGCATCAACAGCCGGGGCTGGAGCCTGGGATTAAGGAGGTTGGGAAACGACTGGCAGGAGGCCAGGGATGGAGAGGCGGGAGCACAGGACAACCGAAAAGGGATGGAGGGATGGATGGATGGATGGATGGATGCACGGAGCAAACAGTGCCCCATCACTGCAAAACCACCGCATACCCTCACGACTTCGCCCTCCATCCCTGCCACGAGCTGGGCAGGGCTCAGCGACATTCCCATTTCCCACAGCGGCCCCCTCTCTCTCTCCCCCCCCCCCCCCCCCCCCTCGCCTCCGGAGCCCCGGGATAACCCCAGCCGCAGCCGCCGGATCCCGGCGGCGCCCAGCGGGCAGGATGAGGCCAGCAGCATCCAAGCCAAACGTGCCTGATCTCCTTTCAAGCTGCAGGAAAACACTAAGCCTTTGATTCTGCGGGCGGCTCGGGGCAAACAGCAATGCCGAACCAGCCCCCCCCCCGCCACCCGCCACCCGCACCAGCCCCACGCAGCCTCCTCCTTCCCCCTTGGGGGGGGGACCCCAAGGATGGGGTGGGCATATGCGAGACATCCCCTTGAGAAGGCGCCGAGTTGCCATGCCCGAGGTTGCCACGGCAATGGGAAAGCAGGAATCTGGGTGGAAAAGGGGGGGTGAATGCGATCCCTGCAGGGTGCGGGGGCACTGCATAGTGCTGGGGGCACCCCCTCGAGAGCCCCGGTGTGCGATGGGAGATGGGATGCGGGGTAGGAGCAACCCCCCCATCTCCTTCAGGGAATGAGGCTGCAGCCACTCCTGTGCCCAGCCTGGCCCCATTGCTCATGCTGGGTGCCTCTGTGTCACCCTCCTCCCACTGGCATCTCCCCATTTGGGGGTCACTGGCAGGTTTGGGGGTGCAGGAACACGGGCACAGAGCAAGCACAACCCCACCACCCTAACATGGCTTGTGTGGTCGCACTGACACCAAGGCAAGTATTTGACCCCAACAAGAGGGGACAGCTCCAAAGCCTTGGGGACACGCTGCGTTTAGGGGCTAGGGGCACCAGGGGAAGCCCCACTGGGCACCCTATCCATGCTACAATGCAGGAGGGGCCCCAGGGCAAGACCCCGTGCGGGATGGAGGGTAGGCTGCTCCCCCACCCCACCGTGCCTCAGTTTCCCCTGACATGAAGGCTTTACTGGCTGCAGGCAGGAATGCCGCAGGCAGTTTTCCTGGCAGACACCCAGCCCCATGGCTCACCCAGCCGGGAGCAAGACGCCAGAGCTGCTTCCAAACCTGCCCATCCGGGAGCTCCGGCACAGCTCCCGCACACCCACCCCATCCGCTGGCACAGGGGAGAGGGCGCCCAGTGACCGGAATGCAGGCATCCCTCTCCTTGCTTCAGGCACCAACCGGCCTGTTTGTGCCTCAAGAGCCCTCCCAAAGCCTTTGGAAACCCACCCTGTGGAGCTCCTGCCTCTATCCCACATTGTCACAGGGCTCCCCACGCCAGAGCATCCTCAATCCAGCTGCTCCCACAAACCATCCGGGATGCTCGGCCATCGCCAGGCTCTCAAGGAGGGGTCCCTTTCCATGCCTTGTCCAGGCAGCACAACACAGGGACACCCCCCCCCCCCCCCGCCTCCTGCTGCCCTCCCTGCTGCAGCACAGCAATTTCCATACATTATGGATCTGATGATCCATCAGCTGGGAGCAGACAGGTTGAGGCTGGGAGCTGCCTTCCCTGTGCCAGCCCAGACAGTGCTCCCAGGGGACTAATACCGGCATGTAAATATTAGATACTTTTGTCTCCTCCGAGGCCAATTACACAAATCGTGGCAGCTCCCGCAGGACTCTCCGCTTCTACTTACTGTATCATCATTAACAGCTTATTAGAGAACAGCTGCTCAAAAGAAGGGGGGAACAAAAAGAAACCAACAGGAGGAGAGACGGCAAAGAGACGTGAATGTAGGAGGGTAAGCGTGACCTACACCCTGCCCCGGCACCCAGGACACCCTCACACACCCCCATGGGGCTGACCGGTGCTCTCTGCAGTCCCAAAACCATACTGGGATCCACTTGCCAGGAGGGAAAGGGGCAAGGGGATGGTCCCTGGGGGTAACCCCAGATTTCCAGGATAAGCAGGAGATGAAGCAGAGCCAACAAAGCAGCACGGCACCCCCCCGACCGGGGTCATATTGGGGGTGGAAGGTCCCTTCATGCCTAGGAGGAAGGATATTCCTCAGTCTTCATGTGCTTGCCACCTACCCAAGGACAGCAAGTCCTCCCCGGGTGGCAGGAATGGATAGGTCTCATATGGGGGTTAAGCAGGGGGTGTTGAGGAGGGGGATCAGCCCCTGTCTGGGGCAATGCTGTCCAGTGCATGTTCAGTGCTGGAATAGGGGGCAGCAGGTTTGGGATGAGGCCCCTAGCATGGCACAGCCACCCTGAGGGTGGGATGCACTCCCTAAGCCAACAACAGCATCATTAAAAGATGCAGCTAACTGGGAGCCGGATGCTCCTCGCCCCTCTCCTGATCCCCCACGGGTGGCGCTGGTGGGAAAGAGTCACAGGGATGTTCCTTGGGATGTCGCATCCCCCCCCCCAGCCCCCCCGCCTCCTCCATAGGGCGAACCCCCAAGTACAATTAAGCATCATCAATCACAGCCCTGACATCCACTAACGATGTCCCCTGCGGCCACCGAGGGCAGATGGGGTCCCCGGCGGGGTGCCCCCGAGGGCACCCCGGGATGCCGGTGGGCATGTGGCCGGGGCAGGTGGCCCCGATGGCTGCTGTGTCCCCAGGAGGATGCCACAGCATGCCTGTGGTGCGCTCTAGCGTCAGCCAGCATTAATGCATTGCCGGCGCTGCACAGCAGCACGGATGGACACGCACACAGACACTTGGCACCGGCACCGGGACCCTCTCGGAGGTGGGGGGACACGGCCGCAAACGGGTGGCTTTGTAGGGCTGATGTCCCATAGTGGGAATGGGGGGTGCAGATATCCCATGCTGGGGGGGGGGGGAATAAAAGCAATGCATCCACCCCATGCAGGAGGGAGATGCTTGGAGAGTAGGTCCTGCGAGGTAGAGGGGGAACAGAGCCCCCCCCCGGGGCTTCGGGGGATGGCACACGAGTGGGGAGCAGCAGCTTCCCATCTGATTGCTAATTATCCTCGTTATTCCGTGTCAGACACTTTATAAAGCACCGGAGTGATTTGCTCTTTCCCTGTAATTAGGCACATTGCAATTACCATCTAATTCAAGTTCAAGCTCCGTGTCCTCATGACCTTCCCAGCCCTGACACCATGTCCCTGCTCATCTCACCAGGGAGCCCCCCAGTGTCCCTTCACATACACCCCATGCCTTGCTCTTCTGCATGCAGGAAGGGAGAGGGGTACCACATATAGGGCACAAAGCATCCCCACACTCCCCATCAAATCCCCCCAGACAAATGGGATGCCAAAAGCCCCAAGCCAGTCTGGGTTCCCACCTGCAGGGATGGGAAAGGGACAGTCCCCCAGCACAACACTCTTGAGCATCCTTGAACCCTATGGATTTTGTTCTGGCCACAGCAGAATCCGGCCCGGGCACAGCTCCAGGCCAGCTGCCACCTTGTCCCCTTTAGGGTCATTTTAGACCCCACAGGATATATTTAAGCATTCCTACCACATCCAGGTCACACCCTCAGCTCCCATTCCCAAAAGGACAACAGCACAGGAACAACCACGCAGCAAGAAACCTCCCACAAGGCTTTTTCTCACAGCTTCCCAGCGTGGTGCTGGCTTGCTTGGGGATTTCCTCTCCCCACGGCAGCGTTTGCGTCAGGAAGAACTTGCAGCTCCTTTTGGAGCATCCTCTCCCTTCAACCCTCAGCCCCGAGCCAAAGCACCGCAGGTACCACAGCACCGTGCCATGCCAAGCTCCTCCACTGCACCCAGCATCACCGCAGAAGGATGCCCTCCTCCTAGCAGCTAATTAATCCTTCTGATCAGGCACAGCTCATTAGCACTGGTGCAGCACACAGGGCTGCTCCGGCTCCTCGCCCTTCCCGGCGGAGAGCAAGGTCAACATGAGGGGCTGTCAGGCGCTGGCATCACCACGCTCGATCTGGGATCTGCCTCCTGTCCCCCTCGGTCTTTCCTGAAGGATGGTGCTGTTTTTCCAAGCTTATACCATAGGAAAAAAAAATCAGGAATAAAGAAAAAAGAGGGAGAAAAGGTAAAGAAAAGCCCCTTCCCCCAAGCATGAAGGCGATGGAGAAGCAGCCAAGGAAAGCAGAGGAGTCAGCCAAGTGCCTCGCTCCGTGGCAGGCAGGGCGCGAGTGGGCCGCCCTGTAAATGTTTTCAGTTTCCAAAACAGGAGGGAGAAGCCAAGAGCTGCCGAGTTCCCCCACACGCCAAGAAGGACAAAGGGCATCCCTGCATGGTGGAGGGGTGGGCAGGCACCCAGCATCCTGGCTCCCCCACATCCCACCACATCCCAGCGCATCCCAGTGCATCCCAGCTCCCAACGCGGTACCCCGGGATGCGCAGTGACGGGGGATGCGCTGTGGGTACCCCCATCAGCTCAGCCTTCAATATAGCCAGGAGGAAGCGCAATGGTGCTGGCTGAGGGCAGACTGTGCACTGGGACCATGGGTGGCTGAGTTTGGGATGGGAACCACTGGGAAAGCCTGGAGCAGAGAGATTCAGCACGTGGCAAAGCTCCCCCCTGCTCTCCATCCTGGCAGAGCAGGAGCCTCCAGCTCTGGAATCTGCCCCCTTCCAGGTCCAAATCTGCTGGAAAAGCCCAGGAGGCAGCACACTGGAGGCTCTCCTTGCTGCGGGATGCTCCAACACTGATCCCTGCCACATGCCGGAGGGAAATCCCAGTGCCCACCCCAGCAGCTGGCAGAGATGCGAGGATGCTGCATGGGTGGTCCAGCCCCTCAGAGCAACCCCCTGTGCCAAGGGGTGATGCTGCACCCCAAAAACCAGACTGTGCCCCATAGGAAAGAAGAAGAAAGGGAGATGGGGTAGCATCCATGGGAATGCCAGTAGCACAGCCCCCATACTTGGAGGGGGGGGGGCACACCCCCCATGACATGTTATAACTTTGCAACATCACAATCTTAAATTACGATCTTCAACACATCCAAACCCCATCTGCTTAATCCTGACACCCCCCCCCCCATCACCCCCCCCCCCGGATGGGGGGGGGGAGCAGGGAGACAGAGGAGGGGGTGAGATCATCCATGGGGGACCCCCCCCCAGCAACACACCGCCTGGTTAGGAGCAGGCAGGGAGACAATATAGTGCCTATGCGGCCTCCTCGCCGCCAGATGTGTGTTAATAAGGCAGCTGCCCCCTAAGCTAATAAGGTCACTTACTGGCTCCAGCAAGACGAGAAAACAAGCAGGGGCTTGGCTGCGGTACAGCCTGACTTGGCACTCGCCGCACGCCGGCTTCCTGAATTCTTGCCGCTTCCAGAACAGCACAACGGGGTGGAAAAAAGCAGATATAAACACCCAAAACACCCCCCTCCCCACATAACCGACCCCTCCAGTGCTCCCCTGCACCCCGGGGATGCCGCCTCCTGAAAGAGGGTTGGTTTATTCCCTAAGGAAAACCTCATGGAAAAGGGGTTGGGGTTGGGGGGGGGGTGTTCCTGCAGACTTTCCCAGCATAGCGAGTGCAGCAGAACCCCCCCTTGCCTCTGCTCCCTCCCTCCCTCGGCTGCCCCCGATCATGGCGCCTAGGACTCCCTTTGTTTTAACATTATAAAGCGACCCAGATGCCGGCTTTAATCCCCTCAGCTGGTGAGGATTTGCAAACACATCAGGAGGCAGAGCTGCTCCTCAGCCCCACGCCCCAGCTGCTGCCTCCGAAAGGGGATCCCAGCCCCTAATTGCCTCCTCATGTCCACATGAGGAGCTGACAAGGTGTACGACAACGGGGGGACACGGGCAACCCCTGTGGTTGAGGGATGCTGGGGAGGGCCTTTTGCTTCCTCTGCAAAGCCTCTAGTGTGGGGTTTGGAGGCTTTGCCATGGGTGGTGTGATGCCAGGGTGATGGGCGCAGCACGGATGAACTCAGTGTGGATGCACACAGGGTTATGGGCCGAGCATCCTTCCCGGTGCAAGGATGATGGACGGTGTTCATCCCAGTGGATAACACTGGACCAGAGCACGAGCTGGCTCTCCCACATCCCTGGCAGACACAAGATGCTTCAGGCAAAGCTCTGTGAGTCCTCCCTGCAGTGCTAACAGGGGAAAGGATTTTCATCCCAACCTCCATCGCTGCCAGCTCCTGCTCTCCAGGATCCGCTGCATCCTTTCCCCTGGGTTCCAGCACGCAAGGCTGAGATTAAACAGGCACCAGCAGCGAGAGGAGTCACTCCGAATATCACCTTCTCTCCCACCAGGGGACCGTGTTTGTCCCATGAGGCTGACAGCATCCAGGCCAGCTCCCAGGCACACATGGATCATCACCACAGTTGGGAAGGGGGGAATTGAGCTCTGGAAAGCAGGGAGAGGTGCCTCCAGAGCCACAGGAGCTGGAGGGCAAAGGGGATGCAACAGCAGAGCAACGGCCCTATTCTGCAGCATCCCAACAGGGGAAATAGTGAGGCCAAGACGCCCACAAACCCCCTCCTCACCCAAGGGCTGGCTCACGGACACCTTCCCAAAGGATAGGGTTTCCCTCCAGGCACCCCAATCCAGGCTGGACTGTGGTGGGGGTACCAAGTCATCTGTGCCAGGGCATCCCAACATCCTCCCTAGCCCTGTGGTCACTCCTAACCAGGGAAGCACCACGCTCCAACCCAGCACTGCAGGATGGGTGCACTGAGCTGGGCTCCTGATGGGAGGCTTCTGCTCTGGCTCCCCAAAGCAAACAGCTCCCAGAGCACCTCCCTGAGCTCCCCATAATTGCCCTGCAAAGGCAGAGGGGCTTTTTGGACCGTGTATTTCTCGGGGTGTTGGTTTTGTTACTGGTGGTTGTTTATTCCTCAAGGCCAGGATCCCCTCCGTACCACATAGCAGCCAGGAGTTCAGAGGGAGCAGAGCTCCGTGCTTCAAAACAATGCCTCTTTTGCCAAGAAATAATCCCAAGGAACAAGGAAAAAAGCCCCCAGAAAACCCCCACCACCAAAACCCCAGACTCAGAAGATAATTAACTCCACAAAGCAGCTTAAACCTCCGCTGTAACTACCAAGCCTCTTCTCCAAGGGCTTATTTCTTGCTGTCTACAACACCACAGCACCAGCACTTGGAGGCCTGGGAATTTTATTAGCAGGACCCCCCCCCCCAAAACCCTGCTGACAGATTTGTGTGTCGTCCCCCCCAACGGGCTCAGTTCACTGCCAGGCACGGTGGGGGGCCCATCTCTGAGTGGGGTTGCAATAGGGTCACTCTCCATCCCTGTGGGGAGCTGCAATCTGAAGGATGCTGCAGGAGGGGATACAGGAGGAGCTGGACAGGGGGCAAAGGGATGCTACTGCCCCTGGCACCCATCAGCATGCCTTGGCATGGAAGGAGCTGCCCTTCATGGTCCCTCCTGGGGACAAACAGCAACAGAAGGCAGGGCAATCCAGCCACAGGGGTGCATTTCAGCCCCCCCCCCCCCCCCCCCCCCATTCCCTATCCCACCTTTAGGGCCCACCGAAGGGATGCACCACCAGGAGCTGGCACAAGCGACCCTCGCCAGCAGCATCCTCCCCCTGCACCATCACCCCCTGCCCCTTCCTGCTGCTCAACAGGGAAAGGAATAAAAGAAAGAAGAGCCGAGAAAAAGCTCTTTGGAGCCAGCCCTTCCTGCTGCTGCTCCCCCCGGCATCCCCCTTCCCCTCCTGACCGCAGAAAGCCAACATCTCCCCGCGCCCCTCCAGCCAGGGGATGGGAATGTGGAAGCAATTGCACTTGGCAAGGCAGCAACAGTGAGTCAAAAACAGTTGTTTGGCTTGTCAGCCACCCAGGCCCTGCAGCACTCTTGTTTTCCTTTGCCTGCTTTAACCCCTTCCAGCCCCAGCCCCTTTTCCCAATGAAACCCACAGCCTCCACTATGGAGAGGGGTTGGGTGCTGGGATAAAGCCTCATCCCATCTCCTGGCTGCCCTGCTCCTGGAAATGGGATCAGGGGCAATTCCCCATAATGAAAACCTGCAGGAAGAAGGTGCAATGACCTGTGCCGACTCTCCCAGCATGGGGTAAAGGGACATCCCGAGGCCACCATAGAGCTATAGGGTACCCAGTGCTCCTGGAGCATCCTGCTTGCTCACCCCAGGAGATGCAGGGAGGTCTTTGCCCCTGCTACAGAGGTCATCCAAGATGCCCCTTGGTAGGGCAAAGGGACATTGCCATGTGTGCTGGGAGCCCCACATCACCCTGGGGTGGCCAGACCCCCACACAGAGCCAGCCCGGTGGCAGGGAGCTATTGAAAGCCCTGAGCACAGGCTCCCCACCCCGTTTACAACATCCCAGGCTGCTTCCCACTGGCTCCTCCAGCTCCTTCCCTGCTGGCCATATGTTGACAAGACCAGAAACACACCCAGAGCCAACACATGCTGCATCAGGGTCTCTTCTTCATCCCCAAGTCACCCTTCGCACCTCAGACCGAGCGCTGAACGTCATCCCCATCTGGCATCACATGCTGGTGGGACCCCATCTCCATTCAGGCCACCACCAGTTCGGGGCAGCGTAGGGGGTCACCAGACTGGTTTGGGTTGGAAGGGACCTTAAAGCTCATCCAGTTCCAATCCCCCTGCCATGAGCAGGGGCACCTTCCACTAGATCAGGTTGTTCCAATCCCTGTCCAACACTGCCAAGGATGGGGCAGCCACAGCTTCCCTGTGCCAGGACCCATCCCTACCACGGAAGGACACTCAAGGAGGTCAGGGCACCCCCAGCCAGGACCTCAACCCCTCCATACCCACACCCCGAACACTACACCAAGAAGAGGATGGAGCCCATGGAAGGGGCTGCTCCATTCAGGGTCAGCCCTCCCTTCATCCCCACAATACAGGGGGAAAGAGGATGGCTGCGGAAGAGTTAAACCCCAGCGAGTGGATGAGGAGGAAAAGCGGAGGGCAAGCCTGCACACCCGCCTGGGAGAGACAAAGCGAGATGCTGGAGCCAAGAGATGAAGGCGAGGATGCGATAAGAGGGGGAGCCGGGCTCTGTGTGTGTGTGTGTGTGTGTGTGTGCTGGAGCGAGGGAAAGAGGAGGAGGAGGAGGAGGAGGAGGAGGAGAGGTGGGTGATGACCAAAGTCATTGAGCATTTTTTGGCACGCCTCCCCTTCTCCCCCCCCCCCTTTCCCAGTATCCTGGCCGTTGGCCCAGCTCGGAGCTGAACTTAAACAAACTCCTGTTGCAGCCATCTGCTTGATTTTAAAATAAATCAAACAATCTGTTGAGCCGTGGGTGATCAAGTTTCCATCTGTGCGGACGCCTGCTCGCCTCCTCGGAGCCTCCGCTTGCCTCTACCAGCCAAACACTCCTGGCAGCATGTGGCCTCCCCTTAATTCCTCCAGGAAAGGGAGAAACCGGACCTCCCCCCCACACCCCAACATCACCACCACCACCATCACACCCCCCCCCCCCCAACTTCCCTGCACCCCAGCCCTTCGCCACCCTCCGCACTCAAACCAAGAGCTATTTTTACAGCCACCCACCAAACAGGATGGGTTTAAATGGGATGGAAACAGTGCTGCGTGATGGGGGAGATTCCAAAGGTTCTGAGAGTCCCCCTTGCTGCCCACACTGGGTGGGGGGATTCCTCATCCCCTCCTCGTCCATTGCATGGGTCCAAGAGGGCAGCAATCCCAGATCCTACACTGGTGACCGCAGCACAGAGGCCAGAAATAGCAGCTGTGAATAGCATCATGTGGCTGCCTAAAGGAGCAGGACATTGGGAGCACGTCACCTTCAGGTGCCCAGCTCCTCCAGCCAGCAGGCTGGCCCTCAGGCCCACCCAAAATCACCCCATCCTGAGGGTTACCCCCATCCAATGGGAGCAGGAAACACAATGGGAGGCAGTGCAGCACCTTACCCCAAGGTCCCCAAAGTGCCACAAGAGGGGTGGCATCTCCCTCCTCCATTATCTCCTTGGGTGCTGCAAGACCCCAGCTAATCCCTGGCTGCAACTCAGACACCAGCTCCACACATGGGGACCTATGAGGGAGACAGCACCCAGCCCATCCATGGCCCCGAACGTGCTCTGATCAGTTGGTCCTTCCTCCAGTCTCTGCTGGCATCACCCAGGCTGTGCCCTCCTTCCCTTGGAGCCCTTCCTTCTGCCCTGAGCAGAGGGCACCGGGCATGAGGCCAGTGCAGACAGAAACAGGGCAGCACAGCAAAGGCACAAAGAGCAAAAGAGGGAGGAGAACGTTGTACATGAAGCAGAAAGGGGTGTGATGAAGGATGGAGTGTGGTTAGGGCTCACCGGACCCCACCAGCTCAGGTGCAAGATGGTCAGGCTGCTGAGAGCAAGGGTTGCCAATGCATAGGTCGAGGAGGACACAAGACATAGCAGGATTTACCCCTTGAGCTCTGCAGATATGCATTGCTGAGGGTGCCCATGGCACTGTGGAAGCAGCAGTAAGGAAGAGGAGGTGCTGGGACACCCAGCACCCAAGCACAGCCCTGCCAGGAGCCGGAGCCAGCCGCAGGATGCAGAACAAACCTCACCCACACAGGATGCTGCCAAGCCATGAGCAGTCCTGGCCAGCCCAGAAACAGGCTCGCCAAGCTGTTCCCTGCTGGAAATAATGGGGATCCGAAGAGGGAGGGAGGGATTGGGATAAGGGTGGCCCCCAGCCTGCTGCAGCCCCACATGCTTCCCAATGCAAGCTCTTGGGAGGGAGCCATGGGGAACAAAGGGGTTGAACACTCCAAGCAGTGCCCAGGCTCTGGAATTCAGGATCAGACCCCAAAGCATGAGGAGGTGGGAATCAGCAAGGGAAAAGTGGGTGGAATAAGTAAGTGATGTAGCAGCTTGTGAGACCCCAGTGCATCCCTGTGCCATCGGCCACCCACTTTGGGGACAGCCCCATGGGATAATCTGCTCCCAGGGGAATCCACATTCCCAACCATATTCCAGAGGGTGGCAGAGACAGAGGAACCCCCAAAAGAAATCCCTGCTTCACAGTGGCTGCATGGAGTAAAATCCTGGCACGTCCCCAGCAGGATACACAGCAGGGAGCAGGTTACAAGGGAAAAAGGAGGAAAGAAAAAGGGACCAAAAGCCCAACCACCAAAACTCCTTTTTGGAAGAGGAAAGAACTGACAGGACCTGGCGGAGACGCAGGAGAAAGCCCAGATTTCCCAGTTACTGTGCAGATGTTCTGGACTGAAAACAGAAGACGGCAGAAGCGAATCCATCTCCCCCTCCAGAGACGCCGCAGCCAGGGCATCTGGACTCTGTCTGCAGGCAGGAGAAGCGGCTTGCCCCCCGGCTCACCATGGAGCCCTGAGCACCAGGGCATGGGGAGCCCCTTGAGGTGCCCACCCTGGGGCAGCAGTGGCAGCCAGGGCTCCATCCCCTTGCTGGGTTGACCTTGGCAGCGTTTCCTCACGGGGAAACTGAAGGGCCTTGTCTTTGCCATGTTTTCACTTCAGGATAACTCATGCTGCCTGCTCTGAGTGTGGCGGGAGAGATGGAGAGAAGGGAATGCAGCTGGTTTAGCAGTGAAGACAAGGAGGGAGGGTGGGAGACACACATACACACACACACACACATATATATATATATATATATTTCCAGCCAGGGTAATAACTGGAATCACTAGCACTTGATCCCCACTCGATGAAAAGCTTCACAGCCAACCAAAGTCAGCCCGCTTCCAGAAACATGCTGCAAGCAGATGGGAGGTGATGGTGGCAATTTGCTGCTCACCCCACACTCAGGCCCTGAGATGCCTTGGATAGCTGTCTGCCCATCCGTCCCTCCCTAGGTCTGCCCACCCTGCTGTGGACGCAAAGCACCAAGGTTGATGCCCTGGATGTGATCCTGCCGGTGATGCAGCACCTTCGTGTCCAGCTCCCTGGGGACCAAGGTGGCTTCCAGTGGTCCCATAGAGCCATTGGCCATGGAGCCCTCCACAATTCCAAAGAGGGCAAAGGAATTGGGGGATAATCAAAACCCATGGGAAACCACCCTGCACACAGCTGTGGTGGGTCCTGCAGGGACAGGAGAGAGCCCTGGATGGGCAGGATGCACCCACAATAGAGTCCCTAGTCCCACAAGCAGCAGGTGCCAGGGACACCGTGGGTTCCAGCATTCCTCATCCCTGGAAACAGCCTGGGCTCTGTGCTAAGTGTCCCTGGCTGGAAACTACCACAGCTCCTGCCCTCCAGGCTCAGCAGGCAGCTGCCCTTTCCTATGGCAAAGGGGGGATGCTCCTGGCTGCAGGATCACCACCACCTGCCTCCTCTAATGTCCTTCCCTGGTATTCCAGCTGGGTCTCAGCCTTGTTATAGCTCTAAACTAGAAGCCAAAATATCACCAGGAGGAGCAGGGAGAGAACACGGGGGGCAAACCAGTCCCTGTGAACCCTCCTGTTCCCTCTGCATCCCTGATGGGGGTACCAGGACCATCCCCATGCACCCCCAGTTGAAGCCAACCCCTGCCAGCCACAGCACCTCTGGCCTCTCCCTGGGTACCAGGATGGGCATCCCTCAATGAATCCTGTTGTGGGTCCTCATTGCAATGGGAGCAGTCCCTCCATGGCAAGTGCCTATATACAGGTACTGAAGTGCAGCATCTCAGCACTTCTCTAGTTGGAAGAAGCTCCTACATGGATACCCCTAGCCCCATTTTGCCCGTGCTGACAGCATCCAAGCCAGCCTGGTGTAGCCACAGCGTTCATGGTGACCCATTGTGGGTCGCAGCATGCTCAGCACCAGCTCCTCACTACAGACAGCAGGTTAGAGAAGGAAAGCCGGGGCAGCTGCTGCTCGAGCATGGGTAAACAGATGACTTCAGTCTCCTGAGAGCTACTAAAGCCCGGCAGCACTTGCACTAACAGAGGAAAATAGAGGGAGAAGCAGCAACATATTCACATCAAGCTGCAAAGTGTACCCAGGTAATGTCCTTCTCCTCCTCCTACCCCAAACTCCCTCCTGGATCAAACCCCTTCCTCCCTGCTCTGCTACTAAGATCCAAGGGGGGGGAAAGAGTCATGCTACAGCCAGACCAGCTGCGTGAGGCTGTTTGTCCAGCAAGGCTCACGCGTGCCGGGATGGATGGGGAGCAAACCACAACCTGACCGGGGCTCCAGCACCCTCACTGAGGCACAGGGATGGAAACCAGGCTCTGACGGCTGGGAGCGATGCCTTTGGCAAACAGGGGTGCGTGCAGGGAGCAGTTCTGCATCCCAAAGGCCGCCTGTCACCTGCAGACGCGTGGCGCTGGTTCTGCAAGGAGCCAAGGCACGCTCGGGGCACCGCTGCTGCCCACCTTGGCAGCGGGGGGACCCGGAGCTGACGGAGCCCTCGGGCTGGGGCCCAAGGGAGGATTGTGCTGCTGGATGGGCTCCCATCACCGGCTGCTCACAGCCTGGCATGGCTGGAAGCCTACCGCTGCCAAGCTCCGGTGGCTGCTCCTCAAGCTCCCACCCCTGCTCCTCATGCACCGGGATGCTCCTGACCCACCATCCCCCTGGATCTTCCCCAAGTCCCCAAGGAGGGCAGTGACGTCCCCAGCACACATTAGAGGGACATTTCCACATCATCCCTTCAAGCCCAGACTGCCTTTTGCTGCAGGCACGGACAGCAGCATCTGGCCAGAAGCTGCCCAGCAGGATGGAACCAGCAGGAGCTGTTCGGCTGACAGTCCTTCCTGGGGAGCCAGGGAGCATCCTGCTGCGAGCAGCACATGCTGGGAGCTAACTGAGTCCCTGCCACCAAACCCAGCACCGGAACAGATCCAGGGCACAGCAGGCGCCCATTGCAGTGAGTGAGGTGCAAACAGGCTCCTGGCAAACCAGTTGTGCCCAGAAACTTCACAAGTCCCCAGAACCTCGGATAGAAGGAGACACCTCCCTGGTTCCACCTCAGCCCCCAGGGATGACAACAGTGGGGATGCTGGCACAGCACCAAGCTGGCATCAGGATGGTGAAAGGCAGTTCTTCCCATTACCAGGGTAGCTGCAGCACCAGGCATCCACAGTGCTATGGTGGGGAGGTTCCTCCTCGCCGGGAAGCAGCTGAAGAGCATCCCATGCTGCCCTCTGCAACCGCGCTTCCCGGATGGCTGAGAAAGGCCAAGTGTCTGGATAGAACATCTGTCCACCCGCAACAGCCAGAGCCGGCCGTCCCTCTGCCCCATCTCCCGACTTGGCTCCGCAGACTTGGAGCCTGCTCCAAGATGCTCCTGCGGTTGCGAAAGCATCCTCACTGCAGGGGACCAGAGCGGAGCCAGCCCCTCTCCCCAAGGAGCTGCAGGGGATACTTTGGGGTGTGTGTGTAAAAGCAGGGATTCCTGGGCAGCATCTGCCTCAGGCCAGCATCCTTGGGCAGGTGCCTGCAGAAGGGAAGCAGCGCCGGAGCGGCTGCCTTTGGGAAAGGCAGGGAGAAGGCAAGGGGTGGGTGAAGAATAAATATATAGCAGCCAGCTGGTGAGCTGTGGAGTCAGCACAAGGTCTGGAGAACGCGGCGGCTGGCAGCAGCGAGGGAGCCCTGGTATTTCAGACAGCTGGTACAGCAAGGTCAGCCCGGCCAAAGCAAAAGGCCCCTTTGCTGTTCCCCCACACTGGGGTTGAAGGACGGACACCCCCGGTTGGAGACCCCAAAGGGGAAAAGCCGCCCATGAGTGACACTGAAACAACGGGTGAGGATGAGGAGGGAGGGAGCGTGGTTGGGGACAGACCAAACGCTCCCTGACCTCATCGGCAGGGAAAAGCAAGCGGCACATTTTCCTCGTGTTGTTTCTTTGTTTGCCATCTGGGAACACGATCCCGCAGGAGGCCGTGCCCCGAGACATGAAGTCATATCATGATTATATTGCCACCTCCGTGCCGGGATTGAGATCTCATCCGAAAATGCCAGACCCAGCCGGTGTTAGCCTGTGGAGGAAGCTTGCTTTGCTGAAAGGCAATGGAAGCCTCGCTAAAAACATCTTTACATAGACATATGCTGCAAACCAAAACAGGTTTAGCCCAATAAAGTTGGCTCAAAATACCTTGGCCTGATTTTGCTCTGTATCTGCTAGAATTAGTGATGGCAAAAACGGGCACGAGCACAGACAGAACCACAGAAGCCAACCCAAGCTGGAAGCCAAAAAAACTGGGATGAGCGAGACCAGTTCTGCTTTTCCCTTAGGTTTAAGGAACAAGCAGAAGCCCAGTGCTGCCCGTTCCATCCCTCTGGAGCCTATACATGAAGCCGGGGCTGGGGACATGCAGAGGAGCCGTCATCAACCACCCAAAACACTGCCAGTCACCAGGAGGGTCTTGGTTTGCTCCAAAATGAACAGAAGATGAGAACAAGCCAGAGGTCCTGCCCGCCTGGCCACAACCCGGGACCCTTCCTGCACAGGTTTATGATCTCTCATGCTGTGACACATCCCAGTATCCGTATTCCCACTGGGAATTCAGCCTGGTGCAATGCGGGAGGAGGGTCAGATGTCACCTCCCACCTCCTGGGTTTGCTTTACGCAGCACCCAGGAGTTTCAGCTGCTGCTCAGCACCAGTGGGATGAGGTCCAGTTAAGAACACAAGAACTCTTTGATGTTGGCCCAAAACCCCGTGAGTCTGTGCCCCCTGTCAGGCACAGCCCCATGCAACAAGACCTAGATATCCCCCATAAAGCAGGAAAGGGACATGGAATAAACCAGAGGATGCTCAGACACCAGCCTGAGGATGGAGCTGGAGAGATGGCAGCAAGCTCTGCGTGCTCCCACCAAGTGGGATGGCAAATGCATCCAAAGCAAACTCGAACAGCTTTGCTTGAGTTATGGTGGGATTTGAGAGCTTTCCAACCTGAATATATTTGCAGGAAGTTGCACGGATGGAAAAAATACCAACAAAAACCCCACAAACCAACGGAGCTCACTTTTACAGGTAGATAACTGCGGCAAGAGCAGCGACAGGCAAAGATGGGATGAGTCAGAAAAGCAGGGAAGCTTTTGCCAGTGCTGGCAGAGAGAGAAAGGATTGAGCAAGCACAAACACGATCCAGGTCAAGCACAATCAGGACTTGACCTTGGAACAGCAGTGACACAGACCTGTGCCCCTATGGAGAGGGCAGCAGAGCTTAATTGGTGACTGAAAGTCTTCAGCAGGTACCGCTGGCCAGGAACATGGGTCAGCATCACCTCTGGGCACCAGCCAACCCTGGTTGTTTTATGGCCTATTCAATGCAACCAGCCTCAACACCTGCCCTGCTCACAGCCACTGCCTGTCCTGCAGCACCATGGGAACAGCAATTCCCACCTGGCAAAGGGGGCTCAACCACCAGGCAGGTCGTCTGGATCAGGAGGATGAGGCATCATAGTGGTGGCAGCAGCCACCCCAAAGCCAGGAGCCTGGCACCCATAGATCAGCAAAGGCCCCCCTTGCAAGGGGCACAGCTGGAAAGATGCATTCTCACAGTGCACATCTGCATGCCAAGGGTGACAAGCCATTTGGTGAGGTTCCCTTACCAAAGTTCAGCGTTACCATTATTTCTCAGTGGGAAAACCCAATCCCACCCCACACAAGCCAACAACAGCAGGGTTTCTGTAGCAGTCCCTTTGCCAGGCTGACCCTCTGGCAGCAGGTAGGATCACAGACACCACAGAGCATCTCCTGCCCCACTGCTCCCCAACACTAAGCCAGCAGCAGAGGCACCATCCCACCCAAAATACCCAAATCTCCACTCTGATGACCCTCAGATGTGAGGTTCCCTTGTCAGCACCTCCAAGCTGTTATAGACAGGACCTGAGCCCCGACCTGCTCTTCCTACTCTGCTAAGAGAGGGGGTATGGGACTGCCTGGTGGCATTTGGCGCATTTATCAGGTGCCTCAAACTTGAGCTCCCTCAGGACAGCAGCAAACCACCAGTCCTATGTGCAAGGGGGATGTCAATCCTGGGCATGGGAAAAAGCACTTGTGTTCAGTAAATGAAGTTGCAGAGATGCAAGGAGGAACAGGGAGATGGCTTTAACCCCTGGTCCCATCTGAAAGGGGTCCTGGGTGTCACACAAGGCCTGTCCAGGGTGACTTTCAGCAGCAGGCGTGGCTGAAAGAGGGTACAGTTAAATTAGCCAGGCACCCTACCCAAGCATTAAGCCATGTTTTAAATAACCTTAACATCTGCGATGGGAAGCATGTGCAGACAGGGAGGGGAAAAAGTAAGAGGACCTTCTGGCCAGCCAAAGAGTTACCACCAGGACACAGCAGAGCCCATCAAAGGGAAACAGTCCCTGGATCAGCCGTGCCCTCCCCAGGCAGCTCTGCCTTGCCTCCTTTGCTCTGCCCATTTTAGCAGCCCCTTGATTGCTCATTCCCAAGCCCAGAACAAGAGGGAGGAACTGAATAGCATCCCTTCCCCAGGACACCCTCTGTGTCCCAACGGGAGCACGGGAGGAGGACTGGTGTGATGAGAAATGCAGGTTCCAGGGGGGGTCACTAAGGAACACCATGGGAATAACCCCCAAACACCCAACACTGACATCCAAGCTGGGACAGAACTGCTGTTCAGCATGTCCCTATGACATGGCCTAGGGACACTAACAGGGCAGAGGTGTGAAATACCAGCTGTGGACATGCTCTGCTGAAGCATTACCCCCAGGGTCAGCACCGCAGGATGCTCGCCTGACTCCCAAACTCTCTGCAGCCACCCATGAAGGGTTCCAGCACCTCTCAAGCACCCAAAGACCAAGGGACAGACAGATGGACAGCGTGACCCACATGGGCATCACAACCCATGCAGCCCCACACCAGCTCCAGCATCCATAAACTCTCTACCATCCTAGAGCAAGTCATGCATCCAGGAATGACCTACAATGATGCCGAGGCTGTCTGGACCAGGATGACAACAGAACGGGGGAACCCACCCGTAAGCAACAGCATCCAGAGGATTCCCATCGCCGACGCCAACCCTCCTCTGGTGCCATGCTGCTATTGTCCACACCGGCACTGCTCCGGTGTGTGCAGCTCCTGCCCGGTGGCTTCCCAAGCTCTGGAGCCGGCTGAACGGAAAACTCTATTTGTAAGCAGCCAAGGGAGTGTGAACGGGGAGAAAAGGAGCCTGTCTTGGAAGGGCTGGTTTACATTTCTAAAGAAAATGCCAGCGCTCCGGAGAGCCGCAGGGTTCTGGCTACAAACGGAGCCGAAAGGCTTTGAAAATGAACTCGGGGATTTAGGATGCTGGCATTTTACAGAACCTGGCCTGGGGCCTGGTTTGCAGATACAGAGCAGCGGCTCTCCAGCACGTTCCTGCAAGATGGAAATTGGAGGGTGGGGGGAAGCGGTTGGTTCCCCATCCCATGAGAAAGGCAAGCTTGTGAGTAGTAAACCTCTGCTGTGCTGATGCCCCCAAAACACCCTGTGTGTACCCAGGGGAAGAGCAACATGGGGACCTGGCAGCACCCGGGCTATGGATGAAACACAGGACACCCTTCAGAGCCACAGGGCTCCATCGTGGTGGCTCAGGGATGCTGCGTGGGAGTCCCTTGCTGGGGGACAACCAGAGCAGCACAGGTTGGGGTACCCCAGCCCTGAGCCTGCACATCAGCTCCCTGGCTGCAGGAAGGGCTGGGGTTTCTCCAAGGGGAAACACTTTGATTAAAGCTTGGAAAACTGGAGATAACTTGGGAAGTTTCCTACAGCACTGGAGGCCGTGCGCTCCTTTGAGCTTCCCAAGGGTGCTGCTGTGGAGGGCAACACCTCTGGCACCTCTGACCGCCCTCGATGGCCAGTGTTACGGGATCAGGATTTCCTCCCTCGTGCAGGGCTGCAAGCGAGCAGGCGCCAGTAACACAGATACTTCTGCAACAAGACAGGTCTTGGCTCTCCCCACCTCCTGGAAGGATTTTTATCTGCTCTTTCACAGCTTGACAGCTCCAAAAGTTCATTGCTAAAGGCACGCCATCCATTAGCGTTCGCCCCTAGGGACCAGACCCAAAAGGAGAGCATCCATCTATGTCACCGCTCCACCTCCTCCTCCATGCCAGAGATGGGAAATGCTGGCTGGGGAGGGATGAAGGGATGGAGTCTGTGCCAACCGCCTTACCTTGGGGATGAGAGCCGGGGGTACCACCACCAGTGGCTCCGCTGGGGTCATGCTCTTGCCGGCCAGGACCACGGCACCGCATTCGGTACAAGCACCGATGGTCAGCTGCTTCCCGTCATCCACCAACAGGCTGTTGGGCACACGGAGGGTGTAGAGGAAGACCGGCAGCCTGGCCACTTGAACCGCTTTTAATCCAAGGCATCGCTTCTTCTCCTGCCGGCAGAAGAAGCAGACGAAGGTCTCCACTTTGTACTGCCGGGACCAGGCGCTGCTGGGGTGGTGGGAGTTCCTGCCCTCGTGCTGCAGCCACTGCCCCAACAGGTCATGGTAGCACAGGATGCAAGTGGACACCAGCCCCGTCGAGTCGGCCGGCCTGGCCCTTGGGGCGGGTGGGTAGACTGTCAGGAAGGGGAAAAAGGGCTCTTTCTCCCCAAATCGCCCCGGTGGGTTGACGTTGAGCTGGAACTCTTTGCCGGCTCCCAGCTCGGCACCGCAGATGTAGCAGACAGAGGTGGGACCAGGCTTGATGGCAGGGTGGCCTGCCAAGCCACTGGGGTCACCGGCGGAGAAGACCTGGTGGTACCTCCCCAGGAAGCTCTGCACAGAGGTGATGAGCTCCTCGTTGTGGCAGGCCCTGTACATGGCCCAGAGGTCCTGCAAGACGATGAAGCACTTGCGGCAGCTGCTCACCTCCCAGTGCTTGTTCAGTCCCTTGGCACTGGGTGGGCAAGGCAGGAGGCTGATGAAGGGGAAATGCATGGTGTTCTTCGCATTGCCGTTGATGACCTTGGCCGCCACCAGCCTTGCCTCCTTGCTGCACTCCTCCCCGCACAGGTAGCAAGCCTCGGGTACCAGCGGGACGCCTGCCCCATCCTCCTTCAGCACTCGGCGGCCCTTGGCAGGCATGGCCCCGGCGTTGAGGGGCACCACGTAGAGCCGCTGCAGCACGGGCACGTTGGCCAGCTCGAAGCTTTGCCACTGCTGCATGAGGGAGGCGAAGCAGCAGGGACACACGAGGGTGCTGCCGGCAGGCGAGAGGGGCTGGGCGCCCGGCGGGGGGCTGTGAAGCCAAAGGAAGGGGAAGAAGGGCGCTGGGGAAGTCTTCTCCTGCTTCTGCACGTGGACGCGGTGCTGGGTGGTGGGTGACAGGGGGCTGCCGCAGATATAGCAGGCGGTGCCCGATGCCCAAGTGGGCCGCTCGCTGCCTTCCTCCTCCTCTTCCTCCTCCTCGCTGGTGATGTTGATCTCGCTGTCCTCCGAGGAGCAGCAGGGCGGCCCCCTCTTGCCCGCCGCCGCCGGGGGGGTCCGCGCCGCGCCGCCCGCTCCTTCGGGCTCCGAGAGGGGCTCGGCGTCGGAGAGCTCCGAGAGGTCGGAGCCGGCTGCCGGCCCTTCCTCCCCCTCCTCCTCCTCTTCTTCCTCCTCCTCCTCCTCCTCCTCCTGGCCGGCGGGGCGGCGCGGCGGCGCGGTGGGGTCCCAGCCCGCCGCCCCCCGCCGCAGCCCGGCTCCCCCCGCTGCCGCCGCCGCCGCCGCCTCGCACTGATGGGGCCGCTTGAGCCAGTACATGCGCTTCTCCACCGGCGTGCGGCTGCGCTCGAAGGAGTCCCACTGCTCGCCCAGGAAACAGCGGCAGACGGCGCAGACCAAGGCGCAGCCCTCGGCCGAGACGGCGCGGGCGCCGGGCGCCGGTTCCTGGTGCTGGAGAAAGGGAAAGAAGGGTCGGTGGTCGCGGGGGGGTCGCACTTGAAGCTTCAGCTCTTTGCCGCGGCTGATGCCGCCGCCGCAGATGAAGCAGCAGAGCGGAGGCGCCGGGGGCTGCGGAGCCCCGGGGCCGCCCGCCGCCGCCTCGCCGTTCGTTAACGCGGCCATCAGCCGCTGCTTGCGGGAGAGCGGCGCCGGCGCCCCCGGCCCCGCCGCGCTCATCGCCGCCCCCGGCTCATCCCGCGGCTCCGCCGGACACGCAGGCTCGGGGGGCGGGTTTGCCGGAGCGCTCCCCCCCCGACACCGCCAACCGCCCGCCTCCTCCCGCTGCAGGGAAGGCAACGGGAAAGGAGAAAATGAAATAATAAAAAGAAATTAAAGGAAAAAAAAATAAAAAACCAAAACAAATAAAAGACCCAAAAGCGACGGGAAACGCAAAAATCTCTTCCCCACAAACAACAACAAAAAGTTCGGTGCGAAAGTTTGGGTGCCGCTGGCGGCGCGGAGGAAGGGCGGCTGCTGGCCGCCTCCCGGCCCCGGCGCCCCCGGCCCGGCTCCTCCCCGGCCCCCCCGCTGCGACCTGCCTGCGAAAGAGGGGGGGGGGCCCGGGGGGAGGAACGAGCCTCTGCAACACCCCCCTCACCGGCAGCGCGGAGGGACCCCAAGGGGGGGAATGGGATAAAGGGGGTGGGGGGGATTGAGCAGCCCACCCCACCGAGGGGGTTTATCGGGGGCGGCCCGCACGCGTTGCTCCCTCCCACCCCATCAGCGCCGTCCCTTCGGCACTGCACGGCCTTTTGTGCGGCTCCCCCTCCCCTGGGCGGCGTGTTCCGGCACCGCGTCCGCACGGGCAGGACGGAGCCCGCAGGACTCTGCCCTTCACAGCGCTGCCCACCAACCCTTAACTCAACGTCCCAGCCGCCCGGTGATTTATTTCGCGTTTAAAAAGCCCTGCTGCTGTTCCAGTTCAATACCAGATTCTATTTCCCGCTCGGTCCTAAAATGCTGCATCGCTTTGCCACTCACTGGTAAATAGCTGATGTGTTCCCAGCCGGAGTTGGCTGCGTTTCAGCGACGCATGCAATAATCCCGGTATATCCTTACCTGCCTTGCAGCCTGTGATAAGATTTAATGCTTGTGAAGCACTTTGCTGTCCTTGGACAATAGGCACCACGGAAGTGCAAACTGTACTGAGGTCCAGCCACAATTAAACCTGACTTATTAACCACCCGAGCATCTAAGTCAGCATGCCCATTGGCTCGGAACAGCTCTCCCAATAAAAACAATATATTAGGAGCTGTAAGGATGTATTTAAGCAGTCATTTTAGGAGGAAGCCTGCACACGGCAGTACCGTTGAGTTTGAGTTCATGGAAAGTCACTGCAACATCCCTTGTCCTGTCCTTGCGAAGCCCTGAGCCCGTGTCCTCGCTCCTGAGTTACCAGATGGGCTTAAACCAGAACAGCCTGACCTGCTGAAGGTGCTGTGCAGGGTTAAACCCAAAGAGGCAAGGCTGATCGTTGCAGTAGGAACACAGGGACGTAAGGGACAGGGGGCTGAGAGCCTAAGCCACGCATCAGCACAGCCTGATGCGGAAAAGCCGCATCGTCCCCGTTCCTCTTCCTCATCATCCCCAGTGTGAGCATAACCCTCACCCTTGGGGCACCCCAGCTACCCCCGTCTTGTGTTGACCAGCCCTTCATGTCATCTCCCACCCCGACCACGGGTGACGGCGTCCGGAGCTCCCCGGCAACTGGCCATGAGATCAAGCAGATTGTGTGACATCAGCTGGAGCGCGGGCAGGGGCCAGGAGGGCTCTTCGGGGACCCGGATCCAGTTTCCACGCAGATGGCTCCGGCAGTAAAGAAGCAAGGGGGGGTGGGAGGCGACACACAAAGCGGGGAACACGATACCTTGGGGAGAACGGACTCGATGGGGCTGGGTTCTTTTTTCCAGGGGTTTCCAGAAGACAGCAAGGCCTCGTTTATTTTCCCTTTATTTATAGGCCTGATGTGGTGGCTGCTCTATGCGCTGAGGGCACGGGGAGCGGGGCATGTGGTGGGATGGCCATGACTCAGATGTTCTTTAGAGGTGCACGTGGTCTCTCAGTGTAACCCCCCTTTGCCTGGATGGGAAGGGGCAATCCGAGTGGGATGGGGTCCTGGACCCCGGGCAGCAGCACCACTGGATGGGGGAATGCTTGTGTTTCCTTTGGGTTTTCATGGAGCACGGGGGGCTCGGCTGCCCATCCGGAGCTCCCCAGGGGAGATGCGGCCACCGGCTCAGCCCACCCTTCGAGCGCAGCCGACAGATGCTCTCCCGCCTGCTCCACAGATGGGCGAGGAAACAACGCGCTGCATTCAAGGACCGGAGCTCAACAGGGCCAGACCCCTCCTTTCCCTCCCCTTCCCCACAACACCAACCCTCCGTGCCACTCTCCGGAGGCGCCGTGAGCCCCCCGGCTCTCCCCCCACACACCCCGAGGATGCAGCAGCTTCCCGGGCCTTGGCTGCGCAGGGACAGAGCAGCTCATTTATCATCCTCTGCCGCCCCTGCCCTGCGGTTGCTGTTTGCAACAGAAGAGCTGGGAGGGAGAGAAGATTTCTCAAGTCAGCCTCGGCAAGAACTGAAAACATATGCCCTGGCGGCAAACGCATCCCCTGGGGCTCGCGGGGATCCAGCCGAGCCTAGCACAGGATTTTCCACCGCGGCTCCCGCCGGCTCGCAGCCCTCCTGCTGGAGACGGCGTTTTAAAGCAACCCCCAAAGGGCTGGGGATGGTGACAGCTCGGGCTCCTCTTCCGAGCCCAGCACCATGGGGACAGCGGGATGCGGTGCAGACGGAGCGGGATGCGGTGCAGGATGGGTCCTCTCTCAAGCTGGATGGCTGCGGGCCAGGTTCAGGAGGCAAACATCCTCCCTGCGCCCATCCTAAGACCTCCTTGCTGGCTTGGCACGCACAATTGTCCCTTTGCGCAAAGTCAAGCCCCAGGGACAGATGTCCCTTAAAGGCAGGGGTTGGACGGCTGCTGCGTGACTGCGTTGCGTCAGGACATGGTGCTGGTTGTGCAAGGTGCTGTACAAACAGCCCTGAGCGGCCTCATGGTGCAGAGCTCCATTGGCTTACATCGGGTTGGGATGGATTGACAAGCAGCTTGCCCAGTGCTGTGATCATCTCTACTCCACTCCCATCCCCATCCGCATCCCCATTCCCGCCTCCATCCCCAGCACTGCAGGACGGTGCCCAGCAGCACCCATTCACAGCACACAAGCAAGGTGCCACTGCACCCTCCGGAGCAGGCACGTGCTGCAGATCCCCCCCCCCCCCCCCCCCCCCCCCCCCATCCCCAGGACCGGGAGGTTAATATGGAAATTACCAACTGCTTATTCCTTCCAGCTGTTGCTGTGAGTCATCAAGTGCCTTAAAGAGCATTTCAAACAACACAGTGCCTTCGAGACAGCATGACTGTTCCCCCCCGCCGCCCCCTCCGGATAATCCTCCACAAGGTCTGCTGTTTGAAAAGGGAATATTTCTCCAAGGAAGCAATTCCCAGCCGTGCGTGGACAGGGAGGAAGAACAGTCGCTGCCTCGCCATGGTGCCTGACCAGGCTCCCACCTCTGCCCATGGGCTCCCAGCATCCCGCAGAGCAAACCCTGGCACCGTGCCTCGCCATCATCCCTGTTCTAAACCCAACGCTGGCACATAAATGCCACCACATACAGGCGTGGGTGACGATGCCCTCTGTGCCACATGGGGAAACTGAGGCACAGGGCAGCCAGCCTGAGGGTCACAGTGTCACCTGGTGAGGATGACACTGTGACCACTGTGTGGTCCCTGCGGGACACTGGGTCATTGGCCTGGGGTTCAGGAACATGAACTCTGCCCTGCACAGCTGTATTTTTCTCTGCCAGTTTACTTTAGTCTTTGTTTCGTTTTAAAAGGCTGATCTCTGCACTCAGCACTGATTTTTCAGATGGAAAAGATAGGGCTGGCTCATGGAAATAGCTGGGATACATCCTTTATCCACTGCTTTAACCTTCCTTTGAACTTTTGGGCTTTCTTAATTGATTGTTTTTTCCCCATTCATTTCTGCTTGGAAAAGCCCAGCCAGGTTTTCTCCTGCTTGTAAACTCTTATTTCCCCCTGTCCTTTGTGTGGCCATGCAGGTGAGTCAGGGATGCTGTCAGCCAAGATCACGCTGGTGTGAGCAGGAACATCTGCCCCTGTGTGGGCGGGAGCCTGAGATAACAAAAAAGACACAAAATAAGCTGCACATAGGGACAAGGAGCTGTGGGGTGAATAGATGGGAAGGGGACACAGCCCCAAAACCTGTCCCAAAAGCATAGCCATGGACCGGAGCACAGGGTCTGCAGCAAGGGGTGGTCCATGGCTGGGAGGGAGGGATGCTGCTGGGATGGTCCCCATGGAGAAAGGTGACTCTGGGGAGAGGAGAGGGTCGCTGATGGCCACTGCAGCCTGAGCTGCTTCGCTCTGCCAAGTGCTTTTGGAGATGCTGCAGCAAACAAAACTGCTGCTCCTGCAACAGCCAGGGGATAAAGGCACTACAGGGATGTGCTCAGCGCCTGGACCCAGTGGCCAGGTCCAACCAGGAGCCTTAGGTCCAGCCCAGAGGTGCACATGAGCACGAATATACATGGAACAGAACACCATGCACCGAGTCCCTGCTTGGCCATCGGGTGGTGTTAACCCCATCCTGGACACCCTGTCTCCCTCTGGCCGGGCCCAGGCACTGATTCACCCTATGGCACCGTGCCCTGCGAGGCAGGAGGGAGCCACGTCCCCTGCGAGGCACAAGGGCTGAGTTGCTGGGGTGTTTTTAAGAGGTTTTTTTTTTGCTTTTCCTTTCCAGAATGAGCTGCTCTGCAAATGCCAAGTGCTGGTGCCAAAGGGCCGTGTCAACAAAGAAGAATGAGAGTGGCTGTTAGAGGCTGCTATTAAAAAAGGGTGGAGAGGGGAGCAAGAAGGAGGTGGGGAGAAAAAAAAGGAAGAAGAGGTTTGTCAGTGCAAATAGTTTCAGGAGCACCATGCAGTGCCCTCAGGGTCTCACACCGCACAGGGACTCTGCACCCTATGTCCTCCTGGGGTCCTGGGGCACAAACCCCTGCCAGGGCCTTGGCATCCCCCCCTGGAGGCAGCACAAAGTGATTTCCAAGCTCAAAGTGTTTTCCCATCCTGCTCAGCTCCTGCTTGGCTACCAAGCCCCAATGCAGGGCTATGCGTGGCATTGGCTCCATGGCACGCGGCGGGGCAGGTCGAGGTCCTGCCCTGTGAGCGCCAGGAGCTATTTCTAGGCAAGGCCTGGCCGCTGCTGAGTGGGATGGGAGAGAAGGAGCCTCTCACATGACGCTGAAGATGCAACGGGAAGACACGGTCTCTGGTTTCAGCGTTCTATTCCCAGCCCGTTATTCACCAGTGGAAGATGCCATCTGCCCCACCGGGCAGCCACGGGAGCCAGGGCTGGATCTGCAGTTGGTGGAGCTCCAATAGAGCCCAAGGGAGTTAGGTGCCATCATCCCCCCTGGGCACAATGAGCTCCTGCTCAGCCAAAACTCCCCTTCAGCATCGTGTCGCCCCTGCCGATACCTGGTACCCGGGATGTCAAACCCGGGATGCAGCAATGCCTGCGATGCTCAAGTAGCACAGCATGGGAAAAGGCAAAGTTAGCTGTATAAATACAGAGGGAGAGATAACCAAAGGCCGAATCTCTGGAATCCAGATTGAAAGTTGTCCTAAGGTTAATATGCCAGTTTATTCCATTTTGACTTTTACAAAGATATTCTAGCTTGCGATATTTGAAGCACACCTCAGGCTTTCCTTAGCCCTGATTTTACTTCTACCCCTGTGTGCTCCACAACCCACCCCCTCCTGCTCATCTCCAAACCAGTGTTAGGAGGAAGGCAAACCTCCCTGAAAGGCCTGCTTTTTAAGTATTCTCGCCCCCGAAAATTTGGTCAAAATTGAGATGTTCCCACAGAAATTGGTATTTCCCGGTGGAAAAACATTCCATCAGCAAAACGCTGACCCGCTCCGGTTACAGCCTGGTCATGGCGATGAGGCAACGCAGCTGGGAAAGGAATTAAAAGGGAGCTGGAGAGCTGCATGGCTTCACCACATCCCACAACCCCGGCTGTGAGCCGGCAGCAAGGACCATGCTCCTCCTTGGTGCTTCCCGATAGCAGGATGCGGATCAGCCGTGAGGATCCAAGCTGTTAACACAGCACCCAGCCAGCAGCACCCTGGGGTCCTGTCAACAGTGTCTGTGACCCAAACCCATCATCGCCCCAACCCTGAGATGTCTCAATGGGGTGCAAACACCCCCAGTCTCTGCTACCCTGAAGCCAACTGCTGCGTATCTGAAGCTTATGTGAACCAAGGGTACCAGATGTCCCCAAGGATGAAGCTCTGCAAACAAACTGATCCAGGCCCATGCTTGTTATGGGGATCATCTTGCAGGATTTAGTGAGCTGTGGGAGGAGATGAGGAGACCAAGGACTGGGAGCTCAGCAGGTTCGCCACAAGGACTGGAAATGAAGGGCTGCCATCAGTGTCTTTGCTCTAAGAGTTGGTGTTAAGTGCTTGTTTGGGAGGCTCTCCTGTGGTTTCAGGTGGCCAAGTGATGGACAGGGTTTGTTTCCTCTCTTTTTCAAAGGTAAAATGCAAGATGGAGTGGATCAGGAGTCAATTGTCCCATCTGCAGCCAAAGGGTGAGAAACTTCTGTATTGGAATGATTTCTGGGGGCAATAATAGGGCAGAAGCCTGCAGCTGTGCAAGGTCTGGCCCCACTGTGGCAAGCAGTGATGTATGAGGAAAGTACCGGCCATACGGTAGAAGCAGGCACTCATCCCTCCTGCTGCAGGCTCACCTTCCCTGCATGGCGCTGGATCCCATCATCCATGACAAACACATCCCTTCGGATGTCATGCCTGGGGGTACTGAGGCAAAAGGGCCAATCTGCAGTGGTGTGAGCCCAGACCTCCTGAATTCCTATAACCACCAGCTCATCCCTTCCTTGTACCAAGCCCCTCTCCTGCTGTGCCTATAAAGAGGCATCACAAGCCCCCAGAGCTTCCAGGTACCCAGCTTCACAGGTACCTCTGTGGCCGTGAACCCCTTCTGTCCTCCTCCAGCTTCCATGTGGGCCAGGCATTTCCTCCTCTGCTAGCTCCTGTCTGGTCTGCCCTGTTAAACTGTGTCCTTGTGTCCTGCTAATGTCTTTCCCAACCAAACGTGGGTTTCCAGAGGGATTTGCCCCCCCCCAGCCATGTGGATGCTGTCAGCACACAGTGATCCCTGGGACCTTCCCATGCCTCCAGCCATGGAGTGTTTAATGGGCAGCATGGTCAGAGTGAGGAGCACCAGCTACGATGGGGGGGACACTGAACCTCGTGACCTGTGTCCAGGTTCTCTCCCAGGCAAGCAATGTCCCCTTCCCATGAGGAATTGCTCCTGCATGTCTCCCTCTGACTTCTGCTAAATGCATCCATCCCAAGGGATGCGCTCACTGCGATCAGCAGAGATGAACCCTGATCGCACTGGGCAAATGTGCCTTCATCCGAGAGGTATCTTTGCACTCCCAGCCTCAAATCCAGGTGCACCAGGGATTCCCCATCCCCGGCCTCTCCCCATTCCTCCCCACTCTTGCCCCTGCTGTAAATCAACACCAGCAGCATGAACCAAAAGCAAGTTTATCTTAAAGGCTTTTTTTTTTTTTCTTTAAATAAACATATATATGTATATATAAAAAAATCACAGCTCCATCGGAAAGGCTTTTTTATTTTTTTTCTCCTTTTCTTTTCTCTTTTTTTTTCGGGGTGGGGGGGGAAGGTTTATGCCTCCTTGGAGACCTCCTCAATAAAACGCATTCTGGCTCTTGGAGCGTCTGACTGCAAATCAGGTTCCAGCCGTTCCCTTCCTGTGCCGACCTGCTGGAGTCGGCTGTTATTCTTGGCAGGGAGCCCTGAAGGAAGAAACCCCCCCCCCCCCCCCCCTCCAGCTCCCAGCGGCTGGGAAATGCTGATGACATGACACCTTCCAGCATTCCTCAAGGTCAAGAGGGGAGGGAGGGAAATGAAAGGGGAGAGGGGTGTTTTTTTGTTGTTGTTGTTGTTAGCGTGGGTTATTGCTTTGCTCAGGCATTTCCCTTTGATGCTCTCGCTCCTCGTTACACAAGAGGTTCCAGGCTCACCGTGCCGCTGGTGAAGTGCCGTGGGTACCAGCTCCTCACCCCCTTTGCTGCTCCCCAATGGTGAGGGGCTGTGCTCCCAAAGGCATTTTAGCATCAGCATCATATGGGCTTGGTTTAAAGCCGAGCTGTACTCTCCTGTGTATCTCAAGGAGCATCACGTTTGTTCCATCTCACACTGCTCCACAGAGCTCCATCCTCCACGACTGCAGGGACACAGACACCCCCATGGCCCTGGCTGTGCCAGTGAGGAGCCCTCAGAACCTATTCAAAACCATGCAAGCAAATAGCTGCCTCCATGGCGTCTCTCCATAGCACTGACCCAGGCAGAAAGCCCTGGTCCCTCTCAGCAAGCCCTGGGCACTGGAGCGAGCTGATACGGGCACGCAGCATCCTTCGGGGTCCCCTGCTGCAGGACTTCTACTCCAGCAAATGAAACTTGGCACTTATGTCCTTGAGATCTAGCAAATCTCTGTTAATCTCCCTGCTCCTGGCTGCCAAATCCTCCTCCTCCTTTCCCCGGCCAAGGTGCAGAGCTCTTCAAGGCAAGTTGCACACAACCATTAATCCTCGCAACAGGGAATTGCCCTTCTTGGTGCAGCCAGTACAGAGGGGAGCAGGCGCAAAGGAGAAGCACCAATGTCACGCATGGAAAGCATCAGTGGCAGGGGGAGGATGCTGTAGCCCTCAGACTGGTTCCAGTTGATGCCTCAGCTCTGGGCTGATGTGGTGCTGCTGGAGCAGAAGGCTCTGGCTGCTGTGTCCCAGTGGATGGATGCTTTTGCTCTCCTGCTTTCCCAGACTGCACTGGAAGGAACATGAGAAGTGATCCAAGGACAGTGATGAAGGGAAGCAAATCAGATACCAGCAGTGGTGGCCAGGGACAAGGAAACCAGCCAGGGACAGCGATAGGGCACTCCCCGTATTTGCACACAGGCTCGGACTGGGGTGATGTCCTGGTCCCATGGGAGCCCCGGTGCATAGCTCACATCCTCATTGCAGTGCCTGCGGTTCAGGATCTATCCCGGGGGACCATGCTCCTCCTGCCTCATGTCCGGCCAAGCTCTTGCTGGCACGCTGGTCCATGGGACAGCCACGGATCACCTTTAGGGGCAGATAAGAGGTGAACTGTCTGCACTGAGGACCTCATTGCCCCCTTTACACAGCAGTTTTGGGCCAGGGCTGTGAATGAGCCTGATGGCTGTGCTGGATCAGGCCAGGGTTGATGGGGCTCCCACCTCTTTGCCAGCTCTCAACCCTCCCTTTTGCCACAGGGACTGGCCCATGCTTTGCAGAGCCCCATTGGGATTACCCTGTGTCTGGCTTGAACAAGAGCAGCGCAGGGTCCTCAGACCACCGCAGCATCCCTGCAGGCTGCAGGTTCCCCTGGCAGCCGGTGCGCGGCCGCATCCTGCTCCAAGGGTTGCCGGAGGAAATCCTGGAAGGCCGTCTTACAATGCAGCCCTTCCTGTCCCCGAAGGACCGCCGAGCACGGAAAAGGCACCGCGGGCTGACGGCACCGGCTGGCCCCGGGGGGAACGTGGTCCTACCCCACGGCACCTCGCTGTCCAGCCCACCTGGGGCCCGCTTCCCCCTGGGCTCCCAGCCAGCGGCGCTGCTTTGGATTAAAACCACACAAACACAACCGGAGCTGAGGGTTCATTGCTCATTCCTATAACAACCAGCTCATCCTTCCCCTGTACCAAGCCCTTCTCCCGCTGTGCCTATCAAGGAGCATCACCAGGCCCCAGAGCCCCTTCCCCAGCTTGGCAGGTATCTCTTTGGCCATGGAGCCTTTCCATCCTCCTCTAGGCAGAGACATGGGGGGGATGCTCCTCTGCATGCCCCAGCCCCACAATGCTGGTGCCTCTGTTTCCCCTCCTGGCATAAATAGATTCATCAAAACTTTGCAATACTGGGATGTGATTTTCCCACATGGCCAGTCCTTTACTTTGGGGAGTCCTTCAGTTGGCCATTAACTCGTTTATTTTCATGTTATAATTAGCCCACATCAGATTAATCTTTGATCAGCTGTATTCAGGGGTGAATTCCTATCATCCAGACAACCCCATTAGGTTGCTGGGTGGCAATACCTGCGGCCTTAGCATCCATCCCCTCTTACCTCCCAAGCCTTCACAGCGATAACCCCTCCCTGGCACAACACCCCACCTGCACCACAAAGGGAGATACCTCCTTATCTCCCCCGAGTTACCCCTCCTTGTGCCGCAAGCATCCCTTCTGCTCCCTCCAGCCCCGTGTCTGGGCAGGAGGTGGTGCAGGGTGGCAGCGGGTCACGTCTCAGCGCAGCCTGCGCCGCGGTGACAGGCTCGGCGTGGGGCTCCCGTGTTATTGTTCCCGGTTGTTTTCCAGCGGGGAGGCCGCGGGGCCAGCTGGCTGCCGCCGGCCTGGAACAGCGTGGCCTATTTTAAACCGCTTGCACAAGGAGTCAGCAGCTCCAGCTAGGATTTTTTCCGAACTTTATTTGTCCAAATGCTCTCCGCAGGGAAGAGGAGGAGGAGGGAGGGAGAGCATGGAAGGGGGGGGGGGGAGGGGAGCAGCTCCCGGCTTGTTCTGCTGCCAGCAGCTCACCTGCATCAGTGGTGGTCCAGCAGCAGTGAGGATGCTGAGTGTGATACCCACCAGGAAGAGCCCCCCAGCCGTAGAGTGGTCCCCAAACCCTATAGGGTAAGCACACATGGAGAAGCTGCAGGCAATGAGGACAGAGCATCAAAGCAGTATCCTGCCAGTAAAAGGCAGCAAATACCTGTCTAGGAGCCAAGCTACAGCTCTTGGAAGCATCCAGAGGGCAGGCAACTCCACTCTGTGCAGGGGTTTATGCCAAGCAAACACACATACGGAAAGACCCACTGGAAAGGCAGGACAAATCCCAGGCAGACCCTGCTGCAAATAACCAGCAATGCTCAAACAAGCAGATAAAGGGGCTGGAAAACCATCCCACAATGTCCCAGCCCCATCCTGCTGAGGCTGCTATGACCTGTAGGTGAAAACAATGGGTTTGTAGTGATTAGGCATTGGCAAGTTTGATTTAAAATCCCCTATTTGCTCTTTTCCACATTGCAAACTTTTTGGAGGGGCGACCCTTCCCTGAGGGTCCTGAAGGACCCAGTGGCCTTGAAGCACAGAACAGCAGCCACCACAGGGATGGATTCTCCCCAGCAGAACACTTCAGATTCCACAAAGCAACGAGGGCATCCATCACCCAGGAACTGTTTCCATGCCATGTCCTTTAGACCAAGCTGCTTAACTAAACCTCTTTATGAAGCTACTCCTCCTGCCCTGGGCTGAGGTGAGCTCAGAAGAGCCTTTCCAGCTCTTTTGTCTGAAATCCAGCATCCCTCACAAGGATCATCAGCCAAAGTGATGTAAAACATGATTGCTGGTAGGAAAACACTGGAGAGAGGAGGGGGATGACTATGGCTTAAAAAAATCTAATTGTGCTCAAGGATTTTTATTGTTTTTTACCTTTTTTTTCCCCAAAGAAGCTGGAGGCGTTGTGGCCAGTAGAAATAAATCACCTCATCCAGAGTTACCAGACCCTTCACTCACTGGGGGAGGGACCACGCTTCTGCATGGGGGTCCTGGCCCATGTTGGGGGTCCCAGAGCAACCGGGTTACCAGTTTGTATGGTTTGTAACCGCTAAACCACCCAGCTCACTCAACCTACATCTTGGGCTTTATGCTGTTGGCTGGAGGCCCTTGAGAGCTTTGTAGCTCGAAGAACAGCTCAACTCTTGGAAGGAAAGGGGAGGGGAGGGAAAAGTTATCAGCTGTTGAGTGCTAGCTGGATGCGAGAGCGCCTTTGAGCTCCGTGCCGGCCGGGTGGATGGCCGGGGAGCTCCGCGGATGTCACATTGGCCCAAGGCAATATGTTTATGGCCTTGGCTGGAAGCCCTTCTGAGAAGCCCATCGCAGTGATTTACAGTGCTTCCGATGTATACGAAGCCATTCCTCCTCCACTGACCGGCCCGAGCAGCAAACATCTGCGATACGTCAAAGTCATCCCGAAGAGGGATGAGGGCGTAAACAGGCTGCAGGGCAGGGCGACACGAGTCCCAGCACGTCCCGTGTGAGGACGCCCAGATCCTGCCCGCTGCCATCCCAGCGCTTTCCCCTCCAGCTCAGAGATACCAAACCGTGCTTTAAAGATGCAGGCTTCCGTTTGCACCACAGCTCATTAGGGAGGATGGGGCACAGCTCTGGTTAATGCTGGATTTACCCTGGCAAGGCTGGAGCATGGATGGGAGCGTACCCAGAGCGCCTGTCTCATAGCTGCAGCTCCACTGAGCCCTCCTGCCCCAGCTGAATGCCATACCTACAGCAGCATTCCAATTGTTGAGAGCAGGTTGGAACATCTTGGCTATACCCACACCCTCTTGGTGTTGGTACTGGGCAGGTACTGCTCATGGAGGGGTCTTGTGCCCCTTGGTGTCATGGCTTTCCATCCATCATGGTTCACAGGGTGTGGGATGCAGGAGACACATGGGATCACTGCACACCAGCGATGGAGCTGTGGAATGGACAGAACCGTGGCTCCAGGGCAGCCACCACTCTGGGGAGCAAACAGCAAATCCCACCATGGAAGTGGAATTTCTGTTAAGCACAAAAGCCCCAGAAGCAGTGTACCAGAACAAAGGCACCTGTGTCCCAGGCTGGGGACAACGTCTTGGACCCAAATGCCAGCTGTGCAAACACACCAGTTTCTCCATTGTTAACAGTGCATGCAAACACCTTGTACAAATGGCTATAGCCCAAGCACGCACTCACGCATGACACATCACACTGTGGGCAGAGCTAAGGACAAACGTGGGCCCAGGACACTGGGGGATCTACTGTGCAGACCAGCCAGCTCCTATCGTACCCCTTGATCCCATGCAGTGAGCTACATCCCTCCTCCACATCCTCAACAATATGGCTTGGACCCAACTGCCTCCACAGCAGCAGCTTGCCAGGTTATGAGAGATCTCCCTGCAGCATCACCGTGACTCTGCTTGGACCACTGCTGGCCTGGAAGGTGACATGTTCAGCTTCATCCCACGACTCCTTGGCAGAGCCAGCATCCTGGCACCCAGGGGCAAAGGTGACCCTATGGTGTCCTGCAGAAGATCCAAAGCTCTCCCAGCACATGTGAAGGTGGCTACAAGAGCCAAAGGAGACCCTGGAGAGGGCAATCTGCTCCCATTCACACCTGATCCATGAGCAGGCAGCTCCTTCTCCCTGGGATGAGGGAGGGATGGGGAGCAAAGCCTGTCTCTGCCATCTTACAAGGTGCTGAAAGCTGGGTGTGCGTACATAACAAAATCCCCATCGGGGTTTCTGGGGTGTATTCCCCTGCTCCAGCATCTCTCCCTGCATCCCTATTGCTTTCCCCCATGCCAGCAGGGCAGTCATGATGGAAACAGACTCAGGTCACAGAGGGTCTTGGCAGCAGCCCCAGTGCTGGGCCACAGATGTGGCTGCAATGGCTGATTTCCTCTAGATTTCACTTCAGCTCCTTGTGGGGCAGCAGGAGGATGGGTTTAAGTCTATTTCTGGGTACCAGAAGTGAAACAGCAGCATAGAAAATGGACCGCAATCCTCCCACAAGCCACAGTGCACCCTTTGAGCCATTCTCCCAGCCTCAAAAGGAGAAGTGGGGTTGATGCTGCCAGTCATGAGACCCCCCAAACTCGCACAGCTTTTCACACACACCTCAGGTCAGCAGAGCAGTGAGGCAGCAAAGCATAACTCTGCCCTGGCTGCTCCAAAGTTTTGGGTCATTTTTGCTTTTATGAGCCTAATTTCATAGGAGGGAAAGAGCTTTTAATGCAAGTGGGTGACTGGCAGCTGGCTCCTGGGTACCCCTGTGTTGAGGATGCTCCTCCTTGGCATCCCCTAGCCCCTTTCTCTGCTTCAGCTCCCCATCCAGCCACTGCAGGCTCAGCCAGGTTGCAAAGCCTGCACGGCAGAGGCTGAGAAATGCAAATGGGGAGATTGCCCAGGCAAATAGCTCCTCCTCCAAACCCCTTGGAGAAAAGGAACCCAACAACCCACACACATGGAAAGAGCCAGATCCCACAGGGATGCAGGCAAATCGCATCCCCACGGCCTCCCAGACACAGAGGAGGAGTGGGCAGTTAATGTCTGCTTGAGCTTGTGCCAAGACCTGCCCCTCTTGCGTGGTTTGGTGCTTGGATGCTCCAAGACACTGTAAGGTGCTTGGAGGGGAACAGCAGCATCACCCTTGGCTCTGCCCTTACCGGTAAGCCCGGCACCTTCCCACGCAGCATCAGCCAGAGCCCTGCAAGGCAAACGCCCATGCAGAGCCATGCCTTGACTTTCCAAGCCTGTGCATGGGTGGAGATGACTTGAGTGCTTCATCTTCATACAAGGGCAGAGAGATTTGGACGTGGATGAGAGGCAGATGCTGCTGGCTCTGCAACCCCCTGCTAGACACAGCCTTCAACTTCCCCCATCCCAGCTGGTTCCCAGCAGAGGATGCATTAAGCCCCCTCACTGCAAATACAAACACCCCCCCAAGTCATGCACACCAGTAAACAGGTCTCATTGCCCACTCCCAAGGGCCAACCTGCAGCAATCCCAGCCCCGCAGCCCCCAGGTCGGGTACAGTCAATCCTCCCAACAGCAACCATCTGGTTACAGGCGTGCAACCAGCTCCTACACCATCCAATGAGTCACTGCGAGCAGGCAGGAAGACTCCCAGGGGCCATAAGGCAGCCCCCAGCGTGGCCTTTGAGCAGTAAATAGCTATATTCTCTTCCCAGCACTCACACCATTAAACATGCATGTGTTCCTGCCACCACTTGAAGTGATGTCAGATTGGAAGCGGGGGGTGATGGATATAAGAGCATCCCCAGGGAAGAAATGCCAGCAATTCCCTAATCCCTCCTGTTGTCTCCCCCCCCACCCTGGGTTTATGAATGAGAACACACTTCGCTTTGGCACTGCAAATTTCCTCGATGCACACGGGCAAGGAGGGGGGGGGAAATCCTAGAATTATGAGGCTCCAGCACCAATTAGGGCTGTTTACATTGACGTAAAGTCTGGGTGAAGTCCCCACCCCTGCTCCCAGCATATTTATGGAATTACTCCTGCTGACACTGACAAATGCAGGAGGGAAAGTCCCGGAGAACACGGATCCAGACTGGAGCTACATGGGGCTTTTCAAACCAGTGCTGAGGCAGCCAGTTCCCATCAATATCAGCCTAGATCCCCACCAGCCACCCTCATTCACCCCAATTGGGACACCCAGCCCTCTTCCACTGGGAGCCTTCAGCATCCCCACAAGGGCTGGGAGTCCCAAAGAAGGAGGAAAAGGCAGCAGCACACCCAGGGTGTGCATAGGCAGCCCCTCCATGGCTCAGAAGCACTTGGATAAAGGCGCCTTCCCAGTTTAGACACCTCGAGTTACCCTCATCAGCTGGGAGAGGGTGCTTGGGTGGATGCAGAAAGGGGAATGCTTTGGGTACCCCATTCTCCCTTATCCCAGGGATGTCCCAAGCTCTGTGTGGAGCATTGATGTAAAAGAAATAGCAGCTTTACAACTGAAAAATCCCCAGGAAAGCCTGTCTTCCCCCTCTGCCATAAAGGGAAACCATCTGAACCTGCTCCCCACCACCCACAGAGCAGCCCAGACGCAGCGGTGGGCGCCAACACGGGCGCGTTGGATGCAAACCTCGGAATTAGGGATGTTGGCCAAGCCAAGATGTTCCCACTAACGGCTCCTGGCACGGGAGCTCGCCAGGAGCCGAGCAGGATGCGTGCATGGAGGGAGACGCCGCAGCCGGTGCATGGCGGGGGGCACAGGGGGTGGGAGGCTGCATGGGAAGCGGGCGGAAGGATGCAGAGCACTGCCAGATGCTGCCACAGCCTTCACGGAGGTCAGCAACATCAGGAGGGATGCAAATAGCTCCAGAGGGAAGGAATTGAGGCCTGATCCAGCATGCCCGAGGGGGCCGTGAGGCCGGCGCCGAGCGTGTTTTGGGGGGGGGGGTTGGGGAAGGGCTTTGGGCGAGATGAGTTTTGGCAGCGAGGAAGGGACATGAAAGATGGAGTGAGCAATTCCTGCGTGCTTGAAACGGGCCGGGATCCCTTGGGAAGGAGATGCAAGCGTGGTGGCAGCCGGATCAATGCTAACCGCTCTGCTCGCTGCGTGCCAGCGGGGAGAGGCACAACCAGAAAGGAAGCAAAGGCGATGGAGGAGGAGGAGCTGGAGCAGCCCTTCCACCCAGTGCTGCAGGCTGCTCCTTCCTGCAGTGAAACCGAGCAGAAGAGAGGGAAAGGAGGAAAAAAACCCTGAGCAATGGGATGACGAGGGACCAGGAGAGCTGCAGAGGAAACAATTAAGCAGGGGGAGCCAGCCTATGGAAAGAAAATTACTTCCCTTTTGCCCCCTAAATAGAGCTCAGCGTTAACCTGTGGAACTCCTATGGCTCTCTGGGAAAGCTAGAAGCTCAATGGGATCAAAGTCATGGATTAAATCCTTCTCGACAAATAGATACCTATTAGGCAGTTATATGGACAGTAAGGGTGTCTGTGGGTGCATTTATTGTGACAAAAAGCACGGACGTAAGAGGAAATCTCAGGCGGTAGAGCCATAATCCAGTCAGATCTGAAGCTAAATTTCCCTGCTGCCATCCCGGTGCCCAGCCACTGGAAAAACAGCAGGTTTGTTCAATCTGATAAGAAAAGAGGAGGCTAAAGCAGGTTCGTGCAGCCTGCGGGTACACTGCAATGCACAAGTGATGCTCAGCAGAGCAGAGCCCATGCGGCTCCAGATGCGGCACCTGGAGCATCGCCTTACCCTGTACCACAGAGCTCTTATTTGTTAACAGATTATAAGTCAGGAATTATTTAACATGGGCTGCAAAACGACACGTTTCCCATCTGCCAGAACTGCTCTCTTTTGCTAAGGAAGCTCCATGCTCATGATGCTCACACCATGCCAAAGCAAAATCCCCGCACCAAGGGGAATAATGGGACCTGCCCCCCGTTGCAGTGCCCTGACAAGATGCCAGAAAACAGAACTTCCAGCAGTTAAACTGAAAATGGCAAATCCTCTTTCATCCTCCCAGCATTATCTTTACCCAGTGTCCCAGCGCAGGGACAGCGCTGTCATTTCAAAGCTTAGACTTGAGCTTAAAGAGCTGGGGAAGGCTCAGTGGTGTCTGCGAGCTGTCTTGGGTTGAAAACAGCAGAAATTAGCTTGAATTTTGTCATGAAATAACTCCCAGTGCTGGGCCATGGCCCCCTTTCAGGGATGGAGTTGCTGGGTTTGGTGTAGCTGGAGTTCTTGCTGCAGGTAAGCTCTTAGGTGTTACCTTGGGTAGAACAATGCAGCTTTTTCAGCAGCAGCAAAACAAGCCCCCAGTAGGGAAAGGAACCTTCCCCGTTACCACTTCCCTGCCTTATCCACTGGGATTTCTGCTCTGATTCAGGCGCTTGAGGACCAGCAGCACCAGGGATGGATATAAGGGGAAAAGCCACATCCTCATCCTGACAGCCAGGGGCAAACCTCCATCGTGGGGTGAGGAAGGGAAGCCTGGGAGCAAGGGAGATGGGGACTTCAGGAGCTGGAACCTAAGCAGGCTGACAACATCTGCCTGACAGGGCTTTGAGCCGGCGCACTTGGTATTCCCACAACAATAAAGCCATGGGGGGGAAAAGAATCCCTTTTGTTTCCAAGGCCAGCGGCTGGAGGAGTTCCTGTTCCAGGGATGATATTAGTGGTTTTTCTGTAACACTGATCATGCAGCAGTGGCAAGGGGGGAGGGCTCGGCCCTTGATTTGCTTCTTTTCCCCCCTTAAATATCTCAAAGCAAATAAGGAGCATGCAACAATGGAGCAGGGAAGTCGTGGCACACATGCCCCGTTAGCTCCTGGTAGTGATCTTATTTGTCAAAGCCTGGCCTGTGATGAATGCAGCCCAGGCAGACCTCAGCTTTGATGTGGAGGAGAGGCAGGGGAAGAGGCTGGGATGATGCTGTAAGCTGCATCTGTGCTAGTGCAGTGGGGAAGGGGAGGAATGCATATTCCCTCTTTCACATTCCCCTGCAAACACTGGAAAATTAGGTGTCTTTTCTCCCTAGAGGTCCATATAATCTCAGTCCCTTCACCCTGAATGCAATAGCACGGTTCCTCCACCCCAGGAGCTCTGTCATGGTGTGAAACCTCACTCAGACCCTACTGCAATGCCTACCATGGTCCCCATCCAAGCCATTGGAGCAGCTAGTGGGGAAAAGTAACTTTTGGGGGCTGCCACCGGACCCAGAAGCTCCAAGCAGCACCTCGGCTCCCTGAGCACCTACAGGAGGAAGGGGCTGCCTTATTTTGACAGTGCTGCTCCCTGTATCCAGGGGATAATGGGTAGCATGGATAATTTGCCTACTGACCTTGGATTTGTTCTCCAGCCCCACTGGGCAGCCTGGAGGTGCAACAACAAACAAACCCCATTGTTTTAACGCTATCCCCATTACATGGCTGCAGGTGCAAGATCTGCTGTTTCAAACGCCATGGAAAAAAGATCAAGGAAGCTCCGAGTCCTATCTCCCAGATGAAGGGGAGGGAAATGAACCATGGAAAGGAGAAACATGGGAGCTGAAATGAATGGCAGCAACCCAGACTTTCTCTGGGCATGTCGGCACCACCCGTGATGCTCTGGGTGATTGTATACCCTATCAGGAGTGGAACAGGCTGGGGAGAACTGGCTGTGCCTCCAGGACTGACCTGGCTCCAGCCTGTATGGAAAACAAAGCCCAAAAGCTCCCATGTCTCTGTCAATGTGCCCCAGCTCTGGATTTCATGCCTGGATGGAATTTGGAATAGCAAAGAGCTCTAATAACTGGGTCAGAGCATCCATCCGTGCAGGCAGAGCTGGGGAGGCTGGGGCAGGAGGACCTGCTCAGGCCCTGGTTCACCAGCCTGGGCATGGTTTTGGGACAGCAAACCAGAGACACTCACAGAAAAAGGGTCTCTGATTCATCCCCACAGAGGCCCTGCAGTTTACACAGCTCCATTTCCCTGCCCTGGCCCTCATCTGCTGTTGACACTGGGACCAGGAAGACTCAGATACTTCAGCATGGAGCCAGGGCATAACAGTTCCCACCAAGAATCCTTGGGGCAGCGTTACTGGAAGGCACACAGTGTGCTGGGGGCATCTGTCCCCTTTTGGCCCCTAAATCCCTGGAGAGGCTCCAGCAGGCCGTTCCTATCATGGAGCAGATGGCATGGCACAGAGAGGCAGCACAAGCAGCACCAGCTCCATCCCAAGCCTCCCTGCTTGACGCATTTCATCCCCAGAGCAGGGAATACACTTTGCCTATCGCTGCAAGCATGGCAGTGAGGGGATGGAGTGCTGCAACCCACTTTTATGGGTGCTTTCCCCATTTATACGGGGTTTGGTGGCTCTTTCCTTCCTCCCCTCATCCACAACCTGGGGTGGTTTTGTGAATGAGCTATTGTAACTGGACTGGGGAGAGGGAAGGGAGCAGATGGGGAGCCAGCTCCTCCTTGTCCTGCTCCAGTAGCATCTCTGAGCAGTACATCCAGGTGCTGAAGGCCAGCCTCGCGTGAAGCTTACCCCCGTCAGAGAAACCTGAGATGCAAAGGACCTTGCAAAAGGGTAGATCCAGCCCTCGCCTCTGCTAAAGGAGCTTTGCAATCCTCCTCTGCCACCCACTTCTGCCATGCCCCAGGAGCTGGTGGGGAGCAGGCAGGGCAGCAGCTCCTGGTCTCAATGCATTCCAGGGCAGGAGCAGCCCTGAACATCCTCCTTGGTTCAGTTTTGCCTGTGCTCCATAAACATCCTGGGCCAAGCTCTGACCCTAAATACAGAGGCACTTTGGCCCCTGTTCTCCACCCTTGACGCACCTCTGAGCCTGCTCTTGCCCTGGCAACAGGTTCCAGTTCAGCACCACAAGCAGCCAAGGGGATGAAGGCAGGGGCAGGATTGCACCCCAGCTCTTCCATCCCTGACATAGGTGTATAGACGCCCTTAGGCATCACCTCTCTCGCCGTCCCTCCTGCCTCTTGCTGCTCCCCCAGCAGCCCCCTCCTCTCGCAGGAGGACCTCAGAGGGGGACAGAGCAGAACCCCCACCTCAACACACACACACATTCCAGTGGCTTTACCCTTTGGAGTTGCGGCAGCTGGAGAATTCCAGCTATTCCAACATCTTTATCTTTTTTGGCTATAATTCCTCTTTCGGCCACGTTATAAATTAAAAGCTGCTTCGCTTTTAACCTCCTCCAAGCTGCACCTTTTAACCTCCCTCCTTCAGCTCCTGGCAAGAAGGGGGCTGCTCCTTGCTGGGGCCAATGCTCTCGCCTTGGAGGTCTGCCTCAAGCCAGCAAGCCTGGTTTTCCCCCACTCCCTCCTTCTTTCCTGGCTCGACACAGGGTGCCAACAAAGGCTCCTTGCAAAAGGAGCTTGTCATCACTGATGGATGACGTGGCTGCGTGCGGCTGGAGCCAGGGAGCCGGGATGTGTCTGCGCAGGGGCTCAGCCAACCACCTGGATGGCACTGACAGGCTGCCTGCCAGCAGCGTGGTGGCTGCTGGGGCTCCATGGTGCTTCCCGGCATCAGGACAACCGGGATCCATGCGTCCATGATGTGTCCTTGGGGACATGTCAACCTGGGGGTCCCACTTCGCAAGGAATCAAGGAGGGAAGGACCGCCCTCGCTTGATCAGGGACGCATCACTTGGGATGGAGGGTGGCACGCTGACGTCCCAAGCCGCATCCCAGCGTCAGTGGTACCCGGTGGGTTCAGAGGGGCTGGATGGCAGCTAGGGAATGACAGACAGGCAGCTCTACTTGCTGAGCTCCCAGAAATAATTCTCTCCATCCTATGTGGCTTCCTACATAAGGTATCAGTGCTGCTCTTGATTAGAGAAAAGCTTCCCATATTACAGGCTTTTGGCTCCGGGGAAGAACGAGTCGGCCAATTGCAATTATTAAGACATTTAAAGTGCATTTAACCCAGGAGCCCTTATTTTCCCCTTTCAATGTAACCACTAATTCCTCCTAAATGGTCTGCTCCGAGCTCCCAACCAGACAAAGGCTTTAATGTTCGCTTGAAAAGGCTTATGGCACAACCACCGCAAGTCCAAGGGGAGAGAAATGAAAGGCTGGTACAGCCTCTGAGGGGAAATCAAAGGTGGTGACTGGAGCTGAGCAGGGCTTGGAGCTCATGGAGGGGTGCAGGGTCCAGGCAGGAGCAGGTTGGGTCAGACCAGGCTGGAGGCACAAAGTGAAGCTCAGCAGGACAAGGAGAAGCATGAAGAAAGGTTTGCATTGCTTGGAGCATTGCAGCCACAGGAGGGCCTGGACAAGGCCACCACTGGCTTAATGTGGGAGCCAAAAGAACCAGAAGGGACATTACCCCCTTGACTATGCCCTGATCAACCAGGTGTTGGAGCCAAGGGATCTCATCCTGCTGCCTCGAGGGTCCCAGTCCACAGCCAGCAATCCCTCAGGATACCAGCTGCTGGCCCTGCAGCTCAAGAACAGCCCCCAGCCACAGGAGCCCAGGACTTGCCTGGGAGCTTTGTGCTTTAATCCAGGGCCAGGGATTTATTTGCCTTTTTGCTAGCTGCTATAGATCCCCCTTGGGAAAGATCCACACAGAAGCAGAGCCTGGAAGCGATGGATTTGTACCAGGGATGAACCTAGGGCTGCAGTCTGCGATAACATCACCGTATCCTCCCGAGCCAAACAGCCCAGCAGCATTCCCGAGTGCTCCACATCCAAATCAAAGCGATGCTCTGGAGGGATCGTGGCTCTGTGTGATCAGCATCCCTATATTATAGAATCATAGAACAGCTACGGTTGGAAAGGACCTTAAGATCGCCTAATTCCAACCCCCTGCCGTGGGCAGGGATGCCCCACACTAGACCATGTCATATCCCCTCCTCTCTGCCTAAAATCCCAGGATGGATTTATTACCTCCGAAGGGTTCCAAGAACCCAATGGGACACTCAGCCTCTCACATACCCCCACATTTCTTTGCTCTTAATTCCTTACAGGGTAACTCACACCCAGAGGAAGTTCCCCCCCCCCCCCAGCTTTGTGTTGCCTGTGGGCTCCCATTCCCTGCTGAAGTTATCATCACACTCGGACCCGATGGGTAAACCAGATGCGGCAGCAGATGCGAAAGTCATCGTCTCCTTTGGGGTGCGGGAGAGACAGGCCAAGAAAAGCAGAGCAGGATGGGCAAAGGGAAGACAGATTCCTGGCGCTGGGGTAACCAGGAGGCGGCACAGCAAGAGCCAGTGCGAGCCCGGCTGCGCCGGATCCAGACTTTGTCCCTGGGGTTTGTTTCCCAAACAACAACAACAAATTGGTTGCAGATTCCAAGCTGGGTGGGGAAATAAAAGGAAATCAAACCAAAATCCTTTGACTGCAGAGATTAAAGGGGATCAGAGGCCAAACACACAGTCAGCACCCAGCTCCTACCACTCACATGATGGAGGCTGCTCTGCATCCAGGCTGTAATTAAACAGCTGTGTTTTCTTTAAAGTACAATTTAGAGTTTGTCCAAACACCGTTTTCTATTTTTTTTTTTTTTTTGCAGAGTGTCACAGGATTTCGAATGAATAGACTTTTAAAAACATATTTTGCAGGGGTGGCCTTGGGTTTGTGACTGGGGAAGGAGGCAGGAGGTGAAAATTGCCTGCAGAGCGAATGCAACTGAGCAACAAGGATGCTCAGACCAGGGCCAGCACTGCCATCCCTGTGAGAGGAGAAGCAGATCATCACCAACCACCAGCAAGCGCAGGGTTAAAGCTCCAACCGGTCCCTCTATTAAGAGCTGAACACATTTAATGGTTTAATATTAACCGAAGCATGACCGCAGGATCTCAGCCCAACTGTCTCACACAGATCTCCAGCTCCCCAGCGAGCAGGTCCAGAAGGCAATGGAAAAACTGATACCTGCTCCAGCATCCCTCTGTGCCATGAGATGAGATGCCAGCAGCCCCTTGCCACAGCCAGTGTGGTCCAGCCACCCCTTGCACACACACAGAGCGATGGGGAGCGTGGCTGCTTACAGCAGGTAGCGCTGCCCAGCTCGGCAGATAGTCAATACCTAATTTGAGGTTTAGCCTTTCAACCATTTCCCATTCATTTCAGCAAATGGATTGACTCCCACGTCTGTGGGAAGATCGAAGGCCCCCCCCTGCCCACCGTCCCTTGGTCAGGGTGGCAGGGCTGCGGCTGACACACTCCCCCTCCCAGCAGCTCAAGGGTGTTAATGGGAAGTCGATTCCATGGCTAATGACCATTCCTGGTTTGACCTTCGAGGGGGATCAAGGTACTGAGCTATTTCATAGGAAAACCAAGGTTTCAGCCTGATGGCTGGTTCAGGAGGCTAATTGCAGAGGGGCTGCCAACTAGGAATTGAGGATGCTGGTTCACATCCAGTCTGGGTTTCAGGTTCCTCAGCACTCACCCTGCTCCAGCATCCAGAATACAGCTGAGGTGGGTCTGGCTATGACCACCTCTCACATTCCAGCCCTCCTCCAGCACCCATGCAAGGACTGCTCCACCACTCATCGCATCCCTGCACATGTGGACACCCACAAGCCGTGCCCCCCCAAAGCATCATGGTGGCAACTTGGGCTTTGAGGCAGCACCCAACCTTCTTTCATGTGTATTATAGTGCATTTACTTGAAATCATGTCCATTTGGACCATGTATGATGCATGAAGCCCAGTCTCTGCTAACAGCAGCACCATCTCCCCCCAAGGCAGTGCCAGGAGCAGAACCAGCCCTGCTTAGGACCAGTGTTTAGGCAGAGAGGAGCTCCTCCTGCTTTGTAGCCCACCTAGGAGCATATCAACAGGGTGAGGACTCCCACCTTGGAGCCCATTGATGGGGTGAGGACTCCCACCTTGGAGCCCATTGATGGGGTGAGGACTCCCACCCTGGAGCCCATCAACGGATGGGGTTACCAGGGCATGTCTAGCATGACCCCCCCCCCCCCCCCCCCAGGTTCCACAGCAGATGATGTGCAAAGCCTGTGTGTCATGGGGAAGGACCAGTGCACCCACTCTCTGCAATGGGACCCTGCTATCCCCTGCAGCTGGGATGCCCTGGCCACGCAGCCCCAGTGCAGAGAGGGCGGTTGTTTTGGGGACCGCCGCTTGCAAAGGTCACTGTTGCCCTCTGCTGGTCCAGGGACAGCGGGGATAGCCCGGTTTACACCCCAGATCCCTGCTGTGCCTTGCTGCCATAAGTGCGCCGAATGCGCCTGTGCTCAGCCCAGCTGCCGTCACATCAGCAGCGTGCACACTGTTTGATCCCCATCATCTTCTGGTCCTTCCGGTCCCAGGTCCATTCTGTTTCTTCATTAAGGCTTTTTTTTGCAGTCAGCACTATGGGCTGAGCCTGCAGAGACACTCAGATGAGCTGGGGGACAGGTCCCATGAGGGAAATAAATCAGAGAGGGGCTCTTCATCAGCTAAAGGACAAAGGGGAATGGGTGTTTTAAACAGGGGAAGTTCAGGTCGGATATAAGGGAGAAGTTCTTTACTGTGAGGGTGGTGAAGCCCTGAACAGGTTATCCAAAGTGGTAAATGCTCCATCCCTGGCAGTGTCCAAGGCTGGGCTGGACAGGGCTTGGAGCAACCTGACCTAGTGTGAGGTGTCCCTGCCCATGGCAAGGGGGTGGAACTGGGTGATCTTAAGGTCCTTTCCAACCCAAACCATTCTATGAAATAAACCGAATCTCCATCCCCAGGGAATTGCAGTATCTCCTCCCTCCCACCCCCATCTCTATCCATCCCAACAGGTAACTCTCTCCCCTTGCTCCAAGCTCAGTATTTTACCCTCTTCTAAAGTAAATAGGAGGCCCTTGGAGGCTGGTGACCAGAAGGCAAAGTCCACAGCTTGCTAAATTCAAAGCTGTCTCTACAGTCCCAGTGCTGGCAGAGGGCCCGGCTGAAGCTGCCCTGCCTGCGGGTCCCCACTTGGCACCATGGATGCTGAGCCAAACCCTGCCCTGCAAATCCTGGCCTGGAAATGCCCAAAGCACACAGAGAAGAGGGATGCTTTGGGAGCGGTGGGAAGGGGAGAGGTCTCATGACTCCCTTGGGAGCTTGGTTATGTGGCAGCAGCATCAGATGTAGGTGCTAGAGATGGGCACATCCATGGGTGAGGTGAGGGCCTTGTGTGTGTCTGGTACCTTCTGACATTGGCCCCCTGCGCTTGGGGCTGTGCTGAGCCCCAAAATCATCCCCCCCACAGGGCCAACCCTGTAGGGAGATGCTCCAAATAACCTTCCCTGAGATGGGAACAAGGATCACCATATAGCTTCCTGCATGTCCTACACCTGGCTCCTCTATCACGCTTGCAAAACCCTGTCAATAAGCATTAAGAAAGCATCCAGCTCACTAGGGAGGGACAAAATCTGTAGGGTTCAGATAAAGACATGATGACAGAGCAAGGCAGGGTGTTATCTTGGGCACATTGAAAGGAAACAAGAGCTGGAAAGGAGGGAGGTGGAGAGCAGGGCTGTTTCTCCCTGCAAAACAGCAGTCTGCCAAGCTGAAGGTCAACAGAGGTCTGTAGCAAATCAGCTTTTAATTGGAAACGAGCACAGCAATCACACACATCCGTGGCTACCTGGTGATGATGCTGCGAGCTGGCTGCCTACAGCTTTGCTCCCCGTACACAGAGCTTTTCTCCCACCAGTGTCAGTGATAGCACATCCATAGGGAAACCGTGTGTATGGATGTGCAAACCCCTCCTGCATCCCTTTCCGAGGGAGGAAAGCAGAGAGGCACACAGCCTGCTGTCCTGCTACCTCCCAGGAAGAGTGAGAGGTGGAACAGAAAGATCCTCTTTGGGTCTGGCGTTTCAAGACACATGCAGAAACCACAGTTTCCTAGAAACTTTGCATCTGCTGGAGCCCGGAGGCTGCTCTGACAAACGTGGCTTGTGCTATATTGGATCCATACGCTGTGCCGTGCAACTGGAGCCAAGGATCTCGCTGTGGGAGTTGCGGGGCCTCATCAGGAAAAAGCACCAGAGCCTGAGAGATTCCCAGGCAGCTACAACCAGGATGCAGACCCATTCATCCCACAGGTCTTCCTCCTGGCAGCGAGGCTCTTTGCAACCCCACCACCATGATATGTGTCAGGTACCCATGGTGGGGAGATGCTAGGTCCTGTTGTGGTTCCCTAAGCAATATGGGATCGCACCCATTCACCTGGATGAGCTGGGGACCAGAGAGAAGAAAGAGCTGGGAACAATAAGGGAGAGGTAGGAAGAGCTGAAATGCAAGTGAAGGCTGAGGGACAGCTGGGAGGGCTGAGGGCAGATATGGGAGATGCTCTTGTCTCCAGAGATGAGGGATGTTCTTGCCGTAGCATGAAGATGCTGAGTGGTGTGGGTACTGAGGGAACTCCAGAACTTGAGATATGTAAGGTCCTGCTAGTTATCAACCCACAGCCCGTCAGCACCATGCACTGGGGAAGGGCAATGGGGAGCCTGGAGGAGTGAGCATGGACAGGCATGGGTTGGTTGAAGTCATGGCTTTGCAGCTTCAGCATCATCTGATGGATGGACATTGCTGCTGTGGAAGCAAGTGGTCAAGGAGAATGTACCTTTGCCATTGGGGGTGTGGAAAAGAGGGTTCTTTGCCAGCATTGATGAACATCATGGAATGGTTTGGGTTGGAAAGGACCTTAAGATCATCCAGTTCCAACCGCCTGCCATGGGCAGGGACACCTCACACTAAACCATGGCACCCAAGGCTCTGTCCAACCTGGCCTTGAACACCACCAGGGATGGAGTATTCACCACTTCTTTGGGCAGCCCATTCCAGTGCCTCACCACCCTTACAGTACAGAACTTCTTCCTTGTGTCTAACCTGAACTTCCCCTGTTTCAGTTTAAAACTGGCTCAAATCCCCAGCCCTGACCAGTGTCAGTAGCGATTCCATCCAGCACCCATGCATGTCCACCAGGATCAGCTCATAGAGAGAACAGCGGCCAACACAGAGCAGTCCTTGGCCAGTTCTGCATCCCAGCAGCTTCCTGCGTGCAGAAGGTGGCCAGCCTCCACAATGAGATGGATCTCCTGGGAAAGGCAGCCTGCAGACCGTGCCACACCGAGAGCCTTGTGCTGCAAAGGGGCTTGCTATGGAGTTAGAGTGCAGGATTACAGGCAGCCCGAGGTAAAGAGTGGTTGAGACCACAACCCCCTAACAAGGTCCTAAGCAAATAGGTCCCAGATGTGGGCCTCCCCATCAGGAAGCAATAAACACACACCTGCAATAAAGTGAGCTGTGAGTACTCCGCAGTGTGATAGCCACTGGCTTTGCTGAGGAGGGATGGGCTCCCTCCTGCTCTCACCATCTGCCAAGGGTTGGACCATGACCCAGCTCTGCTCCTCACAGTGTTTTGGTGTGGAAAAGGGGGAAATGACATCTTCTTCTCTGTGCTGCCTTCCTACAGGAAGTGGTACCTGGAGGGAAGCGGGTCTTTCAGATGCTCTGGTTGGCATCACCACCTGGAAGACCTCCAGGTCTGGATCTGGTCCAACCATGCTGGCTGTTGGCCTGCTCCATGTTTGCTCTGCCTGTCTACCTGGCAGACCAACATCCCCTTTCCTTGTTCATGGAGAGGCTGGATGTGAAGGTCGTTGCGCCCCTGAAGTGCCTTGGCACACATCTGAAGACCCAGATAATGCCTCAAGAAGGCTGCTCTGCCCAGCTCTGGCCAAGACCCAGCTCCATATGGTGGAAAGCTGGTCTGGGAAGAGCATGGATGAGACCAGGACAGGGGGGATAGGCTCAAAATGGGCTTTATCCTTCATCATCCTTGTGGTCCAGGATGCAGCCAGGAGGTGCTGTGATCTGAATGGCTCCCGTACCTTAGTGCTAGCTACAGAGATGAATCCCCGTCTGAAAACACTTCCCCTGAATGAATATCCATGTTTTTCCACTAGGACTTTTGGCAGAGCTGCTGCCCGCAGGGATTCAGAAACCAAAGCCCAAAAGCTGGGAACTGGGGGGTTGCCCCTCTCCCCAAAGTTCTGCACAGTTTAACAAAACCCAATTATTCCATGAGCCCCGCATTCCCACATGGACCATCCATGTGTCTCAGCACCAGGAGATGCTGACTCCCTGCCGCTGCCTTTAAGGGAGTTATTCCTGGTTTACACCAGCGCCAAGCATCAGCTCTGAGCATCCCTAGCAAGCAGCAGGATGCTCAGGGATTAAGACTGACATGCATCACCCCTGAGGGACAAGGAGAAGCTGTCTCTGCAGTTTCCTATGGGAAGCGGGGGGAGAAGGGGGAGAGCCATTAAGCAGCTCCTTACCCTGGGAATAATTAAACTGCAAAGCCCTCGAGGAGGGAACGGCTGTGATGCCCTCTCCACGCTCCCGCTTCCAATGGGGACCCTTGAAAGCAAATCCCTGTCTAGTGGCAGGTGGGTCCCTGCTTGGTCTCCAAGTGCATGGTGAGGACCACTGTGTCCCTGCAGAAGCAGCATCCGGAGCGAGCTGAGCCCGTGCTGGTGCCTCAGTGGGCAGCTGGAACGTGCCATGCCCTGGGAAGGCTGAGCCCCCCCACCAGCCTTTGCAAGCTGGTGTGTTTGTAATCTGGTGCTGTAGATATTTGGGCTCCTCTCCAGCCCTCTGAGCTGTTTTGCATTTCAGCTCTGCTGGCTTTTAGCTACTGCATCCAGGGCAGAGGCAGGAGCACGGCTGCCGCCCCCACCGGCTCTGCCCCATTGCCAGCACATCTCCCTGCTTCCCTTAGGGCTCCTGAGAAAAGATCATCAGGAGGCTACAATCCACCATTGTCCATGAGCAGCACCCCCATTCCACAGCATCCCCAGGGTGGTATTTTAGTCTTGGAGGCAAATCCCAGTCCCATCCTTACTGCTCAGAAGGTAGTTCCCAGAGCATCCCAGTTCAGTGGGGCAGAGGACAACAGATGGGGATGGAATATGTATCCCCTAGGACACCCTTTTGGGAACAAAGCATGGGTCCAGAAGGACACTAGGTGCTAGAAGTCACTGGTCTGTGGCTCTGTAGAAACAGGAGGGTTTGGTGTAACGGTGCCTTTGGGATGTGCTCTCCTTGCTGGCTCCTGCCACCTGCAGCAGCCCCTTCCCCAACCCCAGCCTTTGATCCACCTCCAGCTCCTGGCTCTCCTCGGCATTCCCTGCCCTGGTTTCTCTGTTGGGATTTTCCAGACCACCTGAGTAGAAGCGTTCCTGCATTCCCCCATGCAGCCCGGTGCTGGCGTGGGAACCCGCAGCAGCTCCTGCAGCCAGCCTTGTCTCTGCCTCCGTCGCTGCCTTGCTGTCCCGTGCCAAACCAGGCCCTTAAAATCAGCTGGGTTTCCAGAGCAATCCCTTTTCCCCAGCTCTTCCACGCTGCCGGCTCCAGCGGGGCCCACAGGCAGGGATTGCAAAAGCTTTTTATCCCAATGTGCGAACATCAGCAGGTCTAAAGCTGCTCTTTAGCCAGGGCTGGCAGGGCTTAATCAACCCAGGGATTCAGGAGGGTTCACCAGCCTCACCTGCCTTGTTTACCAGGAATACATTGACCAGGAACACGACTGTACAACGGCACATCCAGACCTGGAATATCCCCGCATATACCCCCCCAAAACCAAGGGGCTTGCTGTTGGGTTTCAATCCAGTGGGAATGCAGAATGGCTCCATTGATGCTTGCAGGATTGCAGGCTGCTCCCCATTGGATGGGGCTGTTGGGTCTATGCTGGCCCCTACGACCCACTCCAGCATCCCCTATAGCATGAACCCCCCCAGCTCCATCATCAAAGCCAAGCCCCGGGGGTGTCCCTGCCATCCTATCACCTGCCAGTGATAGACACTGAGCAGGGAGGACCCAGCCTGCAGGATACGGCCCCATGTGTCCATGGAGAAACAGCCCCCGGTGGTTTCACCCCCCTCCTCCTTCCCTTGCAGGCTGTTTCTCTCCCCCTCTCCTCCTTCCATCAAGCAGCAAATATGCTTTCAGAGCAATAAGACGGCTGTTCAGCCTTTGGAACAAATGTTCTCTGCCAGGCTTCGAGCACAGGGGCGGAGGGGGGACTCACACTGATTTAATGACAGTGATTTAAGCAATTTGATCCATTTTTATGGCACATTTACAGTTAGGGGAAAGGAAAAAAAAAAAAGAAAAGGGAAAAACTGGAGAGAGAGGGAAAGACAGGAGTGGAACGGAGGCAGGAAAGGTTAGGGAACGCACCCCAGCAGGCATTCGGAGGGGGAGAGATGCTGCTGCAAGCTGTTCCCCTTGCTGCTCTGCCAAGGCCAGCCCTTGCCAGCCTCCTGCGCCGTGCTCCCAAAGCTGGCTCCTGTCAGTGCCGGCTCCCTGCAGAGCCCATGGGATGGGAATGGCTGCGGGATGGGGAGACCCACGGAAGGGCTGATCCTGCAGCAAAGGTTGGGGTGCAGCGTGTGCTGTGTGAGAGCTTCCAGCTCCTCTTGCGGCTCCCTGTGTCCGACGGATCCTGGGGCTGTGGAATGAGGGCTGCACCCACCTTTCCTTAGGGAAATGCAGCGAGGGCTTATCCAAGCCCCAGCTCTCATCCTCCTGCCTTCATAGAAGAGGTCCTGGTTTGCCATCGCTCCAAAATCCCATCCACTTCTCGATGCCATCCGCTACAGAGGCTGCAGATGCTCCTTTGGGGTGCTGTGGGATGAGCTGCCCAAGTTAAACGCACCGCATCCGCTTGCAGCAGAGGCAGGAACAGAGCTCCCAGCGCAGCCAGCTCAGCACAACACCAGCCCCGGCGAGCCTTTCCCGTTGCTGCGCTGAGACCTGGCCTCCTCATTTCACATGCTCTACACAGCTTCATCCCGGCCCCATTCCGAGCATGGGGAGCACAGCTGCTTCTAAGGACGCAGCATTCCCTGTGTCCCAGCTGGTTCCCAGCACTCACGGGAATGCCGGCCAGATGAGGGTTGTGCTGGTGCATCCCTCTGTGTATGAAACCTCATGCCCCATGGGGCTCTCTGCAGGGAGCTGCTGCCCCTGCTGCCAACCCCAACTGCCCCATCCTGCCCTGTCCTTCACCTCCAGTCTGGACTGATCCCTATTATTTCAAGGATGCACCATCTCAGGCATCCCTGCCATTCAGCACAACTCCAGAGCAGTGGAATTGATGGACAAATGCCATCAGGAATAGACCATGGAGATGCCCACATTTGGTGTGACAACAGCCAGCTTGGCTCCTGTGGGGAAAGAGAGATATCCCATGCAAATCCTATGGGATCCCTCTTTTGGGGGTCCCCTTTGCTGCAATTGGTGGCTTTGTGGGACTGGAGCTGGCTTTGGCCTGTCCCTGCCTGGCTGTGACCACCCTCATGCTCCCCCCAGTGAGAATCTGTCCCTGGCAGCACCTCAAGGGCTTGATACAAGGTAAAACACATCTGAATCTTATCCTGCACCCTGGGATGGAGAGCAAACGGAGCAGTGCTGCAGGAAAACTGCCGGGAACCATCAGTTGGGGGGAAAAAAAGTCGTTCCAAGAGAGTAAACCTAGCTTTTAAATCAATAAACAGAGGGAAGCAGCATCTGCCAAATCCCCTCCGTGACAAGCTGTGAACTGCGTCCTCCCACCCCGGCTGTGTGCAGAGCCCTGTGCAGGGATTGGGATGCTGCAGGTCCCCTGCAACAGTGGAGCCTTCACCTCACCAAGATGCTGCACACACTCACATCATTTATGCCTGAATTCTCTGGCTCGATGCCCTCAGCATCCCATGGGAATGAGATGCAGTGGCTTGGGGGGTTTATGTGGGATGAGGAAAGGGGCACCCAGTGACAGTGCACCAACGCAGGGGCTCCCAAACTGGGTTTTGGCAGTGCACATCTTCCTTGGGAGAATGGGGAAGGAAAGGGCTGCACATGGAATACACCTTCCTGCCCCATTGGTCAGTCCCACAGCCAGGAAAACTCTTCCTGGATGCCTGGGGGGGGGGGGGGGGGGGGTTATGCTTGATTTGTGTATGTTTTTCATATCAAGGCTTATCTGAGGGCACAAATGCCCTGCAGGCCTGTAAGGGAGGGGGTTTAACTCACCCCAAAGGGTCTCCATTTCAAGTATGGGAGCTGGTGGCACTGACACTCTCATGATCACAGAGACATATAGGAAAGCAGCACCCCCAGCCTGGTCTTGGGCGGGTTTGTTGGCTCTGAACAACCCCAGGGAAGATTGAGGGGGGAAAGATTTCCAAGTTGCAAACAAAATAAATCTTCCTCTCAGAGCCAAAACAGAAAATAGCCAGGGACATTGGCCGGGAAGCTGTTTATTATAGTCATGGGATTCACTGCCAATTTCAGCAGTTGGACAATTTCCCTTTTTTCAGCCCATAAATAGCCATCCCTTTGCTGAGCGGCCCCATGCGCTGCGGGGTGGGCTGCTTCCTTCACCTTGGAAACTGCTCCCAGAAACATCCCCGCTCCAGCAAACACCCCGACCTGCCTGGAAACAGCCCCTCTCAGCCAGTGAGAGGGTTTGCTTTGGCAAAGGGATGCGGGAGGAATCACCTGCAAAGCTGGGATCCCTAAGTGAGGTCCTGAGTGGCCGCAGCGATGCTCTGTGGGGTGCAGCTGCCCTTGTGCTTTGTTTGGAGGGGATTAAAAGGAGAAAGGGAAAGAAAAGAGAGGAATAAAGCTCAGGAGAGCACAAGTGATAGGCACACCTGCCTATAGCATAACCTCGGCCCCGCAGCTGCTCCCCTTCACCCTTATCTCAAGCCGTTTCCCTAGGAAAGGGGCAGCTGGCACTCGGAAGGGTCTGGTTCTCCCATGGGAACAGGGGGACGGCGGCCTGAGGATCGCCCTGCTCCCTTGGCTTCTTTCTCTTCTTCCCACGAAGACGCGCAGACAAAGCCGCGCTGGGAAAGGCAGGCTCCCTCCAGCACGCGGCCCTTTGTCTCCCAATTAAAACCGAACACAAGACAATACCCGGGAGGAACCCGCCTGCTGCGGCCGCGCGGCTCCGCGGGCTTCCCTCAGCCGAAAGGAATCTGTGGGATGAGAAATCAGATCCACATGGGATGCGACAGCAGGCTCCCACGGGGACGTGCGCCCCCTCAAAGCCCCTGATCATCCCCCCCCCTTCCCTCCCTCCACCCCGAGGGGATGCTCCTCCTTCGCACAGCTCTAGATGGCATCTCTCCACCAGCGGTCTTGCAGCCAGGTTTCTCCTCCTTGCTTCTCTCCAGGCTCGCTTTTCCTCCGTGCTGCCTCCCCAGGTGGTCCCCAAGGGCGGGCAGGGGATGGGGAGCTCTCGCCCTGCACCCTCAGCTGTGGAGGCAGCCTTTTGCAGCCCCTGGGAGCCTTTGGGTGCCCAAAAGACCCTGTCCCAGGAGTAGATGCTCATGTCAACATCCTACCTTCTGCACAATGCCAGAATCACCATTATTGGGTGACAATGGTTATCACCGGTTTTGGGTGACATGGTTTAATGGGAGGGGTCCCTGCCCATGGCAGTGGGGCTGGAACTAGATGATCTTAAGGTCCTTTCCAACCCTAACTGTTCTATGATTCTATGATTATCTTCTGGTGGTGATGGCGTTGGCCGTGAAGTCCTGGTTGATGGTGGTGAAGAGGTGGGTGCCAAAGAGGATTAAAGACAACCCAGTGTCACAGAAAATCCCTGGCTGAAGTACATCTGGACATCAGGAAGCACCAAAACCTCACTAAGCATAGGGCACAACTCAACACCATCAATAGCCTTGCGCCTTGCCCCAAGACTGCTGAGCCCCATTGTGGTAGGGGACAGGGCCTCTATGGTGATGCTCAAAGCCTGGGTGATGTCCAGTCCCTTCTCCTCAACCCATAATCCCACTGGGAAATCACATTTCCCTTTTACAGCATCTGAATCTCCACGGCCAAAATGTGCTCCAGAAAGCCCTTTTCCTTCACTGCATCCCCCCTATCTCCCATAGCCTCACAACCACAGCAAGGCAAGGCCACGATGTGCTTTTGTCCAGGGCGCTGGGAACCTGTGCCCCTGCTTTGAGGAGGAAAGACTGAATTTCCACTCAAATTTTCACTTCGGCTGCAGATGCATCGGCTCAATTTCCCCCCACTGCTTCGAAGCCTTCGCTTTGCATGGGAGAAGCACGCAACTGAGAGTTTTCAATTATGAAGCACACCCAGATCGAGGCAGGTGTATGGATTTTAAACCTCAAATAATAACAACAACCAAAACGAGGAGCGCTCAGAAGGACACGTTGCCCCAGGAGGGAACTTTTGCTGCTTGGCTGCGTGGAGTGACGCCAGCCACTTCCCTGCCAGACCGCATCGGACCGCGAGGGCTGTGCACGTGCTTGGTGTGACTGCAATGCCAACAGCTTCAGACATGATGCTCAGCCCGCCCCCAAAATCAGGCCTGTAGGTCTGGCTGAGAGAGTGCCAAGGCTGAGCTCAAGGCTTTAAGCTGGAGCATGGGGCAGGTTTGGATGCATGGGGCAGGATGCGTGGAGTGGAGCTATTGATGTGCCCTCTTCCAAAGTGATAGAAGAGGATGCGTCCTCCTTGCAGGGCCAGGGATTCCTAGTCTGGGGATGCAGTTGGACTGGAAACTGCTCCAAGTTTCATCATCAGGCTTGGAAAGGCAGGTGGGAGAAGATGCCCCAGAAGTGATGCTTGCTCACTCTGGAGCCTCAAAAGCAGCTCATCCTGTGCTAAGAGTAATTTCAACCTACATCTGTCAGGGATGTCTCTTTGAGATTCAGTTGGGTTGCTGGACTCCTCAAGGAGCAGATGCCCACAAACAACTGAATCCTATCCCACACCAAACCCTTGTAGATGCCAACAGACCCATGACCTGTGGGAATAGCAGTGTTACCTCCCCAGGCCATCCCATGGAGCATGGAAACACAGCCTGGCCTCCCTCCCTCTGGCATCTCCCTGCTCAGCATCCTTGCTGGGCCTGCTCTCCCCACCACCCTGGCATCAGGGTGGGTTTAGTCCCCGTTTCTCCCTGACATCCTCCCTGTTGTGCATGTCTTTATGGTAGTGTGGCATTAGTCTGCTTTGGGGTGTCCTAAGGCACGCAGGAACCGATGGGATCACATACCCACATCATTTGGGAATATTTGGCACCCATGGTCCCAAAGCCAAGACCAAGTGGATGGCTTTTGTCCACCCCTTCCACGAATTCCCTGGCAAAGCCACTGCTGAGTTCAGCCAGATGAAATTCCACCCCATTGGAAGATGCTGAAGTGAGAGATGCCTAAGGGGGACGGTACCCATGCTCCTGGCTTCAGTGACCAATGGGACCCTATAAAACTGGTCTGTCGTTTGGCTTCTCCCAGTCCATTGGGAAGATGGAAGCTGTCAACGGGGTGATCCTGACACAAAGCAGGTCTTGAGCCTGAAATCAAAGCTGGCAGAGGTTGTGCCCATCACCACACGGGAGGGCAGCAGCACTGTGGTACCCAGCAGGAGCCAGGCATTTTGGGATGGAGCCAGCCACTGCCTTAGTGGTCAGTGGGGAAAGCACGCATCCTCCCCAATGGGCATGCCACCCCATAACTAGGGACAGACCTCCCAGCACCTCATCACAGAGCCGGACACAGCCCATGCCATCCCCTGGGATGTCACAGTGAAACAACCCCAAATATCCCCCCCAAGCTGCCAGACCTTGCAGAGACAGGGGAAGAAAAGGCTTTGGGGATGCATAAGCAAGACCTTGCAAGAGATGACACTATTGACCTGTAAGACACCCCCATGAGGTTGGCATCTCCCGACAGACAAGGCATGAGTCCTGATCTCCAAACTGTACCCATTCGGACAGGGGGAAACCACATGGCAGTACCCCCCTCCCAAATCCCATCTCTTTGGGAGGATCAAACCCCCCTTCCCAAGAGACCTTTGCAAAAGCAGCTTCCTGCCCTTCCTCCAAGCCCCCACACTGTGTCTTAGGGCTGACCATCAGCATCTCTCAAAGCCATCCTGCATCCAATGCTCACCCGTCTCCAGCCTTTCTTTTGCCAAGGAGAGGGGAAACCAGCAGTGGGTACCCCCACCAAGACCATCACACCGAGGGGCCACAGCCCTCAGCAGCTGCCTTGGCATGGATTCAAGCACAGCAGCTTGTTATTTCGGTCCTGCAATGGGGTTATATTTAGAAAGCACTGAACACCCCTTCTCTGGAATCACTCCTTGAGGTCTGACTTTGCAGTGCTGCAGCTCGGCTCCCCATCCCACTACCCCTCTCCTTGGGTACCAGAGCTGTCACCCCCTCCATCATCCCCATGGTCCCCAGCCCTGAGCGAAGAGAGCAGCATCATTACACCGCGGCAGCGGGGAAAGGGGATGGATGGAGCCTGAACTCCATCTCAACCCCTGACGCCATCCAGGTTCAGTCCCGGTTTCAATTATCACCTGCTGGAGCAGCAGCTGCCGAGTGCTGGGGAACTCAAAGGCAAGTCAACAAGGTCTTGTTGTTTCAGCTGCTTGAGGGCACGGAGCTATGTGTGCCTCCTGCCCGGCGCCGTGGGGATGCTGCAGCCCCCCTGCATCACGGCTGCCGTGGTCCACACACATCCCCTGTTCTCCTTTCCTGGGCAGGTAAACACTACAGGAGCTGCCAAAGAGGCGGGGGGGGGGGGGGAACAGAGAGAAACCTCAATAACAACAATAGGAACAGGAAAAAAAGAGAAAGAAAAACAACAGGAAAAAAATCCCCACCAAGCCAGCCGCTGCACAGAGGTTATCCGGGGGACAGAGCAAATAATTGGCGAGGCGAACAATGCATTTTAATTAAACCTCTGCAGGAAACGAGGGGAGGGAATCAAGATAATTGCACAGAGCAGGAGCAGGAGATTAAAAATGCTCTTTGCTCGGAAGATGGTGGCTCCCATTCGCCTTCAATGAGAAAAACAAGGCCCCCCGCAAAGGGCTGTTGCTGGGGCTCTGGAGGGGCACCCTTTGATGGGTGCTGCCGTGGAGGGTACAGGATGAGCCCAGCCATGGGAACAGCTCCTGGGGAGCCCCATAGGGATTGCTTGTGGTTTTGGGAGCAGGACCAGAGGACACATCGCATCACAGCACAGCCCATTCCCTCGGTCCATGCTGCTCTGTGGCCTCAGCTCATTGCTTGGTCCAGGCTGTGCCTGGCGCTCTCCCCATGCCCCAGGCAAAACCATCAGCCTTTACTTTTTCCTGCCATGGATACTTCATATTTCAGACTCTTCCAAGCAGAGAGAAGTGTTTTCCTCACCTATTCCCTTCCCTGATCCTGAGCTTTTGCTCAAGCCCTTCTCTTTACCCTCCCTCTCCATCCCAGACATGGTTCAAATGGAAAGGCCCTGACTTGCTGCCAACAAGACTGATACCAGCAGCATTGTCCAGCTCCCATTCCTTCCCAGAAAAGACTCACAGGCTCCAGGATGCTGGAAGGCCATGGCAGGAGCTGAGTATGAGCGCTTCCATACCTGGTACCAGGCCCCCCCGGCACCCAGCATCCAGGGCAGGAGGCACCAACCTCTGCTCCAAGGCAATTTGTGAGCTATCGCACTCTGCCCTCCATCCAGCTGCCTGCTAATGAGCACCAGCCCGGCCCTGCGCCTGCAATGAGAGCAGCAATCAGCCCTGCTGTTCGCCTGCGAGGAGCAATCGCCCTCCTTCCCTCCTCTGCATACATTTCCCAGGCTGTGGTTTTCAGACTCTGATCCCACATTGCTTTATTCACAAGAGAAGTCCCACTGGGGGCAAGGAAATTACTCCAGCGAGCAAAATTACTCCGTGCATGGGATGCACAACACAAGGGTTGAGGGGGGGGGGGGTTTGCACCATAAATAAATCCACCAAGGGAGCTCCAAGCCAAGCCTTGCTCCTGACCATGGGCAAGAGCTGGACAAATCACAGCAATTAACAGGAAGAAAGAACCATGTGGACTTTCATATCCACAAGCCTCAGGATGCGGTCGGCGGGGGGACAACATTTCACAGTCACACACTAAAACCAAAGCACATCACAAAATACTCCCTTGTCCTCAGAGGCACAAGCTGTGCCCCTCGGGAAGGCAGTGCTACACTGTGAGCAGGAGGCTGGCACGCATCTGCTATGGATGGATGGATGGCTCGTGGGTCTGGAGCAGGACATAGGCAGTGTTGTACCCGGAGCAGAGGCTTTTCTTGAAGGATATTGAATAGCACGTTGTGCACAAGTGCTGCCCTGGTGGGAAATGAGGGCTCAGCTGTGATATTCCACTTTTTCCCTGCAGCTGCAATTGGATGGGCAGAAAACCCCCAGTGCTGTGCTCAAACACTCGCTCTTGATGCACCAACAAGCTTTCCACAAGCAACCGGCCAGAAAAATGATGCTGCTTTAGCACAAGCTTAAAACAATACTGGGAGGGAGGGAATTGTCCAGTATTTCCAACCTAAACCTGTGTCAGAGCCGGGAGGTGAAGCCCACCATGCAGGCAGTAAGGTGGCTGCAGCATCTCTGGCTGTTTGTTCAATAGGAGCATCCCAACAGTGAATAAGGTGACTGGATCAGAGCTCAGCATCCCTAAGAAACAAAGGGCACCCCTCTCCCAGACCCCCCTTGCAGTTGCCTCTCCATCACCCATGTGGCTGCCCCAGCCCACGGTGGGATATTAACTGCATCCCCAGCGCTGTGTGAGGATGCTCTGGCTGCAAGCAGAGATGTGAGCAACCTCCCCTCTGTGTGCAGTGCTCCAGGGATGGGACATTTGGCAGCTGCCTGCGGGGAAGGTGTTTGAAGTGTACTGCTTGTGTTGGGAACATGAGTCAGAGCTCCCCGGTGCAGGAACCTGACGTCTCCCTCCTGCTCGTTTATTCAGCACGTCAAATATTTGCCCTGCACAGTTGCACCAGATGCACGTGATCCAGGAGGGTTTTTTTTTATCTCCCCTTTCTGCTGCCTTATAGTAAAACACCACAGTGCCATCTTGGGAAACCTGGGCTCCCAGATAAGCACATTAGAGCACCCTTTTACCCGCCTGCTTCAGGGACCAGCTCCTCTCCAAGCATCTCCTCTGCTGTATCACCAAGCCCCTGTGGTGGCCAGGAGGGTCTGGATACCAAAACCCACAGGCAAAAGCAACCACCCCACAGTCTGCAATGGGGAAAGGTCATTTCAGACCCATTTCCAGCACATTTGTAAAGCTGGGAGCCTGCAGGCAGTGAATGGTCCCCCTGTAAATGCATCCAGCCTGGAAGCCGTGCAGGCAGTGGCAGGAGAGGCCAGCCAAGGAAAACGGCTCAATTTTGCCTCCCTTTAGTGAGGAATTGGCTTTGCTTGCTGCCAGCTCCACAATAGTCCCGTGGGGACCTCAGTCTTTCTTCTTTGTGCCACATCCTTGGATTTCTTATTTCTTATGCCTTGAATGTCCGATTCCCAGGGAGGAGGAAGAGGTGTTTATATCATTAACAGCCAAAGGCTGGAGAAGGTGACCTTGTGCAGAGGTGACACAAGAGGCCTCGTGTCCCACATGCCCCCCCCGCCCTGGGGTTTCTAGCCTGTGATTGCAGCCAAAAATGTCCTGTTTCATCAGGAACTGCAGAAATGGGTCATAAAACACAAGCTTTAGGGATGCAGCACCCGCATGGTGCACTGCTCGATCAGCACAGCGTGCTGCAGGGAAAACACATGTCCCTCCACCCTGTTTGCAGGAGGAACATCACCTTTCAATCTCCACTTGCATCCCCAACAAGTACACACATAGGGCTTTAGGCCCTCAGTTTTCCAGGACCAAGGTTCCACTAAGAAAGCATCCTTGAGCATCGTACTTAACTGGCTCCAGAGGGATCTGCTCCATCCACCTTCATGCTGGCAGGGAAGGACCAGCTTGTCCAGCCTTTACAGAGCTGCACATCCTGCTGTGCTTGCAGGGAGGGGGAGTTAGCCCGTGCCAAACACTGCCCACAGCTGAGCTCAATGTCCTTTGGGAAGTCAGCAGTGAAAATCCAGTGCTTGGGTAGAAACAATACAGCCAAGACACCACCATGTGCCCCCAGGTCCAGCCAAGGAGCTGCAGTGACCTTGCCCAGACTCAGTGTCTTGAGTTGAAAGTGCAGAGCAAGAGGATGTGACTCACATCTGGCTGTGGCTGCAAAGGACAGATGTGTTTGGTTACTGTCCAGGGCCGTATCTGCAGCTCTGTCTATGCACACAATGACTCAGCCTTGCCTTCGAGCCCTTCTGAAAGAGGAGCTGCAGCACATCTCTTCCCAGCAGCATCCCTGTGCTGCCATAAAACAGATTTGGGACGTTCAGACTCCTGCAAGGGAAAAAGAAATAAATAAAACAAATCAAAGTCGTGTTTCTCCATGGGAATCTTCCAATTTCAATTGTAAATCATTCAGAGAAGGATAAAATCAAACGCTTTAATGATGGAATCTATCTCACTAAGCTTAGAGACTTAAAAGCTAAACATCACCCCCATCCCAATGGGAAGGCACTGGTAAGTCCCCTGTGTTTTCTTAGACACTTACCATAGGGCAAAATGAAACATCTCCTGGAGATGCTCTGTGTCTGGAGGGAGGCAAAAGGGGATTTCAACAGGTCTCCTTCCTATAATCCCTAGGAAATTCAGCAGCATTTAGTGGGGAGAGCCTCAAAGCACTGAGGTAGTGCTGAACCACCCCATATTAGACATCAGATGGTCTAAGGATGGGAATGCTGCAGCCAGCCAAGCACAACACATCCATGAGTAACCTGCAAAATCCAGACCCAGACCTCATCTCCCTCACCTTGGGCAGTGTTTCCCTTCCCATATCACCCCCCTTAAGCAGCTTTTATCACACTCACCTTCACTGTTGTCCATCACTGCCTATGGGGACCAAGGGACAATGGGGTTGACGGCTGGGGGTCCCCTGGCAGCAAATCAACTCCTACTCTGCACCAAAACCCACTTCACACCAATGGCTTTTCCAGCGGGAAAGCAGATGGGGCTGCATCTACTGGGAGCTTTTCCCGAGCACATCCTGGCTTTGAAGGCATCGACAGACTCATATTGGGGGGGGGGGATACCTGGCCAAGCGCTGCCTGACCTGGGGGCCAGGAAGCTGCGAGCCAGCAATGCAGTTCACTTGGCAGACACTTGATGGGGCTACGAAACCGATTACCAGCGCACCTGGCAGAAACCGGGGGGGCAAACCAGCCTCTGCCAGATGTTTTGGGGTCCCGTTTTTGCGGGCATCAGGCTGGTGTTGCAGTAGCCAGCAGCGTCCATACAGGATGCTGGCCTTGGTGCAGTGGTCCCCGGCGCTGACAGCTTAGCTTTAGCTTTCAGTTGCGTTCTGCACGCTCTGGCAGAGCGAGAATTGGCAGCAGATGGATAGAGCTGGAGGGTTTTTTATCCCCAGAAGATTGTCCATTGCTCTGCTTTGATAAGCACTGTGGTGATGGAAAGGTATGGAATGGGCAGGTCTGGCAGTGGCATTGGTCAAGTCCTACACTGCTGCTGCTGCAGGGTTTAGTAGAGGTGTTGGAAGTGCTGGGGTAGCGGTTGGACTTGGTGATCTGAAAGGTCCTTTCCAACCCAGTTGATTCTATGATTCTATATAGTAGGAAGTGACCTTGCCACCTCCTGAGCCACCACTGCCTAAACCCAGGCTGTTCACAGGCTGCTGCGGTGGGATTTCCACATGTTTCACCCCAAAAGAAGGGGAGGACGGGGAGATGCAATCCCGGAGCAGACCGTGAGCACCGTGAGAGGCTCAGCCCCGCATTGCAGAGCCCACTGCAGGCAAGGCAAGGGCCAGCCCTCAATTCCCTGAACTTTCCAGCATGGCTCTAAATCCACCAGGCCCTGCCTGGCTCCAGCTGGCTGGGCAAGCCGGCAGCAGCCAGGGAGCAGATAGTGAGAGTCAAAGCTTCTCTTGCTGGAGGAAAACAGACCAGAAAGAACAAGAGAGGGTCTCCATAAATCACGAGCTTGTTACTGATGGAGAGAACTCCCCTCCCTCTTGCTCCACACACTGCGGCACGAATTATGGCCCCAACTTCGCTGTTGTTCAGTGATGAACATCTGAAAAGGCTGTGACAGATGAGAGAAGGGATGATTTAACAGCCATAAATCCAGCCAGCTTAGAGGTGTTTTTACAACCAAACCCATCTTGAATCCCCTCTGTTATGAATACTTATCACTCCCAGACACTACTACAATGGAAATATTTTTAACAGCTTTAATAGAGATGCAATAAAACCCCCCGGAGCCCAGCAAGCAAATGTCCTTTTTATCCCTCAAGGGAAGGAGAAGGGGGATGAGAGCCATTTGCTGTGCTCAGGCTCGAAGGATCAGAGCTGGAGCAGCCACCACTAGCCCTTGTGTTTAATGGATGGGTGGCATCAGCCGAGATCTGTATCAGCTTTCCTAAAGCTGCTGCAGGGAGGGTGTAATTAATACCTTGTAGGGAGGGAGGAACGGGGGGAACAGACTGTGCCCATGATGTGCAGCCCCTTCCACCCCTCTAGAGCTGTTCTTACCTCTGTCACGCCTCCTCCTGCAGTTACTCAAGTCACATCTGGTCTAATTCATCCTGGGGGGTTCAAAATGGGGCTGGTTTCAGCTCAAAGACCCTCCTGGGTTGATGCCACCCCTCTCTGCTGTTAATGCACCTCATTTCTCATGCACTGAAGGCTAAACAGGCTCAATGACCATCACCCAAAAGCAGGATAAGGGCTCTGCGCACTGGCACTTTGAGGAGGCCAGGAGGCATCCCAGCTCAGGGTTAAGAAGCCAAGGATCTCACTCCCTCTTGCTAGATGAGCTGCCCCTATGGCCTCTCTATACCCTTCTGCACATACAGGCTGCACCCAGCCAGCAGAGTCAGTGGCTGAGAGATGCCAGGGTTGCATCCACTGCAAAGGGCACCTGGTGCTGAGCAAATTCCTAATGAATAAGCTCCCCCTTTCTTATACACACAAACTTATCAGGCATAGCAAGGCAATAAGCAATTCATGGGATGGAGGGAACAAAAGCGCTTCCAGGGCAAGTGGCTTCTGGTTTTCTATAGCTGGAAAACCCCAGGTTAAACATGCAAGCACAAGCTTCAGGGATGATGGGTTTCCCTCCTGCAATGGTGAATCCATGGAGTGCTTCAAGGAGGAAAACCAGAAGGAGCAGGGCAAGCTCTTTCCTAAGAGAAAGATGTCCATGAAACCTTGTTCTTGGGCTATTGAGAGAGACACCAGCATGACAGGGAACAGGCTCAGATTGACCATAGGGAGACAACAGCAGACGTGGTCTCCAAAGCCTGTGTGGAGGATGACGCTTCCAGCCCATTAATCTAAGGGAACATCTTCTTTTTTAATAAGATAACAGTGAGTAATTGATTTTTAAATACACTGAAATCGAATGTCCTGAGGCAAGAGCAGGATCCCAGCTCCATCGTCACATCAGCAGTGAGTGGCAGGGATTGAGAGCACAGGGGAAAAGGAAACAAACCTTAAAGCTCCTTCATGTGCCTTGCTGGCCCCGGGGCAAACATGAAGGTTTCTTTTAGTGGTGCATCAATCCTCCTCTATTAAATACTAGGTCATCAAAAGGGAGAAGCCGGTGAGGGCGGAGCTGGGGAAGGCACCAGGGACCATGGAGGCCGAGCAGGCAGCATGGGGAAGATCCATCTGATTAAAACACACGAGAGCTGAGTGAAAAAGTCATTTTAAAGACAATTTATTCCATCCTTTAGCTCTGTCTCACCCCATCCTTCACACAGCTGGGAAGGGCTTATGGATGTTTTTTATTCCATTTTAATTCCTTTTTTTGGTAGAAAAATACACGTGCAAATAATATACACTTCACTGCTGAGCTTCTTTTCATGTTGGGAAAAAAGGATGATAATAAAGAAACAAAGCAGGATCTGGGAAAGACCTGAGTGGAGATAGACACAGGGATGCCATAGGGATGGGATGCTCCAGGATGCAGGTCCTGGTGCTGAGCTGCCTGATATCCGTGGTCCAGCACATCTTCTCCATCAAATAGGTGCACGTTAGGCCTCTCTGACAGTCCCTTACCCCAACAGAAACCATTCTCTGGTAACACTGCCCACACTGGGAAATGGCCAAGAGGAAGCCAGTGCTGGATCCAATTCTTCATATGAGACCCAGTATGGAGCAGATCCCCAGCCCCAGCAGCAAGGAAAGCCCAGCTCAGGCAAAACCATCATTCTCATGGAAGAAAATGACACCAGAAACAGCGAAAAAGCCCTGTTCTGCTGTTTATCTGACGGGATACAGCCAACAGCATGGGGGAAAATGGACTGAGGATTGCTTGGAACCAGGACTTGTGTTTCAGGACAGTATTTTGGGGGTAAGACTGCATGATGGACCCTTGGCTGCTTGGAACAGGGGTTTATTGACCCCATGGACTGAGCTGACCAGGTCCCATCTGAACAGGGACGTGCCCTGTGGAGGGGAACAGCAATGTCCCCATGGCCCCAGCCTCCCTGCAAACCCTGTGCCAAGGAAAAAGCAGATACACTGCATACCAGGTAGCTGCCATCACTGGAGCAGAATAGATGTGCTTAAGACAGAGCTATTTCAGGTTTGATCGATGGAGCAAAGGGGCTGGGGAAGGAAAGGGCAGAGAGATGCTGGCTGGGGAAAGAGGGTGATTAATCTCATAACATGGCTGCTTTGGGAAGCCAGGAGGCTTTGGGAAACACCATAAGCCCATGGCAGCCGTGATGCTGAGGATGCAGCAGGAACAGGTACAGAGGGAATCTGCCTTGGCACTGTTTTGCTACCTCCTCCCAAGCAGCTTCCATGAGTGCTCCTCTCCCAGCAATCCTGCCCAAGGCCATGGTTTTTCTCCTGCTGATCCAGGCTAATGATACGGAGCAAACTGCATTTTCTCTCTGCCCACAGGTACAAAACCACACATGCGGTGCAGGGAAATTGTCCCAAGGGAAAGATTTCTCCCCAGCTCCCAAGGAGCCTTAAACAGAGGAAGGCAGCAGCATGTTGCCAGCCCCATCTCTGCTCCCAGCAAGCCCCCGCACCGCCCATGCCCCCAGGCAGTGGTGACATCCTGGGTACACAACCCAACCTGTTGCCCTGACCCAGATGCCTGCTGCATCCCATTGCCATCCCCAGCAGCCAGTTCCTGCATTGCCAGGACAAACCCATGTGGTGAGAACACCCAGTGCCTCACTATGGAGGGAGATGGGTCAAACTGGAAGCTGCTTTCCCAGGGGAATTGGCTTCCCATGGTGGCTGCATATGGCCCCAGGGGCTGGATGTGGTCCCTGCCATCACCTCCCATAGCCCTGGTCCAGCTCCAGCCTCCATGCAGATGCCAGTGGGGAAAGGCAACAGGAGGGTCGAAGCCTTGGATTCCTTTGGATTTACCACCATCCACAGCAGCCTGGGGAAGGCACTGAGCAGTGAACACGTTTGGCAGCTCTGCTGCTGTCATGCCATGGAACACCCCGGACCACTGGCAGCATCCCATGGTGGGGCTGGAGACCCTCAATCCAGCTCCCACAAACACACCTGGAGCCTGCAGCAGTCACTCTCTCTTTGCATTTGTTTGGGTTTGGTTTTGCTTTTTTACTCACAAAATACACTTTTGGGGCTGTCTACTCTGAAAACAGATGCGAGGGGGGTCTGGCGAGGGGCAGGGGGGCTGTTTAGCTCCTATTTCTACGTGCTGCCTTGGTGCAGCGCTAAGGGTTGGTGGATGATCATGCAGGTTTTATTGCAGCTTGTGTGTGTGATTTCTCAAAGCAGCACAGCTTCGGTTACAGGTATATCCCCAAAGGTGGGTTTCTTTCCCCATCTTGCCTGCTCCAACCGCAGCGCGATGGCCAGGCAGCTATTCGGTAGCCATCTGCTCAATGTGGTCACTGAGCAGCTTGAATTGCTCTGTGGAGGAGAGAGAAAACGGTGCTGGGAGGGTGCTGAAGCATCCCACCCAGGTAGGAGGGCTCCATCCCTCTGGAATCCCATGGAAGGGGTGCGCATCCTCCCCTACCTTCATCCAAGTTGCCGATAGTCGCCTGCTTCTTCAGGAAGTCGCTGCAGAGCTTCTTGTTCAGGCCGAACGCCAGCATGTTGTGGATGAAGGTGCTGAGGAAGGACAGAGATGCTCTTGGTGAGGGAAGGGCCAGGCTGCCTTTTTTTCCCCCACCTTTCTCTTTGCCCCTGCACCCCCTTGTAGCAGGCACTGGGATGATGCTCAGCTATGGGAAAGCGTGCCAAGAGACACTGCAGTGTTGAGATTTCAATTTAAGAGATAGGAGCAGGTCCTAAGGAAAAGTACCAAGCATCCTCTGCACCATAAGGGTTGTCCCCAATGATGGAACATCTGTGATGTGCCCACCCATCAATAGCCCACGCCCTGCTCACCCCAGCTGCCCGAAGGTGATGTTCTCATTAAAGCGGAGGCTGTCATCACGCTCCTCCTGCGTCATGTGGCACCACTTCTCCCTGCAAGGCACAAACCCGTCTGGCACCACCATCGCCCCAGAACCCCCTGCCTGCATCCCCCCGCCCCAGGACACAGAGAACACCAAGACCCCTTGGCATGTGGGGTGCAGGATGGGCTCCCACAGCTGCATCCATCCGCAGGTCTCTCGCTCTGGGGCAAAGAAAGAGATGTCACAGGAGAGTCATCTTCAAGCTTGGCTTGCTCCTGAAGGTTAATAGCTAGGAGGAACATTGGCCTCTCAGCACAGAGCTTGCATCTCTCATCTTCAGTGCCATCGCTTTGGCATGGGGGATGAGTGAGGAAGCAGGGGGTCTGCGGCGCATGCTGAAGGCCCCCCCAGCCCAGGAGGGGTACCACGAGGGTACCAGGCACCTCTCCCCCATCTGCAGTGGGGCTCCAACACCCCAAACCCCAAGCAAGCCATTCCCCAAACATACCTGCCCCTCCGACAGCACAAGGAGCTCCCGTTCTCTTTCCTATGACCCCACTCAAGGGCCAAAGTGCCAACATCACAGTGCAGCCCTGAAGACTCCCTGGCTCTACTCCACCTCCCAAGCAAATGCAACTGCAGCATTGCCTTAAAGGAAAGGGGTTTATGTGCTCTAGATGTTGGCAATCAACTCTAGGTGGTGAAACGACTCCCAGTCCGGGTGTCCCACTTGTGGGGGCTTTGGGAATAAAGCCCATGTCATGGAATGTCACTGTGGTGCTGTGCTCAGGTGGTGGCAGCAGGGGCTCAGTGCATGCACACCAGGTGAAGCCAGCCCCATCCCGAGAGGTTACAGGCAAGGATAAGAGGAGGAAAAGCAAGGAAAAACAGGGATAGGTAGAAGAAAAATAGCTCTATGGAGGAGAAGGAAGAGGAGAACACCAGGAGCGCATCACACGCTTACAGCTCGCACTAGCTCGCCAGCACACCAAGCGGGATGGGAGGAGCTGCGCTGGGTGAAAACAGCAGTTGGGATGAAAGGTGTCTCACAGTGCATTCAGAGGGGCGAGCTCAGCCCCAGAGCGTGTTTGTGTTGCTGAAAGTGGAGAAGGATGAGTGCCCATCCAGGCTGACCCCATGGACGTGAGGCTGTCCTCACCCCAATCAGCCCAGCCCATGCGGAAGGTGCTGAGCCGAGTCTCAGGGAGAGAGCTGCTGCTATTCACAGGGCTCTGGAAACTTGTATGGTATATTTAGAAGTATTTAAAGAAGAAAAAAGAGGTGTAATTTCTTCCAGATAAAGCTCACAATAGCAAATGAAAACCACATCCAAATCTGGAGGCTGCAAAGAAAGGAGAAGAATCAAATTAAGGGGGCTTTGAAATCTGGAAGCGAAACTTCACAGACCTCACTGGCCCACTTACAGAAGCAGCATGTTTGTAACAATTTTTTTCCTGCCTTTTTATGTTTTTGAGGGAGGAAGGAGGAGAAAAAAAAACATTATCAAAGAAAAATCTGGCTTGTTATTCGGGAGTAACATGCCTGGGAAGGGGGGAAGCTCACATGTGGCTCTACTCAAGCCCTTTGATCTTCATACTAGCACAATGGGGGAGGCACAGGGGTGTGTAAGCCCACGGTGTGCTAACACCTTGCCTGTATTTTGGTGTACCCAAGAATGTCTTGCCATGGGCAGACAATGGGGAGAACTGTGCCTGTAAGATGCGGCTTCATCCACTTGGCATCACTCGTCTTTCAGCAACAGCATTTCACCCCACACAGCCGACCTGAGCAATGCTCTATCTGAGCAGTATTCCAGTTATCCATTTGCTGGTGCATGCCTTAGCCACGTGGGAGATTTACTGCCAAGCTTCAAAGAACCCTCATCCTCTTGCTAATGCCATCACTTGCAGCGATTTGCTCCGAGATTGACTACCCCATGCTCCAGCAAGAGAGCCATGGCTCTCCCCCTGCCCCAATCCCAACTCAGAACACCAATGGATGTGGCTGCATTTGAGCATTTTCAGTTGGCAAAGGACCCTCAGCACCTCTCTGTGGCAGCAGAAGCCAGGAGCAAGCAGGAAAGACAGGAGAGGGGGATGCTTTCTCCACGAAGAGACTCAGTTCATGTCCAAAACCTGCCTGGGGAGCTGTTCCCAGCGTAAGCCCTTGGCTACCCCATCAGTGGGCATCTGATTCCCATAGCAAAATACTACAGCTTGAAACTGGTCAAGTTTCCTTATAAAAGGCCACATTAAAAAGGCCCTTTTGAGTGGGTAATGCACATGGAGTCGAATCTCTGGTGGCCGTTCCTCCACAACGGAGAAAGGGCCTTTCAGAGCCCCCCTGAAACATGTTACCCCCCTCCCCAGGGCAGGGTTTGGACCTGAAGTGAGCATTGGCCTCTGGACTCTAACGCACTGAAGTAGAGGGACAGACACACCTCTTCTCCTCTTCCTCCCCAGTGTTCCCTCTGGAGCGGCAGCAGAAACAGGGCCGACAAGAGTGGTGCGTGAAAGATCATGCAAGATAGAGGGATGGAGGGGAAAGGAGGGAAGAAGAGACAGAAGGAAGGTTGTTAGAGGCAGAGAGAGGAAAGAGAGAGAAAAAGAGGTTTAGTTCTGGTTCCTTCCCCCATCCCCTGCCCTCCCCACCGACAGGAGCAAAAACCTCCCCTGCTTTACTGCAGCCCCAGAGGATGCAGCCCAAACACCACAGAGATGCCCTGACCACCCCATAGAAATGGTCACAGCCCTGTCACCAGGGGCCATCCAGACACCTTCCGTGGCCAAGCAGCACCCCTGGTGTTCCAAAACCCATTCCATGGGACACCAGCCCTCACCAACCAGCTCCTCCTGCCAGGGTTTTTAATCCTCAGTCCAACAAGCGGCATCCGTTCGCCCAGTGGCATCCATTATCCTCTCCAGAGGGCTGAGGGGGGATCACTACCACCTTCCAACCCCCACTGAGATACTCAGAGCACTCCAAAGGTGCAGCTCTTGAAGCTCATTAGTTAGGTGGGCTTGTTTCTGCAGCAGAAGCAGACTCAGCCATCAGTTTAATTGAGAAAGGCACTCGGAGCAGAGAGCAGCTGCCGGTGGCGTATGTCCTTGTGAGACACTTGCTGCTGCTAATTTGGGGCTTAATCAAAGCAAATGCAGTTATGGTTACATTAACTGTTCAATAGGTTCTCTTGGTGGCTTGCTTGGGATGAAAAGAAAGGCAATAAAGGAGAAAACAGAGATTGATCGGCACGCTCAGCCTAGCAGAGCAACCCATGGTGTGAGGCAGGGCTGCTGTGGCTTAGCTCAGGTTGTGGGGGGGACGCAGGAGGGCTGGCTGCTCAAAAAAGGGGCTGTTCAAGTGCTCTCAGCCTGAGAGCTCAAAGCCTCAAAGCACTGCACAGACACGCAGCAAGGGGGAAACTGCAGTCGAGAGAGGAGTGAATTGCTCAAGTCCTCCTGGCAGCTCCATAATGGAGCAAGAGATGAACATGAGCCTGGTGAGCATCTCACCCACCCTTGCACCCTGTAGGGTTCCCATGCCCAGGCACCCAGATGCTCCCAGCACACAGCCACCTTCCCAAATAAGCAGCCCCTTCCCTTTACAGGGTTTATTCCCATCCTACAGCCCTCAGGGGTGATGTGACATCTCCAGCTCCCATCCTTGCTGGTTGCCTGGTGTTGGTCCCCATGCTGTGCTGGCAGAGCATGTCCACAGCTCCCCTGGGGATAGCCGGTACCCAGAGCATCCCCTCCCTGTCGCTGCACTAAGCATCTTTCCCCATACCTGCTTGCAAAACAAGCACCAACAGCCTGAACCCAGCTGGGTTTTCTGGGCACGCCTCTAGGGCTTTGTCCTTGCAAAACTGGTGCAAAATGAGCAAGAAAACCTTCATGCACCTAAATCCCTAGGAGGATGCACCCCACAGCCCAGTAGTCCCACGGATTTGCCATCAGGGGCAGAAAGCAAAGTGTTTCCCCATGGTTGGTGATGCTTAGGACCATTGGGAATGCTGTGAGGCTGGAGGGGACACAGCATCTCCTTTTCTGATGGGAACACATCCTACCTGGTGGTGGGGGACCGCTTCCTTCGCTCGCAGTGCACAGCGTCGAAGAAGGCAGCATTCCAAAACCTCAGGTTGTGCCTGCAGGGAGGGAGGGAGATGCTGGGAATGGCCACCCCCCATCTCCCATCTCTTCTATGCCTCCAGGTCCCAGGGCCAAGCTCTCCCACTTCCCAAGAGCCAGGAGATGATTCAAGGGGGTCTAAAGCAAGTCTGGTGGATTTGGTCCATTTCTGGACCAGCTCCTTGAGTGGCTGCAAACACACTCTCGCTGGCACAAGAGGTGTGCAAAAGCCATCAATGTCCTCTTTTAGGGGCAGCAGCAGCTTAAAAGCACTCATAAACATATGGAGAAGGTGTGGACAAGGAAGAGTAATCCCCTCCCCAGGGAGAACAACACTGGCCAGGACCCAGCTCGCTGCAGGCAGGCTTTACCAGATGGGCTGCTGCTTGAGGTGCATGTACAGGTAGATCTTCTCTCCTTTCTTCTCCTCCTCTGGGCTCTGCACGGAAACTGTGGGGACACAGTTATATACCAAGGTCTGGATGGCTCCCACCTTCCCACCCATGGGCAGAGTATGTGACCCCCTTCCAGCTTGGTGCCTAAGCAGCTGTGATGGCATGGTCTGCAAACCAAATACTCATCCCCAACACATCCACAGCAACAAGAACAGGAGTTTTGGCTGCCCTTTGTGGGTAGGTAAAAGCTCTGACCAAAGCATGGATGTCCCAGAAGGATACTTGAGGGACTGGAACACTGATGGGTAGCACGCATAGCTACTGAGGGGAAACTGGTGCAACACGAAAGCTCAGGGGCAGTGGATGCCCAAACCTCTGCAAGCTCTGCCACTGGGGACAAGATGCCACAAGATGTCCTGTGGGATAAGAGCTGTGATTGCTCCAAAGCAAGGAGCTGTGAAGGCTCCTTTAGAGCAATTCTCTAAGGGCTCAGAGAAGATAGCATCTTCCTGCCCTTCTCCTGGCCCCACAGGTCCAGCAATGCATGGTCATGGTTATTTCATACTACCTCCAACCCTTGTTCCTTCACTGGGGATGCCATGACCAGCAGCACTGGCTCTACTCACCCGTCTTCTTCAGCTTCTCCTTTGGTTTGTCCTCCCCTTCGCTGTGGCACAGAAATCAGTGTCAGCCCCCAAAAAACCCGCCCCCATAACAGGATATATGGTAAAGCCCTGCCCACACCAGAAAGGGGATCACCCCCACTGAAAGCCCCCCTATTTCCACGCCACTGTCCCCCAAGGCCGGAAAAGTGGCTAAGGGACTGTGTTGTCCATCCCAGTCAAACCCAATACAGAGGCGATGCAGAAGATCACAAAGCAACAGCACCACCTCCTAGAACCATACATTTCCACCCCCAAGGGACATAGGACTCCCATACTATGTGATACCCAATGACCAAAGTACAAAGTATGGGACCAACCCCCTTCCCATGGCCATGATAACTCCTGCCTTATGGTGACCCTGCACCCAGGAGGTTTCTGCCTTGGTGCCTGCCTCATCCCACCCAACAGAGAGGTACCCACTCGCTCTTTTTGCTGGTAGGACCCTTCAGTTTGGTCTCCAGGCCCCCGAAGAAGCCCTTGACGTTCTCTGTCTTGGCTGATGTGGTTTTCAGCAGCCGCTCTGCGACGTCCTTCTTCTCTGCCAGCCAGCTATTTGCTGACTTCAGGTACGAGTCGATGCTGCCCATGGGCTTCTCCTTGGCCTCCAAGGGCAGTGTGTGGGTCTTGCCTGTGGGCAACACATCAGGAGCTCAGCTGGATGCATGGTCCTGAGTGCTGTTAGCTCCTGGGGGACCTGCTCCCAGCACAGGCCAGACCCATCCCAATTCCCATAGGTCTTTATCCTCCCCTTAGTTTTGGATAAGAAACCTGGAGCGACCACCACACACCAAGCAATAAACCAAGGTGGTTCTGGGCTGTGACATTCACAACACAGCCCCATGGTCAGGGAATATCTGGGGATTGCCACACATAGAATCATAGAATGGTTTGGGTTGGAAAGGACCTTAAGCTCATCCAGTTCCAACCCCCTGCCATGGGCAGGGACACCTCACATTAGACCATGGCACCCAAGGCTCTGTCCAACCTGGCGTTGAACACTGCCAGGGATGGAGCATTCACAACCTCCCTGGGCAACCCATTCCAGTGCCTCACTACCCTCACAGTAAAGAACTTCCTCCTTATATCCAGTCTAAACTTCCTCTGTTTAACTTTTAACCCATTACCCCTTGTCCTATCACTACAGTCCCTAGTGAAGAGTCCCTCTCCAGCATATTCGCTACGTACCTATTGAATCCCTGTTACCCTTAACATCCCTAGCCATGAACATCCCTGAATAGAAACAATGGCAAACCAGCATCAGCATGAGCATCAGCGAGGGTCTCTGGAAGGTTTGTACTGCTTCTTGGCCATGGAGGCTCTTTTCAGCTCAGTATCAGCCAAGCTTGGGTACTCTCCATCACCCTTCCTATGCACAGGGCACGCTTCACCACCAACACAAGCAGAGCCCAAGGGTGCAGGTGCCTCTTACCCACGTAGTAGTAGGTGAAACACATGGTCATAAGGTTCTTTGCAGGGCTGAAGTCATCCATCTGGTGACACCTATCACAGAGGGATGGTTTGGTAAAGAAAGACACCCACCGGTGGCAACCCATGGGTGCTGCCTGTCGGCTTTTGGTGGTCCAACAAAGCCCCATCCCACCCCTGACTTACTCAAACAGCACAAGGGCAAAGGACTGCATCAGGCGGTAGAAGGTCTGCTCCGAGACACACTTGGAGTTGCAACGCTGCAGGCACAAAGCCCAGGGTTTAGCACAGGTAAAGCAGCAACCTCAATCCCCGCCATGGCCCCCATGCAGGGAGATGGGCAGAGCCTCCCTCCCGGAGACAGGGGTTTGCCTCTTGGAATTGTTTTTGTAGGGAACAGGACATTTCTGAGTGCTGATGAGATGTCATTTTACATAAAAGAGGTGACTTCTGTTCCTACATTGCAATAAAGATGTATTTAACTGCGTCAAGATGTATTCATTCACTTCTCTATCTCCCTGTACTGAAGTTCCTCCTTTTACCCCAATTCCCACCCTTCGTAAGTATCACTTTGGGGTGTTGCTGGGTCACTGCTCCTTTGCCCATCTCTCCCCTTACCTGGGCACTCACGTATCTTGCAAACCACTCCCTGCCCTTCCCATTCTCGCTGCTGCAGAGCTCACCAAACCTGGCCTTCTCTTCTTGGTCCAGATCCTCTCTGAAATGGGGTAGAAAGAGGGAAAAACACTATTAAAGGTGAGGATGTGTCTGGCATTCCCTATCCAGCCAGCATGGCTCAGCTCCTCCACCTCCATCCTGGTCCTGCGATACCGGGAGAAAGCAGAGGAAAAGGAGCATCCATTTTGCCATCCCTCGTCTTATGCTGCTCTTTTGTTCCTCCCTGGCAGGGGGAAAACCAAAGGCAAGGGAGAAGGGAAGAACTAAACACAGTCCAAGCAGAAACTGAGCTCCAGAGACAAGCACTGTGCCCCAGAGCAAAAACAACCCCTGTTGCTGCTCGTCACGCTCCGTTTGCTCAATCCTGCTTGACACACCGAGCCACAGCGTTATGGAGACAACAGTGATGGGAGCTGGGGGGGATGCAGGGCTGGGGTGGGAGCCAGGGGCTGCTGCAGGACCAAGGGGCACATGGTGAGCTGCTGGTGTTGGCAGGAGCATGATTAGTGGGGAAGAAGAGTTGGAGACCACGGCATGGGAAGAACCCCAGCATGGGAAAAGGGAGAAAGGAGAGGGGTGGGAAGCTGGGGGTGAAAGATGAGCTGGGATATGCCTAAGAAAGGGATACAGGGCAGAGCCTGCATCCTCGCCTTAGCTCTGACAACACTGGGGAGCAACAATCTGCGTTATCCAGGCACAGGGAAGGACACAAACCAGAGTGGGAGAGCACCCAGACCCCATCCCATGGGATATCCCTTAGCAGCCCTCTCAGGCCCCATTCACTCACCCGCCAGTGAAGATCTTCTCCACGTAGTGCCGCATGAACTCCCTGCGCTCAGCCATCTCCTCATCCCGAGCCGACTCGGTGCTCTGGCTGGAGGAGAAGGACTCGTTGGATGAGGAGCGGTGGTACCTGCCCCAGTGCTGGGGGGAGTCACCCATGTCATTCTCGCTGTCTGCAGACTCAGTGGCATCGCTCTCCTCCCCAGCCACATCCCCCGTGTCCCCCTGGTGCCCGTTGCCACTGGGGGCTGAGGGCTCTGAAGGGATGCAGGCTGGTGTTTCGGTGTCGAAGTCGATGAGATTCCCTACAGGCACGTCTGGGGGGGCCTCCATGACTCTCCCAAGGGATGTGGTGGTGGTGAGGGGCACTCGGTCCTGGTCCTGTTGTCCTCACTGGGGTGTTGAGGCCATTGCTAGCGGGATGCTTGGCAGGACGGGCTGGCTAAGGCAGGCAGGTCCTTCTGTGCACGGACAGGTTACTGCAGGGCATCTGAAAGACAAGGGGAGGACAAGAGTGAGGACAGGGCCCAGGGGAACCTCCACCATGGACCTTAGGCAAGGAGATCACAGGCCACCACCTACTATGTCCCCAGGATGCCCATCAGCAGCATGGAGAGACAGGACAGGGATGCCCTGATCAGACAGAGCTGGCTGCTCTCCATCAGCCGTGTGAATAAGCAAACCCATGCAGTGCTTGCATGCTTTCTGCACTGCTCAAAAGGGTTTTTTATCCGTTAGCCCAGAAAAGAGACAATTTGAGCCCAAGCTCCATATGCCACGTTTGGGATGTGACATCTCGCAGCCTGACAGGCAGAACTGGGCCAGCGTGAGCCAGCAGCTGGCAAGCACACTGGTGATTTTCCATGGCAGCCCTAAAGCATCGTCCTCTCCTCTTCCATCCCCTCCGCTCTTGGGTCTGCCTGACCCCATTTGTAAATGGGTCCTGGATGGAGCATCCCAGTGTTGAACATGCACCGACTCGAACTGGGAGCGGCAAGGGGATGCTGAACGCAACAGAGACTGTCACGGGGTGCAGGTGTAGGGCTTTGGGCTGTGATTAGATTAATTTTGGCATCCAAGCCACATTGCAAAGGTCCTGCAAAGCATTCCAGGCAGTACTGCATCAGTTGCTGTGCAGCAAAAGGGGCTGCCCTGAAGCTGCCTCTTCATCAGAGTCACTCATGTCCTCAGCGAGCGTGTTTGTGCCCCAGGAGGTGGAAGTGATGCCTTCTGAGGAGTGAGCCTGGTACAAGCATCCCCGCTGCAGCAGCTGGGCATGGGGCCAGCGCGGGGCAAGGCAACGCAGCACAGGAGCAGGGACAGCAGCACGTCAGAGCAGTGACATCCCCATGGAAGCACCACAGCAGCACTGCCATTGCGTCTGCTGCCTTCGAGGACACAGGCAACCACCCCCAGAGCAAAAGCAACCCCAGATTTCCTTCAGCTCAAAGAGTAGCATAACCCAAAGGGCCAATGTGCTGCCCATCAGACAGGAGTTCAAAATAGAACACATCTGAAGTGTTTCACCAAGCTCAGAGGCTAGGAAAATAACCCATTTGTGGCAGGAGGAGCAGCATTCCCAGCAGTGCCCTCCTCCTCCTCCTGCTTCCCACTGCCACTTGGGGTGAGTGGGGTCCTGGGACCCACAGGACAGAGAGGGAAGCACTCACATGCACCCACACTGAGCAGTCAGCCCCCTGCTCTACACCCTCCCTCACACTGAACCCTGCTCATCCCCCTGCACGCACCTAAACCAGGATCCTGGGAGAGCTGCGAGGATGCTGCTGCAGTCAGTGAGCCAACGGGAGCAGAAGCTACTGGGAGGAGAGGAGCAGCCAAGAGGCTGCGGCATAGGAGGGACTGGCCTGGTGCCCACAGGGAGCCAGCCAGCTGCAGCACAGCTCAGCCCCCTGGGCAGTGTGACCCTGTCCACCCATCCACCATCCACCCATCCCTCATCCACTTATCCATCCCTCCACACATTAACCCATCCATGCACCCATCCATCCATCCATTCATCTCTCATCCATCCAACCCCCCATCCATTCACTCATCCATCCACCCATCTGTTCATCCACCCATCAACCCATCCACCTACCATCCACCCATTCACCCATCCACCATCCATCCATCCATCCATCCATCCATCCATCCATCCATCCATCCATCCACCATCCATCCACCATCCATCCATCCATCCATCCATCCACCATCCATCCACCATCCATCCATCCATCCATCCATCCATCCATCCATCCACCATCCATCCACCATCCATCCATCCACCATCCATCCATCCATCCATCCATGCATCCAGCCAGCCAGCCAGCCAGCCATCCCCAGCCCTTTCCAGTCCTAAGGCAGCTGCAAGGTGCCTCTTTGCACCCATGGAGCAGCAGCACAAGCTCATTTCTGACCATCGCAGGCTCTATTTTAAGAGAAAGAGGCCAGGATGCATGTGATGGGCTTTCACACATCTGTGCCTCTCTCCCTGAGTTGCTCATCCCCTGTGCACTGAGATCAGGAGCAGGCTTGGAAGCAGGAGGCAGCACATCTGCAAACCGAGCTGTCAGAGCTCTTTGAGCAGATTTTCTCCATTCAACACTGAGTGGAAGGGAATTGGTGGGGACAACGAATCCATCTGACCATCCATGCATGGATGTGGCACTGAACAAAGTCTGGTGCAAAAGACTTTGTGCAGGCACAGTCCCAGATTCCTCTTATCATGTACATCCTGTAAAGAAATAGCAGGAATTCCTCTACCAGGTGAGCATCCCTGTATCCTTATGAGTATCCATCCCAATCAGATTTGCTCCCACTAGGTCACCTGGGGAGACAACAGTGTTTCTGCCCAGGTACTTTGCAGAGTGCCAAGCCCTGTGCGTGCCTGAACAAAGGGCTTTGCAGAATCTGCTCCAAGCAACACATTGCTTAGGAGCAAAACACAGCCAAGATTTGGGAATTCCAGCTCTAGAAAACAAGTGTAAATGAAGACAGATCTCTTGGCATCACCTCTGGCTCTGGGCAGGTCTGTCCTGTCCCAGAAACCCAGCACCAGCACAGCAGCAGCTCAGGGGGAAAACAGCCACTTCCAGGACTGTATTTATCCAGACACCACCAGAAAGGAACCAGATGTGCTGGGGAAATGCTGGCTCCTTCTCTGCTTGAGCCCATGCCTGTACCCAGGAGGGCAGAGAAGCATCCCCAAGCTCTCTGCCAGATGTGCACAGCAGGCAGATGGCACCACTGCTGACCAGGCTCTGCCCGTCCCCGTCCCCTCCAGGCAGCAGTTCAGGGTCTAAGGGCACACAGCAACGTGCAAGAGCTCACACACAACGCTGCCCAAACGCATTGACCCTCTCCATATACACACACCCCACGACCCTACGACGAGAGAGAAGGACTTGGGGTGCAGGCTGAGCCAGACCCCAGGACTTGCAGTGGGTATAAGGAGCATTGCAAGACAAGCAGAAACCTGGCCAGGGCTGCAGGCAGCATTGCTAAGTGCATTTCTGACCACAAAGGGTTTAACCACTCGCTGACCGGCTCGCAATGAAGTTCTGCCCTCGAAGGAAGGCCACAAAAGGAGATCCAAGTGCTCCAAGTTTGCTGGGTTCTCAGCACAGAGCCTAGAAGAGCTTCAAAACCAAACCAAGCCTCAACCTCAGCCCTGTACCCACCCCACAACCCAGTCGTTGCTCCAACGGAACAAATACAGGAAAGGGATGGCCAAAAATACAAACCAAGAGCCCCAGGTCCTGCGTTCTGAGCACTCAGCTCCATCAGCACATCCCAGCACAAGCCAGACACAGCCCAGAGCATCCTGCTCCTGGCTTGCCATTACTGGGTCAAGCTTGAGAGTGAATGAGGGCTGTGCAATAAAAGGGACTTTTTGGCTGCTTGGGAGCCTTACCACAGTATCACAAGCTTCAGCATCATCGCAAGCTTCAGCATCATTTGGGTCCTGCAGTTCATGGGCTGACTTTAACCACGAGGCTAAACCAGACAGACAAGATAGCACGTAGCTGACTACAGGCTTTCTCACGAGCAAGCATCTTCTAGTGCATCTGTATTCCCTATGGACATTTGGAGTACAACAAATCCACGTCTTCCCACTGGAGACGCCAGCGCAGGAATACTGTCAATGAAGAAAGAGTTGGCTGGAGCCATGCATGGAAATGATGCAGGAAACCTGTGGTACCCCGGAACTTTGGAAAAGGCCTGATTTTAACTAAAAAACATGGGGTGTTAAAACCTGGTGCCAGGAGAGGAATGAGTGAGGAGCTGGAATGCAAAGCAATGGAGCTGGGAATGAGGTAGGACCTTTTTCTGCTCTGTTTCAGAGGAATGTCAGGAGGATCTCTGCCATCATCCTCCCATTCGGTCCCACAGCATCCTCTCCAGGGAACAGGACCACTCAGTGTGCCGTTGAATTCCTTTTTCCCCTTGCAAAACCTGAGGATATGACACAGAGGGGCAAAAACTCACCCCCAAAGCCTCACTGAGTGATGCTGAAGTGGTACTCATGGGATCTAGACCAGAGAACAGCTATGATAAAGGACATGACACAGCCCATCTTCAAGCACAGCCTTTGGGGAGTCCTCTGTGCCCATATGCAGCAGCCAGCACCGGTGCAAGCGATGTACTGAGGTGTGATGATCTCCCCAGGGCAATAGCTTTGACTGAGATGAGCGGCCTGGCCAAGGTGACATGGCAAACCCAAAACTGTCCCTCCCACCAGCATCACAGACCCCATCATCCCACCCAAACCCAGCAGCAGCCCTGGTCCCTGCAGTACCAGCTCTGTCACCATACCAGTAGTGTGTCCCTGTGCCATGGGGTACATCCTATCAGGCAAGGGGATTCCAGGATGAGGTGCTTTCCCAGCATCCCTAAACCCTGTGTGGTTCCCCCTTGGGGTTTATTACAGGTGTGATGGGTGCTGAGGACAGGTTTGCTGCAGGACCTCAGCAGTTCACAGCTGGGAAGTGGGATGCAATCCCAGTTTGATGTGATGGAAATCCCAGTGTGGAACAGGATTCAGCCAGTCTGTGCCTCATTGCTCCCCAGCCCACTCAGTCACCAGAGGTGGATGACAAACTCCACTAATTCTCGTTACCAGCTCAGGCTGTGGGTGCATCATGTACAATGACACTGCTCGAACCCACACTCGCATCTGCCTCCTACGCAGAGATGGTGCTGCAGCCTGGAGCCTTCAGGGGTGATTAAATACTGTAATTAAAATGAAGGAACCTCTGCCTATTCGCATAGCTGCAGCATTGCACCCTCCAGTCCCTCTGCTCACCGGGATGCGCGCAGACACTTAGTGCAATGGCTCTGAAAGCCCCTGTGGACATCCAGCCCATTTGCATCCCCACCAGAGATGCTGCTTCAGGGAAGGAGAAAAGACACAATGAAGTCTTGCAGGACATACCCCATGTCTCAATTTCCCAGCCATGTCAGGGGACATGTGCTTCCTAACCTGCAGGAAGGGGGATGATGCACTGCTACCTCCTCCCACCGACTGTTCTGCTGCCCTGGGGAGGATGCAGCCTGGATGCAGGGGATGACACGGGGAGTCACTGCTGCTGGTGTGACAGCAAAGAGCCATTGCTCAGTACTGGCACATTTCCACGCTGCAGCTCACCACAGAGCTCCTCTTGTCCCATCCTCCCTGTGCACAGGCAGTGCATCCAGATCCCGGCAAGGAGACCATGCAGTCACCCTCCTCCATTGCATCCATGGGTCTGTGCTGGCACAGCACCTCAGCACCAGTGGGAAGTGCCCCGGTGGGCGCTGGGCCAGCCTGGCCGGGCCCTGCAAAGGCACCCTGGACAAAGCGTTGTTTCTGCCAAAGAAAACTCCCTGTGCTCTAAGGGAACGGCCTGTTTCCTCATGGGGAACTGGTCAGTCTTGTTCCCTGCTGTCCCTCCTGCAGTGTGAACACCTGGGCAGCTGGGTCATGGCTGAGGGATGCTGACCCCTTGAGCGCCAGATCCCTCAAACCACCCTGAAAACAGAAGCACAGCACCTATCCATCTTCCCAAAGTGCTCCATAAGCACCTGAATGCCCAAACCTCCTTGTTTAAACGAGCCCTGAAATTCCCCCTCTGTGAGCCTGCTTGTCCCCATGCGGACCTGCTCTGCTCCCTGTGTGTCAGCCAGGACATGCTCCTTGTTCTATCGGGGTTCAAGCTGCATCCTCCTCAAGGCACAGCCGCATTATCCTGATGCTGCTCAGCCACTCACAGGCAGAGAAGTTACAGCCTCTGCAACTTAATAAAAGTAATACCCAGGATGCTAGGCCTCAGCATCAGTCCGTGATGCTGGCCACAAGCAGGACCCTTTGCCTCCCCAAGCCAGCATTAACCCACATGGGTAGCTCTACAGACCCAGCTCGTTCAGCCTTAATAACAGAGCTGTTTCAAGACAATCTGAAGCCCCGCACCTTGCCCTGCTTTGCAAAGAGCCTTTTTTTCCCTGCTGCCATCAGACACCATATGGCAGCTCCCCATTTGCCTGGACTTCAGAAGGGAATTAAATATCTCTTGAACAGACCTGTGCTGTGTAAGACCAGCTTTTGTGCCGAGCAGCAGCTTCTCCTTTAACACTTGCCAAGCAGCATAGCTTTCATTGCCCCCCCCCCTCCCTTGCCATGCACACGCATCTCCAGGGAGCCCTGAAACTGGAGCTGTTTATTCTGCAATTCCAGCATTCATCCAGCTTCACATCGGAATGCTGAGGGGCCAGCCTGTATGTTGGTCATGAGCTTCCCTTCCCCAAACACGCTCAGCCCTGTATTCCCATGGGAAACACTGCCTCCATGGTTAAAGATGCAGCCTTTTGATGAAGGAGCGCAGGGAACGCATCCTACCCCAGGAGGATGAATGCATCCAACCCACAGGCTGATCTTACAGCAAAGTCCAAGTCCTCCCTGCAGGAGATGGGGAAAGAGAAGGGGTTAAACCTCAGCCTGGGGGGCCCATGCACAGCGGGCCTGTCCTCACGCAGGGTCACAGCGGAGTCCGTTCGGATGCTGCCCTCCCTTCCTACCCTCGCCGTTACCTGCACGCAGGGCCCTCCTCGCACCGTTGTCAGCGGCATCCGTCGGGGCCGTACCCCCGTGTCCGGCGCACCGGGAGCCCGGCGGCTCGGGGCCGGTGCGGTCGCTCCCTGCGGAGCTCAGGCGCATCGCGGGTACCCACGCAGCACGCACGGCTGCGCGCAGAGCGCTGCCGCTCCGCCTCGGAGCAGCGGGATGGGAAGCGGCTCATTGTGTAACTCCGACACAGTTTTCACGCCCGGGAGAGCTCCTTTCCCCTTGCCACAGCGCTTGTGCGGCGGGATGCCCGCACCGACCTCATCACCCGCCACCCCCAAATCAGCCTGTGCGAGCCATTCCATGAAGGCACATTCGGGGTGCTCCCCAGCAAGAGTTTGTCATCCCTTTCCATCACTTTTAGCTGGTATTTAAGCCTCCCCCCCCCCCCCCCCCCATCACTCTGAGCCCTGCAAGACTGAGTTACCTGCTCCGCTCCTCCCCACAATAAGGCACTCCAGGAACAGAAAGTGCGAGTTTTGATCAGGGGGAGGAAAAAGCCCCAGTGGGGAGGAGAAACCGGGCGAGGGCAGCTGGTGCAGTTGACAGGACAAGGGCAGTGCTTCAGTGAGTTATGGCTCACCTGGAGGGTGGTGCTGCCAGAGCCTGGCTTCTCCCCTGGCACCGTTAGGGAAAAGGATCCAGGAGTTCCATGGCAAGAGATGGGAGAGAGAAGAAGGGCAATCCCCCTGTGAGGGATGTCCCAGAGGGGGTGTTGCATGCCTGGGTGGCAGCTTTGGGGTGCTCACAGTGATGGGGAGTCTCTGATGCGAAGGGAAGCAGTAGAGGAGGCCACTAACCCCTCCACCTTCTGCCAGGCCCTGTTAGGGCATTCAGCCCTCCCAAAAGGACCTTTGTCACTTGGCCAGCCACTGTTTGCATTAACCCCATGGGCTCTCTCTCCAAAGTGGGGTGCTTTGGGGAAGCTCCAGCCTCCCCAGCTCTGCTGCCTTACCCATAACAGTGAGGGGAGGCTGGAAACCCTCTGTGTCAGCACTGCATCCCTGGTCCTGCTTACGCTCCCTGCTCCAGCATCACCCCAACTCAGAGCAGAGCCTCTTTTCATACTCCTGTATCCAAGCATCACTATGGGCAAAGAGGCAGTGATCCCTTGACCCAGCACACCCCACAGGACCAGCCGCAACAGCCAGCCCTGTTCTGCTACCCATGGGGAGCAAAAAACAGGCTTGGTTGTAACAACAGCATCTTCTCCCCTAGGAGATGTCATGGGGAGATGGTCCAAGAGCAGCAAATTGCATGAACCCAAGGAAATATTGCTGGGACTGCAGCATCCCTGGCAACGCCTGTCCAAACCCAGCTGCTGCTGCACAAGGGCACTCTAGGGAGAGAGTCGAAAGCCTCCGCATGCCTTTTTAGTCCTTTCAAGCTACACAGGAGATGGGTGAGTCACTCCTACCATGGAGCATCCTCATCTGGAGAGCTCAGATGCTGCCAGTTAGCGTGGAACTGCTCAATGCCCCTTTCAACCCTGTGCAGAGGGGATGCTGCCCGCCCCACACTCACATCATCATCAGCCCACGGAGGAAGCAACGCATTTGTGACACAAAGTTTGAGCTCAGCAGAAATACAAGAGCGTTACTAATTGCCTGTCTGCTGAGGGTGATTATTATAATTAAGCCAGGCTTCAGAAATGGCAAATGACATGTGAAAACACACCCCAGATCCAGATTTTATATACCACCACAATGAGGGGTTTGCTGCCTTCACCTTGGTTGGGCTTTCATGTGGATGCCCAATCATTAAAGCACAACTTGAAGGTCGTAGGTTGGGTTTTTATCTGTTGCTGCTGTTGTTGACCTGGGTTTTGCACTGGAGCATGGGAGATGGAAACCCCTGGAGCACACATGCTCCTGGCACTGAATAGAACCCAATCTCCAGCACTGGGATGGGAGATGGGCACTTTTGTGCCTGCTGCATCTGGTTTGGTAACCCAGGAATGGTTTACCTGATTGAAGAAAGGGGAGACCCCAGCATGCCAGGAGAGCATCCACCATGGGACTTGGCCATGGCACACTGCCTGCCCTGGAAGCAGCCAAGGACCAGGGCAGCCCATCTCCATCTCCATCTCCTGGAGTTGTGGACCCACCTGCACCCATATGAAACATAGACTGGTTTGATCACCCAGTTCCGATCCCCCTGCCCTCACATTAGACCATGTCACCCAAGGCTCTGTACAGCCTGGCCTTGAACACTGCCAGGGATGGAGCATTCACCACTTCTTTGGTCACCCTATGCCAGCACCTCAGTACCCTCACAGTAAAGAACTTATTTGTTATAGCTAACCTCAACTTCCCCTGTTCAAGTTTGAACCCATCACCCCTTGTCCTGTTGCTACAGTCCCTAATGAAGAGTCCCTCCCCAGCATCCCTATAGGCCCCCTTCAGATGCTGAAAGGCTGCTATGAGGTCTCCACGCAGCCTTCTCTTCTCCAGGCTGAACAGCCCCAGCGTTCTCAGCCTGTCTCCATACAGGAGGTGCTCCAGGCCCTGATCATCCTCGTAGCCTCCTCTGGATCCTCATGACCCTCCTCTGGACCTATGAGGACATATGAGGTGTTCAAGACTTCCCAAACAGCTTGTGGAAACGTCTCCATGGAGGTTTCCCCCCTAAAACACCCTCATAGCGGAACAACCCCTCTCCCCATCTCCATCCTCAGCCAGAAGCCATCTCCCATTGCTCCCCACACTTCCAGCCTCATCCACCCTCCAGCATCCACCTCCCTCCATGGTGTGTTTACAGGCAGCCTGCGAGCATACACAGACGATGATGCCCAGCTGCCTCACCGGCACATTGAGAGCTGCCTCTGCCCCCGGACTGACGTGGGTATTCATCACTGCATCCCTCTCTTCACAGACAAAAGGCTCCGGGGGTGGCTGTGTCTGTCGCACACGATAAGTGGCCTATTTTCCTTCCCTGATCCCAACACGGCACGACTCCAGCAGTAGGCGGGCGCCGTGAGACAGCCAAGCTCACATCTGCCTTGTGGTTCTCCAGCACCAGGAGGGAGGAATCGGTGCTGAGCAGAGGGTGACATCCCTCCCAGCAGGCAGCTGCAAGGGGAAGCACCTCTTCTGTGGAAGTTACTAAAGAATTGGGCAACGTTTTGCTTCACACCCTTGAGCAAAAGGCAGCCCAGGAGAGCAGGGCTGGGCATGAGGCATAGGGGAAGGCAGCGACAGCTCCGGAAGGGAGATGGGGTTTCAAAGACAGAAGGATGTGATGCAAAATCCTACTGTAAAGAATGGAGCGGTGCCAGAGCAGGGAGAAATGAGGTAAAAACACTGAGAAAAGGCCCAAAGCCCAGGTACTGCATAGAAACACCATGGGGTCAGCCTGAAGGTTGAGCCCCACAGAAGAGGGCAGCCCCTTTGTTGCAGCTTGGGCAAGGCCATGCCCATGAGCGCAGCAAAAGCACATGGATCAGGACAGGGACACCAAGGCACTTCCACAACACAGAGCCACATGCATAACGATGGATTAACTCACAGTAAAAGACCCACAACAGTATGAAACCATCCAAACCATAATGGGTACTCACCCTCTGCGATCTCATGGGTAAGGGACTTGGCTCAGACTCACAAGACAAGGAAGATGTCAGATTCCTGATGCTTATTTAGCCGTGTTCTTCCATTCCCTCCCTCTCTTGGCCACCCAACAGCATCTCCCCTGTGCCCAGCCCTGCTGCTTACTGAGCCCTCAAAGCCAGCACCCCAACGCGAGCACGCAACGCAACAGTGTGTTGCAACACCAAGTATAGTTGTGACACGGCTGCTAAAAACCTAAATAAGCCGCTCTCCCAGTCTGTCCCTCTGCAAATCCGTCCTAATCCAATCTGGTTTATGGCATTAAGTTGGACCCTCCCATACCGAGCACCCCTGTTGGCACAATGGTTGGGAAAATCCTCTCGTTTCCTTATTCCTGGTTGAATCTCTAATGCAGAGGTCACCGGAGCTTCCTTTTCCTTGCTTAGGAAAGGGACTAACGACAGGGATCTGAGTGTGCTCCCAGCTTTACACGTTGCTGGCACATCACATCCATGGCACAACAGTGGCTCATGCATGGGAGACCTCCCTTTGTGCTGGCTGTAAACACGCTGGATGCAACCAAGCACCTTCCCCTTTGCTGGGTGTTTATGTGGTTTAAAACACAGGGCTTTCTCCACCTTAACCAGACACAGCAGAATAACCATGGAGGTGGGATCCCTGTGCTGACTTCCACCTTTCCCAGTAAATCACAGCTGGGATCCAGGTGATGAAATGAACCCCAAACTACAGGGATTTGGTGCACACCAACTAACCCCAGAGCACACGCTCCTCACCTCGGTTCTGGTGATGCTCTGCCCTCCATGAGACCACCCCATGGCTGGACCTACGTCAGGGTGACACGGCTGCATCGCCAGCCACCCCTTTACCTCCCTGCAGAGCAGAGGAGAGCAGCCAAAGACACACACCTCCTCGATGCTAAGTTCTTCAGGGAGGAAAATCCCTCTCCATGTCTCCCTGGGGTCCTCTCAGCAAACATCTGCCACAGCACGAGCTCGGCAAGGCAGGCGGGCATCAGCGAGATAGGACCAAGGTGTTGTAATTACCCTCAGTCATCTGGGAAGTTATTGCCATGGGAAAGGAAAGCAGCAGAACCTATTTACAACCCCTTTCCCATTGAGACGCAGATGGCCGGGCTGACATGAGCCCGAGCAACAGGAGCGGGGCTGCTCCCCCTCTGCTTTCCCTGCACACACCCAGATCACGTTTGGCTCCATCCAATACTTAATGCAGAAATAGCTGGGGCCCATGTGGGTGTTGCTGGCACCATTGCTGGCTGCACTGAGAGGCAAGAGCTCCAGCTGCACCTGCAGGTTAAACAGTCCCCCCCCGAGCACTGTTCTTTGTCCTTCCCCTTCCCTGTAAACCAGCCCATGGGAGCAGGGCAAACCACACAGGGAGCGCTGGCAGCAGCGCAGCTGGGAGGAACAAAGGTGGTTTTGATCCCTCCTGCCCGTGCGAGGCACCCGGGATGGGCAAGGAGCAAACAGGAGCGATGGGAGCTCAAAGGGGCAGCTCAGCTCTGTGCCAGCAGTGCCACAGGGCTGCAGTGGCGATGGGGACATCAATGGGGAGGCAGTGGGGACGTGCTGTGAGGTGGCTCCCTAAGGAGCAGAAGGGGCCTCAGTGTGGTGGATAGAAACATGGAATGGCTTGGGTTGGAAGGGACGTTAAGCTCATGCAGTCCCAACCACCTGCCATGGGCAGGGACACCTCACACTAAACCATGGATGGTACCCAAGCTCTGTCTAACCTGGCCTTGAACACCACCAGGGATGGAGCATTCACAGCTTCCCTGGGCAGCCCATTCCATTTCCTCACCACCCTCACAGTAAAGAACTTCCTCCTTATATCCAACCTGAACTTCCCCTGTTTCAGTCTGAACCCATCACCTCAGCTTGTGCGAATTCCAGGTCTCATGAAAGGTGGTGTGGGCAGATTGATGCTGGGAAGAACCCCATGGTGCCTCCACCAGCCTCCCCAGGACATGCTGCTTGCTGACACCTGCATTGCCTGCAAACACAGCTCCCATGTTTTATGTCCCCTCTCCCTTCCCTTGCTCAGTGGCTAGAAAGGATGACAAACCATGGTTAAATATCACCCTAAACCCAGGCACAGCGGGGTCCTCCACTGCCACCCCACACAAGGGATGGAGGAGCTTGCGGCAGCCCTATGGTCCTCAGGGTGTTCAGACGTGAGCAGCTGAGTGGATGCTCAGGAGATGCTGGTAGCTGCAGCACCAAAGGGAAGGTCACCAGCAAGGTGATGCAGATGACTTGAGCTCCATAACATGAATGCTCAGGGCACAACATGCTGGCAAAGGAACGAACGCTGTTTTCCTGCTTGTATCCCAACATCCTGACAAAGACGCAGATTCCTAAGCAGGCCAGCTCACCCATCCTCTGCTTAGGTGTAACCTCCCCACAGACCACCTTGCTTTCCCAGTTGTCATTCCCAAGGGGTGGCTGATTTAACTGTAACATCACCAGCATCCTCTGCAACCCTCACTGTGCTGCCTGCAGCACCAGCCATCACCATCAGCCTTCCCAACCAGCAGCACTTGGTACCCAGCATCAAGCAAGAAGGGACAAGGGAGGATGAAAGACCCGTTGCATTTCCAGACAGGAAATCACTCCATTCCCCAGGGAATCCCGTCCCTAATTGTTTTGCATTAAGAGCTTCCAAATTCATGAGCGTGATAACCAGAAAGAGGAGAAAAGCAATTAAATTAGCTCCAGGAGCCATGAAAAGCAGCCTTGCAATGCAGCAATGGGATGGGATGCGACGCCAGTTAGACAGTGCCACTCACACCAGTGTCTATGCAAACCAAACTCATTTCACATGCACCCACCGAAGCTGCTTCCCCAGCAGAGCCCATCACGCTCTTTTGGAGCGCTTTGTGCCATATAATTTCCTTTCCAGTTACAACAGCCAGCAGTGACTCCCGGCTCTCTGTTTGTGTAAAGCTCTATCACATGCCGGATAACAGCCCAACAAGGAATTTATAAATACAGGCAGTAATTGTCACTCCAGCCATCTGTTAACATGGAGAGCCAGGCAGCGGCGCGGCGGAGGTGGAAACACAGGGAAAAGCATCGCAGTGGTGCCATGGATGACAGGGAGCCAGGGAGATGCCGTGATCTGGGATCTGCGCTGGGATCACTGGCCATTGGTCCTGTGGCTCATCCTGCTCACCATCCAGAAAACCTACATGGTCCCCAAACGACATCAGATTTGCCAGCTTTCCCCATCCCACACTTTGTCTTGCCATGTGGGATGCAGACCCAGCAGACTCCATCCTGGCTTTGGGATACAGCCATGCCGCAGGGGGATGCCCACCCTCTGGGAGCCCCAGCCTGCTCCCCATGGTGCTCCATGCACCAGTTTGACTTTTACCTTCACCCCACGGGTGCTGGGTGATGGGGATGCTCCTTCCAACAGGCAGGAAGCAGCTGGTAGAAGGTGATGCTCTGTGTGCCCCAGTGATCTTGATATGGTGCGGACACAGCCTGATGCTACAGGGGTAGCCCTGCAAGCATTTACTGGTGCTTAATGCTTATTTAAAGCTACAACTACCAACATAAAGAGAGCCAGTGACGCATCGGGTGCTTTTCCCCCTCCCTGGGTGCCGCCCCACTGCAGACGTGCCCAAGAGCCGCAATGGGAGCTCCGGAAGGGACCGCGTGCCAAAATGCAGCCCAGGGCAGGACTGGAAAGACCTGTTGCTGCTACCGGAGCCACGAGGGCACGGGGCTGGGAGGGGAGGTGTGGCAGAGGCCAACGAAGCCTGTGCTACCGCCACCAGCACTTGGGAAAGGGCTGGAGCAATGGAAGCAAGCAGGGGTGAATGGATGCATCCCATAGCCCAGAGTGTGAGCCCAAACACATGCGGACCCTTGGGAGGCTGTGCCTGCGAATGGAATACAGTGATTTAATTCTGCCCTGGGCCTGCAGGGCCCTGACCCATGCCCAGTGCTCAAGGTCTAACCCAAATCTGATATCCAGAGTCAGTGGGATGACCTGATGCAGCCGCTCTGGTGCCATGGTCCCCATCTCCCATTGCTTCAAATGCAGCACAAAGCACTGACAAACCAACCAGGGAAAAAAGGGGAAAAAAAAAAACAACCCAGAAAATAGAGGAAAAGAAAACCCCAGAAAACAGCAAAAAAGCCCCAGAAAACAGGAAAAAAAAAGCAGCAGGTTTATTTCTCCCTGACATCTAATAATGTTTATCGCCCTCCGAGCAGCAGTTTCCCACTCCAAGAGCCAGCAGCAGGGCTGATCCTCCTCCAGGCTGGAAGCAGTTTAAAGCCTGGCATCTCCCCATCTCCCGCCCTCCACCACCAGTGAGAAGACCAAAAAGGTTCAAAAGGCACAAAACAGAAGGAAACGCCATGGGAAGCAACAGCCCTGGATTCTGGGGCCGGGCTGGCTCCTATAGAGTTCACTGCAAACCCTGCATCCCTGCTGCTCCCAGCTTCGTCCCGCAGGATTCCTTGGGCTCTGTGGTTGTTTTCCAGCTCTGAGCTCATACAAAAGGTGCTGGGGCCACAGCAGAGCATCCAACCCACTGGATGAGGTAGTTACTAGGCGAGGGGGAGAGCTGCTGACAACTTGCAGGAGGCAAAAGGAGAAGTTAATGGTGCTGCAATTCCCACTGCCTCTGTCATTAGGAAAAGAAAATGCATTCGAGCATCCTCACTCGAATGCGCAATGTAATTTGTTTCAAGTTTAATATCATTTTCTTTCCTGGAGATGGGCTGAAGCTGGGGAAAGTCTTTGTTTTTATCAGCCGTGCTTCAGGGCAGATGCAAGGAAAAGGAAAGGATTTGCAGAGTTTTATAAAGGGGGAAAACTCATTTAAACCTGTGCAGGGTGGCTGCTGCAAGAGGCAACCGGCCACTGAACTACTACAGACACTATCACCCTGAGCAGTGTGCTCATAAACCAGCTCAAATTAGCTCAGTATTTAACACAGGTTGTTAATGGAGGGTGCGGGTTTTCTCCTGCCCACCAAACTAAAGCTGCCTGTTGCCACCATGCTCCTGCACGAGGCAGTGGCATCGCCTCACCTGAAAGCACCGGTTTTGGGGCAGAACAGGAGGAAAGGGGGAATCCCGGTTTATCTGCGGTTTAATCCTCTCCTGGAGACCTGGGCTTTGCACAGAGAGGTTGGGATTTTCCCCCGCCTGGCTCATGCCGTTTCCTCCTTGGGGCCTCTTGTTTGTACAGGCGGCTGCAAACGTTTCCTCCTCCTGGCGCCACGGAACAACACGGCTCTAGGGGGGGAGCATCCTGGAGCATCCGCATCCATGACCCACCCCGAGCCCATAAACCACCACGAACTAAAGCATCAGATCTGCACACACCCCCCCAAAAAAAAAGGAAAGAAAAGCAGCAGAGCTCCCCTGCACCTTCTCCTTCTGGCTTTTAACCCAAGAGCACAGCAGGGCCACCAGCCTTGTGCTATGTAATATAAATCAGGTTTCCTGGCGCTGCTGGAATAGAGAAATGATAAAACACAGACCTGGTGGTCCCACGGCAGCGGAATCGACAGGCTTTTTCTCTCCAGGCCTGGAACAAGGAAGAGATAAACCACGCTTGCTCCAGAGCACAGGCAAACAACCGCTTATCACCACGTTAGCAGCCTCAAGGCTGTTGCACGGCTGCAGGAAAAGTATTATTCCTCCCCGCTCGCGGTAAAGTTTCTATTTTGGGCCCCTCCGTCACGCAGAGCTGCAGCCTCAATCCATGCTGGGCTGGGAAAGCAGCCAGCCATGCAGCCCCCAGGGACCCCTGCAAAGCCCGTTTCCTCCAACGCTGCCAAACTCACCAGCAAAGGGATAAACTTTGGGTGAACCGGAGGTAGTTTTTTTGTTAGAGCGGCCGATTCCCGTCAGTTCGCCTTGGTTTGGGTGTTTTTGTGTTGTTTATTCACTTTGAGTGGTTTATTTCCTAGGAGATGTCCTCAATGCACCACCCTGCAGCCGGCCCTTTGTGGTGTTGCCATTGCCAGCACAGATTTGCAGGGGGAGTTAAATCAGGGCGGTTGAAACGCATCCACCTGCAGATGCCGAAGGGCATTGGGTGCTGCGAGCCCGGGCTGGCTGTGGCAGGGAGGCAGCTCTGCCCTTGCTGCTGATGGAGAGCCTGTCCTGGAGAGCAGGCATCAGTTTGGGGGTGGTTTGATGCTGTGGAGGGTCCAGCCAGGGATACCAGAGGGTTTGGGGCTGGTGCTGGTGCACTGAGGGATGCTCGCCTGGCTCAGGGGGGAGATAGAATCATAGAATGGTTTGTGTTGGAATGGACCTTAAAGCCCATCCAGCTCCAACCCCTGCCACGGGCAGGGACCCCTTCCACTAGAGCAGCTTGCTCCAAGCTCCTGTGTCCAACCTGGCCTTGAACACTGCCAGGGATGGGGCAGCCACAGCTTCTCTGGGCACCCTGTGCCAGCGCCTCAGCACCCTCACAGGGAAGAGCTCCCTTACACTCAACCTGAACTTCCCCTGTTTCAGTTTAAGCCCATCACCCCTTGTCCTACCACTACAGTCCCTGATGAAGAGTCCCTCTCCAGCACGTTTAAGATACCTAAAGGGCAGCTGCAAAAAGCCAGACTTCGTCCTGGGCTTTCCAAAGACACTTTGAGGGGTTCGGGGTGGAAAATGGGGAATTCTCCATCCTCAGAGGGGCAGAAGAAGCCGCAGCTGATTCGGTCCTGCAGGGTCTGCCAGGTCCTTCTGCCAACACATCTGTGACACTCTCCTCCCTGCACCACGTTTTCCTTGGCCGGAGAGAACAGATCCATTCATTTCATGTCTCTGCTGGTTCCACTTCCCAGATCTCATCAGAGAGCCTTGGTTGCGGAGCTGCTGCCGCGGTGCCCAAATCCAAACACTAAATACAGCAGGAAAAAAGAACGTTTTTGATAATTACATTCTGTAGGACGGTGGGGTCTGTAATTGAGGGTGAAATTACATCCACGGTACATTTCAGAACTGAAAATAGCATAATAAATTAGCTCAGCTTTTTCCTGGTTGACTCAGCTAATCCTTCAGACGCCAACAGACAGATCTGATTGTATCGCCTCTCCTTAGGCTCAGTTAATACGAAGGCCAAGTCGTGGCAGCTGCAGAAGATATATACAGAGCTGCTGCCTGCAATATATAACCTGCCCTTGTTTCTGGATGCATCACAGCTCGGCAGCAGAGCTGAACAGAGGTCGCTCCTGCTCCTGTTTTGATTTATGAATATGGATCGTGTTGGTTAAGCCATTAGGAGTGGTGATGAAGCAATTCAGCGTACATCCTGAGCTGCAGCTTGCCTTATTGGAAGCCCCGCTCTGCAGAACATTCTCTGTGCCTTCCCCCTGCAACGCTGTTCATGCAGGGAAGATTATATTAAGGCTTTGTCTGTAATGCTGTAATTCCACCTTGAGCCCTCTCAGATGTGAAACAACCCAGCCACAGGCAAGGAAAGGGTTGCGAAAGGAGATTTGCACCCATGCAGGGTGGGAGAAGCCAAGATCCCACCCAAAGGGCTTAAAGAAAAGCATTAAATCAGCTCAGACCCCTGCCCTGGCTGTTTGTGGTGCTGCCCCAACGCTTCCCATCCATCCCAAGGGGTTCAGGGGTGCCCTGGGGTAGCTGGGGTGGGAGGACCCATCCCACTCTGTTCCATGGGCAGCGTTCCCATGGGAGCAGCCCTTCCATACCCCCTGGGAGCAAAGCACACGACAGCATAGTTACCATCATGGCCATGTCCTGCTGAGAGGCCGAGCATTGTTCCCCAGGGAAGCCGAAACCGGTTCTATCCCTCTTCTACGGCCTTTATTCCCAGGTCAGCACGTTCCAGCCCCATTCCACAGGGCTTTGTACCCATGTGGAGTAAAGAAACAGGCTGTGCCCGGCAGGCCCCACTGTGCAATTAGAGAAAACAAAGAGGGAGAGGGGAATTGTGTGCATGGGGGGGCCGGGGTATGGCCCCTGCTGCCTGGTTCCCAGCTGCCTGCCTGCTCTCGGCCCTATTTTTCCTCATTGCTGCCCTTATCTGCTTGTTTTGGACAGGAGGAGGCTCCCCCCCCGGCTGGTGATTGCCTCCAGCTGCCCTTGTGTCAGGCACCGTGCAGTAGAAGGCCAATTTGGCACCTTCTCCCTAACAAACCATCACGAGCCAAGATGTGGTCGTGGATGAATCAAACGCGTTATCCATGTGGGAGCCTTTGGGAAGGGTCCCAGCGGAGGCAGGCTTCTCCTCTCTGCAGCAAGCAAGATGCTCAGAAAGGGGCACACATCATCTCCTCTTCTTCCTAGAGTGGCAGAAAATCACATTTTCACATTATTTACCCGAGCATCTCACAGATCTCCTAAATGGAGCGGATCCATCCAGCATCATTTGCCAGCCATCCCCCTCCTCGTTTGTTTTTAATTAGCAGCAACATGCAGGGGGCTGAGCCAGGCAGCCCTAGCACTGCTGATGCAGTGACAGATAACAGGAGCTTGCCTTCTTCCAGCTGGGATTAAGGGATATCAGGCATTTGGCTGCAAATCACCCTCCTAATATGCTGGGAGCAAGGGTGGGATAAATGCAGTGGAGCAGGTAACAAGGTCAGTGCCAGAAGGACACTTGCTCTAGGCCTCAGGTATTACAGTAATGAGGGTTGAGGGACACAGGATCAAATGGAGCTCCATGAGAAGAGCAGCGACTGCAGGCACCGGGGTGAGCTGTGAGACCTGCCCTAGTCCGTGACTAATTTGGGTTCCTGGAGGTGAGGAAAGGGATGAGGAGGTGAGAAAAGCCCCAGGGAGAAGTGAGCCACAGAGAAGAGCATTTGCAAGAGAGGTGAGACCTGAGGGCTGACAGGGAGAGAACTCACACACAGATTTAAAGCAGCTGCATCCTCAATGGCTGCTTTTGAACACAAAACCTTCGCAGTGGCTGAGGTGGCTTTGGCAAGCGACAGACTGAATGTGCTGATGAGAACCGGCTCACCTGGAACGCATGGGGAAGGGTGCATTGGTGGGTGAGCAGGAGAGATGCTCCAGCCTGGCCCCACAGCAGCCCATGGGCCCCAATGGGAGACCCAGCCACGATAGGAACATCGTTGTTGTCACTCTGGCTCCATACAACCTGGACCCTGCTTGCACTGGGGGTTGTTCCAGCAGCCTGGACTGATGGTCAGTGGGACAGAGCAGGCAGCAGGGAAGTAAGCACATCAAACAAGCCACTTATTGGACAAACCAGAGACACAATGGCTGGTGGCCACAGACTCCCACCACTCTCCCTTACCCTTCGCACCAGCATTCTGGTTCATCCCATGCTGTGTTCCCAGAGAGGTCAGTGCCTCTTTAACCAGCTCAGCACTTCCCACTGGATGTTGGTGGGAGAAAGCATCATCCCCATATCCCCCTGGACCAGGCATCCTCCAGGCGTAGAGGTTGGTAAAGCCGAGGTCCACAAGTCCCCCACGGGGCAAAAGTGGAGACCAGTGGCAGAGCACCCTGAGGGTGCTGGGTCCCCCGTGGCGTGCTGGGTCCCTGTGGGTGCCCCCAGTGTCCCCATCGGGGGTTACGGATGCTCCGGGGGTCCCCGGTCCCCTCGGTGCCCGGTCCCGGGTGCGCTGTCCGGAGCGTGCCCGTGCCCAGTCTCTGGGCGCCCCCTGGCGGCCGCGGGGCAGCATAGGCCAGCATGGCTGCAGCGCTTCCTGGAGCCAGGAGGTTGGGATGGGGACCCTGGATTCAAGGGGGGGGGTGATTCCCAAAGTGGGGTTCAATGGGGGCGATGTGACATTAAATCCTGGTCCCAAAAGCGCAGGACAGAACCTCGGTGATCCAGGAGCTGGCAGTGAGAGAGCCAGAGGGTGACAGCTCCAGGGAACAGCAGAAATAGCTCAGGAGTCTTTAATTAGCCACGTAGAGCTTGGTACTAATTAACCTTTTGCACTGGGAAGAGGAGGAAAAAACAAAGCACTGCTGGGAAGCGGGGTGAGCAAAACACACTGCAAATTGCTCATCATCCTCAATGCCTGTGCAGCAGAGAGAGAGGCAAAGAGGAGAGGGCACACCCTGGTTTGGACAGCCAGACATTTCTCCACATGATTTGGAAAGTGGGAATCAGCAGTGCTTGGAGCACAGAGTGAAGTGGGTAAAGTTCCTCCCTCTGCCCCTGGTCCCTGGACTCAGCATGGACTCACAGCCCCCGAGAGTGATGGCATGGATCTGTCCCCTCCATCCCCTCCTGCAGAAGGGAAGGCAGATGCTGCTTCCTTCTCACAGGAAGGAAAGGCCTCAGAGTAAACCAAATGGCTGACAAGCACAGAACAGTGAGAAATTCAACCCTCCCAAGTGGCACTGAACGAAAGCCTTTGTTCCAGCCCATTCCCTAGGGAGCAGGGAGACCAGGCAGTGTGCAAGACAGTGTTTCACACAGCTCAAGGGTGCTGATGCTCTGGATAAGCTTACACAACATCTGGACCAAACACAGCTTGGCTTGCCAGGCCAGTTGGCATGAGAATACAGCCCAGCCCAGCAGTGCTCATCTGAAAAGAGCCAAAAATAAAACCAGCATTGAGCAGAAAGGCAGAAGGATTGCATTGAGCAGGAATGGCAAAATTGATGCCACTTCCGCACCCCATCCTTACCCCAGTGTAAGGTCTCCAGCTGCTGCCAGCAGTTGGGACTCACAGGGAACGGGTTTTCAGCCACACACTTGCAGCACTGAGAATGAACACCTACCTTCCTTCCTTCCTGAGTGGAACCAACAGGCTCTGTGTTAAGGCACCGAAGCCTTGCTTTAGAAACAAGCCAAGTAGCAAGAAGCAGCATCGCCACAAATGGCAGTGGTGGCCTCTTTGGCACAGAAGAGACACAGACCTAAGAGGGGATGAAGATCCAGCTGCAAACACAGCCCCAAACCACCATAGGATGTGCCTATTCACAGCAATCATCTGCCCAAAGAGGGAAAAATCTACCCTTGCATGGCCATAGTTTCTAAGCTAACAACTATGAGACAACCTCCTGCCTGTTGCACAGTTAAAAGCCCATAACTGCCCCTGACACTGAGGACTTCACCCCTAGCAGATGGAAAAAGCAGCTCATCCATCATCGAGCTGGGAGGAACAACCCACCTGCTGAGGAACAGCTCATCCAGATCATGGATATCTCCTTACCCCTTGGCGAGGGGCTGCAGCAAAGGAGGTCTAATGAGGCTTAGCCCCACTCCTCTCCAGGAGGTGTTAGGCTGCCCAGCACTGAACCTTCACATCTCCAAGTTTCCTTGGAAGGAGAGGGGAGGCTGCAAGCCAGCATTCGGGAGGTGCACGTGGTTGGTGTTCAGAAACGCTGCCACTTGAGAAACTACATTTGTGCTCCTCGAAGGCCAAACATATGGTTGGAGTTACTGCGTGTTACACTATTCTCCCTTGCTAAGGCTTGAACGACTGCGTGATTATATATAGAACACTTCACATAAAGGAGTGGGGTCAGATGTGCCTTTAGCACCAGAAAATTAACTCGTGGCATTAGGGGAAAGCGGCGGTGGTAACAAAAACAAACAGGGGGGAAAGGAGGTCACACGTTCATTGCAAACTGCGCTTGAGGAGCTCTAAGCGTGCGCTCTGGCCTTGACTAACTGCCAGCACCAAGGCAGAGCCGTTTCCAGATTAAAAATTCATGTGTAAACTTTGGTAGTTTAATGCCCCACGGCCAAGGTTTGTTCTTAAAAATAGTAATAACCCGCCAAGAAACTTACTGGCAGAGCTGGGCTGCAACGCTCGAAGCACAACATCTGCTCCAGTAAAGACAGGCTCAGGCCATTCGCACAGAGCTGGGGACTCCACCGTGCACCCTGGCACAAGATGAGCAGCTCCTTGGTGGCGGCTGAACTTAACACCACAAAGTCTCCCATTTCAACACAGCCACTCTTTTGGAAAAGCAATGAAAGCAGTTCAGATCTGAGGTGGGTGTGAATTTGAAGGGGTGTGTGGGAAACATGAACAAAGGAGTAAGGAATACAGACAGGTTAGGCAGATTCCATAAAGAAGGGGGCTTACACCATCACACTGTCTCCCCCTCATGTTAGTTTTGTGTCAACTGATCTATTTCAGACCAAACCAAAGGAAGCATGAAGAAAGACCCCCTAAATTCAGGACTACCATGTGCTTCCATGCTTCCTTTTGGAAAGAGAAAGCTACGGCTTGGAAGGCAGAAAGACTTGGTCAAGGCTCAGGTCGTTAGTTCTGCCAGCCCCAGCATCTGCTGTTGGAAGGAGCCAGGTACTACAGGCACTCCTAGGTAGATGCAGGGGGAACAAACATAAATAGGACAAGGGAAGCTGGATTTTGCAGCATGAGGTGTGGGGGTGAGTGCCTCGCATCTTCAGGAAATCAGTTCAACTGCTCATCAATTATCCAAATGAGGGAAAATTAATTCTTACGACGTGGTGGAAGACAGACTGCTGCACGTCAGGAGGCTGGAACTCATCGCCCACTTTCCTTTGGAACAACAGAGGAAGAAGAAGCAAACAGAAGTAAGTTCACAAAACTTTGCTTTTTATTATTTGAAACTGGAAAAGGCTCCTTGGGTAACAATGATCAGGTGTAAAAGTAACACACGCGTTTTGCTCAGCTTTCTGATAGCTGGGATGAAGTAGGCAAAGTGTTGCAAAGTCACATCTAGCTTTTATCCAGCCTGTTCCTCTCAAAACCCACAAACAGAAGGACAAGCAAAACAACTCAGACAGGTGAGCTGTTTAAACTACAGTTACCAAGTTCCACAGGGGTATCCGTGACATGAAACCACGGTGTTTGATGTCAAACAGCCTTTCCGAAAGAAAAGCTCACCTTTTTCCTCTGCACTATGCTCTACATGGAACATGGATCTGATGTTTTACCTTCATTTTTAAGAAGTATAGAGAGTTACATATACACAAAGCCTACAGCAGATGCCCAGATTAATCCACTGGTGTAACCTTGAAGTAGTGAGTACAAAACGCACATGGAAACAGAGATGTAGGATTATTAATCAATCAAAAAAAGTGCAGATTGTTTTAATTAAGCTAATGAACACAGTTGATCTGAGTGCTTTTTCCCCAAAAATTAAAAATACTGCAATCCAAACAAAGAACAGAATCATAATTCAGCACGCACACACACAAAAAAGGTCAGTGGCACTCACAGTTTGGTAACTTATCTTCCACTCCACCTCCTGATCACACCTCTCAAATCTTTCACTGTCCAACTGGTAAGTTACGCTGTGTGCTTGGCCCGCAGGGAAGGCCAGCACATAATCCTTTGGCAGCTGAATGCAACAGAAAATTATTGGCCACGTGAGCAACCAGCTACAAGACAGAGTTAATATATTATCATTTCCTAAACTAGCAAGTTGAGATTATACAACCCAGCTCCACACAACACCCAACACCCCCATTAAGTTCCACTAGTTTAAAATGAATAGGAAGCAATAAAAAGTCACCCTTGTTTAAAAGTAAACATTGAGCCAGCTGCATTTTGTTTTTTTCCTGGTAGCTTACAACTCCAAGAACACCTTCCAACCTGAATTGGCTATATCCCCATTACAAGTTTCCTACCTCACTGCCATCCAACCTCTGCTGTCCCATTCCAGAGCAGCCATGGCAGTACTGCACTGTTCACTGTTAGCAGGAAGCTGACAGCCAAAGTTACAAGTAATTCCGTCCTCTTTCCTTCTCCTCAGTAAAACAAAAAGCCTGATGAGTCCACGTGGACTGCAGTGAGTCTCCTAAAACCCCAACACCCGATCACAGCACTTTTATAGCTATGAAGTCAGGTCCAAGGCAAACAAACAGGCGGGATGAGGATCTTTGATACTTTTGTTTTCCAGCTGGCCAAACCCATGGGTATTGACAACTCAAAAGCACGCTCTAGGAGCACAACACAGCCCAAGAACGTAAGCCAGTCACTTGCATATTGTTTCTCAGCTAGAATGAAACCTAAGGTCTTGCTGTGGCAACTAGGGCAATGCTGCTCTGCAACCTAATTGCTAGCGTTTTAGTCCAAAAGGCTTCTGCCAAGAGTATTCCTACCCCTGACAAGTTGTTTTCCATCTTCCCCAGCACTTCACACCCATCTGGGATCAAGAAATAAAGCAAACTATCCCCAAGGTTTTTCTACAGAGAGAACAGGACAAGGACACATCAGCACCAGAAATTTATCACCATCTGCAAGGCACCACCACACATTATCCCTGTCAACAGCTCACAGAATTATCGCAGCAAGCTGGACAAGTAGGGAACAAACAGGGGATGCAAGGAGGTGGTGGAGCCCGTACCAAACATGAACAAGTACAAAAGTACAGGTCAGGTTGGACAGAGTCTTGGGTGACATGGTCTAGTGTGTAGTGTCCCTGCCCACGGCAGGGGGTTGGAACTGGATGGTCTTAAGGTCCTTTCCAACCCTAATTCTATGATTCTATGAAAACACTGTGCTGTTAGCACTGCTTCCACAGGCACCACAAGGGAAGGCAGGACCAGGGCTGCAGCCACAACCCCCTTGGCCGATGCACAGATCCAAACCGCCTGCTGCCACATCTGGCTGCACTCCTCTTCATTCCCCTCTTCCCAAAACTTTCAGAGCTGCTACTTATCTGAAGGGGGCCTACAAGGATGCTGGGGGGGGACTCTTCATCAGGGACTGTAGCAACAAGGCAAGGGGGAATGGGTTTAGGCTGAAACAGGGGAAGTTCAGGTTAGATATAAGAGAGAAGTTCTTCACTGTGAGGGTGGTGAGGCACTGGCACAGGTTGCTCAAAGAAGTGGTAAATGCTCCATCCCTGGCAGTGTGCAAGGCCAGGCTGGATGAGGCTTGGAGCAACTTGGTCTAGTGGAAGGCATCCCTGCCTATGGCAGGGGTTCAAACTGGATGATCTTAAGGTCCTTTTCAACCCAAACCATTCTATGATTCTATTCTGCTTTCCTCTGGAAACACTGATGTAGTCATGCACAAAGGAACCAGCAAAGGCACAAGAGCACCCAGAGCATTGATGCCAATCTCTCCAGATTCACCCTCTCAATAGCTTTCTTCGCCCTAAGTCACATCAGAGGAAATTTTCTTCCGATATGCCACAAAAGCCTGCCAGGCTTTGAGGAGCAGAAGGTGATAAGAGAAGGCAGAGGAGGAGTATTAATACAAAATTTGCTACTTTCACTGCCTTTGCTCTAGACAGAATAAAGCCACAGGGTATCAGCAGTTTTGCTTTAATCAGGACTAGCACACTGACATTTTGAGGCCAACCAGGTATGCTATAAATGAAAAGATGCTACTACAGGGGCAAAGCTGAGCTATGAGAAGTTCCTGCAAGAGGCAATCAGTTCTCTGCAAAGCCCTTCTCTCCAGCCACCCAAGCAGGTCCCACCTTCAAAAAGGAGACCCTTACCACTGCCACTACAAAGGTTTGGAAGGGACAAGCTACAAGCAGAACAACTGTCTTAGTCTGGAGAACAGTAGATGCACAACCTGTGCCAACAGCCAACCAACAGGTCCTCATCCAAGTGACAAAGCAGACCTGTACCCAGCACTGAGCAAAACGCCAACTGCTACCATAGGTTTGCAATCCCCAATAGACTCCTGGTATCAAGGGGACTTTAAGCTGCAGGTAACAACTACTAAAAACATCCTGTGATACATCAGTGGAGCATACCTACACCACCTTTACACTCCACTAACCCACCACAGCAGGTTACAGTGAGGAGAGCAGGTACAAAAGCAGTGTCTGTTCTTAGGAAACATTGAGGCAGGTCTCAGGCCAAGTGCTCACAGTGCATTCAATGCAGTCTGGATTTTCACTCTTACTTTAAAAAACAAAAAGTAAAAACTATTAAATCAGTTACATAAAACTTCAGGATTTTTATCTCTTTTGGGTGAGCAGGGACATCGAGGGAAGGAGGAATCCACAATGCAAATCTGAAGCTGAAGCAGAGCTGATTTTGGGAACAAGAAATTGAAACAGCTGCCCAAGGGGACCTCTCTCATCCCTTGAGGCAGCTAGGCAGAACACAAAGCAGTCAACGTACTGGCTGCACCAGCCTAACAGCAAGCTCCAAGACAAAGTGGCCACCAGACGCCAAACAGACTCCTAATGTCTTTAGGTATCCCAGAAATCTGCTTTCATCAAGCTGGAAACCTGTGTCTGCAAGATTAAGCATTAAGGTTATGCTTAAGAAGAGCTGTTCTTCTGCACACAGCTCAGAACCTGGCTCAGCAAAACGCTGAGCTGCCCAATTTTTGCTTCAGCTCACCTTCCTGCCCATGCACCAAGGCTCAGAGAACTGCCACCCTTCCTCTCTCACAGCCTTACGTGTTGGGGTCAGGTCCAAGTCAGCTCTACCCTCTGCTGATGACAACAGGAACACCTCTAACAGGCTGCTCAGAAACAACCTGCTTTTTATAGCTTGTTCACTAGAATGGTAATCGCACTTCACATCCTCACCTCTAACACTGAGGCAGGTTTTCCACTACCGACAAAGCAGTAGGAAACAAAGGAACAAGTGCCCCAAATCAACCTTCAAATTCCCAGAGGTTTGTAAAACTATATTCAAGGAGACAGGAATTAATCCTGTGAGTGACGTGACCTTCTGCTCCAAGTCTCTGCTGGAGACTCGGTTCTCACGCAGCTTGAGCGAACATTCAAGAGCCAGAAATGGCTAAAAGCCCTTGTGAGAGCAAGAATAAAAGCTGCTCGCAGTGAAACCAGGCTGTGACTGAAACTTCTCCACAGAAGGGGTCTGAATTTTCCCTTCCTGGCCCGGGGGTTGAAGAAGCACAGCATCGATGGGTGGGACAAGGCAGAGCAGACACCCCTGCATCTTGCTTGTGCAAATTGATGTTGATTACATACCTAATAGAAAACAAGTGTAAGCTAAACTTTTTTGACAGTGATAACAGATCACCACTGATGAAGGCAGTACAGCGCCAGCAAGGAAAGTGTGTGGCTATTCTGCTACAGCACGATGCTGACCTGAATCTGACAGATGCAGATAGCAATACTGCCCTTCATCTTGCTGTTATATATCCTAAAACATCCATAGCAGGGCTGTTACCTGACCATAATGCCAGTATTGATGCCCAGAATAAGAAGGGATATACCCCGCTTATTCTTGCTGTCTCCAAACATCAGGAAGAGATAGAAGAATTTATTCTACTACAGACATGTACAGACTGTACACATGTAGAGACACATTTACAAACCAAGACCTGAAGAAGATATAAAGGCAGAGTTTTGTTAGACACAGATCTGTCTGGTAGCGGGAAGAGAATAAATATGGAGCTTATCATCACAGCCAGAGAGCAGCTGCAGCAAAGGATGTATTTTGAATGTAACCATGACATTCCTTACTAACAGCTCTTTTCTCTCCACACAAGGGTCCCTATCATCTCTTTCTACACAGGATTAATAACAGGCGCTGATGCAAGTGCTGATGCTTTATAGCACAACTCACAGTCTGTACATTAGCACTGGCCAGAATTTTCCTGAATAGAACAGTCAATAGGGAATCTGCTTCGCAGCCTGCAGAGACCTGGAAGGTAGGGTCTCATTTTCAGTGGAGCTCAGGTCTGCCACAGAGAATGCAGGTATCACGGAAACAAACTAAGCCCAAGAGCTTTCTGTTAAAGCAGCAGTCCTTCGGGATGAAACAAGCACAACTAGAAAGGGAATAGAAGGTTCTTAAGAGAAAAGAAGCAGCATCCACCTGACAGCATCAACTGTGAAACATGCCAGAACAAGCCACTGCAATATTAGGAGAACCCCCAGTGCTCCTTCAGACTTCACAGTGCAACCTGATATGAGAGTGACACCTGAAAGGAGCTACAACAGTACCAGTGACACATCCCACCTTCTGCTGCCCATCACAGACAGCAGTCATCAGATTGCAGCTGGGCTTATTTCACAGTTGGTTTTCTTTTTTCTTCTTCCTTTACATTTTCAGACCGACTTTAAAGATCTGAGGTTAACCGTTCAGGTACAAAGCCAATCTGAATGCACCAGCATCTGCAATTTACAGTCACTTCTAGTTCCATACCCAGCTGCTGTAAGAAAAATAATCTCCTTCATGCTCAGGGAGACACCCAGACTTGGAGCTCCAGGGACAGCACATCCATCAAGCTCCAGAATCCAGGGCAACACTACACACACTGTCATTTACAGTGGGAATCCTCCCCTTGCTGCCAAGCTGAGGGAAATTCTCAAAGGAAATTCTCAAAGGAAACCACCCACTGCAATGACTAAACCAAGGACTGCAGGTATTACACCAGCCTCTCTTAACAATGCTGCACCCAGAGAAAGGTTTCTGGAGAGGAGGATATGCTTTGTCAATGGTGACATTAAGCAGCCACCCAGTTTGCAGCTGGGGACTACACAGCTTTTCAGGACAGTAAAGCCAGTCTCCCAGGGGGACAGATCATCCTACAGTGTAGCAAAGGCTCTAAATGAGTCTCCTCCTTGCAGAAGAGCTCTTTCCACAGGAGACTGCTAATGGTCAGAGCAGAGGGCTTGTGTCCATCCTGTCAATTAGATGTTCTTCTGACCCAACTCTGACCTCGAGTTACTTTTGTTCCAATACATTCGTTTTCTGCAATATGAAAGGTCTGTTTCCTCCTCTGCAGGATCCCTTCAGCTATACAAAGCTATGTTACAGACCGGGTAACAAGAACTGCTAGGGAGCAGTGTGGAATGGCAGGGAGGAAGGGACAGTCATGGATATTTTAACCGGGATGTGTACATTTGGGGTAAAAAGGCTTTATTAAAAGTGCATGCTTTTCTTCAGAGGTACCAAGAGCAAGGAATCCCCATCTAAGCTCTGGCTGGGGGAGTGCAGCAGCCTTTGCAACCCCTAGCCCTGTCCATCACTACCCGTCAAGTAGCCAGTGACTGAATGTTCTTCAGCATTTCATCGAAAGCCTCACGGGAAGGTGCGTCAGCGTTCTGGAAGGCCACCTTGATCCGGCTGTAGAGACTGAAGGACTTGAGGTCCAGCCAGATGAATCCGAAGCGGTCGTCATCGAAGAGCACAAACACACCTGGTGTTCGCTCAGGGCTGGTGAAGCCGTGGCCAGCAATAAGCCCCGTCCCATAATAACTGCAAAGGAGAACAGCAAAAAAAAGATGTTAGGTAATTATGGATGTTCTCACATTTCATAAGAAAAAAAAAAAAACAAAAGTACGATCAAGCCGTTGTCAAACACACTGCCAGGTGCTACAGAACAGCCAGTTTTATACTCACCTCTTACCACACAGCAAAAAACACTGTTGATACCATTTTAAGTAAAGAAACTCTTAGCTGCTACTTGGAGGTTGCTGCTTTTGGCTATCCTAACTAGCCCCTGCACACTGAGGCTGTTTTTTTCCTGTAATTCATCCCAATAATCCACCTGAGATTTACTCCTGCAACTCAAGGATCAGCCAAAGCCCAGACAATCCTCACAGAAAAGGCATGTTGAGAGAGTGACCATAAAGGCAAACCTTGTGATAAACCTAAGGGAAGGGAGAGAAAGGATGATCTAAACAGCAGGAAAGTCTAACTGGAGCTGGGGAGGAGTAAAGGTCAGCCTAACCTCCAAGCAAGCAGCAGGTGGAGCAGGGTTTTACTCAAACACAACTCGGTTGTGACAGCAGGGATCTTTGGGGATTAACCAGCTATAGGTAGGTTTTTCCATGAGCACAGATGTTTGGCTGAAGGTCACCTGCCTAAGCCTCAGCTTTTGGGCTTTTTTTCCACACTTCATTTAGTATGCTGCTTCACTGACCCCAGGTCTCTTTCAACAAGGCTCTCTGCATACTTGTACTGACTGCTTAGGGTGCTCAGCACCTTCCAGAGCTTGCCTCAAGGTACCAGAGGTCAGGGAAGGGTGGGAGAGAGCACTGTGTTCTGACAGTCAAGGAACAGAAATGACACACACAGGAATGGGAAGCTGCTTGAACAGGTCTTCAAATACAGAAACTGGTCAGCTCTGGAAAGCAAAACACATACAAAAGAAGGGGAATGGGTGAATTATGGGAGAGGTGCTTGCTTCAGAAGAAACAGGATAAACACCTAGCAGGGCAGCGACAGCACAAAATCTGAGGACAAGGGGCTGGGAGATCCACATCCAGGTAACGGGCAAGCAAATAACAGAACAGATCTCAAAGATACACCCTCCCCTTCTGCTTCAAAAACTGCCTGGCATGACCAGGCTCTAAACCCACCACCCCCCATTACCAAATTCGGCAGGTCCGGGGGTAATCTTCATTCCTCGATATGACTCCAATGGGCAGCACGAAGGGCTGGGAAGCTGGTGCCTTGTCCTGGGTTGACCCCTCCGTTCCTGCTGCGGTGTCTTCCCCCTCGGCACCTTCTCCTCCCAAGGGCTTTGCAGCAGGCTGGGATGGGTCCTCTTCCTCCTGCCGGTGTTCCTGTTCCTGCTCTTCCCGACGCACCTGCTCCTGGACCTCCAGGACAATGCGAGAGAGCTCACTGAAATCACGAAGGTTCTCAATGTCAGGCAGGTGCAGAGGATGCGCCAGGTCAATCTCCACAGTCTGCTGTCCAGCCGGGATGTTGGGATCTCCCTACAGACAGAAAACAACAGCTTGGCTGCAGAGCTCAGACCAGTATCCTCCCCATGTCCACCATCTGACTTCTGCATAGTTCACCCTATTCTACAATCACCAATCTGGCAACAAAATAAAACCCCTCTTGGACCTTGTTTGCTGCTCCCTGAGATGTCTACATCACGTCTGACTTTTGCCTCCCAGAAAGAGAATTTTAAATTAAAAGCTGCAAGTCAGGCTGTACTTGCAAGGGTGAAAGAAAGTCAAAGCTGTAACTGCATTTTGACAGAATCCCTCCCTGCAGAGAGAAAGGAGCTCACTAGCCTGGCCTTAGTGAAAAGCTGCCAACATTTGGTACCTAATCCTCAGATAGATGGAAGTGATCTCCAGTGACCTGCTACCAGCTGCTCACAGAAAGCAGCTGGAAGGGAGAGGACAGGAAAAGGGAGCCAGGTGGCATCAGGAGAAACTTAGAACAGCATGTTTTAGCTGCTCCGCATGTGTTAAGATTCACCTGATGCATCAATCCCCACAAGCAACAGGATCTGGGGTGACAACAACCTTCCAAAGGCCTCTCCAATGGATCCATAACATTGAGAATACTTTAACAAACATCTGAGAGAAAGACAAATGCACTCACAGTGATTTTAGTCCCCTTTGCTTTCTTCCCATGAAAGCTCAACATGACAATCTCCAGCCCATGGCTCCCATAGGTTCCTTTGAAGAGACCTGGCTTTATAAGGTCATCAGGGCTACTAGGAGGGAGGTAGATGCGTCGGTATGTCAGGCAGTTGCTGTGCAAAAACCAAAATGTTAGAGAGATTAAGAGAGAATCCCTCTCTCATGAGGTATGTGTCTGCAGTCAGTTCCTCCAGACAGCTTTGGGATGCTGACAAGAGAGAGGTGGGTTCTGTGTTTTCCACAATACAAACAAGCTCAACAGACTTTGCTTTAGACCTATACAAGCATTCCCCTCCCTTCACTTCTCTCTACCAGTACTCAGCACACCAGAAGGCTCCAGCACGAAGACCACAGTAAACCTCCTCACTCCTTGGGATTTCCAGAGAACCCAAGAGTGAAGCATACTAAACATTTGCTACAGTGAGGCGGCTGCTATTATCACAGAAGCATATAATGGTTTGTGTTGGAAGGGACCTTAAAGATCATCTAGTTCCAACTACTAGAAGCTGGAAGCGACAGTTTAAAACCCACCACATTCTCCAGGACTGACTGATTCCTGCCTAGCACACTCCAAAGCACATAGTGCTTACTAATATGGATACTGAGCAGATAGCTTCTTGAGACTACGGGTATTTGCTCTGTCTCCAAACTAAACACAGTGAAATGACTGGAAAGCACTGTGCTTCACTGTGTCTTTGCACAGAACCTGCAGAGACACAACATCCCTCTGGCTGTTAAAGCCCATTGCAAGCACCCTATCTTCAGAACAAATGATCCAATGTGGTCTCCAAGTTGCAGCAGCCTCAATTCCCCCCAGAAAAGCTGTTGACCTTACTCATATTGGCTGGTGTAGATGAACTTCATTAAAATGAGCTCTTGCATGTGTTCGTGGAAGATGTCTTCCAGAGTTCGACCCCACTCTTCCCGTAGCCAGGTCCGGAATTCCTGCAGCACAAGAAGAGAAAATGGGGAAGATAAAGGCATTTAATTTGTGACAGTGATGCCCCTCAACATGACTTCAACTCATCAGCATGATTTACTGGCAGAGCAACAGAGAGAGCATATGCTCTGTCAGACAAGAGGATCATGGCTGAATTTGGTAACTAACTAGCATGTATTGCTACCAAGCTGCCTTGGAAATACACTTAACAAGTAACGATAATGATAACTGCCCTATACCTGCCAGACACCACACAACAGACATGTGCCACTTCAAATACATCACAGGTAGAACCAATATGCCTCCTCAGAATAAAAGCATAAGCATCACCTGTTACTGCAAAGTAGCTGATCTACTACTTCTTTACATCCAGACTTACCTTGCAGTTGCTCATTTGTGTACCCATAAGCCAATTCCTGTGCCCTATCACTGCATATTAAACATAGAAGGGGAAGCTTTTGAAAGGCACTGAGGATTTAGAAGGTTAAACCCTGATGCATCTAAATCCAAAGGGTGCTTTGAAAACATCTCCTAAAGTACTTTTACACCAGCTCTGACAAGTTAATACCCTACCATGAGTTACAAGTGATAACAGCTTACACTAAGATAGCAGCCTACCAAGTGATATTCCAAGCCCGCTTGCTTTATCTTCTAAAGCCAGATCCTCCAATTACCATAATGCCACGCACATTTAACACAGTGCTTTGAAAGTATTAAAGCATTTCTCATCTGCTTCGGAACCAGAAAACACTTAACTAAACCTTTCACCCAGCTGTTTTCCATTAGTAGACAGACATTCTAAAGCATTTGTTAGAAGCAACTCAAGTTTATCAGATTTGTCAAGTTTAACTAGCTGGCAGCAAACAGCACTACCTGGAACAGGTATTAGCTGAAGGTTTTCATCCTGACATTTATACCTGCACCTAGAAACATGTAGTTTGAGTCAGGAATCTATCTTGCTGGGTATAGCTGACACACACACAGGATAAACAATTAAATGAAGCTTTCAATCCCTCAACCAAGATGATAAGCAGTAGAAAGGTGCCCCACTGACAAGCAGGTATTCAAATGCAGCTGGTACTCTGTATTAGGCCTGTGTCTGATAGATCTTAATTACACAGACAGCAATACCATGAGATTAGTGTCTGGCAAGTACTGCAGGATGTACAATGCATATTGCTGTCTTTGGATACTCCTGCTATCAAGCAGGAAAGGTATCAGAGCACAGGAAGGAAAAGTTGCTGGGGCTCCTCTAAGCACCTTGCTCAGAGAACTGCCTGAAGGGCTTTTTGCTCAACAGGATGGACATTAACAACCTCCTCCAACACCCTGACACACACTGAGATTAAGGCATGGGGTCTCCACACAGACATTCTGCAGGTGCATGTGCAACACTGAACTGACCCTATATACTGGATCCTTAAATGATACCTTGTCAAGTACAGAAGAGGTTCTCCAAGATCCTGCTATTATGCAAACATGGCCACTTTAAGTTTTGATTCAAGTCACAGACTGATTCTACTCACTTAAAAAAGATTCTAGTAAATCAGCCAGAAGCTACCAGCCTGGGTTTTTGTGTATGTTCCACGTATGTTCAGATACACAGAAGTTAGAAGGCAGAAGACCATCTCTCTGACCCCAACACTAGCTAAGAGCTTTGGTAAGACAGAAATGCTTTAGCTTTAGAAAGGGGACATACAAAGAGCCCTAATGCAGACTCTTGGCAAAGGACTTGTACCTCTTGTCTTCCCCCTGACATCCGATGATGGTCTGTCTGGTTGCATTTCGTGGAGAACTCATCCTTCTTTACAATCTGTAGTTACCATGGAAGAGAATTTAACAGGTTACAAATCTGTTTAGAGATGCTTAGGATGATGTAACTAAGACTGCTGAGAGTAAATGCTTGCCACAACAAACATTACTGAATTTACTACAACAGAGAAATTGTTAAGTGATAGCAAGTACATCAGCTACAGAAATGAGAAATAAAAGCAATAAAACCCCAACACATTATAATGAAAGATAACAGGTTTAAGTTGCCTCTCTATTTGAGCTTCCCTCTTCAAAAGAAAAGGAAACAAGCTCTCAGGAACCTTTTCAAAGCATCCAACGTACTGAATGGATGCTATATCACCTTCTCAAGGTCTCATCTTAAGAGAGAGCTGTAAAACAGTACAGGTCTGTGTGTCTGCTTGGACACACTCACCAACCAACTGCACAAGGACATGTTACATATCCTTTCCCCCAGCCTGTACACATACTGGTGCTCCCACACTCCCACCATGCTCCAGCCCAACAGAAGACAGTGTAACAGCCTTCCTGTACTACTGCCAGTGAACAAATTCAGAGTGGGGAACAGCCCACACAACTTGCCAGACACATAATGAGCATAAAGCTGGCATCCACACATACAACAAGGTGGTGAATGCCACATCCCTTAAATCAAATTCTCATACAGTTTTTTGATGAGCCCGTTTCCAGAGCCAATGTGCATGATCGAAAGAGGTGAAGGAGGAGCAGGCTGAAGGAGGTGATCCTGCCCCTCTACTCTGCTCTCATGAGACCTCACTCGGAGTACTGTGTGCAGTTCTGGTGTCCTCAGCATAAGAAGGACATGGAACTGTTGGAGCAAGTCCAGAGGAGGCCACGAGGATGTTCAGGGGCTGGAGCACCTCCTGTATGAAGATAGGCTGAGAAAGTTGGGGCTGTTCAGCCTGGAGAAGAGAAGGCTGCGTGGAGACCTCATAGCAGCCTTCCAGTATCTGAAGGGGGCTACAGGGATGCTGGGGAGGGATTCTTTATTAGGGACTGTAGCGACAGGACAAGGGGTAACGGGTTAAAACTGAAACAGGGGAAGTTTAGAGTGGATATAAGAAAAAAATTCTCTACTGTAAGGGTGGTGAGGCACTGGAATGGGTTGCCCAGGGAAGCTGTGAATGCTCTATCCCTGGTGGTGTTCAAGGCCAGGTTGGACAGAGCCTTGGGTGCCATGCTTTAGTGTGAGGTGTACCTGCCCATGGAAGGGGGGTTGGAACTAGATGATCTTAAGGTCCTTTCCAACCCTAACTATTCTATGATTCTATGATCACACATAGGATGGATGATGCTGAAAGTGCCAGAAGAACTCACCTGGATATGGCCATTATGAGGTCCCTTATGACCATACATACACTCAACCGTTGCAGCCTTCCTCTCCATGAGATGAATCCTGAAGAGAGGTTTGAACCTCATTGGATCATCAACATGAGGGTCATGAGGTGGCAAGTACATCCACCCGATGATGAACAAACCATCTACCTGCAGAGGGGTGGGAGAAAAAGCACATGAGATCATCTCTGCATGTTTGATGAGTATGCAGCTAACAGATCTGGGGCCTATTCTGCAACAGGGTGGGAGCTGTGGAACAGCTTGCTGCATTTCCAAACTGCCTTCCAGCAATTAAACCAGACCATATGCACTCACAGCACACCCCTGGTGAAGAGGGAGAAGGTTTGTTTACCAAGCTTCCTGCACCACTGGAAAACGATCAGGCCTTTATTACTGCAAACGACTTTGTGACGGATGCTTGGTGTGCAGGATCCAGAGGGAGAAGCTGCACTGAAGAGACCACACAGCTAGTCAAACTGTAATTGGTTTGAGAGCTCATGCTGGCAGATACTCAAGCAGACGAATTCTGCTTCTCATGATTATCCGTGCCTTTTGGACAAGGAATTATTTGGCTCCATTACTCATAGACAGCACAGGAAGCAACAATCTCCTCTGCTGAGAGGTGCAAGTGCCAGCCCTCTTCCTGCACGCCTAACAGAATCCATCCCCTCTATCCCAACAGTTCCAGAGAAAGGATATTTTCCAAAGAGAGATCTGAGACAAAAGAGGAGCAGCACCACAGAGGCACTCTTGTCTTTATAAGGTCGTAATAACATGTAAGTACTGGTGCACTTGGATGCACTCTTCTACTAGTTCATGGAACAGAATCTCGCAAAACCCAAAGGTCTTGTGATTTGTTACACTTCAACATGTCAGCTATTGAACCCTGGTGCAAAGAACAAGGGCCTCAGGCAAGCTTCTGGCCCAGCTCTTACCAGTAGAGTCAAATATTGCTCATTAACTACTCTCCCCAGCAGCACAAGAGCTGCCAGGCTCCACAGGTCTTGCACGAGTCATGCCCCTGTATCATAACATCTGATGCCTTAGTCTTAGACATGGCTGGTGAAAGAAGGGAAGGAAATGTGCATGAACACAACTGCAAAACCCTTTGCAACATGATCAGCTACAGGCAAAGATAACGGAGTAAGTGATGGGCCAGTGCCAAAACCTCTGCTGTACCCCACACATAAGGAATGGACTTCTGTGCCAGTTACTGGAATAATAGCACTGAACTCTGAATCAAGCCTTTCCCTGAAACACTGCTCATGTTTTCTGTGCGCTCCTGTGGCTGCCTGGAGAACATCTGAAACACAAAAGGACTCCCTGTGGAAAGGTGGTGACGATGAAAAGGTCAAGAAGCAACCACTGGGTCCCAATCACTTGCTTCAGGGCTGACTATCCAGAATCCTCAACAGCTCAGAGGTGGCAACCAGGTCTAGAAAGCTGTATACAAAAGACTCATGTGTCCTCAACATCACAGCCCCCAGATTGAGGTACTCACTCACCACCACGTTCAGCAGTCCCCCATAGGGCCCGATGTCCGGCTGCCATAACCCCAGGATGTGTCGGTATCGGTGCAGCACTAGGGAACAGTGAGACACCAGAGTGAGCACACCACAGTAAGGAATTGGGATTTTGGGGGAAAGAAAATAAAACACTGCTACCAGACCGCACACAACACCGCCCAATACCACCCACAACTGCCTCTACTAATGAAAACTGGTTACTTCAAACCACAGCCAGGCAGTTCTGAACTGAGGCCTCCCAGAAGCTCACATGGATTTACACTGTTCCCTGCAGCCCTGCTCCTGGCCTGGTGCAGGAGTTTACACAAACAGAAACCTCACCAGGAATTCACAGAAAACATGGTCCCATCAATGCAAATTGTATTATCAGAGCTAAAAACAAATAAAGTATCTGCGGTCTCCAAAACATGTTCTTGATGCCTCAGGCTGCAAAGCTACCGAAAATAAGAAGAACAGAAATGCAGTAAGGAACAGGGGAATTTGAGTATTTTTAAAGCATTTCTTTGCCTAATCTAGGCAAACTTGTCTCCAGAGTTCAGCATCCTTAAAAACAGCCAGCAAAGCGTGCAGACCATGCCAGCTCGGGAGATCTGGTGGTGTTACCATGTCAGTCATGGCCTTAAAAAAATCTAAGCAGCTACATTTTAGCACTGCCCAAAAGCTGATTCAATGTCACCCTCAAAGCCTACTGCAGCAGGTGAGGCTTCTCTGTCATCTCAGAGATAGGTGCACTTTCAATCCCACCAAAAAAGGACAAGTAGGAACATTATCAGCAAGCAGGAGACAACAGTCTTAATAAATCTCCAGTCCTTATACAGTCAGCCATTAATTCTGTCCATGTCATCGCCTGACATGACCAGTACAATCTGACATTTTGGTCAGAATCAGGATGCAAATTTCTATGTAGGTGGCAAGAAGATACTACCCTTGCCTTAAAATGATGCTCCTGGCCAACTCAGAAGGTCACAATAACCCATTACAGGACTGGCTTGAAGAACAGTTTCTGCTTTGCATCAATTTATATGAAGAATTGTGTTTCGGTGCAGTTGCTATAACAACTTTGTTTCATTTACCACCAAAGATAACAAGAATTATAAGAGTGGATTTATTACACCAAAGCAGAGAACTTCCACAAAGGTTTAGGACAGCAGGGAGGGTTGTCCAGAGCTGCTGCCAACTGGCCTGGAGGAGCCTTTTTCCTGTGCAGTAAACAACTTAAGATTGATAGCCTGGATGACCCAGTGAACCAAGTGCAGCACAAATAGCACTGAGGCAAGCAAGCAAACCACATTCCCAGTTTTCTCATCTCAGTGTGGTAATGTCACGTTAATAAAGGCGCTGAGCATAAACTGCACCACCCAGCACAGTCTGCCTTCTACCCTGTCTGGCATGGAGCTGATAAAACCCAGCTTAAAAAAAACACTACTTTTAGGACAGAAAACTTGATGCTAAGCTACCCAAGAGCGATGAGGATGCCTCTCTCCCCAGCTCCTGTCACAAGCACTTTCAGAGCTGTAGGTACAATTGATGGGCTTTTCAACAGCCTGGTAAGTGTCTCTGTGACAAGGCAAGCCCTTCCACTGCAAGCCACATGCCCGCTGAAGATGGTTTGTGTGCTCACTTTGAGTAAACAGCTGGCTCCAGCTGCAGCTCAGTTCACCAAGAGCCATGGTTCAGGAAACATGGCTGAGTCACAGACACATGGCTGAGTGTGTTTCACCATCTGTCCCGAACACCCAGAAACCCAAAGGAGGCAGGAGGCCAAAGAAGTCTCATTCACCTTCAAAAGAATCCTACCCATTGCATAACAGCTTCTGTGCTTGGTTTACACACCGACAGCAGGGACACCTTAATGGACAAGTCATCTTCCTCACTCGCTCAGGATGCTGTGGACGCCTCCTTCTGTTCTTTCAGGAAAGGAAGTGACTGGGGAAAATGCTGGTACTTGGCCAAAGCCTCAAACAAGTCTCAAAGCAAAAGCACAGCTCCATTTTCAAGCCTGGAGTGTCTCTGGGCTCCAGTGCGCCAGCAGCTATATTCCTAGCAGAGAAAACCTGATGAATTCCGGCTCTGGCTGTTCCTGGAGGGAGACAGGATGGATCTGACAGTTGTTTCCCTCCCTGCTCCTCGAAAGAAAACAGCATTTGGGTCTTTCTCCAGCATTTTCCTCTGCTATAAATGTTGTCCATTTTTCTCAGTCCTGAAAAAGCCTCTTGCCTATCTGAGCCACAAATCCTCCCAGATGGAGCACAAATTAACATCCACTGGATGCTTCAGTACAACCCCCATCCAGCCTGGATAATACCCACATTGACACAAGCAGCCCACCAAGCTCTTCAGATGAGAAGGCAGCTTGAATCCAGCTGGGGATGGGTGAGGAAAAGCAGTGAATGACCAAGCTCCCACTAAAAGAAGGCTGCCTGGGAAAGGACTAAAGCCTGTGCTCTTCACTAAGAGTTAAGACACGGGACAAGGAGGTGACACTGAGCAAATGCACAGCGATTCAAGCAAGCATTGCAGTGCTGGCACACCACAGACACTACAGGTATGAACAGACAAGTTACAAACCCAGAATGGGTTATTAAGATAGGAGAGCAGGTGCTTTCAGAGCTGTTCTAACTCTTATTCCATTACTGCGTTCAGCTTGGGGAGCACAGGCAGAGAAATGCAAAACCCTAACACAGAAGTTGTCAGTGAAATCTGCAGCCTTTAAAACAGAAGTATCTTGCTTTGAGCGGAAAAAACCTGATCCACTACAGTTCCCAGGGCCTCTCAGGATGCAGCAAGGTATCTCTAAGCAAAATGAGTTGGAATAATACAGGCAGTTGCTGCCCCCCAGCTGGTGATAACTGACCTGCTAGTGGGAAACACTAAGTGTTTGAGCCAGGCTAGTTTAAAACGCTGGGGGAAGCAATCTGAGCTGACCTGGCTAGTGCTGCAGGAATACAAATTAGGGAGCACTCATGGTAAACCCTGGCAACAAGGTCTTAATAGTCAGGAAGGGAAAAAAGGAGGAAATGGGCAATTGCATCTTAAACCACACTTGCTTTTCCCAGAGTAATACAACATGCCTCCAGAGAAAAGGGGCATGAGACATCAAAAGTGTGGGGTTGTGGCTAAACAATTAACTGAGGGAAGAGCACAAAATGCCATTTGACAGCCACCAAAAAGAGCACATTTGGAGCAAACACCCAGGTAGCAATCTACAAAGCAATCCCTCATCCTGCAGGACAGCTTGGATGTGCCTCTCCTTCCCACCCAGCTCCAGAACAAGGCTGCTGTTGATGCACAGGACTGCTAAACCTAAAATTTCCTATCAATTCCTGCTGTAGCACTGCTGCTGCTTGTCTGTTGTGACTCACATTAATGACACCATCTTCACTCTGTGGCTACCTGTGCTTTCTTTAGCACAGGTAAGTCTGCACCATCCACTCCACTCAGTGTGTGTGAAAACTACATTCCCAAGCACCAGTGAGTTAGTAACTTGACTTGGCAAAACTCTGCAGACCTAAAGGAGCATTAGAGACAGCTCAACACCCCCTCTGAAACACAACCAGTAGTGACTTTCTTAACTGATGTTAAGAAAGGAAATACTCATCAGTATTCCCCCCCCCAACTCCTGCTGAACAGTGAGTGTTAAACTCCAGCATTTTAATGCTCTTCCCTCAACACAACATCAGGAGGGAAAGAAGTTTACCCAAAGCAGCTTCTTGACTAAAGAAGGTAAATCACAACCTCTAAAACACCAGGAGAATGTTTCCTAGAGATGGAGATGGTGCTTTAAGGGATTCACTGTGTGGGGAGGGACTTAGTATGGGAACCCTCAGCATGTTTCACTGGGAAGGTCTGTGGATTAAATGCATCTTAACTGGATCATGAGAAAGCTTTTTGCCAGTCCAGAGCTTATTCAAACTTGCTTTTGGGAGCTGTTACCAGGGTATCTGAAGATTTCCTTCTAAAAAAGGAGCAATCTGTGAGGAGCAGAGGGAGTGCTCCCTTTCTGTGAATGGAGACTCACAATTTTCTAACTCAAAGCACTTCAAAAAGAGCCTCAGCATACCTCAGAGGCTGCCCTACTCTCATTGCCACTCTGAAGAGTCAGAATACCCCCTTAACGTGCAACAGCATGAACTGACTAACCGGCACCCTCTACACTATCCCAAGGTCCGCCCCAAAATAATCTGCTTAAAGCCACGTCACACTCCATGCAGCATCTTGTGTGTGCTTAGTGCAGGAAGCATCAACCAGCAGGAGGTACGTACGGCAGGTGTAAACATCTCTGTACTCCATGTGCTCGTAGTCGGGAAGGATTTTCATAAAACGCCCCGACTTCACTCGTGGGTTTATACCTGAACAGACACAGCAGGGTAAGTACCAGCAAACTCTGCTCCACTGTAACCAGCACTGTTAACAGCATGATGAACCTGGACCAACCACGCAGGAAAGCCAAACTCTTTTTCGACTTCACTTCCAGTTGTGGGGCACCATTTGTTTGCATCAGCCCAGTCTCAGGTATACCTGGTTAGCAGGATTACTCACACAGAGCTTGGTATGCTCAAGATTCCCCACAGACAATATGTATAAATGGCATCCGGTGAATTCAAAGTGGAATCGGGGTCCTCTTCAGACTCTGTAGTGGGACTATAACAAGCCATGCTGCCTCATGAACACACTTAGGCCAAGTAAGTACATGGACAGCAGCCCATGCCTTGAATTAGTTATGCTTTCTGTAACTTAAACTCAGTTCCCCATTCCCCACACTACTTCTCAGAGAAACACATTCAGTGGACAGAAAAGTGTATGTGAGCCCTGCCAGCAGCCCCAGATTAACTCTTCTGCAATTAGAGAGGGGTTTATGGGAGAGTAGAGAAAATGAGGTCACACCACCAGGAAACTGTTCCACTAAGAGCCTGCAACAGGGCAAACTGCTGAATCTGGACAGGAGAGCAGAGATGGTGCCAGAAACTGTGGGCAAGGATTCTCACTTCAGATTTACCATTGCGAGTTAGGACTGTTGAATGGATATGGACACATTCCTTACTCAGAACTGCAATAAAGTCTGTCACAGAGGTACTCGCATGTCAAGTGTGGCTCTCTGCCAATGAATGCAGAAACTACTTTAGTATAAAGGAAGACTGGAAACACATGTAACACAAATCCTGTCTGATTTTCCTGTGGATGCTCAGCAAATCTACTAAAGGTGGGATTAAAACCCTTCTGCCTGTTGTTTTTTTCCAGCATTAAGATCAATGCTTGAGGTCATCACTGTTTCAAGGTTTAACAAATACGGTATATGTAGAAGCTGAGCCAGATTTTGAGTCTGCAAATCTACGGAGACCTCTCATGACTGACCTCTCTGCTTTTGTTTCATAAAGCAAGACCTTCTTCAAACAGCTAGAAGCCATAGCTCAAGTGCTTCAGGTCATATCTTGTTTTTTATCCTAAGAACCACAGGTAAGTTGGTTCTTTACAAGATCTGTGATGGGGAATCAAGACAACACAGCTTGGCAGTGCTGGTATGGGAGCTCTCAGGGGCTTTGCAAGCCTCTCTGAGCAACCAGCCCAGCTTCTGACTGCAAAGTGCAAGGTTTGGTTACAGGGGAGAGAGCCTCACCATGGACCCAGGCCTCCACTCAGCCCTTAGCCTACCTTGGTTTCTCTCATCTGATGATGCCCCCACCCCTCCTTACTGTAAGACAGAAGATGTGCATTTGCCTTGCATAAGGCATGGTGGGTCTAAGGATTTGGGGTTCTACTATTTTACTGTTCCTAAAACTCACTAACAGCTTGCAGAAGCCCAGCCCTGCTAAGCTCTCCTCCTTCAGGAGCAGCTCAGAGGAATGCTCATTCCTATACCTACTGTGCTTTCCCACTTGACAGCATCTAACAGTGTCTTTTCACTGAGATCAAGACTTAGCTACATCAGGGCTATGAAAAAATACCAGTTAATTCCTTAGCAAGATCTGAAGATGGCAAAACAGGAAAGGACGAAAAAACTCCAATACACTTTATAATAAGGTTAAATTACACTCTCTTTTCCCATCAAGGGATTGAGGGGCATAGACATCCCACTTCTTGGCATCTGCTTAAAAATAAAACTCCAGACATATCAACTTCACAGATGAATCCCCTGCCATCAGCAAGTAAGTCCAAATAACTTATGCTGTCAGCATTTAATAAATATTCAACACATATATGCTTTCAAAATTGGTACTAAGCAAGGACATATGGATCTAAAGCAGCTTTATCACTTACGCTTGGCATAAACATCTCGACAGGACACTCCTGTGATCTCCAACTTCCGCAGGTTTTCACAGACCCCATATTCTGCAATGACACAGATAACAATGTCAGCTCCGGCACAAAGGTGTTTGCTACCCAGGATCTTGAGATCCACTGTTCGAGAAAAAACAAGATTTTATTAGGTGCCTATTATCTTGCAAGAATAATCTTATTATTCTTGCAAGCTGCTGCATGAGTCCAAGAATCTTATTTCTGCTTTGAAGAGAAAACAGAAAGTTAGATGTAATTTCACTAAAGTTTGGGAATCTAATGCATTTTACAAGCAACGCCTGCAACAATAAACACACCATCAGGAACACACCAAAGTTATAGGTGCTTATACTTGACCACAAAGAATGTGAAATGTGGAAGACCTACTCATTGCAGCTGGGACTGTACACCCATTTAGATCAAATCATGACTCTGGGTAGTAATTATCTACTCCCACTAAGGTACCCAACAGAGAAAACTGCTTATTAGGATCCTACAGAAAAGGTCACACAGACTTTAAAAAGAATGAAATGGAGACATAAGACAGGCATCAGCGTGTACAAATATGGTTACACTTGAAAGCAGATCAGATTGAGATGGGTCTGTTGTACATTCAAATGCCTTTGATTGCTTACAGAACACCCTGAAAACAAAGCAATACAGAGATCTTATAGGCAGCTTTGAAGCAGAAAATGAGATTCTCCTCTTTCATTTTCAGGAAGTACACACTGAACTTCTGAGAAACCTTAAAAAAAATAAAAATAATAAAAGCAAGCGCTCACATCTCAATACAAGAAACCTTTAGAGGACCAGAGGGAGGAAATGAGAGGAAGGAGATCCCAAAAAATCATCAGCAACGAAAACCACCATGCTGCAGCGACCCTGATAGATCTCAGTACAGAAAACTACACTCCTTCACATCAAAGACATCTACACCACAGATCAAACACCAGCCTTCCTCAGCAGTACCAAACATCTGCCAAATATGTGATTAAAGTGTATCTGTGAAGACCCTTATCCAATCATTAAATATTAAACTTATCCGCAGTAGAGCTTCCTTGAATTAACAATTTACTGTGGCTGCCAAATACCACTACTGAATGCTGGTAACCTACTGCAAACTGAGAATTCATTTTTCATATACAAGAAAACCAGAAGTTTCCCTGAATGAATTCAACCTCCTCCGTTCTATAAATACACTTGTGGTACATGTACACGATGAGACAGCACATGCAAAGCTTACTGTCAGCCTGCCTACAGGGAACACACATTCTGCACAACATCGCTTTGGGTAAGCAAGTTCAACGAAGAGTAGGCAGAAGGTACAACAAACACGTTGCCCTTCATTAAAAGATGCAAAGGTCAGTGGGAGAGTTCCTGCTGACTTCCTTCGCAACAGCCAGAGGAAGCTCTAAGCATTATCAAACACAAGGTGGGATGAGGAAGCACCATCAGCCAGGGAGCAGACAGACGAGCTTGCAGTAAAGGACTTCCAGCACAAACAAGCTATTTAGTGCTGGGCTGCAGCCAGCTGACCTGAGACAGCTCATTCTGCAGATGGGTGAAACCAGAGCTCTGTTGGAGACTGGAAATTCAGACCCAGGCAAGCAGCTCGCCCAGCCCTCCTGCCAGAGCTATCAAGGCTTTCAACCACTGGTGTGCATTATGTGCACAAGTGGGTATGTGTTTGCTAATGGAGGGAACAGCATGTCTCCTCAGCTGATCTGAAAGTCAGAGATCTTTATGACAGAAACAGGGTGGTCATAGCCTGCTGTTTGCAAACAGGCAACTCTTTGCATGTAAACACTCACCTGGCCACAGAACCAGTAAGATGCAGGCACTGTGCAGCAGGCATTGCAGCTAGATTAAATTCAGGATCACTGAAGGTATCTGTGCTGCATCAGAAAGGGAGGAGACATGCAGAGGGTCCTGCCCAAATGGCATTTCTCCATGTTGCTCTAACAGCACTACTAGCACAGTCATATTGTCTCTTCCTCAAGAAAGTGCTAATTTTTCAGTTTTCCCTACTAGAGCTATAAATCACTTTTGAGTGCACTGCCACAGTAAATCTATTACCAGCAGGTATCTTAAAACAACAGGGTGGGGTGGGAAGTGATTGATGTTAAAGCCCTATCCCAGTTTTATGCAAGTGCCCTTGATAACCCGCAGTGAAATATTAATTTCATGAAAGCCAAACCACTACTAAAGGTGCATTTCTAACTGCTGGAGTTTGTATCTTTCCTGAAGAGAGTCAAAGTTCTTCCAATAGCAAGCTCACTTAATTTAAAAAAAAAAAAGATAAAAATTTAGAATTTAGATATGCTACATGTGATTTGATGTTAGATTCCAAGGCTTGTAAGAAAATATTATCAGAATAGAGAAAAATAATCAAGAATAAAGAAAATAACCTCAATTTTGTGCGCTTTAATACATCTCATTTTCTGACAACTAGTCTGTATCCTGTTTTGTACAGCAAACGACAACAAAGAGTCAAAATCCCATAGTGATGGCTAAGCTCTGGTTAAGTGCATCACTTCAGCTTCTCTGATCCATGAGATGTGAACACCACAATGGCCTCTTGATGAGACAAAATAGTCCTTTGGCTACAAAGGACTCCAAATATCACAAGCAATAAAATGTAAGCATCTCTTTAATCCATACATAAAATTAAAAATAAGTAGAACTTCAAGACAGCTACAGTAAAATAAAATGGATCTTTTCTTAACAGAGAACAGAAAGCCTTTTCCAAGAAAGCTCTGAAGGGCTCAAGCTTCCTAGGAAATTCCATTTCAGTGCAATTAAATCTATTTTCAGGAAACACATCTCAGTGCAACAGCTCCCTGAGAAACGTATTTTAAAGAGTTAACAGTCACAGAAATCCACACAAGAAATTTAGACTGTTAGAAAATGGCTACTTAATCCTACTTCAAAAGCAAGGCTGGAAATTGGGTTTAAACTTCTTCCTTGACCAGCTGGAAAGCTTGTTTTATTAGATTTGTAAGAAATGCTTGAAAGATTTACCAAACACAGAGTGACACAGTGCCGTTTCCACGGTCACATGCACTAGAATTTAAAGGACTTGTGAAGGCAATTCTCCATTTATTAGGAACTGCACTAATGCAATTTACTCCCTGGCCTGCCTCTCGCCATCTGCTCTTTTGAGCCTCATGTTCCCATCTCCTTTCTAGAAGCCATGCCATACATCTCCTTCTGTGTGGCCTGTGCTGAAGCTTAAAAAAGCAAACAAACAAACCAGGTTCTTCCAGCCCAAGTAGGGAAGAACCCCCATACTCTTATCAAAGACCAAATTAATGCTTTTCCTCTCCATCCTTCTCAGCATGGCAATGCTAGTCAGCAGCTGCAAGCACTCAATGTGGACATCCGCAATTCAGAGGAAGTGAGGATGTCTGGAAGAGCTTGACACCCTTATCACTGCTATGTTTGCACTGTACCCTGCCTAATCAAGTCCTACAATTACTCCTGGATGATTGTGTGTTTACAAGGCTGTGCACAGAACAGAAAGCACAGAAACTGACTGGATTATTTCAGAGAACACAAAAATGGAAGATTCTCAGGCTAACACCCCCGAAATACCAGGTGGACAAGCTTGGAACCAGCTTCTTGTTTCCAAAGGCTGAACTACCAGACTGAAATACACCAAATAGTCTCCCAAACACTACTCCCAAGGGAAGGTCTGTAGTTACTACCGAGATATTTTGCAGCCACAGATAAAGAGACCTGATCTGCAACAAATGAAAGCATTTGTGGAAACCCTGAAGCAAAAGATGGGTAGCTCTAGGTCTACAGCTTACAAGCTGACTCAAGGAAGACTCTCTGAAGGATGGCTACAGCTAGTGAGCACCTGCCATTAGCAGTGAGAAACAGCAAACCATTGCCAAGTTGTGCTCTAAAAGCCAAAGAAAATGGTCAGAGATGAAGAAAAGCCCATGATGGTTCACCAGAGAAACACGTAATACAGTGTTTTAACCTTATATAAAGGGAGATTAGAGCCCTGAGACTTATTAAAATCACCTCTGCGTTTACTAGACTGCAGCACTACAGGAAATTGCTCCTGTTGTGGGAGCAGTTGTACATCAAACTCCTATGTGGATTCTCTGGAGTCCTGTAAGAGCTGAGCTCTATGCATCAGCTCCCTCACTGATTGTATAAACAAGATTTCCCACTCTTCTCCACAGGCACCTCCTTCTGTACAACCTACTGGAGGTCAGCAACTTTAAACACCTTGGCTGACATTTTTCATCAGGTCCAAGAACTGCTGGAGGTCGTTCTCACAAACAAAAGCCTTTTCATTCAAGTTCCAGATTTGGTTATTCTGAATTACTGGCCTGTTTCCAGGTGTTCTGCTGCACCTGTGCTGTTTTATTTTAAGATGAAAGTGGTTACCATTTAAAATAGACTATCAGGTGTTAATCAAGGTAGGTCAGGCCACCAGCCAGGGTGAAAGAAGCTTTAATTCTGCTCCCACTGCAGAGATCAGCAATCTCCTATTTATAGAAAACATGAAAGTGACTGCAATCGTCTTCTTGCCAAAGAAGCAATAGAGATATTGTTTACACCAAACAGTCGCAATGATAAAAGGACAACAGCCCTAAAAAGCCATGCCAGCACTGCACAACCACTTCTGGTTAATCCCAGCACTCTTCCAGATCAAAATCACCAGCAAAAGCCACCCTGCTTTCAGGAGGACAAGTCCTCTGAATGCTTGCACTAACCAGATGTTCTCAAGTTGAATCTACAGCTGAGTCAGCCCACAGTAGTGTAAGAACAGGACACCAACACTCAATGGCTGACTGAGGCAATGGCTGGGCTTCTCTCAGAGAACTGTTCCATTTAATTTTAGAATCATCTTTCTTGTTTCTTTACTGCTGTGCATTTCTGAAAAAGCAGACTGTTTTGCATATGCAACTGACACAAAGTTGAAGTTTACTAGTTACTACCTCAGAGAGATCAGCTCTGGAATATCATCAGTAGACTTCAGAGTAAATAAGACATCAATGCAAGGAGCACACCAGGAGAGGTGCACATGCTCTCGTTCTGTTTCTAGGACACATAGCTTCACAAGAAGACTCAGGCAGATACAAGCACACGTTGCCCTCAGCTGGGAAATGGCTTGTTTTGGAGAAAGATAAATTCCATTTCATGTTTGACTATCATATAGTAACCAGCGTAGGGTTATACAGAAACACAGTACTTCTAAATTTTACATGTGCATTTATATACCTGATGCCCATGCAGGTCCTCAAGGAGTTGCACACTCACATTTGAACACACTCAGTAGCTGACTATGTGCAACAGATCACTGAAACACACACAGATAACTGCAAAACAGCTCCACAAAATGACATATTTCATATGTGTACAAATACTCATAGTAGCACTGCCACAATGGTGATTACTTACACTGCTGTGTAGAGCACTATGGACAGTGCAAGTCCTTATGAAGAACTGCTTGGAGAACTGTGACTGCTTAAAAGACTGCAGTAACAGTTTCATAGATTAAAACTTGCTTTATGCACCTCTCACCTTGTACCTAGCCAAGGGTCTTGAGACAAAAGTGTAGTCTAAAAACTTTCTCTTCCTGTCTGGATCAGTTTTAGCCATATAAAGCCCACTTAGCTTTTGAGCACTGTTTTATGTACTTGCAAGAAAACACAAGGAGCAGTGACGAATTCAGTAAGCAAATTTATTTCTCAATCAGGCCTAATTTAGTGGGTCCTTTTGACAACAATCTAGCTTACATTCAGAAGTCGTATGCATTTCTCTGTAAACATACTGCCAGGATCATAACCTATTAAAATAACTAATCAGTGAAGTTTGCAAACCATTCATAAAACACATGTTCATGAGGCTTCTACGTTAGTGGAGGAGAATAAGGAAAGAATGAATACTATTTTATTAGCCTGTCTCCAAAAAACAATGTTAAGTTACTGGGACAACAGGATCATCCCATGCTGAAGTGAGGAACAAGAATGCTTTGGTGTACATTTTCTAGGTACAGCCTTTGTACTGTCCAAGGGTTCCTGGATAGTGCTGATAAGGCAAGAATTCATTCCTTCAAGGCTGAATGCATCTGAACAGATCCCACTGCTGATGGCAGGCAGCCACTCTGCCATATCTAAATTCTTCATCTTGATGTCCCCACTGGTATTAAAAACAGAAAACAACAACAACAAAATATACATGACTTCATGTGCTGGCAGCAGATGCACCTGGCAGGATCATGCTATTTAGAGAGACGATGAGCACAGTAGGACAGCCACTGGATTAGCAAACAGGGAACAGAGAGCCACAATGTCGTCAGAAAAAGCACAAGGAAGAAAGAGTAAGAATTTCAGTCTAACAGGGCCACAGCAGCACAGAACTGAGACACTGTACCAACAATACATCCCCCAGGCCTTTGCAATAATGCAGCACAGCATCCTTGTAACAGACATTCCCCAGGCAATGCACATACAAACCAGGAACCCCCAGAAACCGGGCCCTGTGCTTCCCGAGATGGAACAGGAACGGATGACCTTACCCAGGGCTGCCTTTCTCCATCTGCTCACTAGACCCCAGCAGGATCCCTGCTCCTGCTTTACCCACTGTGCCTCCACGCCTCCAAGGCCCCCAGCTCAGCCCCACTCTGCAGGGACTGATCACTCCCTGTCCTCTCTGCCTGAAACACACCATGCTCAGGATTCACCCAAGGACACCCTACAAGGAGGCATCACCCACCAGGGCCTGGTCCCATTCCCGTTCCCATCCAGCTGCCACCCCGGGAAACAACCCCAGCTCGATGCCCTTTGCTATAGCCGCTCACACGTGACTCCTTCTGCAGCAAGGTCCACCAAGTAAGGACCGCGCCCCAGAGGACCCGAGATGTACCCTCTTCTCCACCTCCACCCCTAGAGCCCTGCCTGGCGCCCTCACGACCCTACAACCCGCAGCCCCCAGCTCTTTCCTCCCCCACCAGACCTCCCACACCATCCCCTCCCGTCTCTGCACCACTCCACCACCTCCCCATAACCCCCGGGTGCTTCTGCATCGCCCGGGACCCTGTCCTTGCACCCCCCGGCTCCCCCCCAACCTCAGGGCGGGCGGTACCTTCGCGGCAGCGCCGCCGCCAGATCGTGTCAGTGCGGAGGATGCGGCGGAAGGTGGTGCAGACGCGGGCCAGGCTGGGTAGGTCGGTACCGGGCAGGGAGCCGAAGATCTGCACCAGGAGCTCAGGGGGCAGCTCCAGGATGGACAGCGGGGCCCGACCCGCCGGGCCGGCCTCGGCGGGGTGCGGCAGGGGCCGCCCGCCCTCGATGCGCTCTGCCGCCTCCTCATCCTCCTCGGAGCCGCCGCCGCCGCCCGCCTCCTCGGGGTCGGTGTCGGTGTCGGTGTCCGGTTCGCTATCCCCGGCCCCGCCGCGCCGCTGCTCCCGCGCCGCTCCCCGCCGGCGGCACCCGCGGGCCGGGCCCACCCCGCACAGCCGGGCGCACACCGCCATGACCGACACCGCTCTGCCCGCCGGGGCGGGGCGTCGTGCCGCGCGGCGCCGCGGGACCCGCCCCCCCGCCCGAAGCAGCCAGTCAGCACCGTCCCTAAGGCCTCGCCACGCCCCCGCTGGCATCGCACCCCGACCCGGCGCAACTGTCTGTGGGGAGCCGCGACCGCCCCCTAGCGGGCGGGGGGACCGAGCGCCCGGTGAAGGGGCCGGAGCGCGGTAAGGGCCCTGCGCTGCAGCCCGCAGACCGCGGCCCGGGTGACGGGGCTGGGGCCGTGGCAGCGAGGCCAGCTGCCCAATTCGGTTGGTAGAAAAAGAACCCAAAATGGCACTTTTTCTCCTGCCGAGGGGAAAAAAAACAGAGGACACCTTCCTTGCCCCGTGTGAGGATCGAACTCACGACCTTCAGATTATGAGACTGACGCGCTACCTACTGCGCTAACGAGGCTCCTCAAGGGCGCTTCGGCGCTGCGCACCTCCGCCTACCTGCATCCCTTTGAGACCCTCCCCTGTGCTCACCGCCAGTTCATGCTGCTTCGTGGTGTGTTGCACGGGAAACCTCCCTTCTTTGCTTCCTTTCTTTCTTCACAGAAAAAACTGCTTTGTTTTTTATCCCTGACTCGTTCTTTCCCCGTGTTTTGCTGCAAGAACTGACATATTTTGCAAATGGCTCCTCTTTCACATGCTGTCCTGCAAGAAAGACCTTGGGTTTGGATTTTTGTTCCAGTAAATGGCTATTTTTATCCATGATCTGCAAAACAGCTGCATTACTGACTCCTGAGCATCCTCATCCAGGTCTGATGGCCAGGAACAGGCTGCGAGGGCTGCACTGACAACATGCTCGCAAGGAAATCAGGTTGTTTTCACATAATAGGAAAGATTAAAGCCAGCCTTGTTTGTGTTTCTGCTGTGCAGAGTCGCTGCTCGACTGGGATTTCTGCAGTGAAATGAACTCTGTGCATTCAGTGAAGCACTCGGCAGAAGAGGCTCCCTTGTGATGCCACAGAAGTGCTGCCCTGAATCCTAATTGACAGGCCTCACCCTTAGCGAGGGTCTCCAGGCAGCAGTCACCATGACAATCAAGCAACACGTACCTAGATTGGAAGAAGATGGGAAAAGAGATGCTTAATTGCTTTGGAAAGTCTCCAGACCTCACCCACGAGCATCACTGCAGGGAAGATGTTCACCTGCAGAGCAAGCAACTGGCAGAAGATGAAGGAACAGACCTTTAGACATCAGACCCACCATACAAGAAGAGATGTCTGGGTCAACCCAAGGATTTTGCCAAGGGTCTGGTGGGCAGCTTTTGTTGTCGGGGGGAGCAATACCCTAGTTTTCAGGGATCAGATGGACATTCAGGTGTTGAATTCAGTCTGCAAGGCTGGTGGTATGAATAAAATCACTGCAACCACAGGATGAGTAAATCCAAGGCTTCTCACAGCCTGAACCACTGCATTCCTCCCTCCAAAACTGCCCACGTGCAGAATGAGGATGGCATTTTTAAGAACGTGCTAATCCTTTGGTGCTTCAATGATGGACAAGTTTAGTGCCCACAGTTCTGATCACATCAAGAAAAGCTGCTCCAAGCATCTAAACCAAGGCACATGGACAGTGAATCACCTAAAACAGACATCAACCATTGGGAAATGACTATAGCTGGCTTCCACCTGTATTGAATCACATGTTTTTGCCCTCACTATGTTACACTCAGCTGGTAATCAAAAGTTTCTGACACAGCTGTAAAAGGCCTTGTCATATCTGTTTGCTTATGAACTGATGGATTCATGGTGAGGACAGGAGAAGTACTGATGGCAAGGATTTTCATGTGAATGAAACAAAAGATGTCCTTGGTGATATTGCCTCGAGCAGAAACTCAGCAGTCTACAGCACACACAAGCTTTTCCCTCTTTTCCATTTTTATCTGGACTTTCTTCTTTTTTCCTTTTCCTCTGAATATTCCTGCTGTGCCACACAACCTTCTCTCATTTTCCCTCTCCTACCTCTCCCTATAACCTTATCCCCCAGCCTTTGCTCCATGGATGCTAAGCCACTGGCCCACTGACCCCCTTTCCAGCCCAGCCCAGCAGAAGGCAGGACAGCCCATCATAAATCCATGCCAATTCCCACAGAGCTCTATCACCCCATGCCATTTCCTCCAGATTAAGAAAAGAAGGAAAAGTCCATCTGTCTGAAAGGCAGTGCCACCTCCATGATGCACTGATGTCACTTGGCAGGGAGCAAAGCCCAGCAAAGACAAGGCAATGCAACAAGCCCTGTGGGCTCCTAGTACTTGGGGTGACTGCATTTCCCCTTCCCATGGATCAGAGTGGGGGAATGTCAGCTTTTTGTTACGTTAGAGAGGAGAAATGATCATTGTCTCCACCCCAAGTTTCACGACCCAAACATAAAAGGTTTTCAGTGCTGAGAGTTGGAGGCTGGGCACAAGCAAGGTCCCTGGGGAGAGCAGAACAGGGCTCTTATAACTGAACATAACTTACGAACTCACTGATAGCCGCCCCATCATCAGACAATAAAACTGGCACTTTCTCCTCTCTGTTACTGAGTCCATTATCTGAATCTACCAGCTTTGTTCTTGATGATAGGCAAAACCAGTAAAAATGCGTTATCATCATCTTCCATCCTCTGAGCACCTTCCTTTGTAAACATCGAGTAATAGCCCTGAGCTTTCCAATCCTGCTGTTCCAGGCACGCAGTTTGCAGCCATTAACAGAGGGCTTTAAAAAAAAAACAAAACAAAACAAAAAGGAAAGATGTACCAAAAGGTGAAGATTTTATTGTTACATTTCCCTTCAGCTATTAAGGAGCTGATGCAGCTCCCGCTATAGTCAATTAGTCTCCATGCTCACTCTAAAGGGCTTTGGATTGGTCCCAAAGTTAGTGTCCTCATTTTCTGTAATCCTGGAAGCATTTACGCTTTCCCAGCCTTTGAGCGGGGATGAGCCAGCTGATGGCATATCCAGCCAATTATAACCTGGGCAGCTAGGAGAGAATTATTTATTTTCCATTTGGCAAGAGGGACATAAAAGTATGGCAAGGGAGGCTGAGACAGATGAACAAGCCCTCTTTGCAAGCCCTCTTTGCCACGTGAAGTATTTGCAGCATAGCTTTTTTGGCATAAGCCTGCAGTGAGATTTCTTTGTAATAAGCATCATTGGAGGCAGGACACTTTGAAGGGAGAGTATTTATATAGAAAGACCAGAGAATTTTTTTTCATTTTTTGTGATGTACATATTTTCCTCTCAGATATTCTTTCTTTGCTTTTTTATGTAAGCTGGAAAATAGCTCTTCTCATCATGATTTCAGTGTTTTTCCTTCCTTCTTCCTTTCTGTCTGGACATTGATTTTGCAGGATAAACTGATTAGTGGACAGACTGGGCTCTTCAGGGACAATCCAGAGCACTGCAGAAAATGCTGCAGATGACTCAGGAAGTGTTTTGCATCCTTCTGCTTTAGAGCTGAGCCCGGTGCCTTCTCGTTATGAAAGAGATTATGGTCTTTCTTCAGCACACTGTCCTTGCAATGTGGTATTAGCCAATCCTAATGATCAGCTGTGGTCATGAGTACCTGGGGTCACCAAAGACTTTCTAGCACTCCTGCTAGAAGCAGTTGTTGTTCTTTCAGCTCTGGCCATGGTCCAGCTTGAACGATTTCATTGTGCCCAGCACTTCTGGTAGCTCAGTTCGCAGAAGCATTATCCTGTTCAGGACAGATCACAGGACAAGCAGTGGGGTGTCTGAGATGCTATTACTGGGTCGGCTGCTGAGCAATGGTTGTGCAATCACAGGCAGCTCACTGAACCTCCATATGGCTCAGTTTCTCACGATGTAAATAAGGAGGGTGTTTACTGAAGCCACAGGAGGTGTAGTACTCAGTATTTGAATGTGTGTGTGGAATTGCTTAAATCCTAGGAGTATTAAAAATTAGTGGAAAACTTTGTTGCATACTGTATTATCCCACAATTTCCCTGCTATGCCTTCCGCACTCATGCGGTTGTTACTGTTTGCCAAGAGGTTATGGATCTGTTTGAGCGACAGGTAGTACATAAACATAAGTTGTTATTGCTTACGCCAACTGATTTACTGTGTTTCGTTGTGAAACAAATGGCTCCCGTTTAAAAGGGGATCCTGAAGCCAAGAAATGTTTGCTGGAACAGCAATAGCAGCAGTACCTGATGTCGGGGCTGTGGCACATGGCACTGATCTCTTAGGCAATACTTCTTGGAGGGGGAGTGCAATGAGTTTTACCCAAACGTTCTAAGGAAATTGTGATTTTGTGATGACATTGCACAAGTCTGTGTGCTAGTTTGGGTTTACAGTCCAAAAAAGCATCTGTCTATTAATCTCAAAAGTGTTATATTCCAGAAGTTTTGTGAAATATGTGGCCAGATAGAGGAGAGAGTCAATGTTCCCGCTGAGGAACAGCTTAGATAAGCGATGGCTTATCTGCTGTTAGACCTCAGAGAAAACTCACATATGGAAAATGTTCTGCAACTGGTTTCTTTAGCTTCACTTTTCTCAAATTACATTTTTATATCCCCCCAAAAGACAGATATTTTGTCATTCTCATCACTTCTTTGCTAGAGATCTCCTAACTCAGAAAGTGACTTCCGTAGAGAAATAGGAAGTTTGGGAATTTGTTCATAGGGTAGTCACCATCTTAGGACAAATTTAAGATGAAAACTTCTCAGAAGAGTTATTTTAAGGCATTGCAAACAATTCAGTACAACTTACTCTGTCTCAAAATCTTCAATAGTAGCCGGGTAATGGCTGCACACTGTGTTAAAAAATCAAGGCCCGCATTGATCTTTACCAGAGCTAGATCAATAAGAACAATTCATGAGAAAATAACTGAAGGAAGGTGTTTTGATTCAAGTTTAAATGCAGGTTACTCTCAGCACAGTTGTCCTTCCTTTTATTTTGTGAGTGTTTTCTCTCCATGTTTCTGGTGAATTTAATACTGCTGACAGCTGCTGAGCTAATAGCCCTAGACACTAAAGTGCTGTCTTCCAGCAAGGGTGTAGCACTGCAGAGGAACAGCTTTGTCTGTTCACTGTAAAAGCCTTTTCAGAGCCGTTGTGCCAGAGAAGTGAGGGGATGGTTTATAATTCTGACTGTGAAACACACTCACTTTGTTGTGAAGCAGCTCATATGTAAAAAAAAGAAAGAAAAGTGGGAGTTTTTCCTCAGGGAAATGCTGTAAATACCAGCTTGGGTTTGGGTTTCGTGCTGGCTTTTAACAAAAAAAAAAACAAAACCTGTAACCAACCTCATGGAAGAGATAACAGCTGGGAAAAGCTGGTGCTTTTTTCAGCTTTGGATTTGGTATAGCCTGCTGTATAGGGTGCAGACGCAAGAATCTGAGCTGGAATCCAAATCCAGCTTGTGCTCTAACCTGTTTTGTCAGTTTGGGCAAATCACATCTCTTTGCTTCATGAAAAAGTAGGGTGGACAGGTGTTGTAATAGATAGTTTACCCCATCCCTCTCCCTGAGATGAAAACAATTCTCCCTAATCTCTTCAGAGCAGATGTTTTACTAATTTCTTGTTAAACAAAAATATCCGATAGCGATTATTCCGCTGCTTTCCTAGGCAATTTGTTCTGGTGCTCAACTCTTCTTACCCTTAACCCAGTGTCTAATTTCTATTGCCTTTTCCAAGATGTAAGCTCATTATTTCTTGTCCTAGACCCACTGCATGCAGAGAGGAACTAATTCCCTCCTGCTTTGCAGCAACCCTTTGCATATTTGAAGACGATATAATGTCTCCTTTCAGTTAAGGCTTCTCTTTTTCAGGCTAAATGCTTTGTAAAGTGTTCTAGGACTAGAATAAAAATGCTCTGCGGGCTAGATCTTTAAGGGGCTCTGTTCCAGCACAGTCACCAAGTTTGAAGCAAAAGCAGCGTTTTCTCACTAAGGATGGAGAATTTGGGTGGTCCCAAAGGCTTTGTCCATTCTGTCATTCCAACTGCACCTAACACCTTTCTCAAATCCAGACTCACCAACTGTCTGTGCTGTCGACACGCAGACATAGGCGAAGGCTGACATGACATGAGGAGGGAAAGGTCAAGTGAGTCTTGGTGTGGATGTAAGTTTTCCTTCTCACAGTCTCTGCAGATTATTTATGAGTGGAAAATGTGATAGCCCAGCCTGTCAGCAGATACTCTGATTGTGGCTCTTCCTAAGCACCATATGGATGCTTTCAGCCTGAGCTGCAGCCCTGCTAACAGTTGGTAGCGTGGATGGAAACCATGCGACATGCAGTGCTCAGTACTGTCAGCCCTGCCACTGGGACTGTCCACCCCAAAAACAATGCTATGTGGTTGCACCAGGGCCTGCCATAGAATCATAGCACGGTTTGGGTTGGAAGGGAACTTAAAGCTGATCCAATTCCAACACCCTGCTATAGGCAGGGACCCCTTCCACTAGACCAGGTTGCTCAAAGCCCCATCCAGGCTGGTCACACAGCCTGCGGCAGCCCTTGGCAGTGGAATTCCCTCATCCCAGGAAACGTGTTTTAAAAGGAAGTTGTTTAAAAAAGGAAGAAATCTGTTGAAACAAAACCTCAGGATTGCTAGTTTAACTTTCAGATGTATCAGCCTTTTGATGATCATCCACAGTGTCTCACCTGCTGTCCCTGGACAGTGATGTGATGGACAGAGCATTCATAGACCTTAGGGCTGTTTTTCTTCCCTTGATTAGTCACATCTTTAATAGCCTCATCTTCTAATTATACAAGCACCGGAACTGGATGACCCTGAATCACAAACTTACGTGAGGAACACTCATTCCAGCGTGTGAGAGCAGCATCACTCTTAGCTTCAATGCATCATTCCACCCCCAAAACCCCTGATAATCTCCACGCTGGTTACAAAACGGTCCTTCTCCCTGTACTCATAAGGGTACTGCTGGCTGCAGCTCCCTGTCCCTTCAGCCACAGAAGCTGAATTATAAAGTGAGATTGTGTAGCCCTATTGCTGCAAAATCACTCTTGTATTTCAAAACACGGAGCCGGGAACATATGTGAGGGAAAGAGAAAGAAAGGCAGCTGAAAGTCTACAGCCAACAGCTTGTGTAGGAAAGCTGCTAAAGGAGGAAACAGTTGGGCCTTCTTAATCGCGATGCAGTTATCTGCAGGATGAACACAAGCGAAGTTGGCTTCCAAATGAAGTGGTTGTGATCCAATCAATTCCTGACAAACCAAATGAGACGGGGTGCTGGGCTTCCAGGGGAACGGCAACACCTGCCCCTAAAAGGTTGTTCCCTGAACTAAACTTTACCATGGCCTCATCATGCTAGAGTCTATGGTGGTGGGGGCAAAGTGAAGGCAACTCAGCTTTGTATGGAGGTGAACTTGCTTGTTAAGGGGGGACATGGTGGGCCTGTCTGAGATGGCCATGGCTGTGTGTCACTGTAGGGGTACAAAGGCAGGATGCTCTAAGGGGGCCATGGCTGTGTTTTCACTGTGGGGATACAGGGGGTACAGTGACCATGCTCCCTTGAGGTTGCTATGGCTGAGGGGCCACAGTGGCAGTGCTGAGGAGTCCATGGCTGTGTGTCACTGAGGGGGCACAGTGGCAGGGCTCCCTTGAGGCGGCCATGGCTGAGGGGGTGCAGTGGCAGTGCTCTCAGGGTGGCCATGGCTGTCTCACTGGGGGGACACAGGGGTGATGCTGAGGTGGCCGTGGCTATAGGGGTACATTAGCAGGGCTCTCGGGGCAGCCATGGCTGTGTGTCACTGAGGGGTTGCAATGGCAGTGCTCTTGGGGTGGCCATGGCTGTGTGACTGAGGGGACACAGGGGTGATGCTGAGGTGGCCGTGGCTATGGGGGTACATTGGCAGGGCTTTGGGGCAGCCATGGCTGTGTCACCGAGGGGGCACAGGGGTGATGCTGAGGTGCTGTGGCTATGGGGGTACATTGGCAGGGCTTTGGGGCAGCCATGGCTGTGTCACTGAGGGGGCACAGGAGCAGAGCTCTCCGAGGCAGCCCCGGCTGTGTGGCCGAGCAGGCACAGGCCGGAGGTGCCCGAGCCCCCCCGGTACCCGATCCCCTCCGGTACCCAATCCCCCTCGGTACCTGAGCATCCCCCCCGGTACCTGATCCCCCCTCCCAGTACCCGAGCATCCCCCCCGGTACCCGATCCCCCCTCCCAGTACCCGAGCATTCCCCCCGGTACCCGATCGCCCCCGGTACCCGATCCCCCCTCGGTACCCGATCCCCCCCTCGGTACCCGATCCCCCCCGCTACCCGATCCCTCTCGGTACCCGATCCCCCCCGGTACCCGAGCATCCCCCCCGGTACCCGATCCCCCCCGGTACCCGAGCATCCCCCCCGGTACCCGATCCCCCCCGGTACCCGAGCATCCCCCCCGGTACCCCATCCCCCCCGGTACCGCACCCCCCCCGGTACCCGACCCCCCCGGGTGCCGCAGGTCCCACCCCAAACACGTCGCCTCGCCCGTGCCGGCCCCGCCCCTCCGTGACGCCCGTTGTCAGCTGACGGCGAAGCCGCCGGTGGTGGTGGTGGCGGCGGGGGGGGCCGGGCGCGGGCACTCCGGGCTGTCCGCCGCTGCCGTGCAGAGCCGCCGCCGGGCCCGAGGCCGAGCAGCCGCCGCGATGCCCTCGGAGAAGAGCTTCAAGCAGCGCCGCAGCTTCGGTGAGTGTCGTCCCCCGCCGCGGAAGGGATGCGGCGGGGCCGGGCCGCTGACAGGGCCCTCAGGCTGCCCCGCCGCCCTTCGGGCCTCGTCGCTCGGCTGGCGGGGCAGGGACAGGGGCAGGGCGGCGGCGGGGAGGGATCGGGGCAGGTCCGTGTGGGAGCCGCGGAGAGCCCCAGACACGGGGGTGGCTCCCGCTGACAGCGGGGCTCAGCGGCCGGAGCGGGCCCGGCCGCCCCGTCCGTGGCCGTGCGGCTCCGCCGAGGGCTCCGCGGTGTCCCCGGTGCTGCGGCGGAAGGGGAGTCACCGCCCTGCTCGGCCGGCACCGAGATGGAAACAACCCCCGGGCTGGGCTCCGCTCCCCGGCGAGGTGGGGAAGCCTGGGAGCTTCCCTTGTGCCAGGGCTCTGTTCTGGATGTCCGGAGGCGTGAGCGAGCTATGGAGGCGGACACCGTTGGTGTGCCAGGATGAGCTCTGCGTCGGGAGAGGGGCTTGGGATGAGGAGCTGGCATCTCCGAACCACCCGTTATCGACCGCAAAATGCCCAGGAGCCAGGAGACATCGCTTTATGTTGTGTGCCAGGAGCTGGGCCCGCCTGCACCTCCCGACGTGTCTGCTCAGCGCCCGGCCGTGTCTGTGCTATTGACAGGAGAATTAAGCTCCGCTTAGAGCTCGGTGCTTGGCTCCGGGTGAGGAGCTCTCTACCCGAGTGGACTGGGTTGTATGCCTCCTGTCTTCGTTTAGTTACTGAAAACTAGCAAGGCATCAAAAAGAGCTGTGTAATGGTGGCTGGGGAAATGAGATTAGTCCCTTTCTAGAAGGAACAGCCTTGATAGAGCCGTGCCAACACTTCTGTCTGTGCTTAGGATGGGACCAGAGCAAGCAAAGATCTTGGTATCTGTTCATGTGTGTCAGTGAGGGAGGCTGAAATGCTCTGAGGGTAACAAGAACTGGCAGCGTAACCTATTTCTGCATGAAGTATGAAATCCTATACGTAAAATTGAATTGGTGGAAGTAATTGATCCAGATTTTCTATTCCTTCTGCCTTTGGGTTAAAGGCAAGCTGCTTAAGAGAGCTTTCTGATGCGCCCACCCTTTGCTGTTCAGTTGAGCGTAAGCCACTCTCTGCATAGAAGCAGTGAGAATGTCAATCTAGCAAAGTCTGGTTTTAAGCTGCCCCTTTTCTTGGACTCCTCCAAAACTGTTGTTGACCCCATTGCCTGTCAGCAGCCTCTATTGCAGGTATTAAGTTCAGCTAGGATGGCAGCCAAGCAGTTGCCACTGCAACTAATGTCGTCAGAGAGCAGTGTTTATCTGTGGCTGACTGAAGCCTGATTTTGAACACACCATATACAATAATCTCAGTGATTTGTCCGGTTTATGTTCCTGCTACTCCAGGGAGTTCTGCTGAATAACATCGCTATGGACAAACCTGTTTCGGTTGCAAAATTAATCAAACCTCCCTGTGCTTGCTAGGCTGACAGTTGGTCTCATTTACTCGCCGTATCTTATGTTTCTAGTTAATCTTAAAAAGTATTTTAATTAGCTAGTAATCTCTGCCTCTGTCCTTGAAGTGTTAATGCTGTGAGAGCGTGGCTCACGCTGTGGGATGTGAAGCAGGATGGCTTTCAGGTTCTCACTCCTGCAGTCAGGTGAAGGCTTTGCATGCTCCCTGCCTTAGTTCAGCTTGATTCATCTCCAGCTCAAAACCGTGATTCACGTGAGTTGCATTTCCTTAACCAGGCGTCTAAAAAGGCACACGGATGTGTTTCATGCACCCAGATTCAGTATAGACTAATGGAGAGCTGAGTGATGTTACTGCTGAGTGACGGGACAGGTAATGTGTCCTAAGCATTAACATACCAGAAAGGAGTCGGCCTGACGGGTGCTGATCTGAGCTCTTCCTCTTCCACGAGAGGCACGTCTCCCTAGCTGAGTGTCTGTTAAAGCTGTGATGCAACATTAAATCTCCTCACTGAGAGGTGTTTACGAGATGGAGATGGCCTCGAAAGCCCTGACCTGCTGAAAAGGACCAGAGAGGTTAAAACTGAGTTTGCTGAATCTGAAAGTAGGCAGGGTATAAGCAGATGCAACTGCCTCTGAAAGCAACTGTTCCTGTTTACTTTGCCTTGGACATGTACTTTAGCCTGGTTTATAATATCTGTGCTATTAATATTTACGTCTGAGGAGAGATGAACTTTATCCTGAAACCTGGCACAGGGAGCAGTGCAATGTTTAGGTACAGAAGAACCTGCCAACAGCTTCTGCAACAATGAGTGCAGCATAATCAAACCAGAAAACTGTAATTGGTAATACTAGAATGGACAGGGTAAGCTGATGCTGCCAGGCTTAGGCTGGTCTCAGCTCTCACTTAAGCGTTGACTACCTCTTCTTCTGGGATCTCACAGAAATGTTACAGAAGACTTAGTCATTAACTTGGGTGGTGTAATTTGGTGCCATAAATTTACGAGATTAAATGTCTGCTTTAGTGGGCAGAAAATGAGGGGTGTGTGGGGAGGAAGCTGTCTCCTTCAATGCTTTCTAGGAGTCGCAGGTAGCATGCATGCAGTACTTGTCACCTTGGGTTAAAGAGCAAAGTGTCATATGTCACAGGAGAGGTTTTACTTGTGACAGTGCTTTTCCATTTGGAAACTGCTTTACCTGAATTTGCTGTTGTTAACATGCAGTCCCCCTCTTCAGTGGTGGAGAAATAAGGTAATAACACCATTAAGTGTGGATGTAAACCAGACTTTTTTTAAATCTCTTGCAGAGCAAAGAGTGGAAGATGTACGACTGATTCGAGAGCAGCATCCAACTAAAATACCAGTAAGTCTGGTTCTTTTTATTTTTCACTTCAATTTCCAGTCTCATATTCCTGTTAGTAGTTAGAAGCCTGTAAAAGAGCTGTCCAAACAGGTGAAAGTTTGGCTGCTCAGGGTCACTAAGCCTGGGTTTCAGAAACATTCTCAAACGAGTAGCCAGCAGTCAGTGTGGCAGAGCAAGGTGCTAGCTGGGTCTGGAGGAAGTTTGGTTTCCTGTGTATTGCTGCTTCGTGTTGTAACTTCAAAGAAAACCACGCCCCAGCTGAGCTCTGAGATCCTCCTGAGTGTTCAGCTCTCTTCAGTGTTTTTCTTCTCCAAAAGAAGAGTCTGCAGGGGCTAGCCAAGGAGATGACACAGTAATGGAGAGACAGATCCGCCTTTCGTCACCAGTCTGTACTGAGAGGGGTGGAAATGCTTGTTGGGAAATGGGCTTGTCTTCAGGGTCCAGAAATGCATCCTGGCTATCAGACCCTTCCACCTCACCTTAAAGAGAAGATCAGGCCTCACCTTCTTACTCTTCTTTAGCTGGCAGCCCCAAATGTTGCCTGTATTTTTGTTTTCTTTCATTTATGGCACCGGAGAGGTTACAAATGCAAAGTAAAGCATCCTAGGAAGCAAAAGGCATGGGTTGTGTTATATTACTAACGAGTTCTTTGCAGCTGGTGGGCTTTGTGTGATGGCTGTCACCGTGGTAGGCAATAAATGCTTAGGGCTGGAACAGGGAAGGTCTTAGGAGAGAGAACTTGGTTGGTGGAAGAGAGAACTCTATTGGATGCATCAGCCTTTGGTACTTAGGGGTGATGATCCCTGTGAATGGAAATTCTGCTGTGAACAGGCTGCTTGCAAACTGTCTGCACTTCAGAACAAGTTCATTCACAAAGCAGTTGTTGCCTCCATGTCAAGTAGAAACCAGAAAGTTTTCAGCTTCTGCTCAGCTTTAAAGCTGTTTCATCTTGAAGCTGCTGCTGCTGTTTTACTGTGTTGTTGGGCATAGGAACAAGTTCTATTTTACAGCACAGATTTTTTTTGACTTTTCTTGAATGCACAGTTTTCCCAAGGCCCTTTCCTAACAAATCTTTCCTGACAGAGGATTGCTTTTTCACCCACCTTTTACAGATCACTTCACTGTAGTCCCCAAGCTCTGTGACCACAGATGGAAAGACACTGATTTATAGCAAAACTCTGATTTTAAGTCAGCCGTGGATGTATTACTAGCAAAAATTCAGAGCGACCTAATGAACTTGGTGAAGATGCAGTGATGCAGACTCCCAGCGATGGCAGAGGCCTGCTGGGATCTCTGGAGGCTTGCTGGGGTTGCTTGTCTGTGTCCTAACTTGGATCATTGCCTCATTATTATCATTAGCAGCCCTGCATGAGATAAGATGTCAGTGTCACGCTAGCTGGTACATCTCCCCATGCTATAAACATCCTTTGCCGTTGGAAATACTATCTATTGGTCATGATATGCCTTTTTAAAAACAGTGGTGTATTTTTTCCCAGCATTTGTTTACACTGCTATAAGGAAGCCTTTGTCTGAAATCATTAAATTGGCTTGCTATCTCTTCACCTGAGCAGATTCCACACATCCAGGCCTCGTGAGCGTGGAAACGATCCAAGCGGATGGTATCACATTGCTACCCTTGCTTTAAAAACAACAAACCCCAAATGGCTGTGGAAACAGGAGTGCACGAATTCTGAGATCATTTCTTAAAAGCAGGAACTATATACAGTTGCTGGGCAGGGTGCTGCTTAAATTGGCAAATCTGCAACTTCCTTGTGAATTCAGTAGTTACTACCTAGCGATCTTGACAGAATTAGTGGTTCCTACGTGTGCTGTCTTGAGTCTAAGGAGGAGAAAGTGCTCTCCTTTGAGGCTTTATAGCCTACAAAGGTAGCTTTCTCTCATCTGTCAGAGCTATCATGGGAGGTGAATGGAATCACGTACTAATCTGGAGGTGTAGTTCTTAGAAAGATCTTAAACTGGAGAAATTCTAGTGAAAACTGCTTGGATTGGCAGGCTTCTATAGCAGCCAAAGTCCCTAGTCAGCCACTGTAATGTGTTACAGTGAAGTGTGCTTTATCTTTTATTGGGTTTCCTTGTTGCTGGGTAATTCAGTGCTAGATTAAATGACTCCAGCAAATGAGCTGTTCTAAAACTGCTCTGAAGCTGTGATATGTGCTGTTAAAACCCTGTTTGTTCCCTCTTTGTGCAGTGACTCTTGTGAACAGAACAAGAGGAGCACATGAAGATACTTGTAATTGTTGCTTTTCAGATGTGAGAGGCTGCATTCACAAATGAGGGGAAATGGAGTTCAGCATAAATGCTTGTACTTTGCTCTGTTTAGAATGGAGGGGGGAGATGAAGGCACCGGACACCGCTTCTGCCTTTCACATCTTCAGCTCCTTTCTTTTTTGTGCTTCTCCTTAGGTGATCATTGAAAGGTACAAGGGAGAAAAGCAGCTTCCAGTTTTGGATAAGACCAAGTTCCTGGTGCCAGATCATGTTAACATGAGTGAGCTAATCAAAATTATCAGGTAATATGCTTTGGTTTCAGTGTAAGATGAATCAGCCTAAGATTATGTTTATTTGTTAATTCCCCACCTGGTGTATGCATTTGGGAGCAATACATAGAAGATTCATCTCATGAGCCCTCGGTATCATCACTGGGACAGACTGGTGTTTTTCCTTTGGCTTTGCTTGGGGAAAAAAAACAAACCTCTGAAAACTGTTGTTAGTCTGCTTTCAAGAGACATAACTGTCTCCCAGAGATGTAGGAGAGAGTGTGGGGCCATGAATCCCTGCCTAATATGGGTGCCTCTGACCCAGGGCTTCAGTGCTTCCTGCTTGGCTATTTTAGGCTGCCTTCCTTTCCAGTGTTCCTGCTGGGAGTCCCTCTCTGGAGTGCTTGCCTCTTCCCACCCACTGGAGGGGAGTGTAGGCTCCCAGCCAGAGCTCTGAGCTGCTGCTCAGGGTTGATGTTGGCTCCCTTTGATCCTGAAACGAGGTTTCCCTCAATGATAGTATCAGTGTCTTTTTGTCCAAGCTGTTTGCAGACCATGGCTTGAAGACTGCTCCGCTCGGGATGCTTGAGCTTTGCTTACAACAGAAGTCAAGGAGGAAATAGGCATGGAGTGGAAGTTGTGTGGTCTGAAACTGTGGTCAGAAGTCCTGCTAGAAGTGCATGTCTCCTGGCTTAAAGGAAAAGCTGAGTTCTCAAGTGGTAAACTTGGAAGTCAGCAGCAAACCAGAGTTTGCTTTTTCATTGGTCACGGTGTAGCCCGGAGCTGGTTCATGGAGGCCACAAGCTACAAAAACTGGGAGTTGTCCAGGTTGTCCAAACAATCCCCTGCCTCCAGGGCCTGTACAGAAACTGCCTGTAACAAACAAATCCCAGCTATTACATGAGTAAGAAAGTGAGATAGGGCTTTGGAAGCATGATCCAGATTGCTTAAGTCTGACAGAATTTCTCATGGAACATTAAAGACCTTGGGCAAAGAGATCAACAGCAATTGATGGAATTTTCCCACCTTTTTGCTCTGGCTTTATTGTTAATAGATAACTTGGCACCAGCTGGACTTGGTCCTCTGCCAGCCCTTCTTGTTTATAGCAAAGCCTGTCCTTCCCAGTCCTCAGGTAGCTGCTGCCTTCTCCCAGCCTGCTGTCCCTGAAGGTTTGGACGGGTTCCTCTTCAGGGAGGCTAAATAAAGCCTTGTTCCCAGCTGCTGCTGCCCCTCAGCAGTGAGCAGCACTGTGTTGTTTCCTCCTTTCTTTGATTGCACCTCTACATAGAATCATAGAAGAGTTAGGGTTGGAAAGGACCTTAAGATCATCTCCTTCCAACCCCCTGCCATGGGCAGGGGCAGTTGTCTAACCTCCTCTTGCTTACTGTGAAGTAAGGTCTGCAGACCTGCTTTCCGGTAGGCATCTTAGCAGAAATACCTGTGCGTCCCCCCCAAGTGGAATGAATGATCCCAGAGGAATGCTGAAGTTAGATGTTTACTGTGCCACACAGTCTGTGCAGTCTGTTGCTCTCTGCCCTCCCTATGATGCTTCTCCTGGGCAGGATGAGACGAGGGTGCAAGGTGCTGCGAAGGTTAAACACAGGCTGTTACAGAGCTGGTGACAAAGTGACTTTAACAGACCCAGGGCCTTCACATGGAAGCCCTGCCCTGCCTCCCTGCCTGATCTCTCAAGGTCAGCTTGGGTTTATGTTTCCAGTGAGATGCTGCTGAGCTCAGGTGCGAGCCGAAGGGCCCACAGGCTTTGCGTGCTCCCTGTTTGTCCGGGGATCACCTTGGCTTCTCCTTTTCCCTTCAGTTTAACACCCTTGTCGAGAGGAGCTTTCCCAGAGGAAGAAGGGCTCCTGCCAGTGGCTATGTCTGACTGCACTGAGTAGGTGACCTCAGTAGAACTTGGGGGTGGGAAGCAAAAGCCTTCTCCAGTGGCAAGAGCTGCTTTGGGTGGGGACATCTTAAAACTACCAGCGGTGAAGGACTTTGTTTTGCTGCCTGTTGTAAAGCGATGCCGAGTCACCCCTGTCACACTCCTTCCCCCTTTGCTCCCCTCACTGACAGGCGACGCCTGCAGCTGAACTCCAACCAGGCGTTCTTCCTCCTGGTGAACGGACACAGCATGGTGAGCGTTTCCACACCCATATCCGAGGTGTACGAGAGCGAGAAGGACGAGGATGGGTTCCTCTACATGGTGTACGCCTCTCAGGAGACTTTCGGAGAGCAATCTTCTGTCTAAGAGCGAGTGGCTTCTAGCCTAGGATTCTGGTTTACCCTTGGCCATCACCCCCACTCTTCCCCACACGCACCCCAGGGAAGGAAATGGATGTCACCTATGCTCTCAGTACTTTAGCATAGTCTTGCTTTAGCAGGTGTCTCATCTTACCTTGCCTTGTTTGTAACTATTAAACAGTACAGACGAGCACCTCCAGCTTTGAAACCTGCTGTAATATTCCACACAGGCACATTTGCATTTCTGGACTTTATGAACGGAACCCGATCGTGTATGTGACAAATTGCAAACAAAAGGGACACTCGATTGACTTCTAACAAGCAAACAGGCACCAGGGAGGAGCTAAAGTGTTTCGTGTGACAGTTTTTTTGAAAAATCTCCCTTTTATTCCTTAAAACTTTCTTTTTTTAAAAAAAAAAAAATAAAAAATAATGGGAGGGCTTCTCATGAGAGCAAAAATGTTTTAATGTTCCACAGCAGAACAGCTCGATCAGACTCGTGCCAGTGCTGCAGCGAGTGAAGGCGAGCGCTTGGGGTGAGCTGGGGGGAGTCCAACTCTTTTTATCTCTTGTTTTTTGTGGCACTGGAAGTGTAGGAAGGGTGCCAGTATCTGAAATACTCATACCAAACACCACAGCTTTATTGTAGTTTTAGGAAGTGTTTTAACTGTAAAGTACACACCCAGACAGGTAGCACTGAAATAAACTCCAGTCTGTAAAGAATTCCCAGTCCCTGTGTTCAGTGAAACACGGTTTTCACCATGAGCTCGCTTCCAGAAGATTTCCCCCCTCCCTAACCTGGAGTTTTGCTGTTCCCTTGAGAGGAGGAGGTAGTGGAGGGGCCCACTGGCAGCACTGGGGATGCGTGTGGCCAGCCATGGAGCGGGACAGTGTCTCTTAAGACACGAGCAATGCCCGTCCTCGCTCTTCCCATTGGCTTGGCAGGGCCCTCCATGCTTTGTTGTACTGCTCCCGTTGTACCTGCCGGTGGCATTACCAGCCCACGCTGCCCAGCCAGTCTGGCACTTGTTTGGGTCAGGGAGAACGGCTTTTGGAAGCGGCTCAGGCCCAGGAGCTGCTGCCCAGTCGATGAACAAATCCTTTTTGCCATCACTGATGTTTCCTGCCACTTGTATGGGGTTGGGACGATGCTGGCGTTAGGCCTGACCTGAGACAGGCTTTGCAGAGGAAGGGTATTATATAGGACTGGTGTTTCTCCTCTGGAGTCATTGTCAAGTGAAGCATAGCAGGATGAGATTACTCGTGTATATTATGTGTCTGTAAACTAACTGCATCTGTTACTGGAAGCTAACTACTATAACTGGGGAAAACCAAGCAATACTACTGCGCCTCGGCACTCTAGCTCAGCAAGGTGTACACTTTTTACTACCTACACCTCTCTGCATGCATCTCCTTCACAAGGCTGACTGACTTGGGATTTTTTTATTGTTTTTTGTGTTTGTACTCCAATGTAAACTTCTAAATGCAGCTTGTTCTATGTTTAGTTTTTGTTCGTGTAAGGAATTGTTTAACTCATAACTGACAACCATACTTGTAATTACAACGTGATTGACTGATACTCCTGTACAAATGTTGCTTTTTTAAACTTAATACAGTGCTGATATGGATGGATTACATCCCAATTTCCCTATGGCTCGTGTGGTTATTTCTGGACAGCTTGCTTAGGCACAGGACCCGCTGGTGCTGATCGGTGGGCACAGCTCAGGGAGGAACCACAGGTAAAACTGTTCCGCTCCATAGCCAGGTATGGCCCAGGGTGTTCCTGCACACCCATGGCTTCCCATATTTTGCTGTTCCTGCTTCACCAGCCTCTCCCTCAGCTTCCGATTCCCGGTGCTCTCACAACCAGGACTCTGTTCCTTGGGAATGGGCCCAGGCACTGGCCATGGAAGGTTTGAGGACGCAGCAAGGTGATGATTCCTCCTGCTCACCCCAACCTGTGCCTTGCTCTGCAGTCAGTGCACGAGGGCCAAGCCAACGTGGCCAAGTGGAGCCTGGAGGCTTGGCTGCTGACTTCCCTTGGAACAGGAGGCAGAGCCTCCCTGCTCATCCTGCCCACAACACTGCTGTGGGCAGGCACTGGAGTTGGGCCACTCTGGATAAGAAACCCTTTCAGAGCATCCTTCCTTGGCTCAGCCAGCGGTTGCAAGCACCACGATGGATTTGTGCTTACACACAGATGTCTGTAGGTGGAGAGACAGCAGCAGCAATTGAATTAAAGCCCCCGGTAAGTGCCAGGCAGGAGAAGCCCCCACACAGATGGAGCCCCTTTAAATTAAGAAAAGTACAAAGAGATTCTGTTTAATTCTTTATTTTCCATACATTAAATTTACTCAGATAAAAACATTCTAAAAATGTACAATTTTACTTTTAACAAAGTATAATAAAACATAAAAATCCCAATACCAGAATACTTGACATTTACAATTCAAAATCAAATTAGCTGAATATTAAATATTTACAAAACTATTTAAAATATTTATAAAGTTACATGCACAATTTGTAATACTAGAATTGACCGAAGTAGAAGAAATGGCTCAAATGGAGCAGGAGTTTCCTTCATTCCTAGTGGAAAGTTATGTCCAAGAGAAGCTATTAAACTGCACTTGAAAACACACAGGATTTGCTTTCCGCTTCAGTACCAACACGGTTCTTCCTTATGTGAGGAAAAATGGAAGGGAGCAAAGGGCTAGATCCAAGGATTCGGTACAGGAGGTGTCGTCAGGCTGCCGCCTCTCCCACCCAACGCGTTTCCTGGCCCCTGGAAGCGCTCAGTCGCACGGATTTCTCTCCAGCTCTGCTCACATCCCTCTCATTTAACAGCATTCCAGACTATCCTGAACGCACAGCTCCGAGCTCCGTGCCCTCTGGTAACCAACCAGGCAGCGAACCCACGTGCTGGCATTTCAGATGATGTCAGGTTTATTCTGGGGAGGAACCAGGCCGCGTTTCATTTCTGAGTACCCTCACCCTGCAGCTCCAGCCAGGAACAGCACAGGATGGAATGCGGGTAATGGCAAAGGCCTGGCGTTAGTTAACCTGTTATTTTTGGAAGCCTGGCACTTAGTTTGCCAGGATTTACGGACCGTGGCATGAAAAGGTTCCACAAAAAGGGGAGTGCAGCGTGCTCTGAAGGAGGAGCCTCGTGGAGCGCTCTCATCCATACCCCACTTGATGCAGTGAGGCTTCCCTCTTCACCCTCCTGCTGCTGGGCGTCGAGCCTGGCCTATTTATTAACACTTCACTCCCAGGCTGCCAGCGTGATGAGGAGCTTGCTGGGAATTCCATCCCATTTCCACTATTCCCAATGCCAACGCTCCCAAATGGAAAACGCTTCTGAGACGGCACCGCGTGTCACTCGCTCCTCCCGAGGGAAGCCTCGGCGCTAACTTCTCCGTGCCCCTGCAGGGAAGGACTTGGGATTCCCTTTCTCCTTTGCATTTAAAAATCACTTCTATTCCACAGTGAAATCCATTTTGAGAACTAATTCTTTTGATCCTTCTACGACACAAGACAGGAATAAATAGCTTTCTTTGAAATCCCCATCTCTCAATGTATAAAAATAGGTTTTAAGAACTGGTTCTTTCAGCCAGTAAAGCCAGAACTACAATTCTAAAACAAGCTGCCTTGCTTTTTGGGGGGTGAAAAGATGGATTTGTGCCTTTTAGAAACAGATGTAAGGGTTGTTTGACAGAACTAAAGTGCTCTGTTCAGACTTACCAACTTTGGTGGTTTGTGGTGCTTTGAACAGCGTTTGCTCACAGATCCAGAGCCACAGCTCGCTGGGTGTAGGGAAAGCTTGGGAATCGCTGTTAGCTCATCAAACACTCGCACTGCTTTAAGGTACTTGAGACTTCTGAAGTTGAACTTACCCTAAAACCAGACTTTGCCACTTAAAACCGTTACCTAAAAGTACACGTAAGCCACTTAAGAAACATCAGCCTTAACTTCACACAAAGGAAACGATCCCAAAGAGAGCTCTGAAGAAAGGAATGAAAGTTTGCTGGACACAGGTTCAGTCTGACAGTCCTTTTGTGACGGTTTCGACACTGATGAACGTTAGACAAGATGCTGTGCCCAGCCCTGGGCATCAAACCAAAATGGAAGTGGTACAGAAATTAGTATTCCTTACTTTTTTGCTGTTGATTTTTGCTATTTTGAGAGGGTTTGTGACACCTGCATGTGTGTTAAAGTAACAGTTTTCTTCAATACAATTCAGTTTGAAAGCATTGTTTAAAAAAAAAAGTGAAAAATCCCCACTAAAACAAAATAAAGGTTTGGCTTTCAGCACATGTTCCAGGCCACTGGAGAGACCCCCCAAAGCTGTAAAGAGTAAACATCACCACTGAAAACTGCGCGTTTCCTCAGCGTAACACAGTACGACAGATTGTTCCTCCCATTGTCTCAAGCTCATTAAGGCAAAGTAAATTGCATTGTCAGTTTTCATCACTTTAGTGTTGTAGGTCTGAAGGTCGGTGGTTAGAACTCAGGGAACCTCCTCCAGCGCGGGCAGAGCGATGGAAGCATCTCCACAGCGCGTGCGGTACTGTGGGACGTGTGAGCTGGGATGAGGATGCACAAATCTTTCTGCTTCATTGCATAGGAAGTAAAAATTCATCCATTTTGCTTTAAAACCAAACATTATGCGATTTTAGATTTGGGTTTCCATGAAGCCACATCCACTTCGAGCCACACATCACTACCTGGACCGAGCCTGGTTCCGGGCCATCTCACGCTGCTGTGCCTCTCTGGCAATGCTCCTTTATCCTGCTCTGACGAGGCTGACAACTGCCCCCTGAGCACACAGGGCTGAAGGATGGCCCAGAACATTCCTTTGCTATGGTCCAGAAAGGTCTCAGCTGTCAAGCTCCTGCATCACCCCCTCATATGGACATTTCACCTCCAACACAACTTCCCTCGCTTCCAAGCAAAACTGGCTGCACCACTACATGTACCCTTCATCCTGGTGTGGTTTAAGTTGGTGTAAGAAATACCTCCAAGTGTAAACAAGGCTTTGGACTTTCAAGATGTCTTCCCAATTACAGTAAGGAAATAGCTCTGCGATACAGAAGACCCACCTAATGCTGTCAGATTCCCTGGTGAGCCATGAGGATCAGTATCTTCTTTCAAGCAGGCAGGACCAAACTTTCAAATGAGCAGTTCAGGATTTGTTTGGCTTCCTCTCGAGTCCTAATTTAGATTTGTCACCCACAAATGATGTACTCTAAGTAGTTAATACCAAAGCTAGTCATCTACAATCTATTGCAACGAAGGAGGCTGACGAGAAACCCGCCAGAGTCTTGATAATAATGAAGTTTACTACCTTTTACATGTTTGACTTCTACCACTTCTGAATCCTGTAGCAAAAGCCTCTGGGTAGGAGTCAAAGGGGTATTTTTTTATATGAAGTAAAGCAAAAGCTTACAAACTCTGCTGACAGAGTTCTTTTTCTTTTTTTTTTTTTGCATTTTTCTTTTAGGATGGTTTAAAACTCATTTACAAAAGCAGAATAATAAAGTTTCTGTGAAAGAGACCTATATACAGTAACAGGACTTAAAGGTTTTGTGTATTACAGGAATATATCCTTGAAGCCTTTTTGACTCTGGAGTCTCTGGGACTTGGACCCTTGGAAACTAAAGTCTATTCCACCGCTGGGAACCCAGCACTACCTAGCAATAAGTGAGACAGTGAAGCACAAGTTTGTTTCCAGAAGGAACCGAAACCGCCGTGTTTGTGTTCTTTTGGTAGGGAAAAAGGAGACACTTACTTCAGACTTTTATTGTGTGGTTAAGTCACGTATCGCCTGCTGGTGCCAGCTGTTAACAGCTGGAACTTCTTTGCCTCTTGCGCTGGTCTCAGTGACACTGCTGGAAGTGCAGAAAGCTCGAAGGGTTTTACATTCTTCTGTAGTGCAATCCTCAATAATCCCAGAGATTAGTGCCTGATCACTTTTGAAAAAAAGTAGACATTTTACCCAGCCCAGGGGTGCCAAAGTCCTTCCAAACGGCTGCTCCCACCTCCAGCCTCCAGCTTCCACCTCAGAATGAAGCTGCCCTGGAGCTCGATGCTTCCCCCCTTTGGAAGTCCACGTATGGCAACGTGGCTCAAGCAAAAAGAAAGTACCTTGGATGTTGTACTCGCATCAGGGCAGCTCCACCATCCATCGATCCCATGACATGGGGAGTCAGAAGTTCCAGCAACAAGATCCAAGCTTGAATTTGGCAATCAAAAATGGGTTCGATGCACCCCTAAGCTAGATTTTCTACCTAGTCTAATAAAGTAAAGCACCTTTGGATTAAAAAATACATTAAGCTTAACAGCAACTGGACGTCTCAATTTGTAGTTCAATCTCCTTGTATCTCCATGGCTTACAGTATTTTCTTGCCAGATGATAAAATATCAGTCTGTGGAGTCAAGACTTTCAGAGGGAGGGGCGTACTTCAGCCTAAACGTACCTGGAGAAGGGGAAACAGAAGAATTAGACAACATCAACTCCCTCATGTCCATTACATCTCTGCACTTGCTAAACCAAACTGCTTCTTACTGGGCACATGACACAGTGTTACATGTGTAATTACAGCACCACGCTAAGGTGCTGAAGCTGCAGGAGAGGCTGACAAACGTGTGTCTGCAGTCGATGGAGGTGAACATCCAAGCTTGGTTTTATGTAGTCGAAGTCAAGTCACTCGCTTAGATGCACTTTTAGGGCTGGCAAAAATTCATTTGGGGTGATGTGAATGGAAATTTAGTTAATGAAATGAAATTCATCTTAGAAAGGCACTGGGCTGTGTTTCTGAAGTTCTCTGAATTAGGACTGATGAGGCAGTGTTGCTTCTTCCCCACTGGCCACAATCAGTATGTTATATACAGAAACAGCGCTAGTTAACATACGTTTTAGCAGTGCTGTCAAGTTCTGCCTCAAAACCAAGTCACTTGTTAATATACAGTGTTCAAATACTTGGCTGCACCATATAAAACCAATTAGAGACACCCACTACGGACAACACACTGTGTAAAATGAACCCCTCAGTGCGGTTCCCTCCAGTCCAAAGTTCACGTTTCATTTTTGAAGCCTACACCACATGCAAATTATCCCAACACAGTGTGTCAATCCAGATGCAAGAGAAAAACGGGACTAGAAAGTGCTCTTAGTAAATGTAACGTTCTCTCTTAGTTGTTTCCCACCTGGCATTAAGGATTTCAGCTCTCTCCTGGGGAAGCCAGGTCTGTAACTGTGTAAGCAACATGCCCTACAAAATAATTACAGCAGCAAACACGGGACCTTCAGAAGCATCTGAACAGTAACTCACCATTTGGGTTACTATTTCAGGAAGGGAAAGGGGGAACAGAGCTGTTCGGTTTGTAAACATCCAGGGGAAGTTGCCCATTAGAACCAAAGATGACCTGGATGACAAGGTGTAAAGCAGCAGACCCTATGGGCCCTATGTACTTGCATTGGGCCTGCACAAAAGAACTTGCAAATACAGCTAAAACCCCACCAGCTTCCAAGAACAAGATCTCTTTAAGCAAGTCAGAAGTTAAGGACAGGGCACTGCCATCAGCCTCCCTCCAGCCCTCAGGGAATGCAGCCATTCCCCTTGGCTAGGCACAGCACTCTGCATCAGTCCCTCCTCCTGCTTTTACCTTGTCGATTGAAATCCATCGGAGGCTGTTTGCAGTCCTGAGCTCTGTGACCACTGGCCCCGCAGTTGTAACAGGAGAGATTCCCGTTTTTTTTGTGACTCGAACCATTGCCGTTTCCCATCATCCCCTGTGCCTGGTACACCCCTGCTGTCCCTGCCATAAAGTTCTGCATTGGTGGTACCGCAAACGTCGATTGCCCAGCCATCACGGAGTCCGGTGCTATGCCGCTGTTGTAAGCGGTGTGGACCACGGGGAAGGTCGTGCTGCTGTTGTACTGCTGCGTGTTGATGTAGCCGTTACCACACAAAGGGTTGAAGGGCAGAAACGGGAAAGTAAACATCGACGGGCCTGAAAATGGGTGCTGGAAATAGTTGGCGTAGCTGACGGTCATACCGCCGGTGCCGCAGTTCCCACTGCACCCGCAGGAGCTGCACACCATGCACCCGGGCGGCTGCGGCTGCTGCTGCTGGTGGTGATGGTGGTGGTGGTTCTGGTTTGGTACCGGGATGCTCCCTGCGGATCCGCTGCTGCTGCTGCTGCTGCTGCTACTGCTGCTGCTGCTGCTGCTGTAGAAGTTGTTGTCGGCAACAGAGGAGAGCGTGGGGCTGGAGCTGGGTGCGGGGCAGCTGGGCAGGTTGGCCATGGTCGCGTAGGATGTGGATGGGTGGCTGCTGGAGGAGGCTGCGTTGGTGTTTGCACAGAAACTGCCTTGCATTGGCGCCACTGGCACGCTGCTCATTGCAGAAAAGGCAACTTTGGTGTTGGCTGTGTACAGAGCAGTCCGGGGATTTATTATTGCAGGGGACACCGTTATTTGCATATTACTGGAGCAGGAAGTCTGTCCGGCAATGGCAGAATCAGTAGGAAGAGACGAAGACACCAGGAGTTTGATGGGTGGACGAGCCACGTGGAAGACCGTGCTGGATGTTACAGTGGCAGCAGTACTCGTTTCTACTATTAATCCTGGCTGCTGAGCTGTTTTTATCACTCTGTCCAGAGTTGAAGCATGTACAACTTTGGTTCGAGGACCAAAGTTAATAGTAGAAGTGGGTGAGCTGTTCTCAGCAGCACCTGACAGCACTTGCAAGGGCTGGTGGGGAGAAGATGCAGACATTACATCCACGACTGTATTTCCAAAGCTCTTTTCCATTTTAATGCTGCCCCTAGATCCAGGAGAAACTTTATTTCTCTCTTCTAAAGACAAAAGAGAATGCATAGACGATGAAAGGAGCTTCATGTCTGCATTGCCACGCTCTGATTTATGGACTGAGTTTAGCATCCGAATGGGGGTGATGTGAGTAGAGGCCGCTGACATCATTTGCATGGGCAGAGCGTGGTGGCTGGACGGACTGGAGCCTGCGTCATTTTGCACTGGCAAGACTTGAGCCGTGGGTCTGGCAGAGCTGGAAGCGAAATGATTCAGTAACATCACTGGCTTCTCCTTTTCAGAACCATCTAAGTGAATCTCCAAACCTAGGGACAGAAACATCCGTAAGTACAACAGCTTCACGAGACAAAGCTGGGCAACACAGGCACCCTCTCTGCTTGGTTCTGCTTACGTCTGTCATTCTCCTCGGCGCTGTCCGAGCTCTCTTCCCTTGTCTGGATCCCCATGGGGCTGGAAGAAGAGCTGGAATACTCAGATGAGCTGCCCTCACGGGGCAATGGGTGAGCTGGCTGATCCACATCCACTCGCAGCTCTGCAAATAAAGGGTGTACAAGCCATCAGGTAGTGCAGATGCGAGCGGTGACACCTACGTGGCGGGACTTAATTACAGCTGTTTCATGACACCATCTAACATACAGTGATGCTCAAGGTTTACAGACACACATCAGCTAAGGAGCAGGAGCCTGGAGCTGTAACAATTGCTGACCAGTGCAGCCAGCCATTCACATGGAACCCGCAAGCAGGAAACCACTTTTTACTGCACTACACATACACGGGAATCATAGAATCCCAGAGTGGTTTGTGTTGGAAGGGACCTTAAAGCTCCTCTAGTTCCAACCCCTGCCACGGGCAGGGACCCCTTCCACTAGAGCAGCTTGCTCCAAGCCCCTGTGTCCAACCTGGCCTTGAACACTGCCAGGGATGGAGCAGCCACAGCTTCTCCAGGCACCCTGTGCCAGCGCCTCAGCACCCTCACAATAAGGAATGAGACTTTTTGATTGCTCCCCATTAAGCCAATGACATTTTGGAAGATAAAGCTTATGATGGGTTGTAGAAAAAGCACTGTAAGAATGAGCTTGCTCTCGTGCAAGGTCACATTCAGCCCCCAGAGCAGAGCAGTGTCCTTTGCTCCTCTTTCTTACCTGCAGCATGGTTGCCACGAATACTCTGGATTGGCCCTACATGTGTAGTAGGGGGAACCCTTGCCACACCACTGCTGGTAACTGAAGAAGGTGTTGAGGGGTTTAGGCACCGTTTCTCCGACTTTTCTCTATGGGGTGATGGAGAAACATATGAGGAAACAGAAAATGGCTAATGCACAATGACAGATAAATCAATTTCTGAATGAAACCGAAGCAGACAGAGCCCACTAAATAATCCACTAAATGCTATGCTAATGTCAACTGCAAACGTTTGGAAATCGCATCAATTGTGACCACAGCTTCTTGCCAGCAGTTACATTTGGACTGTGCAATGTCTGGTTACAAAACTAATGCTCTTATTTGTACAGGGTAAAATATCACCCAACAGTGACTAAATCCTACCACACATGATATAAGCACATCCCAAGCATAGCCATGCACACCAAAACCAAAGAGAAGACAAATGCAGCTCCAAGTTTTCATTTTGTAAACACAATCTGGAAAAAACTAAGACTGATGAAAAGTGCTGTCAAGGAGCTTTGATAAATGGGCCTGGATTTGGATTTTTAATTACTTTTAAAGTCACTGCGGAAGCTTCAGAATAAACATTTCCCTCTAAGAGGAGATGCAAGAAAAAGACAGTCTGTTACATCAGTTTCCCCAAAGGGCTATTAATACTGCACAGAGCACTGGAAATATTATGTCTGGCAATACTGAGATCATGAAGGTGCGACCTTCATGAGAGGAGGTGACAACAGGTATTTATTATATGACTTTGTTGTTGTATCCTTTTAAAACAGAGTTCACAAACTCTTTCCATTCGGTTATGCCTACCACAACCATGAACAGGCGACAGTGAACCAGTAAGTAATAGATATTATCTGCTAAGAGCTTTTCACAGTAACCAACACATCTTCAGAGGATGGGAGATAAGCATTACCCACATTGACAGCTGGGAATCCTGGCAGGTATATGCTCTAGAAAGCAAAGGCCGTCATAAAACTTGCGTTAAATATGGCCTTAAAAAGACAGTTTCCCCACACACACACTTACTTCTCCAACTCTAGCTGGGTCTTGAGCTTCTTCTTTGCTCCCATGGTGAGGGATTCAAACTTATTCAGATCTTCCTCAGTAAGACTCAGAAACTTGTAAAGAAAAACAATGCGTGCTTAGTTTTACAGCCTGGAATGTTCTTATTTACATTGTTAATCAAGATCAACTCTGGAAGGCAACTTTAAAGCCATTTTTTAACACGCTAATTCAAAGAAACTCTCTGCTCTAGTTTTTGGTTATAGAATCTGTGTAGACAGAAAATGTGGGAAACCAGCGCAAAAGGAAGAACATCTGTAGATTAAATTTAATTAGGTGTGTGCTTATACTAACTACTCACAATAAACACGGGGAAATTTGTGTACATATTAAAATAGAATTTTGTGTTATAAATGGGTTTAAGGATCTGATTCTCTGGAAAAAAAAACCTCTAGTCTTCCTAGTTGTGTCGTTTAACACAGAAATCAATACGCAGTCAACTCATCAGTTTAATTAGAAAATATACTCCAAAATTAAATCTTATAACAAAATATAGACATAGAATATGAAATTGTAATATATACATTTATAATGTAATGAAAATCAAAGCCAGCAAAGTATGCATAATAGCACATGCTTATTTAAAACACACTAGAATATGCACGGTTTTGCTACTTTATTAGAGAACAAAACACTATAGATTTCCCTCACATAATGAAGAAAATCGAATCAGAAGACTCTGGTAACAGATTAGGATTAAATCCAACATTCTACAGCCAGCATAAAGCCACTCCAATCTAGACCTGGACCTAAGCACTTGCTCCACTGGAGGGCGTTCAAGGCTAAAAAACAGAAAGATTACGGGAATTTTATAGATGGGAGCTGGGTAAATGCTGCAAACGTATTCCATTTAGACAAAACCCAGCACACAGAAGTGTAATTTGTGACTCCTATTGTGCAAATATACAAGTGATTGCTTTCCCACAAGAATTTCAGCATAAAACAAAAACCTCACGTTCCCTTACAGGTACACGCACACTGATGTTCATTTCAGAAGTCTCTGAGTCTATTCTCTAAAATCAGGATAACAAATAGTTTTTGGACAAAAATCCACCAAGAAGCAGAAATAATAAGAAGAAAAGCCCCTACAATTTTTAGTTATGTGCTCCACATCGAAGGGATGAACAAGGAGCCAAAGCAGAGCTCCTGAGGCTGCATGCAAGATGGATCTTCAAGCATTCAGTGAAGCATGCTGAAGCAGGAGGCAGCTGTGGAACAGCTCAGGCCCGGACACAACACAGAGCCAAACAGAAAGGTTCTCATCAAAATATTACTGCTTCAAGAGAGCAAAACATTCACAACATTTGCCAGTAACTTCTGCAATTCTCAATGCAGATGTTTGCAGCCCCTCTCTCTGCACTAGAGAACACGAGTATGATTTAAAAGCTACCTCCCTTCTCTTAATCCACTGCCCTACCTTCTCCATCGTGAGCTGTTTGAAGACAGGATAGTATTTGTGCAACCGCAGTTTCCTGAGCCAGTCTAAGATCCCATTTTGCTCCTGTGTCTGAGGAGTCTGTGGACTGGAAGACATTAACATGGGTGAAGAAGAGGCGTCCATCTGGGTGCGATAGGCCAGCGATGAGCCAGTACCTCCTGCATGGGAACAGTGGGGTAGTGCAACAGGAGCAGCAGCTGAGTGTTGAACGTGATTCTGAGAAGACTGAATGCCAGCCACTCCACATATAGGTCTGCAAAGGAGTAATACAGTTCAGTTTAGCACATTGAATCTGTCTCACCCATAGCTCAAGCTACGATGGCCATACAAATCTACCACTTCCAGGATTTCTAGTAAATTCTGAACTGTTGGATCCAACTTGGAGATTTGTATCTCTGCTGTTCAATACCACAATAAGAACAGTGCAGCTTAGGGCAAATAGTGTTATCTTTAAGTTAAGCAGAGGTTTCTTTCTATAATCACAGCCAACATACAGTCTACTACCTCTGTGATTTAAAAGAAATTTAGAGAGAATGACCATAGTTTACCGTAATTCTTGGCATTATTAAAAAGAAGCCCAAATATAATCCTGTGGAAATTTTTACATGTGTAAGTGGCAAAATAACCCCCAATACTGGATCCTTGGAAGATCCTGTTTTTGTAGAAGAAAATGAAAGTTGCCTCTTCAGAGAATGAGTTCTAAGTTTGTTAAATCCTAACAAAAGGCAAGACAATTTCTTTCCTCCCAAGGCTGATTTCTCCCTCCCCTGGAAGAGGTCTCCTCTTCTCTCTGAAATGAAAACCCCTGCTGTACAAGGAAACATTCAAACATGCTGTAGAGAGAAAAGAACCCTTTCAGAGATGCTCTAGTCTCCCTCTGACCACAAAGACCTGCACTAGGGATGACACACCTACGATTCAGTTTCAAAACAATTCCTTCTAAGTATGTAATTGAGACCATTACCACTTCTGCAGTAAGCAGTGGATCACAAAGGAATCATCCATCACCACAGCTCAGCATTGAAGTGTTGATGCCAACTAGCAGCTACAGCTGTAAACCTTTAGAGAAAGGCTGCTCAGAGCAGGTTTTACTGCCAGCCAGCAGGATCACAGCAATCCTCTGATCTTATCTCCCATGTAACGCTGGTCAAGAGGTTTCCTCAAATTCTTCCCTGAACATACAAATTTCCTAGGGCAAGACAGCCACTGCTGATTTCATAACTTCCAAGGACAGATAGTTCCTGATACGATGGGGTTTTGCAACTAACCAGAACAAACGTAAACATAATAAATGTTTCACCTTCCAGATGTTCCCAGCGTGGTTCCTACTTTATAAAGGGAGGGATTGCCAGGATCTAGAAACAGGGAACAGAAGTTACAAGTGGTGTCTGTTTATGAAATTCGCATCTGTACAAAAAATTTCGGTTTTAAGCTTTATTTAAACTTACTCGAGCTCTGAAGTTGCTGTGAAGGAGATGAAGCGCTGAAGAACTTTCTAACGTGGTCATTTTTCACCACATGGGAAGGTAATGGTGCCAAATACCTGCATGTTCATCAAAAGCAAACACCCCCCCCCCCCCATTGTTATGTTTGATTTGGAGCTGCCTATAAAGTCAAAATTACAGACTGTAAATAACGTTTTGAAACTGAATTGGAAATTTTAAAACTGGAACATAGAAGACCTTTCAAATTAATAACACCACGCAATACTGAATCAAAGTATGGATGTTCTTACACTGAATACTACTTAAACACGTTATCATTGTGTTGCTTTCACTCTCCTGAGTGTTTCGGTAAAGATGCTTAATTTAGGAACACTGAATGTGTGTAAAGCAGAAAATGTTCAAATATAAACTTGAAAATTTCCCTTCAAATTCACGAATCTGAAGACCACAAAATATAGATGTATCTGTTATTTCATTCTCTCCTCTTGGAGGTAAACAGCAGATGCAGAGTCTGGCAGTGTAAGGAAAAAGGCTGTAAAACTTATGTCACGTTTGCTTTGGGATTGCCGTGCCTCTTTTGAGGGAAAATCTCCTAAAACTCTGTAATGCATAAAAAGTGTGTTCCATCAACATGTATAAACTTCTCATGGTCATGCAAAAACTGGTGCCAGATCTACAGATGTCAAAACCATACAGAAAATGGTTTTAAAGAGACCATTTTGACCGTATCTTTACCATTTTAAGTGTCTTTTGAGTAAAAAATAACTCAACTGCACACATGCACACAAATATGCTTTCTACCTTGAAAAATCACAGTTAAAATTCTGAACATTACACCCATGCAGCATTTAACAGAACAGCTTCTTTCTCTGCTCCAGAGATGCAACCACTGCTCTGGGAACACAGACTGCTGCTCCATTAACCTAGATTTGCAGACTGTTGCAGGCTGAACAGCAGCAGCATGCATTCTTCCTTACCCTCCCTAAGTCCTGTCAATAGCCTGTGATCCTTAAAGCACAGAAGGGACTATCTGAAACGTTAATGCTGTTTGCCATTAAAAATAATCTAGGCATGTACCTGCTGGCTCTGACTGTGGAAAACCAATATCCAGGGTGGCTCTGCCAGTCTGGATTTAGGGAAAATAGGTGCTTAGCAGAAGCTCTAACAGAAGTTAATTAGTATTTTAAAATGCCATTCAATACTTTGCACAGATAAAGACAGTAGTAGCTGACAATAATTTAAGTCCTTCGAATTCTCCTAGCAAAACTATTGTGGTATCCAGAAAGAGAGATCTGATGTGACCTGCCACAGATTGTAGTTTAGATTAGATAATGGCCAGGTGATTTGTGATAACGTGAGGAGGTACTTTAAAAACGTCTTGGCTGCTAATGGCTTCCACAAATTTAATGGCTATTATATATACATACATATATATATATATATATATATACACATACCTACCTTTTAAAAATTAAAATAAATACCATGACAACCTAGAACAACTGAGACAACACAAAAACCCTCTAAAGGGGTAAGGGTAAAAAAGAAAATGCCCTCAACCCATCCCTCAATACGGAAGGATGACTATTGAGGCAGCTGTATTTTTCCTGAGTTTCCTGGCTATTTTCTGAGCCCAAACCAAGCTTCTGCAAAGCCCATGATCCTCTATTTGTTTTGAATAAGGAATTAGGAAATGTCAATTCTCCAAGAAGCTTAATACTGAATATTATTACCATCTGTATTTCCGAAGAAAAAATTCCTAGAAAATTCTTCCATGCTGGAATTAGTAGAACATCAAGAAATAACGCTCAGGATGAGCCTCTAATTTCTTAAAAGTAATTTGGAATAGGAACGTATTATTTCTATTTCCTGGGTTTTTTTTCTTCCAGTTGGTGAAAAAAGCCAGTGTTAAGGAAAAAAACCCACAACAACAGAAATCTCAGCATACCTAAGGTCCGATTCCAGGTCCATGTGGTTCCGTTCTAGGTAAAATGAATCTGGACCAGCTAGGCAAGGAATGAATTTCTCCAAGTTTTCTTCTGGATACAGCTGAGACAGCTAAATGTGGAGGATATTACAAATAATGAGTGAAAAGAAGACTTGTTACTCATAGGAGTTTCAATGCACAGCAATTTGTAAGTCAAACATTTTATGAAATTCAATCTGTACTATCTCAGCATATCTGAAAAATGTCATTTGACAAAGCTACACAGAGGGATAAAACATCTTCCTGTGCTCAAAGTGTTTTTGATATCGCCTTTACCTTTGAGATAAAATCAGTCACTTCAGAGGAAGATTTGGTTACCAACGTCACTGAAGAATCAGACCACAGGACCTTAGGAAGTGAAAAGTATTCAGTTTAGTAACTAATGGTCAGGGACTTAAGTTTGGTTCCAAAAGATCAATTATGGTCATCAAATGTCACCCCCCGATTTCAAGAGAGTTTGTAATGTGTGAGAGCAATAAGGAAAATCTCTCTCTTGTGCACAAGTAACTATTACTCAGTCCTCCCTCGCTGCCTGGTTCTTGCTGTTATTATACTTAACAGCTATTCTGAATGCTTAAAAAAGCACTTCATAGTTTACACAGCCATTGCAAGCTGCAGACGTCCAGTATTAAGCAACAGACTACTAAGTAATGGAAATTTTTTTCTCTCATTACTGTTAAAGAAAACAGCTGGTTTGTAGAATCTGATGTTCAATATGAACAACTCGCCACAGCACAACAGTGCCTATTTATAATTAATCAACTCCATATGCCATGCAAAGTTGAAGATGGCAGCAAATCACCACACTGCAAAGAAAGGCAAAGCCTTAGAAAGGAAACCTGCAGCTCCTGCTCTAGCTACACTCTTTAGACACCATCTTGTATATGCCCTAGAAGAAGGAAAGGGTTCAGTATCTCTTCCCGTATGCATTAAAGTCATTACATTCTTAGATACAGAGGCTTTTATTGCGCGGTAGATGATTAGTTTAACTGAGCCAAAGCCAGGATTTCTTGGCACAAAGGACATCAGCATGAGACCAGCCAACGATAAATGCCTTCAGACTTCAGGTATCTGCTCACGGCGTCTGGGAAGCATATGGATCTTCATCAGTTCTATAGGGGAGGAAGCTGGATTTACGTGTTAAGAACCAGGCGACCATCTTCTCACATGACACTAGTTTCAATGACAACTGAAAACATGCACAAAGTTTTTCCAGCCACCAGAATGCTGCCAAAAAGACTGGTGAGAGGAGAGTATTTCAAAATACATTACATAATGGAGGAATTTCCTCTCTGAAGAGCTATTACACAAAAAAAAATAAGGAAAAAGAAAAGAAAAGATGAGAACTTAAGCAGTTTCTGTTATTACAAAGCCTGTGGGGGTTTTTTGTTGGGTTCTTCTTAATGTTCATGATAAATGAATACTTTTTTTAGAATTCATGAGAAGTTTCAGAAAAATCTAGAACTTTCTCTTTCTTTCTAGTTTTGTAATAACCCAGTATTTGTTATGACTTCCATTTCGCCAACTGGTTATAATTTTCAATACTTATAAAACAAAAATATGAATCATAAACGCAGAGAACAATAACATTACAAAGCGATGCTGAAAACACTAAACTACTCTATTGACCTTCTATTCCCAAGCTGCTAAACAAAACATTTAATAGCTGGGTTTCTAACCGAGCAAACAGCAATTTATTAGCTCAACTAAATTACATACTATTCCTTCAGCTATAAGCTGTCAAGTGAAATACTGGTGAAAGTAATTTCTGGTATTCACAGAAAAATTCATAACAGAAAAAGATGTTTCACAAAACACTAATATGTAACTGCATGTTTCATAGTGATTTTTAAAATCCCTTGAAAAACTCCTTTCTAATACTGATGTTTGGAACAATCATGGGATTTGGAAAACGCAGAACAATATCAAGTCACGCAGAGGTTAATGCTGTCAACATCACAGGCAGATGCTGAACTGATCTTGGGTGGTAGTTTTAAAGAGTAACTTTTCCTTTTTGATAAAACTGCAGAGAATTGAAATTCTGCTGTTTTCTTTCGAGTTCTCCTTTTCTCACCAACTGTTTGGCTCTGCCGCCTCATTAAGCAAACCAAAGACATTTTCTGGGCTTTGCAAGTCTGAATTTTGGAATACATCACTCCAACTAGATGGAAGAAAAGCAGTTTGCCATTCTTGCTCGCCAGCACCCAGAATCCAGTCTCTGCTATTAACACGAGGCTTCACACAATGAAGTCATCCCTCCACAGAAACTGTGAGCAATGACCAGACCTCCAAAAGCTGCGTGAATAGGAGGGGAAGCCACTTCTCCCAGCAGCCTGTGGCTAACCACCCTCATTCCAAAGAAACTATTCTCACTTCCAGTTTGAATTAGTCTGGCTTCAATTTTCAGACCTCAGTTCCTGTTATGCCTTTTTCTCCTAGATTAACACTGCCTTTACAGTGCAACATTTTCTTCCCTTTGAAAACACTTTTATAGGATACCGAAAATCATCTTTCAGTCAAGTTCTTTAAGTCTCTCACTACACAGCATTTTCCTCAAGCTTTGAATAACTTCCAGGGCTATTTTCTGTCCTTCTCATCACTCCTTTTATAATCAGTAATGCCTGAAGGTCACACCACAGTCTCACACTTCCCTCAGTGCTGAATGCAAAGATAAATGACCGTCCTACCTCTTTTCCAGTATGTGCAGCAGTGCCCACAGAGTCTAAACTCTCATCTGTCCAGATTAAAACTTAAATTCTTTCTAGCGTCTGCATTCAGCCCAAGGGTAACTGTTCTGTAAGCATGGCATGATATTTCCCCCTAAATATATACTTAGCCATAACTTGCTGCATTAGAGTGAATGTATCTATTTTGCCTGTGTCCCACTTACCAGACAATCTCTGCATCACCCACATATATTCATAATCAGCCATTTATGACTACTTCCAAATCACTGATTAAAAAATAAGACTACCATTTGTCTCAAAGAAGCTCCACTAGAGCAACTTCTGGGATCTAGCACTGAGGTTTGAGAATTTCTTTAACTTCTCCTTAAGTATGATTATTCTCCTTTCTTTCATAGTAGAAAACCAACCTTACCTCAAAGGAATATTCAACATTTCTTTCATTCTTCTTGTGTGCCAGTCCCTTTAATTCCACTTTTTCAACACTCACTATGAAAAAACAAAGAGATAAGAAGAATGAAGCAGATATTCAGAAACGCATGCAAAAGTGATGACTCTCTGATACTGCCAGGACTTGCTTTGAGAGCACCTCATACTTGTAGCAGTGCTTTGGGTGCCCAGCTCAGGTAGGGAGGTTGATACCACTGCTGTATGATGCTTTCAACTCCAGCCTTAACTAATACCCAACAACACACCGAATGCAAAGTTCCTCATGGCCTTATCATACCATTCGTCTATATAGTTAAGTGTGCTACACAAACTGCATGGACTTATCCTAATAACATCAAGTAGCAAACACCATCCCTCTGAGGGAAATCTGGTGCACAGAAAATGAAGACAAAAAAAGCCTCCATGTTTTCAGAGGCTGATTTTGCAGGCAGTTTAGTGTGGGTTTGTTGCTGCGCTGACATCATGACAACTCCTCGACCGCAGTTTCATGGAAAATTTCAGCCTCAATTACTGCAATTGGAGTAAGTTGTAAGTAAAAACAGGATCTTACTGTGGAAAGGGTTGAGTAACAGCACAGGTCACTGCTTCCATCTCTACATGTGGTACACAGCCGTCAAAGACACAGTCTTAAGCATTAGATATTTGATACACTGAATTCCTGGAGCCTCTCATTTCCCTGCACCACAGATAGAAATTCCACCATGCTAAACTTTATGAAAATTATTTCACTGACTTTCTATTTGTCTTGCAAATTTCTCCTCTCTTTTGACTGCACACATGGGGATACCGACACAGGGAATTTTTCTTACAAAAACCTAACGTACATCAGCTTAACTATTCAAAAGCAATTATACTAAAACAAAGACACCGGAATTTTACCTCCAAGTGAGGTGCCTGAAGGGATGCATGCTGTGTATACAGTGTCTCACTTAGTGCTTCTCACAAAACCCAGAGATCTACCATTTTGTTTCTGGTGAATCACCATTTACAACACGTTTACCTATTCTCAAGGCTATTTATACACTATATTACCTGTAAGACTCAAACCCATGTTTATCACATGTAACTTCCTCATAACATAACTGCATGTCAGAAGAGCTGCAATGCAAAAAGCCATAGAGACCGCATTACAACAGGCAAACTGTGTCATCAGCCTCACGTCTCCCTGCTCCCCACAGCGAGCTTGATTTTCCTCTATCTCGAAACAATCACGACCTGAAGTCTTTATTGTGGCCATTTAAAAACTCCTTGTGTGTCCTGTTCATTTAAAACTATTCCAGCCCAGTTCTTGTCTCTTTTAAAGACCTCCTCTTCCAGTCTCATTTATTTGCACTTGAAATTTTTGGAACAGGCAAGTTTTAAATAGATCTACAGATGTTGATGCCTGTCTTTAAAATACAGAATTAACATTCCTTTTATGATCCTCTCAACCGCTCCTTCTCCATGTAATTCCCAATTACAGTAACATAAATCCATGAGCTCACGAATAATGTCAGTTCATTATTCTCTACTTCCTCCTGCATATTATGCTTTTTGTAGAGATTTGCTCATCTTCAAATTTTCAGTGGGTTCCTCACCTGCTTCCTAAATGATTTTATAGTACTACTGAGCTGGCATGTTGTGTGCTGAGCACCACAGGAATACAATATGCATGCCAGGTATTGAGGAGCTATCTAGACAGTATGAGTGGCATTAACATTTTACCATGCACATGGTACAGAGGTTTTCTTGCTATTTTAAGGAAAATCTATCTTGGTACACTTAAGAGATTTCAGGCCACCCCTAATTGTGATCACAGTTAAAATACACTGAGTATTGGTTGGAACTGTATGTGCTTCAAAATTATAATTAGAAAGAACTCATGAAGTGGATATTGATAAGGGGTATCACCATGCAGCTGGTGAAACAGCTGAAGGATGAGCAAAGAACTAGCAGAAAGCCTACCGTCAACTGCTGCAGCATCTCTTCTTGGAGTGGGATAAAGCAAGCCAGAAAGGCATTGCAAGTCAAAGCCTAACAAAGACATAGTAAGTGTTCCTCAGCACTTGTCATTCATAGCAAACCCAGTGCCACTTTACTGAACGTGTTCTTATCATTGGCATTTCTACAGTATTCAAACCCCATTTCTTTACCTATCCTCCTACAGTAATTCAGGCAAATAGGATTACCTATCAATGCAAAATCTAGCTATTGCTTTTTTACTATGTGGGTTAATAACAGACCTTAAATCACCTCATGGATTTTGTTGTGCTGACAGTTCCATGACCTTCTCATGCTAAAGTTCTGGTCTGAACTTGCCCAGTTAGTACAATCTGCTGAAGTGAATTTATCCTCTGGAAAATGATTGCAATTAGCAAAGTGGACCATTGCATAGTTATTTCTGCACCTTGTAGCAATTCTAAACCTAATCTTGTAAGATTAGGTCTGTCCTAGAGCATGAAATATAGTTCATTGTGCTGCAGCAATATGCTTCTAGGGACAACTGGCTAGATAATTACTAATTATAGGAAGTGCTCCAGTAATTTTCTCCTAATTATCTAATACCATGAAAAATACAATCTATCTAAAAAATTACCTGAGTTCCTGTTTAATTTGTCCAGTTGTATGTTTCTGTTACATGGCCTCTCAGATATTCTTTGTATTATTTATGTTGCAGTTGGTTTTATTAAAATAAGCCTCATAAACCTACTGTGAAACTCAACTTTATTCAGAGCAATCAATTATACAATATTCAGGAAGAATAAGGTGCCATCTACCAAGCAGAAGTGAGTGGATATTAAATTTGCTAACTAATAATAGAGTGAAAAATTATGTATTTTCTTTAAACTGCATTTACTATCAAAAGCATGAGAAAATGCTCAAAAAGCTGACTCCACCCAGTATCACTATAAATGATTTCATAACCAGAAAACCTTTGTAAGGAATGAAGGACACACGAATGCTGTTTGTCTCTTCAGGATGCTGAATTCAACAAAAAAAAAATAATCAAGCTTCCCAATCCAAGGGATAAAAAGAGTAAAATTACCATTTCTAATACAGGAGATAGCCTGAGATCGCATATCTGCACTTCCTTACATCTGAGCTTAGAGTCTGGAACTAATCAATGGGAGCTCATCCCCAAGTAGTCCAGCTACGCTCTCCATGTTAGGCTTTGTTGCGTGCATGGGGCAGGACCCACATGGAGCAGATTGGCAGGACATCAGTGACAACACATCTCAGAGACATACCTTTTGCTCCCCTCTCCCAGCACTTCCCTGTAAACTGATCCAAGAAAAGTGCCTGCACATTAGTGTACATGCCTGCCTCGCTGCTAGGCTAAGCTGCATTGGCAGAGGGGCACAGAAGACTTTCATTGTGGAGATTTATCCACAATTACCTAGGGAATTAAGGCAGGGAAGTGAAAGTGTCAGACAAGATCACAAATGACATATGAAGGGGGTAGAGAAATACAAAGAATGATGAGGCCTTTGGGTTACAAGTGCTTTCCAACACCATTCAGAAAAGGGCAGAGCACTGCAACCTGTCCACACACATGCATATTGCCCATCCTATGCACCAATGCATAGTTAGTAGGAACCAGATTTTTCACTAGCTGAGCCTCTGTTGTTTGCTGAAGTCTACCTTGAAGGGGCAGCAGACGGCACAAAACCATCTTCATTCACTCACATATTTTCTGTAATCAAATTTCCCAAGTTGTTTTCTTTATTATTTTTTTTAATATTACTTTATTTGCTGCTTTCTTTCACACGCAAAAGAGAAGCCTTCTTCACGTAGTTTTCAACTGTACATAGAACTGTATTAAGTATGGAAGCTTGCATTCGAAATACAGCACAGAGGCAGAAATCACACCCGTTAGAGGCGCTTCTCCCCAGTCCAAAAATGTCAAGGTAAGAGAGTTAGTGGGCTTGAAGACATTTTATTCAGTTCTGTTTTCTTATTCATGCCTGGGATTTTTACCCATTTGACTGGTATTAGTGCATTTGTCATCAACCAGTTGAGGTTTTCCATGAAGGCACAGACAACTCCTCCCCTCTTCCTCATGACCACATATTCAACCCTCTGGCTTTCATGATACCAGCCCCTATCAGCCTCTCCCGGGTGAAAGAGCACAATCTTGGACTTCCTCCTCCCAAAATGGCAGCAGCTATATAAGGTCAAACACTTCAGGATTAGCCACTCCTGGCAGGCCAGGGTAAAACATGCACTGGATATAGGCAACATCAGAAGAGACATCATCTGTGGAAGCCACCTTAATACCCCATTGCTGGCTGGGGTTTTTGTAACTCCCTTTTTTCAGCTTCTGGATCAAGCCCCTATTAACCAGTAAAAGGACTGGAAAATTAATGTCTCAATCTACACCGAGATATTTTTTCTATTCCTCCTGAAAAAGTAAAAAAAAAAAAAAAAGTTAATCACACACATGCTGATTGAAGGCTACACTTTTTTCATAACATCCAATATTTCAGCCTTAGCACAAGCACTCTAGAATTAAATCAAAGATCTGTTCCATCTTTCACTATTTTTATTATGCCTATCAGTACAATTTATACCAGTATGTGTTTCCTTTGATTTCATTAACAGCTTTACAACAGCACCTTTTTTCTAAGCCATTTTCTTTACTGAAAGAAAACACATTAGAGTCTAGAGCTTCATCTGTACAACACTAGATGAAAACCACAGAGCAGGAGCACGTCACAAGAGCTGAGCAACTGAACAACACTGAAACTACCAGGAAGAATTTACCCCATCATCTAAAAGAGATGCCATATCTAGCTCATTATTTTCCTTTTTATTAAAACACTGCATGTAGGTTTAGCTTTTATGGCATGTAGCATGGAAATACTGTTCTCCAGCATTCATGTAGTAAAATTTGAGTGTAAAGAACTAGGTTGGACCTGTATAGATCGAGACAATGGTACCAGACACAAAAGTAATAATAAATCAGCATTTATGTAAAGCAGGAAAAAAAATCTTAACTAAAACCCTTTAGTTTGTGTTATACGGGAGGCCAAGTACATACTCACAATTGACGCTTCTAAAGATTTATTAATTTTCATTCATGAAGTTTTGCCTTCATGGAAACAGGCATTCAAACACAAATACAGCCATTGAATTTTTGCTGAAAAGGTCTACTTAACAAAAGGGAACTAATAAAATACTTTCCATATCCTTATTTACAGGGAAGTGGTAACCAAAAATGCAAAGCCAAGGCTTTCATATGCCAACTCCTCTTGTTTTGCTAAAAGCAGTACTTCAAAAGGAGCATTACTCAATTACTGTTGTACATTAGACATCAGAAGGTAATCCCAAATGACTGCCCAAAACTGGAAAACAAAACCCCACAAAGTCTCCCCACTGACCTCTCAAACCCACCAGTATTTACATTCCCATACATACAGACAAAGGAAGGGGAGAAAAAAAAAACAAACAACAAAAAACAGTTTATTTTATTTCTAATTTCAAATTTATTTTTGGCTACAAGCACATGAAAGTAAAGCTGTTGGCAATTGCTTTTGTTTAACAACTATCAACTGAATTGAACTAAAGCAGAGAAACTGCTCCTAAGAATGAGCTAAAGATGTTTGGGCTTTTTTATCTGCCTGTTTTCAGAAAGACTCCTGCTTTCATGTTTCTTATATTTTAGAAGCTTTTTATTTAGGCTACAATGGAGAATGGAAAAAAACTAAGATCCACTCTCCTTACTAGCAAACACATTGAACCTCATCTTGCCACAAACACACAAGACTAAGTTTTCTCATCAACTAAATACATTTTATTTCCTACCCTGCTACTTCTGATAAATTATCTATTAACCAGAATACTGGAAGCCTAAAGAAACCTTGCAGATCAAACACTAGGTTTTCAAAGCACATATGGAAATGGTTGACCAAAGTCTATAAGATGAGAAGATAAGAGAGAACCGAGATCTACACAACCCTGGTATTAATCAGCAACTTTCAGAACCTGATGTTAATGATAACATCCCAGGATGTCAAATAAGGTCAGCCTCATGTTTATTCACTAAAAACCCTTGTAATAAGTCAGAGATTTAATACTAATTACAAGAATAAACTTGTAATAGTTTTGTCATTAAAGCCAAGAAAGAGCTTGCACTGTTGATCTGTCCCCAAGACTCCTTTAGAGGAAGATTTCACTGGAAGCATGTCCCCAGAGCCTCACTTCAAACTTTGACCTAACAGGTTCTGAATCACTCAATGTTAAGAGGACACTGAAAACATTCGGCTTGAACTCTGTTCAATTCAACAACCAGCAAAAGCACACCCCGGATTGTTTCATGACTCATTAACTCACAAACTAGTCCTTTTAAGAGATACCAATCTGCATCAAAACACTGATGGGCCAGAGTCCAAATAATGGAATGACAAAAGAGGCTCTTTTCTATTAAATAGTTTGTACTTACAGAAACTGTGCTTCTGGGGAGGGAAAGAACATGAAAAAACAGGAAACACAAAACATTCTCATAATGTAAGTGCATCAAAAAATTAAAAAGCATGACACAAATTTAACTTAAATGACAAGTGTAAATCACTCAGTTATGAGCTTGTCTATCCACAGCTATACTAGAGGGAAAAAAGCTTCCACTGAAGAGCATCAAGAACCATCTTTAGACTATTTCCTTAAAAGTAAGGGAAAGCAGGTAGGGATGTGTTTCTTTTTGAAAATGACTTATTTTAGTACCTAGAAAAAGTCAAACCTAGGAAAGGATGAAGAGATTTCTCTACAGTTCACTACATTGAGTTGTCATGTAATAATGACCTTTCATTACATCATTAGTGAAGAGAAATGACATCTCATTCTCAGAACTCTCCAGACACAGCAGGGTAATTTATTAAGATATTAACCTATTTTTATATAATACAGTGGTTATGGATTGAGAAAATGTGTGAAGAGGCATAACTGGGACACTGAAGTGATCCCAAAACCTTGGTATGAAAGCACAGTGAGATCTTTGCTTATTCTCCCTTATCAGGTATCTTCAAAATCCTCCATGAAGCCCAACTCATCCAGGAAACTATGGACTGTGTTCCAGGGATGAGACTGGTGCATGTACAATAGCTCTGAAACTTAGTTGTGACCACTGCAACACAAAAACCATTGAAATGTTCTTGAAAAGAAATACCACATTTATCTAGACTCCAAACAGAGCAAATTCTTTAAACCAAGTATCCTGTAGAAACTAATTTTGCTAACACAAACTCAGGAGACAGGACTAATTACCATCACAGCTTTCATTTATGAAAACAAAGGAGGGAAAATTTAGCAGAGGACAAAAAGGGGCCTCTGCTTCTTGCCTGAAGCTGGTCAAGCAGTGTGTCATAGCACATGACACAAGACCTACCGGCCAGCAGTTATTTAGCATGTTGTATCACTTGCTGCTCCTTACATTTCCACTTTCTGGCTTTTACTTCTCTTAATCCTAAGGGTTTGTGGTTCCTTAAGAGTCAGTGCTAAGTTGAACATCTTCTCTTACTAAGAGAGATGGTTTTATGAAGAAAAAGGGAGAAAACAAAACTCACGTTTAAGGTATGTTAACTTGTTAAAACCCAGTTCAGCCTTGTAACGGGGTCCACCACCCTGTGTTCTGCTGGTATCTCTTAAGACTGAAAGTAGAAGAGCAGACAGCAGATTTTCTTTCCTTCTAAAAAGGAAGCTACAGCTAGGGAAAAACTCGTAACCAGTTTTAGTAGTTAGCAAGAAAGTCTTCTGGCTGGTTGTTGCCACACAGGAAGGCAATGGAAATTAAAGCTTCGTGAACATCATGAAAAAAATTCTGTTAGCACAACATCAGCAGAAGAAATGCTCTTAAAACTGTCATTTTCTTTGTCAGAAATAAGGATTCTTTCAATTTACAGGACAGGATCACAGACAACACATACTTGTAACGTGACTTTTAAGTGACAAATTAATTTTCCTTTAATTTAAAAGCAAGACTTAAGATTATGAACTGCAATATTCCACAGGAAATAATTACACAGCTTTTACAGAAAATCAAAGACATCGGTTTGCTTTTGGCAGCATACAGGAAGCAGTAATACACTGACATTGTATCACTCACTCCCAATCAAGCTGGTAGTTTTCATGTTCCTGCTATTTCCTGTTTGGCTTGTTTAACTTTCCAACTAAGTGACCTTCTTATGTTTCTAAAAAAAAAGAAAAAAAGACAGATATTACAAAAAAAACTCTGTATATCTTAGGTTTTAAGATTTAATTGAATTCATACATTGTTTTGAGTCTGCTGAACGACACTGTCAGCACTTCAGCCAACCACAAAAGCCGATCAACGTAAAGAATGGTTTCGCAACTTCACTGGATTCAAAAAGCTTAAATAAACTGAAAACTGTCTGTGCTGAAGGCTGGAGAAGACTCCCATCTGGAAAGGAAAATGTAAACCCCAGAAGAATCAGTCAGCTGCTTTCAAGAACCAAGCTACAGCATCAAAAACCAGCATGAAGGCTTTTCTTACCCACTACTTCAAGCCAAGAGCACTAACATTCACATTGCTGCCGAGCTGCCTGCCACTGCCACTGAAGAGAACTGCCTTACAAGTTGCCTTGTTTTCTTTTCTAAGGCCAGAAAAAGCTTTTGCAGAATAAATTACCCAGAAAGGGCTGCTGTATTGGACATATTTGCGTAACAGCTCCACTGCCTTACTAAATCTGAGCACCAGCACATGTTACTGAGCAGGTGCTGTGCCTTGAAACATATACTTACCAAGGATATGCTGTTGAAATATATATAATAACGCTCTGGGCTAAAGGAGAGCTATGATATAGAGCCAGGAGAGTCTGCAAGAGTTTTGACATTAGCTAGGGACAGCTGAGCAAAAGGTAAACCATCATTTCTTAATTTAAGTAGCTCTAATCAAGCAAAGATGGATCTCTTTGTACTGTCACAGAACATATCCTGAAAGAAATGCTTAACTATGTTTTTTAATACCATGGAAACACTTTGGCATTTTCAAGCATCATTTTAGGTGAATACTTGCAACACTGAAAGCTTCAAGATATCCTACAACAAATTCAGACTAGTTGCAGTGTTTGGGAATAATAAGCATGTGCTCAAATTTTACTGCTCGGTGGTTGGGGGACTGCTGCATTTTTAAAGGACTTCAGAATTTAACTGATAAAATATACTTACTGCCCAATTCCCCAAGCTGGCTAATTCTATATGTATCAGCAGCTAATTAACTATTTTCATACAACTGTGAAAAGCATGTGTTAAGTTATGAATGCAGCTGTGTACTTAATTTGCTTGGAGATCCAGCCCAGTGCCTGGCTCATCTTCCTTCTCCAATTTAACTAGATTTCTCTTTCCAAAAGCTCTCCTGTAAAAGTGACCATAAGCCCAAAGGCTCAGCGTGAAGGCAGCGTCAGTAACCACTGACATACATTCTTGTATAGGCAATTAAAATAAGCAGGCTGCCCATATCTAATTACACAGCCCATGGCAGTAAAAATATCTCTGCAATCAAGAGCGATGTTCAAGTTAGTATATAAATACTTTTACTTACTGGGTAAGTAACAGGCTGTATATTTAGTCTAGTTTTATCTGATCAAGTAATTATTTTAATTGCTGTTCTTAGATCCCCTTTAAAAGAAAATATTGGCTTTATTTCTTATTTTTAAGGGAAGGTTAGTTCATCCTACAGAAGCCTTATGCTCCCCTAGAAAGGATTTCCTCTAATTCACTGGAACACCCACAAACCCAAGGCAAGCCAGATGATTAGTTCTAATACGAATGCTGTATTCACTGACAAAACTAAAACTGCAATCTCAATTTTCCGTGGAGAACACTCTTGGTAATGTAGGTCCTTTTCCTAATAACAGATTTTGTGCTAAAGTGTACGAAACACGAGGCTTCACTAAATCTAAACATCACCAAAGGAAACAACCCCAATTCAGCCAAAGCCTCTGAAGTTTCTATGTCTGCGTGGAACAAACACCCTGAGCTTAGAAAGGGCATATAAACCTGAAAGGGAACCAGAGGAAGAAAACGTGACACATTCAGGTAGTCTCCACAGCAGGGAATCCAATGGCATTTGCTTTGAAGTTTACATCAGTGTCCGAAATACAGCCTGACAAATGGAGTGTCACACCAACACAGCTGACCCACCACTGAAGCAATGCAAGATGCCACCTTTGGGTGCAGCTTGAACTAACAACAAACCATCTTTTTCGGAAGGATGTGGCAAATGGGAACAGAGTTAAGGCTGCCTACTATCCATTAGTTTTCCTTCATCACACAAGATTTCATTCATTTAAGTCTTCTAGGTCCCACTCCGATAATTATAATCCACTGTTACTCTTTATTAACAAGACCCAGTCCCCACTGCATAAAAACAATTACAGTTGTAATCACAGTTGCATCACATGAGGATTTGCCCAGCAACACTTTAAGCTTCTAGGTCACCAAGTCAGGACCTGATTATTACTTGTATACATGTATTACTGATCAAATCTTGTCTGGCGTCCAGAATGCAGGAACAGTGATTTATATGAAAGTAGAAAAGGGAGCAAGAATACATGTTAGTGTTTTTTATATATATATATATATATATATATATATATATACATACACACGATATAAACATATGTTCATCTTTTTTTTCTACAGCACAAATACCACTTGTGGGCTGCAGTATGTAACCATATATCAGCATAGCTGGACCCCTGTCAGTGAGATTACAGCACAGCAGCTGCTCAGCCAGCATGCCCTGCCTTGAAGGGCAATCTGGTGATAAAACACCAGAGCTCTGAGATCAGATGCTGCCTGCTCCAACCTTGGCAGAAGAAACCCTTCAGCTACCTAAAGGAGTTAAGAGAGTTTCCAACTCCAAATCAAACATACAGCAGCCATGTGCATTTCAAACTCAAAGGCACATGAATACACACTGCTAGTCTTATTTGAAAGACAGATACTCCAGAACAGCACAGTTTAATGCTCATGTAAATAAGCATGTGCTGTTTTCTGCATGTTAGAGAACAGTACCAGCATCTTGAAACTCGTGACTTAAGGCCGTAGCAGCAGGGACAAAGTAATTTTATAGCTTTTTTTCCACCCTCCCTAAAGAATTCCGACATGAAAACCTTGTTAACGATGAGAAAATATTCTGTTAGCATACTATGTAAGAACACCAGGCTCAGGGACTAATAGAACAGGCAAAACCTTCAGTACATACAGTCTTGCCAAGAGCCACAAATGCATTCAAGAGCTTAGCTCAGTGAGAAACAAATATCCCTCTGCACAACCACTTCTGTGAGGTTGTTCTTTTGTTGGCAATTATGTCCTTGTACATTCTCAGGTCTCTGGTCTCAGGCTTTAATATTCTTGTTCCCTTTTCTGCTTTTGTGTAAATCAATTGTTCCTTCATTCTGGACCCCCGACAAGATTTTACTAGTAATTCAAAGAGACAGAGAAAAGTTCTAATTCAGCATTTAAGCTTACTTTGAGATACTGTCTACTATGAGACAACTGTTTTTAACACATCTATGATGCAAATGTAAGAAGGAAAAGATGAAAGTAGATTTTGTTAGTATTTGCCAAGGCAGTGCGAGTGCCCAGAAACTGAAGGAAAGAAAAAGAAACAAAACAAAACCTCATCCACTAAAAATCTCAGTTTTAAAGCTTTGACTATACTTGGCTCTAGGTTCTTCAGCAAGCAGTACAGAATGAGGCAAAACATACTTCTGGCAAAACTAGGGTTTAACACCCTTGCTCCCCACCATCTTTTGCAATAGTAGGAGATCCATCAAATCCCTGAACTATTTAGTAACGGGGACAAGAAGGAACACAAACTTTGAGCTTCCCAAGCCACTAACACTTATTTCATACCTATCGTTTTTGCAGACAAAGTTTGGTTATTACACATTTCCACATGACCAAACGAAGTCTGAACCCTTTGCAAATAAACAGGTGGTGTCCAACTGTATCTCTGCTTGCATGATACGAATTCATACATCCACAGAAGTGGAAAACACAATAGAGATAATCTAAGGCACAGTTGTGTTTTATGCCGTTTCCTTTCAGCTGTGTGTATTAATGATGTAATTTTAGCAGGGCTACCCCTTCAAGTTACCGTTAAAAATAGCATCCACACCATACACTGATGAAATGCATCCACTCCAGACAGTGAAGTAATGCACCACAGCAAGTTCACTGCTTTCTTTCCCAGGGAAGTAAAAGAACATCAGAAAGCAAACGAAACATTAACCTTTTAGTTTAGCATTTTTGTGCACCTAAAAATAAACAATAATTTTAATCAAGACCACTGTGTTGCATGATTGCAGCCTATGACTTTCCAGCATAAAAGAGCAAGAGAAAATTAAATTAGAAATAAAACCTGACCAAGCACCTCAACACCATCAAAGCTGACTATTTGTCTTGTCCTCTACCTGTGTGGCACACAGTATACACCATATGGATCAGAGCCACTGCTCCTCCCTTGCAGGAGTGCATCTGATGGCACCAGCATCAAATACTTAAGGAAAGTACAAGATACCCCACTCCACACAGGTTTGGGGCAGCACAAACCCTTAAACTGCTCCCAGTTTCCACTACCTGCAATCCACAAATGAGATTTTAGTCTCTATTTACTTCTTAGCATCAACCGAAAATACATAGATCCTTTCACTACCATTCAGCTGCCAAATCTCTTAATCCAGGTCTCAGTATCTGGCTCTGCTCCGGCATTTTTCAACAGATGCAGTTTATGAAAACCACGTGAAGCCTGCATGAGATGGAAGAATCCAACTTTCTTTAAACAACCCCAAATAAAACCGAATTAATACACAGAATTTTGCTGCTTTGACTTTTCAGCTTCATTTTGATTGTATTTATAATGAACCCAATGTTAATAGCACCATTTTCTTGTCTGGCTGTTAGCAAAAGAGATACAGGTTAGTGAAGGCACATATAATTTAAGAAATAGTATCTATGTAAGCAAAACAAAGGAGAGGAACTTGCCTCTGTCCACAAGGATTGACCAAAGAGCCTTTCTGTCCACCAAATGGAAAAATCCCAAACACTTTGACACAAAACTGAGCTTTTCCTCACAGAGCTATACAAACATTAAGACAGCCCTGATGTGAAGCAACAACTATCCCAGCTTGATGGATACATATATAAGATGCTACAGTAAATCTCAAGCAAAGCCATATCTAGAACACAAGAATCTGAAGCTCTGGCACAGCGAATAATAAAGTCAACCATTGTCTTCTGACCTGTGAGTGCAGGCTGGCAGCAGCTGGTAGTTAAAATGCAGGAGAACACTGATTAAAATGTCCTCCCCTTTAGCTGCATGCCCTGCAGTAAGACTCATGAGTTACCGTCTGCAAAGGTCTCCCACTAGCATAAGTATTATTACATTCATTGTTTCTTTGCAGTCCATCTGTTCCTTTGTGCCAGATACTGAACATAAGAAATCATGGAAATAAAGCCTTGTCCTTTACTAAATAAGGTCACTTCCAGTTAAGAAAGAATGGAAGCAGAGTAAAGAAATACTTGCTGTAGTAGTAGGGAAAGAAGATTGCTGGTAAAGTAACCTCTTTTTTGGTGACATATTCTCATTCCTCCTCTCCACCCACCTCCTCATTTCCAAACCAGATCAGTCTGTCATGACAGTGCTCAGTACTAAGGAGAATTAATCTCAATCCTGTGATTTACTACCCTACGTGAAACCACAATTTATTGTTTCCAGGTCCAAATATCACCAATTTCTCTAAAGTTATCTCAAGTCCTCTATGCTGTACTCTGATTCTTTTGAAAACAGCCTCCCATGCCTGCAGAGAAAAGCCCCAGTGTCAGAATTCTAATCCTGATTTTGACATCAAAAGTCAAGCACAAAAACCAAGACTTACTTTAAGTTCTCATGAACTTTCAGATGGACACGAAAAATATCTGGGAGGAATGTAAACATTTCTAACTTACATACGCAGCCACCTATAAAAACTCCAGCTACTGAAGAATTGCTTTACTTTAAGCCTATCGCCCTCAGAGAGGCACATTTTGGAAAAAAAAAAACATTCTAAATTTAAAGGTATGTAAAAATGAAAAATAGGTTCTGGAAAACAGGAGATTTAACAGCAAACTGATACGGGAAGGGAAGGAACATCTACCAGATAACAACTAACCAGCTATAAAAGCTTATGAAGCATGCCATACACAAGAAAATTGCCTTTGTGTCATTAGTACAAATGTAAAAGTACACCATGTAAAAAAAAAATGGGCAAGGAGATGATGGTTTTCCAGGAACACATGTAAATCACTTATTTTCCTCTTAAAAGTGATTTTTTGGTCCAATTCAGTCTGTAAGGAAAAGCAAGCCACTTATTTTAAATTCCTGTATCCCTCTGTTTAACATGGCAGTGAAAGGGATTATTTCAAAACAGACACTTCCAGACGTTAAGGGGTGTTAGGTTCTAAAGAGATGCAATGAACAGCTGAGCATTTCTGAACATTCCACACAACCCTGAATCTTCAAGCAGTAGACACAAGAAATGTTCACCACTAGTGAGAGATACTTGCCATCAGGTTGCAGCAGGAATTGCCAAGAGCCAAGAATCAGCAGCTAGTGTTCAACATCACTTTTTTTGAAGTGCTGCCTGACATGTCTTTATCCTTCAATAAGTTTCTAGATTTCACATTTCCTCTCCCCACCCCCTGCCTTTAGAAAGGATTTTCAGTATTAAAGTAGGTTTAAGCATTAGTTCCACCAGGTGAAGTTTTCACACTCATTTTATTCTGACTCTGCCACATTTTTTTCCCAGCAGATGCGCTGCATTAAGCCATTACCTAAAGATCTGAGAAAAGCTGGGTTTGCTCATTAAATGCAATTTTAATTAAAAGCTCAAGTTGCTTATGTTGTTTTCATTACTGGCAGAAGGTCATGCTATTGCTTCCATAGCTATTGATGTAATGGCTCTTAATTTCATCTGCATTAGCAACTGATGTGCCACTGTAGACACTTCCAGGACTTCATAAACATGAACTGCCAATACAAGAAGGTCCTTCTAGGAATGTACATGCCTCAGTGTTGCCTCCTGTGCTTCTAAAGAGCCATGAAAATAGTGTTAAATATGAGTTTATAGTCTCACATTAGATATTGACAACTAAGATCAGGAATCTGCCCAAGGAATGCATTACAGTGAGGCAAACCCCTTGGCATGGCTGAATTTACCAGCATACTATTCTTAGAATTTTGGGTTGTTTTTTTTTTTTTTTCAGAGTAGCTTGATTCTAATTCATTATAAACAGAAATATCATCCAACTCCCAGTAAAGCCAAATTGAACAGGCTTCACAGTACTCAGAATCAAGCGCTTCATTGACAAACCTTACTTTAGCAGAAAGCTGGTAATTTTCTACTGTTTAATAACAAAAACATATTGCCCAGTACATAAATTTGGACTGAATCTTCATATAAGAATAAATAAAAGCAAGATGAATAAGAAAGGAGCAAAATGAAGCCTTAATTTCCAGGGACCTATGCTGTATGTCTCCTCCTCTGCAGAGACTCTAGTCCTTCATCACCTACAACAGACCTACAACACTACTTTCCGTATTTACCAGATCTACCTTAAATTTTCCACATATTCCCTAAACATACACTCATAACTAGCTACTTTCCTTCCCCAGGCACCCACACCATTGCAAGTCACCTGCCTCTCTTGCACACCCACTTACTTCCTCAGGATGCCAGTTCAGTCTTGCATCCCCTACAGTGATTTGCACAGGACTCTCTTGAACTGCCAACTGGGCAACAATCAGCACATGTTGCTTCTAGTCCAGAAAAAACAATGAGTGTCTGGGCAGACAAAACAGGATAAGGGCTGAACTGTTCTCACCTCTCCTCCTGACTGAAGCATGAATGAGTCTCTTCTATTCAGACACTACTGTAAATAACTCCAAATGCCTCTGTCAAATTTGGATTAATTTAACCAACAGGCTCAACAGCTAATAAGGTAGGGACAGACAGAGCTGCCCAAGCAGAGTGATTCCACCACCTTTACTGAGGCAAAACAAGCAAGAAGCCCAAAAAGAGGCACTCAACAGCTTCAAGATAATGCCCTTAAGCATATGCTTGATATAAACATTGTATGAGTATGTGAACAAGGCATACAGTATATACAAAACAAAACTGCTTACAAGAAGCGTGCTTTAGTGAAGTCTTACGAACTTGAACTGAAAACACTGGTAACCACACATACAATGACTTTCCACTGAAGTCAACACTGCAGCTCTTGGCCACGGGGTAGACCTGAGGTCAACCTTCCACTGAAGTCAACTGCAGCTCTTGGCCAAGGGGTAGACCTTATAGTCCTCATGTAGAGTGCTGGTGAACCAGAAAGGGCTGTGAAGGAATCTAGGCCATGACTTCAAAACTTCAGTAAGGAGCACCTTGGACTATTTGCACAAAAAGGTTATGACAATTACTGCATGAGTAGGCAGATCAGAACCTTTGTTTTCATTCGGTTACAAGAGTCTGTACACTCTGGCCTCCTCCCCCTTTGCATCTTGTCATAGCAATCCCTGATCTGACATTACCAGTCTTGCTATGTGGAAAAGGTGGTAACAAAGGAGACAAACCCAAACCAACTCCAACATCTTGAGAGTACAAAAGCTAACTTATTAACAGTTAACAACACAAATTTGCCAGAGTCCAAGTACAGCCCCAGGAGTGTGGAACTCTTCTCCCAGCTCTGACACAGCCCAAGGGTGAGCTACTTAACCTAGTGTCTGACTTGGAGGGAGAAAATGGGCTCCAGTGCCTGCCTACATAAGCACATTGTACAACTGCACAATCAGTAAAGACTTCGGATGAAATGCAATGCTTTTGTTTTTTTCTAAACCATATTGAACAACTCCTGAGTATTGTCCTTGCTGCCAGAGTAGGCCTGCAACCTTAACTGAACTCCAACACCAGAAGACCAAGCTGCATCCTGGTCTTTATGCAACATACATGCTTCAATGTATTTATGCAACATAGAGGCTTCAAGATACCACTTTATACACAATAATCTTCTAGCAGAGGGGAAAACATGCAACATGAAAACAACTTTTTTTAAAGTACACTAATCCTTGGATTTGATTGCTAGAATTAACTCTAAACACTTGATACTCATAAGACCACTATGTTAGAGACAGTAAGTCGGGAACGCAATGCCTTTTATGTGATCTAACAACCTACACTGCTGAAGTTTAAAGTCCAAGCTCTACTTCAGAGATAAGATGAATGAAGACATATATAAACAGCTAAAAAAAATTACATACAGTTGGCAGAGGGAGACTTTTTTTCCTGAAGGATTATCATAGCCCAAATATTTCTTTAAGCCCTACCCTAACAGTAGCTGACCCAATATTATTAGAGATGATGTATATGCTTAAAAATAGAATAATCCTGCTACACAACTGATGCAGAACAAGGTACTGTAAAGTCTGGACCCTGAACCATAAGGATTTCAGAGCTTTTTTCCTCCTGTTTTCTCCCTGCCTACAGGTGGGCAGTATTTCAGGAGAAAAAGACCGTTGGTTGCCACTAGCAGTGGCAGCTGAGAGCTCTTGCAGTCTGGTTTCTTGTGGACAAAGAATGAGACAAGGGAGTGGGAGACAGACAAAGGTGCAAGACCATACAAATACATTTTGCCAAGGAAAATAAATCAGGTAGCAAAAACAGTGGTTAGAAGTTCTGGATAGAATACACCACACATTTCAACTGACTACTGTAATGCAAGTTCAGATACCAAAGCTTGCTGCACATAACAATCAGTTTAACCTACCTGCAACTCGTACCCTACCTGAGGTCAAGAGGGTTGCTGCAAACAAGAATACATTTTACCATTTAGTATTAACTCAAAATTATATCAATACACTACTGTATTTTCTCTCAAGATTGTTTTTCCTCATGCCCACAAACTGCAGCAGCCTTTGTCCAGTAAGTCATGTGCTATTCTGTGTATTTATTCTAGCCTGGCACACTGTTGAAGCTTTCCAGAAACCTGTATGTGGGCTAACAGGACCTTCAATTAAGGAAGAAGTTTTACTGTGCTCAGCAGGAGTACCAAAATAGAGTACAGATTGTAGAATAAAGCCTGCTGCACCCATTTTACATCTTTACTCCTCTCTGTCCACAGAAAGCAGTCTGTGTCTATCATTAGATGCATGTGTTGCAAGGATTGTGATTCAGCTTCACTATATAAGGATCACATTTCAACAGTTGCTTCATTTGAAATCAGACTGGCTGGGAAACAATTTTGAGGTTTTGTGTGGCAACAGCGGAAAGGCAAGATAAATATACAGGAAAGACAAGAATAGGGGATTTTTTTGTCACTTTGCACAAAATGGGACTTGCTCAGTCAAGCAAACCATCTTCCAGACTGCTTTATGGAGGAAACCAGTGGTAAGTGCCACCTGCAAAGCCTCATAGCAGCAATGAGCATCTTATAAATACCAGCACAGAACTTCCACTGCAGAAAATTTAAAACAGAGGCTGTGACAAATCAAAATTTTACTCAGTATTATGAGAAATTACAGTATGAAGACTGCATGGTGATGTTTTGCGACTTACACTGCCTTTATTATAAACATTCTTTTGTTCTGCACTTCAGCATCTGGTCTAATATTCTTTATTCCACTGTGCTTTTGGAAAATATGCTGTGACCACTGAGCATATTTCATACATTGCTAAAATATGTCACATGCACAGAGTAGTATTTGCCTACAGTGATCTTCACCTATCAGCCAAATCATTCTGCTTGGAACCACACAGTAGGAATAATTAATAACATCTCTGGTGGAGAGGAAATTCCTATCACTTTTGTATTTTAAAATACAAAATAAGCTGAATTTTTCATTCAGCTTTGGCACACAACTACTCCCTTTTGGGAACTGCCACACAAGATCAGAACAACTCTACATCAATAGGCTTGTTACAGATTAGCTCTGTGAGTGGGACTTCCCCTAGGTCTGATAGCTCCTTCTGGACTTTGACATGGTAATTCCATTTCCCTTAGCTACCAACACAGGATTGCCCACAAAACATAAGTTGCTAGTGAGTATTATATTTTTAACCAGTGACCTTCTTTAACCACCCAGGTCAGAAACCAGGAAAAGGTCTGAGGTGGCTCTCCATAAAATGCAAGGTAAAATCCTTAGTTTCAGACAACCAGAATCAGAATACCTGCAATAAGTTTGCTGACTTTGTTGCTATTGTGCTGGGAAACACAAACCTGCCTACAGATGGGACCATTACTATGCAGCTGCACTGTTGCTAAAGTATGCGCCTATCAGGCAAGCATTTGCAAGCATGAAATCTTATCTTCATGTCAGAAATGTAGATTCCAGTTTTGGACACCTGCAGCTATGTTTGCACTGGTTCAACTTTTGTAGTATTGTAGGAAAAAGTCTAGGGCATGACAAGAAAGATAGAAAAATACTCAGCTCACACAGTATGCAAAAGATGCCCAACCCTCATCTGAATTTAACTGTTTTTTTCAGATCAGTGTTAAAGCCGTAGTTAAAACCTGGCTAGATTCTAGAAACAGTGGAAAAAACCACAAAGATACAGCGACGTATCATGCCTGGAATTACGGTTATCACAACAGTCTGTATTTACCTATGTTTTCCTTGACCTGTGAGATGTCAGTATCTTAAAACCTCTGCTTGTGTGCAGCTTACAAGCACAACAGCCAGTCACTGAGAATAGGGAAAGCCTCCACTTCCTGAAGTTACCTTCAACTGACTTCCACATCTGTGGGAACAGGTTTGAACAACCCTCAATCACCAAGAGAGATCAGTAAAAAGCACAACTCATAATGCATATTACAGCTACTAGAGTCCAAAAGAGGTTCACATCCTTCTATGTCAATACCCATCCACAATTTTTCTAAACTGGATAGGACAAATTTTTAACTTTATTTTACAAATTAAAGTCCAGATAAAGGGCAGATATCCGAAGTGCTTACGTTAACAGCTACATGATGTGCCTAGTGTCTTAACTTTTACTTTGCAGAAATGTCCATCTGGTTTGCCTTGCTTTAGCACCGACACACGCAGAAAAGAGAGGGGGTTTTAACTAAGACTGAAGGACCAGTATAAAAATCGATGAATTTTGCTAAATAACCATATGATTGCCCCCAGCTGGTCACCACTCCCAACAACTTGGGCATTACAGTATGGATCCAGGAGCCCAGTGCCTGACACTGTTCCCACAGTTAGCTGGGCCTCTGAAATAAAGGCTTCTCAGGGACACTCATCGTATAAATTCGTTTCCCAAGGCAGCAATATTCTGTGCAGGTAGGATGGTGAAATTGTTCAGAAGTTATGTATTTGACAAGTCTCTACATGAAGCGTGCATGAATGTTTCCAATTAACCACCTGATGCAAACAGAACTGCGTACAGACTCTCACCACAGTTAGTACAGGAGTATTCAGCAATATACTCCACTCTTCTCATCTGTCTTCAATATACAAACTAGAAATCTTTTATACTAAAAGCTAGATTCTAAGTGTGGTTTAGGAGAGGTACAGCCACTGATAGCTTTCAGGTCCAAGCTTACTACAAAGCCATTCTCTGTTCAACCACGTACAGAGTATGTTAAATTACTAACATTTCTGCAAATCAGGATTAAAACCAGTCACTGGATTAATACAAACTGTCTCTAATCCATCTAAGCACAACGGATACTGCACCTTTCATGAACTTGCTCATTTTTCTTCTGTTTCAGCTACAGCCTTTTTAACTGAGACACTTTCAATTCCAGTACTCTGCCAAAAGTGGAACGACTGACTTAGGCAGCTCACTACTTTCTGCCCGTGAGAAGCAATCCTGTCCTCTCAAGCTCTCTGAAACAAGGCTCACTAGAAAATACCAACACAAGAATTACACAAGTGGTCATGCAACCTGTCCATCCTATACTCGCACGACAATTTCATATGCTCTAGGTTAAAAAGTCTGTGGGTCCTGCCAAATTAAAAGATGTCTGTTTGCTATGAGAATCAGAAATTTAAGTGAGCAATGGTGGCTCCAGGCTGGCAAATAATCTTCAGTGTTACTCCAACCCGAAGAGGCAGAACTCCCTACCAGACACATTGTACATCAAGGAGAACTCGACACAATCTTTCCTGCTGTGAATCAGATAGCAGAGTTATCAGTTAGTAAGAAAATTGTATTTGTTTCATGACTCCTTTTCCGACTATCTCTAAGGCAATCTATAAATTAAAAAGCTACATTCTCTGAAAACTAAGGAGATATTCTATAAAAGAAAAACAGATCAGAGGAAAACCTAATTAATTTTCACAGTGCTCCATGACTAATCTTGGCATATATGGTACTGGAATAGCAATCACTGAGTACAAATGAAAACAGTGTTGAACCCTGTCCTATTTTTAATCAGAAGAAAGCCACAAACCTTAGCCATGCTTCTGCTTAGTGGTGCATTTTCTTCTACCCTGATGGTTTTTACAGCTGGAGAAATAGCTACTTACAGCACTATTCTGCTATAAAATATTATTGCTGCTTGCAGCTTCTGGGATTCTAGTTGAGTGTGTCACAGAAAAGGAGGCCTGGTCCAGGCAAGCTAAGAACATTTTCTTGGGATATGTAACCCTTTCTGATCCACACCAGCTCCTCTGAGTGAAGATGTGCTTTGAAATTCTTCAGCACCATTTATGTGGCATTAAACTATATTTGCAAAGTGATGCAGAAAGCCAGTGGCAGAGACCAACTCCAAATAAAAATAAACTCCAAATTAAAAAACAAAAATTATATGGTCCATGGCAATATTTTTTAGTTACATTTAAAGGCTATATACTAGTGCTGCTAATGGGATGGTGCATTTCCCCTACATTAGCTCTGCCATAGAGAATATTTTTATTAATACCACAAAAAGTAGCTATTTGCTACTACAAACAGCAGCTCACAGTTCAAAGGCTTTCCTCACTTAACAGTGCTTTTCATATGCATTGAAAAAAAAAATTACTATTAGTCACATTTTCACCTCAACATTTTAATATTTGTAATCATAGCCTGGAGTGTGGAAATGGAACGCGTACTTGTTAATGCTAATTTGCTAAGCCCAGCTTTTAGCCAGGTCAGCATTGCAAAAATAAAGCCTTATTTTGTAACAGCATTCAGGGTGCACACTGAGTAGGAAAAAGGTGCAAGTTTTCTCTCCTGTCTTCCACTCCTCTTCCCCCAGCTTCTCACTTACACATTCTGGAACTAAGAGAGAGGTGGAAGTAGAAGCCTAACTGCTGCTTCAAATGCCTTCTCCTCTCTCCCCAGTAAAGCAACACACCATATGTTTCATCCAAGAAATAACCTGCTACTATAAGAATGAGAGGTGGAGTGTCAAGAGATAGTCACTCTGAGAATACAATAGTCCATGAGAGCTAAGCTGGTATTTCAACTTATAAGGAATGCTCTTGCTTATTTCTGCAACAGAAAAATAAACATACTTGTCTCCTGATGACCATTTTTCACTGATAGCCTTACTACAAGACCCCTTCTGTGGCTTCCTTTGCTCAGAAGCAAAACTCCAGTCTCCAATCACAATTGAAATAACACCAGTTGCCACCAAGATACATGACTTTGTTCCCCCATTGGAAGTGTGCATGTAGAAAAGGACACACCTTTGGAGTGTTTCCCCGAAGGCCTCTTGGGTAATGACTCCTCAATGGAATGTGTTGATGTATGTAGTACATTTTCCAGACTGTTGCTGACACTGTTGATGGGGGTCTCGGGCCTTGGCGTGACCTGGAAAGACACAAAAATCCAATAAAATAAACTGAGGGAATGTGCAAACATCACACCTTCCTCCAGAGTGAGCAGAACCACTCTGACGGCAGTCAGAAGTTTGCCTCTTCTAGAACCAAGGGGTGTTACTACTGATATTCCACAAGTAACAGCTCAGGGGAGTTGTTTCAGTCAGCAGCTATTCACAAATCTAGATTATTTTGGCTAATCTACAAAGCTACTTAATGTTTAATTCTTTGTTAAACAATAGTCACACAGCAGTCAATTGTAGAGATATTGCAAGATCCTTAACCTCTCCACACTGCAGTTCTTAAACTCTTCAAGAAGAAAACGCATCCCATTTTTGTTACGTCTACGTGCTGTTTGTGGCTGGGATAAAGTTAGTTTCCTTCATCGTAGCTGGTATGGGGCTGTGTTTTGGATTTGTGCTGTAAACAGTGTTGGTAATACAGGGATGTTTTAGTTAGTGCTGAGCAGTGCTTAGACATAGCCTTTTCTGGTTCTCACCCCAGCAGTGAGCAGGCTGGGGGTGCACAAGGGGTTGGAAAGGGACACAGCCAGGACAGCTGAATGCAAGGGATATTCCATACCCTATGGCATCATGCTCAGCATAGAAAGCTGAGGGATAAGAAGGAACCAGAGGATGATCAGAGTGATGGCATTTGTCTTCCCAAGTCACCAGCCAATGGGAAGTGGTGAAAGAATTCCTTGTTCTGGGCATTTCAAAGTATTTCCACGCAGAATACAAAAATGTATTTCAATTTAGTGGGAAAAAAATAAATAAAAATAAAAATTGTCTTTGCCTTTTAAAAGCTTGCTATCGTGATGGTATTTCAATGAAAAATAGCACAGTAAAAATGTCCAAACAGAAAGCTGCATCATCAAAATAGACCTCATGGCCTTCACCTACCTTCTAAACTGCATTTAGCACAACAACACTTACTTTCACCATTAAAGCTACATTAAAAACACAGAAGTCATTAGAAGAGGCAGAACTGAGCACTGCCCACAAGCTGCTGTCCACAAGAGCATTCAAAGTTATGTAGCAACAAAAACACATCTATTACTTGTAGCATAACATTCAATGCCTGCCTCATAAGCAAGGCAATTACTCTGGTTTTCTAGGTAATGAGAAGCAGGAGTGGATGAACAGTTACATTAGCAGCACTGAACACAAGGGTTCAAATCTCTTAAAGAGGAAAGCGTGCTCTAAAGAGGTAGTTAAGACTAACAAAAGCACTCATACTAATGCATCACTTGAATTTCAATTCACACATTTTAAATCAATGAAAAATCCTGGTATGGAGAGCTGTAATGAGAATTTAGCATTGATTTCAGCCTTTCACAAATCACAGGAGAAAACCTGTGTCTCCACATCACGAGAAGCTATCCTTTATTCACGGTAACCAATACCAGTGACTAAAGGTCCCTGGAAGGAAAAAGGCTCTCTCAGACCCTGTTTACGTGAGACTGGTGTGACTTAGAACAATTTAAGCTTAAAACAATACTTTGCTCACCCTACCATTAGCCTTAAACATCGACATCAGCCAGAATACACAATGCAAGTCAAAAATAGCACATCCTTACTCTAAAATTACCTATTGTAAGCTCCATTTTAAGACTGACGTTTATAGATTTATATACAGTTTAAAGCAGTAGCCCAAGTGAGAGGCCTGGTATACTTGACATCCATAAGAAAGCTTATACATGCAAAGAAATCAATTTGAAGGTCAGGCGAGTGTCAGAAGACAGCAGGATTACAAGTACCTGCTTTCCTTGTCAACACTGTTAAGTCTACTTTTTGATCAAAAAATAAAGTTTACTTGTATGGTTCTTCAGCACAGCTTTCCAGCAGTAACAAAACCTTAATACCAAGCTTTTCCATAAGGAAGACCAGCCATTAAACATCAATCGGGGGGGGGCAGAGGGTGAAGAATAGCTTAAGTCTCCTTGCCAGAGTCAGCCTTTACCCAAGCTTATCCCACAGCTCTCTTCTGGAGCTGATTAAACACTCACTCTAATGGACTGCTGCTGAGAGGAAGTTCCAGCAGACTGAGCATTGACACCACCATTCTCCTGGCCATGGGAGATGTCATAAGAGCAAGCAAGTAACACAGCAAGCTAGAAAATTAGATTCAAGCAAGACTATGTTATCCGTAACAACCAGGTTCTAAATATTCAGAACAGTCAGCAAATACAAACACTTACATGAAACTGAGTAAGAACATAGCCACATGGCTTCAGAAAAACCTCTAAGCAAGCAGTTTGTTACAACATATTGCTTCTTATCTCGTATTCCCTTCTCTCCATCATCCTTACTATAAGCATCACGTGCAGTTTGAAGTTTGCATCTCGTTTATACATAACATACAGTTCTTTCCGTAAAGACTTAATTTTTTATATATTTGGTAAAGATTAATTTAGCCCATATGTCTTGAATGACTGAGCTCAAATACTGTCTGATTCAGCCACACATCAAAGGAAAGCAGTTTCAAACTGGCCTAGAAAAATCACAAAGCTCTGATTAGTTCCAAATGGAGCACTTTGTTAGTGAGCTGAATGGGGTTATAACCAGTGAATCTGACTGCTTGAAGCTTTCATTCCAAATTTGAAATATTTTTTTTCCACTGACTTAAACATACCAATACTGCAAAGGTTTGGATTTGCTTAGGAAAAGTAAAATGATGAAAAATGTTTTGCAAACCTAAGTTTTATTTCCAAAATAGTAACAGCTTTTCTTTTTCTATTTCAATTTTAGGCCAATCAAACCAGAGGAACAATAACCCATGAGCCATGAACTGCAGATGATACTCTCCTAGGAGAGGTGGGAGAAATATTAGCAAAAGCTTGACAGTAGAGAGATGCCCAGAAAGGATTTGTGTGAATTCAGCTGTAGAAAGTCAGTGTCCTACCAATTCTGGGAGGAACGTTCGCCGTATCTGAACATTACTGTAATCCCATAAACTGGGCTCAGCACAGCTACTAGTAAGCAGTCACTAGATTCTGAATAAAGAACAAGGTATTCCAGGGAGATAAAGATTCTGAGAAATCGTATGTAAACTGTTTTAAGTCTTTTAGGGTCTGTAACATCTCTCAAGAAAGCCAAGATGATACTAAAGAGTAAGGATCTGCTGTTCAGGAACTGTTAAAGGCTTATCTTCTAAACCAGTAAGAGTCCACCGTAAAGGCGGATAAGCTGGCCACACAAACCAGAAGGGCACAGGCTATAGATCATAAAACCACAGGAGTGACAATTTGTAAGTGCAGAAAAACTCCTTAATCATTCAAGTTCTAAGAGGGTACAGCATCAGATATCTGAACAGAAGACTTTGGATCTTTCAACTGAAATTATTTGAGAACATCAGCAGAAACACTCCATGAAGACTGATCAAATACAACAGCAACCTCAGAGAGTTAAAGGAATAGAAATATTATTCACTATACCTAATATTGCCATGAGCACAGCACTTTGTAGAGGGCCAGGGAGAAGAAAAGCCCTCTGTTCCACCTAGCCATAGTTTCACTAAGATTATCTATAAATTGTTTTAACATGAGTGGCTTCTTCAACAACTCTAGAAGATGTACCACTCAAATGGGTGCAGAAGAGTTTCTTAAACTATTTTTATGCAATTCTTAATGATGTCTACTCCCTCCATAGCAAAGCATCTGGCTCACAGATGAACTGCTGATTGTCCAGATTAAAACGTAGACTGTCTCTTGAATTTCAAGTTAAAGTACTAGTCATAACCAAAAATAACAAAGAAAATTCATCACTACTGTCCTAGTTTAAGCTCAGTCATAAATCAACCACACAGTCCTCGCTCACTGCCCCCCCTTTCCTCCCTCCACTCCTGGAGGGATGAGGAGGAGAATCGAAAGAATGTACCTCCCACGGGTCGAGATAAGAGAAGTCCAGTAACTGAGGTGTAACACAAACCACTACTGCTACCACCAATAATAATAATGATAAGGGAAATAACAAGGGGAGAGAATACGATACCACCCGCCGACCGATACCCAGCCCGACCTGAGCAGTGATCTAGCCCTTCCAGGTATCTGATCCCAGTTCTACATCATGGGCATGACGTGCTGTGGTATGGAATACCCCTTTGGCTAGTCTGGGTCAGGTGTCCTGTCTCTGCTTCCTCCTGGCCTCTCCTTCTCCCTGGCAGAGCATGAGACTCACAAAGTCCTTGGTCGGACTAAACATTACTGAGCAACAATGGTGTTATCAGTGCTGTTCCCAGGCTGAAAGTCATAACCATAGCACTGCACCAGCCACTGAGAAGGAGAAAAATGACTGCTACTGCTGAACCCAGGACAACTATCTAGAGACAAAGGCTCAGCCTGAACTCTTCTGTGCGTCATTCTCCATAATAATAAAATCAGTACCAGAACTGAAAAGCACATCCTTCCCAACAAGGGTTAGACTAAAGGATCACAGAATGACACCCTGAAGCCCTTCACACCCAGGAGTCAGCAAGGAAGTGGAACAATTGCTTTGACCTGTTTGTCATCAACCCCTGAGTCAATGTGCCAGAAGCCACTGCTAGAATTTTAGCCATTATCACATTTTCTCCTTTCTACCTGCCAGCAAACAATTGTATTATTTTTTCGGCAGTGATTTTTTTCTTTTTTTCCTTAGCACCAGAGATACATTAACAGGCATAGATCACCTTGGGAGAGGAAATAAAAAAAAGAAAGTTCTAGAAATCTCTGTAAACCCCCATGATCCATCAAAAAGTACACAGAAAACAAAGACATTAACTGCACAACAAAAGCAGAAGCAGTTACTTCAACAGGCTCTCCTTCAGCCACTGCTACCTGAAAAGGGTCCGCCACTGTCCAAGACAGTGGAAGGCAATGGAAAACAGTAAACCTGTGAAGCCAGATTCAGTACCTGTTAGCTTGGCTCCTCAGGGACAATCCCTGACATTTAGCATAGCAGAGTCTTTCATAAAAATAACAGGACTGAGAGAAGTCAAATTTCATGTGGTAAGAATTTTACCAAAACAACAATTACATGTTCCTTTTAAAAATAACTAAGCAGAACACAGAAAATGCATGGTTTAATAGCAAAGTATTCACTGACTTAGTTTGAAGTGGAGCCAATATTAAAAATCAACATAGCTTACTACCTACAGTATGCATGCAACCTCAGATACAGGATCTGAGTGAATAAAATATGATTTCTATTCCTAGTTAGGTATGCAATTTAGGTCCTGCACATTACACTGCTCACACAGGAAAACTTAGTTTTCAGAAAACTTAGTTTTCCCAGTGATACACTGGGGAAGTCCCAATGATAAATGCTTCTGACAATATTTGCTTTGGAAGCCTCCATTAAATAAGGTTTTTCATAATCATAAACTGACCTCCAAGCTTGAGGGTGATGCAGGTAACATGTAAGAGTGCATTCAGGGCTTGGAGCACTGAAGTCTGGGGTGGGGGGGGTTGGAATCAACTTTGCTCCTGTCATTTTCATATTAATGAGTATTTACAGCAGCTTATTTTAAGGTCAACACCAAGGTCTTTAACGTGGAGCAATCCTGTTCGCAAAAATGCTCCAGCAGAAGCTTGGTGGCAAGAATACAGCCCTGGCATGCTGAGGCAGATAAGCTGCTATTTCCCAATGGAGAGATGTAACTCAGGTTCCCAAATTATCTGGGAAAGAAGAGCATTGCTGACACTCAGATGTCACTCTGTGGGGGCATGAGATTGTTCAGTAGGCTAAGTCTGAGCCAGAAACAACCAGTGCAAGGACCTGAAACTCAAAACCTACTGAGACTACAAAACCAAGAGGACCAAAACTGAGCAACCGTCTTCCTCTTCAAAGCAACAAGCCATTAGTCTGCCCAGCTGCTTGTGAAACCATAGCCTCAAGCACCAGTTCTGCAGTTACTTCTATATGCAAACACTCATTTTGAAGATCTGGGCTCTTCTACAAGGATGTTTAAGGAATAGTCACACAAACACAACCAACTTTTCACATACCTACTGAAGTCCTCAACACTACTCAACAGTTAAATTTACATGTCTATTTTCTTTGTTAGACAAGGACGTAAATACAACTGAAAGTGTCTGGCTTGTGCTAGAAATTCATGCAGTTCCAAGAGCTAGGTCTACCAAAAAAGATGTAAGCACTAGGTCAATCAAGTCAGGTGTGCCCATGTTTCTCACATGGGAAGCTGGTAAAAAGGTATCCATCTCTGAACACAAAGGGTGAATAGGTAGTTCACAGTGAAATGGGGTAATAGATCACATGCTATTGTCCTGTGAGACTATTACTGGGATGAAATGAGGCATACAGTACTTAAATGCCATGGGACAATCACACACCTGCTCCAAGGCTCCATTATAAATTCAGCAGAACAGATGGACCAAAAAAGTGAGTTGTAATTTATAGACTAATTTACACCTAAAATCCTTTGCTTAAATAATTGCAAATACTTTGGCAATATTAGGAACATAAACCTACCACAGAGTAACTGGACTAATTATGTTGTGCTGTGCATTTGTCATTCAAGACAATCAAATGAAACCCTTGAACGTACCTGACAACACTAGTCTGTGCACTCACCACGAACAAGTGAAGCTGTGCTCTGCAAAGAAGTTTCAGAATTCTTTAATGTTAAACTAATGCAATGTTTGCTGCCACCACTACACAGTCTCCAACAGTTAACCACAGGAGATGCCAAACAGGCACAATTCATGAGATTTCCTGCTGAAAAGCTGTATCGAGTGAAAGGTTTGAACTCTAAAGGGAAAAATTATAGAAGGCAACAAAAAACACCCACAAGCATTAATACAAATAAGCTACAAAACAACCGCCTCTTTCACATACCTGATCCTCTACAATTTACTACACAGAGAAGCTGCAAATGCAACCAGTTCACTCAACATAATTAATTCAAGGCACTTCCATTCTAGATTTCTGGTGCATCAGGCATATTTAATAATAAAAAAGGACAGATGGCAAGAAATATTTTTGTTTTCCCTCCAAACAAACAAAAAGAAATCAAATCTATATTTTACAAAGCAATCATGAAAGGTACTTCAGAATCAAAACAGATAACTGCTTAACTAGACCTTGAAAGAGGTACTACTGCTCTCTATCCCAGCATTGATGTACGAACATGTCCCTGTTTCTTCACCTGAATGCCACCAAAAGGTAAAAGCCTAAAAGCATAGCCACTAGCAGGGAAGAGATCACCTTACACTTACCATGAGAATTCAAAAAGTAGCATGGTCCTTCCTACCCATTCTACAAGCCTCCATCCCTTAATGATATCTGCCTTTAAAACATTAATATTATGTTGACTTTGGAGCTAGCCTACTTCTATTGCCAATATATGGGTGGGAAATCGCTTCCACTGGGCCAGTGTTTACATTTGGGAGGTAAAAGGCCAGTCAAAGAAGCAATTCTAAAACTTGAAGTATAAACCAAGCAATGACTCCACAAGCTTTTCCCTGGTAGAATGGTTCATTGCCACTCCAGCCTCTTCTCAAGAATTCACCAATTAACAAGGTTGGCAGATGTTATCTGACAAGACACAAATCCACTGAATTGGATTTCTCCTTCCTCCTCCCTCCCCTCCAATAACCACTTAAGTAATGGCTTGAGTGTAATAAAACTACCGTGGTGGAAAAAAGGCAACACTGGAAAATAATTCATAATATGCATGAAAAATGTTCACTTTCACTATTTACACCATGACTTGGCAGGTCTTTAATTCAAATTGAGATCTTACTCTTAAGTAATTGATCTTATTATTTCTGGATCGCTTCAGCTATTTACAAATATCCTGAAGCCCATTATTGGCCAGAACACCCAATTAAAAAGTAGATCCCTTCCAATGCTTACTGTCGGATAATTACACCAATGGAACCAAAGCAAAAATTCTATTTTAGCATGAGGCAAGAGCAAGGAATTTTGATGTTTGCTCATTACAAAAGCCATGCAAAGAAATATGTATCTGAACCATATCAGCATCTCTTTGCTATATTTAATACCCACTTCAAATATAAACAGAGAACAAGTTCAATTTTACTTGCTCCAATTCTTTTGCTCAAGAGTAAAGTCAAATTCTAGTTTAAGCATGACAATGGTTCTCATTTCAAAAGACAAATTAGATATAGCATTTCTGTAGATTCATAGAAACAGAGTCATAGAAATGCTTATCTATACTCTTAGGAACAACATTCCCATATTTGCCTCTTTTGTTTTTTTCTGGAGGAGGAGAAAAAAGCACTCAAGAGCGAGAAGTAAAATGGTCACTGCAGTATTTGAATACAGAAGACGACTGTAGTCATCCCTTTACAGAGCACTCAAGGGCAAAATAACACAGATACTGAAGCACTGAGAAGTCCATAGAAGAACCAGAGCTCTACCCTAACACTAAAGCAAATGGCTAAATACTGCCAAAAAAGGATGCTGTTCAGTACCTTTGAAGTTGGACACTGGAATGCTTGTTAGGTGTGGTTAATTACTGCTGGCCCCTGCTTTTCCAAGCAGGATCTCCACAGAGCTTTTACAGCTTCAATTAAAACAGTTTCAAGTATGGTACAGTTCAAAACACCCAACACCTTACAAGAGGCCTTTTAATTCCAGGAGAGATAAAAGGCCTTCTAAGGAGAGATAAGCAACTTCAGTGTTGCTTAAGTGACAACTAACAGTTACAAGGTAATTAGCAGGAGAAAATTTAAAAAGAGCCAATTAAAAAACTTAGGTGAAATGTACTCTTGAAACAAAAACTTGATTCAGCCTGCACAAAAATATGGGAAAACAGTTCACGGAAAAAACAGCAACATTATTAGCTCAACACAGATTTTTTGGCCGAACTGGCCTTGATGTCTGGATGCAAAGTCTATTTCCCAAGCAAATTAATTTAGGTTCTTAAACTCAACGATCAGGCAAAGTGAATTCAGTGGCAATTAATATTGTTACTACATGACACCATTGTCTTCCAAGGATTCCTTTGTATGCCAAGCTCATTTCTGAAAATACAGCAGGTTTGAGACTCAAGTCATTTTATCAGAGTCACAAAAACTTTTAAACGAGAGTATCAGTAAGTAGTGAGCCAGAACTGGAAACCTCACATTTCTGAACTGGAACATGAAGAGGTGCATGTAAACAGTGTTGCCTCAAGTACCTAGAATACCAAAAGGACATGCAAAGACTGGCACACGTCCACAGCGGGAAGCTGCAAAACCTGCCCCTACAGCTCCTGAGGTGAGGTTTGTATGTTTTTGAAAATGAGATAATTCCTGAGATAGCAACTACTGATATCAGTGAGTAAACACCTCTAATCCTAGCTAACTGCTATTAGCATGGTAATGTACCAAAGCTATGAAATCTAAAGCTATGAAACACATTCAGTGGGTAAGGAGGCTGAAAATTAGGTTTCTCTTATTTATTCTATCCGCACAAAGATAGCAAAAAAGCCATAATGGCAGCTGGCATAGATCACTGAATAGTTAGATTGCTGACTCCATGAGGCCGTAAGGGCTCAGTTTCAACCCAAGTAATAGGGCTTTTCTCCAACTCATCACTCCACAGATGAAATAAAAATCAGAATATTTCTGAAGATGGAGTATGTAACTTCAATCACCTGAGGTAAACAGTGCAGAAAGGTGCAGTTATTTGAAATGGACCTCTCAGAACATCAGCTCTGCACCACTCCCAATATACAGTCTTCAGTTATTTTGAAAGTTTGGATGATCCTATTGAATTAACAGAACCAAAAAATAGCATCTTATGCTAGAAACTTGAAATAGATGTTGGTGCAGTATTTGGAAACTGACTCGGCAAGAACCCTTTTTCCCATTCATAAGATAGCAACCTGAAACAGCCACATAACCACAGTGTCACTGACTCTTATTTCCTTTGAGCTGCAAACAAACTATAGTCAGACTTACTATTTATGACCCCAGTTCTGCAGCTGAAGCCTCAACCAGATCATGGCACTAATTCCACTGAGGAGCTCCTGCCATAGCTGGCTTGCACAGCTAAGTAAGCAACCAAAGCATTATCTTATTTCCTTGTTTTTACAGAATGACCTCAGCAGATGAAAGCAAGTCCAAGAAATACAAAGTGACAGATTCATTAATAACTTCTCCTTTAGTTCTGGGAGTTATGTCCCGAGTGATTAAGTTTTCACCTATAGCAAAGTCAGATGTTTGTTGTCACAAGGCACGCACAACAGAAGTCTGAATGGGTGGTTCAAGATGTTAGGAGACAGCTTTGACACATTTCTCCCTTTTCTGCTGGTCACAGATTCAGCAGTGGCAGTTTGCCTGTCAAAGCGCCTGCATATATACATGCACAACAGGAGACATTTGACTACTGGTTTTCATGTGCCCTGAAGCTTCCAGCCCCTCCCTCCTCTAGGAAAACAGGAGAATTTGCAGCTCTAAGCACTACAGCATAGAAATGAGCCTTCAGATGGCTGGCCAGAAAACCATTCCATCTCCTTTGTGGCAAAGGTATAAGACACCCGAATAGGCATCTTCAGGTGTAAAATTAGCCTGAAAACTCAGCTGCATCATTTCCAGTTAAAAAAAAAAAAAAAAAAGCCTATTACTGTTAATCTCAGGAACAAAAGTTTTTAAAGACCTCAGACATACGATTGGGCTGCATTTAAAGACAATTTGCACTGTTTCAGTCTTTAAAAACCATACTAGCACCTCAGATTTCATGCCTACAGCCAAAAGGTTTGAAGAATTTACAATTCAAGTCCTGCAAGCACTGATACTATTCAAAACAAGAAGAAAACAGACGACAAGGGGGCAGAAATTAACTTCTTTGCAAAGACTAAAGCCATAGTCTGCTATAGAGAGGGCAGACTTCTCATTACTTAGGGCAAGGAAAAAATGTTTATTTTGTACTATCAAGTAGAAACCATGAATTTAATAATTACTGACCTACGTAAAGCCAGCCACAGCCACCTTTTCCTGTTAAGATTCGTATATTCCAAGAATGATTCTGAAAAGCACAAATTACAGCAAAAATATATGGGCAGCTCTTTCGAGCCTTCTTGTGGTCAGCAATTGCAGCAGACAGTAAAAGAGAACAGCAAAAAGCAGTTGTTTGGGGTAGATAAAGCTGGTTAGTGAGGCAAAGTAACTTAAAGGCTCATGAAATGTTTGCAGTAATTTTCTATCAACTGTTCAGTCTCTTCACAATTTCGAGACATTTCACTGCAAAATGCGAAAGAGACAGGAGATGGAAAGAGGACTGCAAGCTCCAATCCTTTGGAAAAAAGTTGTAGCTAAGATCAAGCTGGGTCATACTTTAATAGGACTAAGGAGGAGCACATTTCCATTTGTTTCTGCAAAGAGAACAAGAACACTGTTCAACTTTTTTTGTTTCAATTCCCTGAATAAACAAGTTAAATGTAAGTCATCAGAAACTGTAACGGACCTCTAGTTATACAGAAGAAACTGTGGTCACATAAGTGTTAGTCCCCATTCCCACACTTGGCACAAGAGAAACTCTGAGGGATAACTAGCCCTGTTCACAAAGAGCTCCCTATTTGCATGCCGTTACACATCCACGCCATTCCAGCTTCCCAAAGTTTCTCAGGACCTCAAATGGTGGCCATTTCTGCAGCTCATTTTTTTAAGGATGAGCTCAAAGAGGTTTACACTTAAGAACAGAGGAGCAGCATTCACACAGTTTAATGCGCAGCACTGACTTCAAGGACCAGCTCTACATAGCTCCAGCTGTAGTAAAGCAACAGGAGTGATGAGAAAGTGCTGGCACTGGGGAAGAAATTCTCTTCCAGTTCTGAAGAAGATGAAGAGCACGGGACTCTTGGCAGGCAGCAGCCCACTGCCGCTCACTTTCTCTTGACATCTGTACTGTTGTTTTTTTAAGTGATGTTACAGCACAAGTATTGTCACAACATAACATCGCAAGATCGAAGTCCACAGTGTTGGAATTTATTTGTGCATATTTAAACTGGGCTGAATGGAGAAAGACATTGTTTTTTCCACTTGCTTCATCCAACTCCTGTTTTAAGCCAACTGCTTACTCTCAAAGTAGCAAAATTACCCAGCTATCAACACTGAAAATATTCAACCATCTTAAAGGAAACCTGTTCAAAGAAAATACATATTCAAGAGACCATGAAAGCAAAGTCATCTTTTTGTTCCCTCCAACTATCCTGTACTTGGAAGCCAGTATTCAACACTTATTTCTTAAAAAATAAAAAAAATTTAAAAAAAAGTATTTTCAAAGAGCCAACCCTTCAATGAGTGCAGAAGAATAAAAAAACATCAACTGACTGTCCTATTGCCTTATGCTGGCACAAAAAATGCCAGAATGGATTCTCCGTCCATCTTAGATTGACATAAATAGTGGAAGAGTTTTTCAGCTACATAAACTGTGGGCTATTGTGAAGCTTTGAAAGCATACTCTAAAAAAAAGTTCCTGCCCACAGAACTTTATCTTTTTTTACTCACCTTATTTTGGGAAAACTTGTATCTGATTTACAGTCTTCCCTTTCAAGCCTAGGTCCATGCATCTTTTGAATAAAGGAAGTTGCAAGTAGTTAAGCATCTGAAAGGAAGCTTTTTCTGGTTTTAATTATACCCTTCCACACACTGCATGAAATCTTTCATTCCATGTTTTATTCGCATACAGGTTTAAAAAGAAGGGCAATCCCATACCTTGTTCTTTCCCCTTAAAATGTCAGGAAAAAGCACTGTTTAAAGACATGCGAAGGGAAGATCAGGAGACATACGAAGTTTAATAATACTCACCTAAATTTTACAATTGAAGCAGCAGTGTTCAAACAAAACTGGAAGGAAATTTGTATTCAGGGGAAGACTGAGCATAGATTGCTCTCTCAGTCTGGAAACAAACACTCAACACAATCTGTAGTGAGCCCTCAGAAAAAGCTTTATTTAGGATCCTACTCCAACACAGGGATTTTCATAGCCGTTAGATATACACCATCTTTCCCAATAAAAGGGTAACACAGTTATTTGCTGACTGAGACCATACACCCTCAAAAGCTACAGCCTGTTAACTGATCACATGCGTCCACCTAGCTAGCACTTAGCTTGAACTTTAAAGCAGGTTAAATTCAGTCAAAAAAGACAGTCTGACTCCCTAAGTTGCAGCAGGCCAAGAGTACTTAAGCACTCAGTAACATATGTAATAATTAACAGCACATCTTAAAATGTTACTGCCTACTTTAATTGCTGGCAGCTGAATGAACAAATAGCAATTTAATAACAGTGAACCAGTGACACCAAGATCAATACTCAGAAGATTCCGAGGCAACCACCACACTTCTTTTAGAATCAGAAACTGAGAACGTTTGCCATCACAATTGTTTGAAGAAAACCCAGACACACCAAGATGCCTTTGCCACTGGACAGCTACTTCAGCTGATCCTCCTTTCCAACTTATTCCAGGGAAACTTTTAAACAGATGCTTGTTTCCAAACCTGCATGTTTGCTTCCCATACTAAATCACTAGTCTTCCACACAACTGGCAGGACTGTCCCCTCAGCACAGGTACTGCCAAAAGCAACCAGTTAAGGTTTACACTGCTGCCTGTTGATCAGCTTGCGAACTTCTCCCCACCTGAATGCCACAACCCACAAGAAGTCCATGAATCCCTCTTTTTGCCCTCAGTTATTCACCCCCATCATCAACCAACCAAGTGATCACCACCAGTCTTTCAGGCTGCCATTTATCACTAGAATGCCTGTACTAAAAGAAAGGTTTAAAACCAGAGCTTAAGACACAACCCAGTGCCCTGCAGCAGTACCACCATGGTGTGCAAAAGCAGGATACCCACCTTATGGCAGCCAGGATAGGTTGCCATGGTGTTGAGGGTAGAGGTGCTTGGATTCTTGCTGGTGCTGGCCATGATATTCTGGATCTGGGTGAGCTCTTGCCTCAGGACCTGTTTCTGGTGGAAGCTGAAAGCAGGATGGTTGGATGCCATTGTAAAGAGCAACAGGAACTCATCCCCTGTGCGGCCCTCGTTGAGTTGTAGCCCATAGTTGTTGATGACCGAATCGATGTGGGTGAGGGTACGGAAGAGGACCCCGGCCGCTTCTCGGTGTGCAGACCCGAGCAGGGCGAGAGACACCAACAGTTTGCTGCGTACCACCTCGTCGGTCAGGTTAGTGAGGCTCCCCAGGTCTGCGGGGTTGTTGGCCTTGATTTCGGAGTCACGCAGCGAGTGGTAGTCCTTGCGGGCCAGGTCCTCCAGGCAGGCGCCTAGGAAGCGCAGCTCCAGCGGGATGCACAGGTCCAGGAGGCCGCACAGGAACTCCACGCGCTGCGGAGACGGCAGCTCGGAGAACCAGCGGTACACGCCGTCCCGCTGCAGCCGCGGGCACCGCTTCTCCACCATGGTGCTCCGCCTTCCCCCGGCCCGGAGGGCGCACACCCTGCTGGGGGTCGCGGAGGAGAGAGCGGGTGGCAGCGCACCGAGAGGGGCCCGTAAGCCCGGCGCCCCGACACCCCCTAAGCGTCCCCCTCCGCGCTCCCGCCCCCCCGACAAGCCCGGCCCCCGGGGGACAAGGGGGCCCGGCGGCGAGGAGCGCGGGGGGCAGCCCCCGGCTGCGGGCAGGGCCGGGCCGGGCCCCGCCGAGGGAGGCCGCCGCCGGCGGCGCAGGCCCGAGCGCTAGAGGCGCGGCCTGGCCGAGGGGTCCCTGCCCGGTAGGGCCCGGCAGCACCGAGCAGGCCTCTACGCTCCCGCGTCCTTCCTCCCTTACGGGGCGGCTCCTTCTCCCAGCCGGGCGCCGGCTGCCTCCATCCGCCGCGATGGAGCCGCCCCGCCGCCGCCACTACCGCGGGAAATAATCCCTCGCTGGAAGGCAGCGAGCAGGCGGAGGAGCACGGAGCCGTGCGGCCAGCACCGCTTAGGCGCGGAGGGATCCCGCAGTGAGCAGTCCCAGCCGGCAGCGGAGCGGCAGGCAGAGAGGAAGGAGCAGCGAAGCGCCTTCACTCCCGGTCTGACCCCGCAGCGGGCCACGCCCACCGCCACAGGGATTGGCTGAGCTGTCTACGCGCGCCCGGTGATTGGCTGTCAGCGCGCTGGCTCCACCCGCTCCCTGTCCGGCGAGATGAGGCGCCTCAGAGGCTCGTCAATCAACATCTCGTAGTCCGCGGTAATCCCGCCCCTGGCGCTGATTGGTCGAAAGGGCCCTTAAATAGGCGAGGCGGGGGTCTTCTCCTCCTTTTTGTGTGCAGGGTTATGGGGATGTGGTGGGCGAGTGGCAACCTGCGCAGGCCGTGGTGGGGAATGGACTGTGGGTGTCCCAGTGCTGCCACCGCCTGTGGGGCCGGGCCTGAGGCAGTGACCCCCCTCAGGGCATGGCTGTGCTTTGCTCTGGACACCGTGGAAGAGCTCTGGTGGCTGATGTGGGCCTGGGGCTCCTGTCAAGCCCTCAGGGAGAGGGGCACCCCGGAGAAGGGCCTGGGTGACTGACTGCCTTCCTGTGCTCGTTGGTTGCTATAATATGCGTTAACGTGTCCTTTTCCCCTTGCTTTGCGGTCAAAAGCATCCTCATTCAAGCCGGGATGCGCTTATGGAGTAGCAGAGGGAATGGCCATGCTGCTCTCTTCTCCTAGCTGTTGTTTTAGGATGGTGAAGAGCCTCAAAGGCACAGCAGAAGGGTGCAGTATGGCATGAGATGTTGCTAGGTTTGTGATGCCAACAGCTTTTGGCACCGGCGTTTGCCTGAGCAGCCTCACCAGATTAAACCACACTCTCTGGTCCAAGCCAATTGGGCAGTTGATTTCAGATAACCTTTAAAAATGTGGAAATAAGCGACACTAAAGACCTCTTAAAATGGTTATTTCCCACATGAATGCACATTCCCACTCTAAACTGGGGTTCTGGCTGACAGCAGTGCACTTTTTGAAGCACCTTTATTGTCTTTAGGCTTGACTATGGGTTGCATGGATGGCATCCAGCAACCAAGAGGCCAACACATCATTTCTTTTAGTTCCAGACCATTTTTCCATGGGACTTGGCTGTGTGTCAGCTGCAGCCTGGTAGCCAGGCTGCACATCAGCTAGATAAATGATACAGGTGGTGATCTTTTAAGTGGAGCTGGCCAGGAATAACATTCTTAAATGCAGCCCCAGGCAGGCAAAGAATGATTCCAGACTTGGTTTTTATATGATGGTAATCTTCTTGGAAGACAGGGAGAGAGTGTTTTATTTTAGCAAGTGCAATATTGCTGCAACGCAGATAAACAAAACCTCTGACACTGTTGTTTTTTAGAAGCACAATTGCATTTTGCCTTGAGTTGATCTTTATGGGATGCCCACTGCGCCCAGATGCAGGCTGCTTTCTGTCACATGAGTTGTGTGAACGCTTGTGTTGGTATTGGCTTATTCCTTTGGGTGATGGCTTATTGGAAACTTCATTATACACCTTGCAAAGGCAAACTGCCACACCACAAAAATTCCAAATGCTGGTAGTTTATCCTTTTTTATTTCCCTGTGGGATATCTGAGACCATCAAGTGCATTTATTGAAGCCGTACTGAAATGCAAGAGTAAGCAGTCAAAGGATGCTTACTGGGGCTGCATAATGTCATATATTGTAAAGCTGCACAACTCTGCTTCTGTGCTGCAGACTCCTGCTGTGAGAGGGTCCTTGAAAATCCCACAGCCTCTCTGTGTCCTTTCCTTGTAGTGGTCTGTCATTGAGTGCAAACCATATGTGCTTCCTTTTCCTGCCGAGCCCAGTATTGTCTGTTGGAGGAAGGGATAATGTGGAAAACAGAGGAAGTACTCTCAGACCCTTAGGAAAGGTTTGCATTGATTCGCAGCAGTAGACATAAGGACACCAAGTTCTGTGGTGGCTTTTCTGCTTATGTTGGTGTCTTTATCCCAGCATTAATCTGTCCTGACAGGGTTGCGCTGTGCTCAAAGTCAGCCATCTCATGATTGCCTGGTCTGTAGCAAGATGAAAGTTTAAACTTTTCTGCTTGGGAACCAGGTCTAAGCCAAATGAAAGTTGGAATGAGAATTTTGCTGCTTAAAGAGTGAGTAGAGCTGTGATTTGCAGCCAGAACAGAAATTGTTTGTCCTCGATGCCAGACAGTAAGACAAACCCTAATCTGAAGTGTAGTATACAAACTGGGAGGCTTTTCTCTCATTACAAGTGGCTTTGGGAGAAGCCAGAGGAAACGGAATGGAGCATGACATATGATTCTGTCACAAGCCACCAAGAATTCCTTGCTAGCCAGTGGGCAAAGCAAGGAGCTGCCCTCAGCAAGATAAATCAGCTTTGTAAGAGCTCGTGTTACCACTTGCTCAAGGCAACGGGTTCTGAGTGAAGGTCATTCTGGGGTGCCTGTAGAGTCGTGATCCCGTAAGAGCCCTCAGGACACCAGAACTGGCTCCTTGTTTTGTCCTGTGTGCAGCATCTCCTCTCATCCTGTGAATTCTCCTTGTTTGTTTGAGACAAACAGCTGGGGAAGATTCCTTGTTGAAGTGATGTCCTGGGTTCAGCAGTAGCAGTCATTTTTCTCCTCCTTGGTCGCTGGTGCAGTGCAGTGTTTTGACTTTCAGCTTGGGAACAGAGCTGATAACAAGGATGTTTTGGTTTGGCCAAGGACTTTGTGAGCCTCATGCTCTGCCAGGGAGGAGGGGAAGCCAGGAGGAAGCAGAGACAGGACACCTGACCCAAACTGACCAAAGAGCTATTCCATACCACAGCACATCATGCCCAGGAGGTAACTGGGAGTTAGCCGGAAGGGCTGTGAGACTGCAGGGTTGGAGGAGGTATCGGTCAGAGCTTGGTTGGGCTTGGGGGGCAAGTTATTGGTTGGCTGGTGGTGAGGTGTTGTATTCTCTTCCCTTGTTATTTCCTTTATCATTATTATCATTGGTGATAGCAGTAGTGATCTGTGTTATACCTTAGTTACTAAACTGTTCTTATCTCAACCCGTGGGAGTTGCATTGTTTTCGATTCTCCTCTCCGTCCCTCCGGGAGTAGGGGGAGGGAAAGAAAGGGGGGAGTGAGTGAACGAGTTACCTGACTGGGTTTAAACCACGACAAGTGATCAGTAAACAATAACTGAAAGCACAGTTATTTTCTTCTGATTTTCAGAACATGCACAGGGCATCACTGAATGTCTCCATCAGGCAAGAGGAGAGGGCCAGTTTCTTCAAGACTGGGTAATGTCTTAAGGGTCTGAATTCTTGTACACGGTTTCCTCAACCCTGTTTAACTAAGAAGCCCAGCTGAAGTGTTTCTTTCCCTTTAAACAGCATGTCAGAGCAAATATAGCCAAATCCATCAATATAATCTTTTCTTTATGTGAGTTTGACTCAATGCAACTTGGAATGTCCAAAAGCATGTAAAAATGGACTAAAATAATACAGTGCGAGTCCAGAGTGAACGGAGTCAGCAGGAGGTGAGAATCTCTGCCACTGAAATGAGAGGGGGAGCTTTGTTCAGGAGGCTGCTGGTTAAAAGGCCAGTGGCGTTACCCACATCTATCTTGTCCTCATTGCTCCCAGCCCACAGGATTCCTCCATAGGGACTTTTTCAGAGCTTTTATCTATCGCATTTTAAAAGTTCCCTAGTTCCTTTAGGAGACTGTTCAACACTGGTCATTAAGTGGGCAGATTTCACATGTCTGGCATTTCTAGACCTCCTAAATGTGGTTAAATATTAGCACTTCTGCCAGAAATTCAGCTTGGAAATTCTAAGTCTTCCACCAAAATGACTTGCAAAGCCCTAGATGAACCCGCTGCTGGCTTGGTCTCACTGGGGATGGTTTAACTGATTGGCATCCTTCTCTTGTGTGGGTTCTGCCCCAAACCAACTTTCCTCCCTTTGGGGAAATATGCTGAGAGAAAGCATACTTCTGGACCAGCTCTCTGTGTGTGTGAATGGCACCTCTGTGGACTTTCACCCTAGAGCTTCTGGCTCCTTTTGTGCTACTCAGAGCCGCCTCCTTGTGTTTTCTCTGCCCTATCCCACCTCTAGCAAAGTCTCCACTGTTGATCACCCCCTGCCTGTCTCCTCATACCCTTCCTGGCTGCCCTCTGCCAAAACCTTGCTCCCTATTGCCACCTAAACCCGCCAAATCTGACCTGCTCAGTGTCCACCTCTCCCACTCCCTTTCCCCACTCAGCCTCAGTGAAGCATTTTGATCCTGCAGCTCCACCCTGCACTCTCCTGTCTCATTTCTGCTTGGATGCAGTGACAGGAGCAATAGCATTGCGTGCTGTCCATACTCTTACACAGAAGGGAAAGATAAATATTGCTATGGCATGTTCACTCAACTACTTCTGTGCACACGGGTTATTTCCTGTAAGGTTTCTCGCAGATGCTGGAATTGGAGCTCTTGGTTTTGAAAAAACAAACAAATCCCAGCTTTGAAACACATAGAAAAACACCACGTGGGCTTTGGGAAGAGGGAGACTAAAAAAAGAAGCCAGATGTTGGGCCTGCAGCATCGCTTGTAGCTTGCCTTCCAAGTAATAAACTGAATGCGTTTGGTTTGGACGAGGGTGGTGGAAGGTGTCCTTGCTGTGACAGAAGCAAAAGCAGGGTGGATTAAAGGCTGGCAGAGACGTGTGTGTGTGTGCGAGTGTCACTGCCCTCTGCTGATAGACTCTGGCAGGCACAGACGTGTCTTTAAATAAGGATGTTTCAGGGTTTTTCACCAACTAAAGGCACAAAGGATAGACTTGCCTAACCCCTGAGCTGAGGTCGCCCCTCGATCGCCACCCCTCTCATCTGTCACCTTTCAAAAGTCAATGTGTGTGTTAACCCTGAACTTCCCTTGCCCTGTGTTCCTCCTCCCACTGGGTACCCTGGCACATCCTTTCTTTGACCCAGAAGCCAGGCAGACCCTTCTGTGTGATTCCCCATGGTGCTGGCTTCAGTGTGAAAATGCACGGTCCCTGGCTGCCCAGAACGGTTCCCCCAGTTCCCTTCTGTTACTCCTTACATCCAACTCAGGAAGCATTCTTCGTCTTCCCATGTCCACCCATGCTTTGACCTGTCCCTGCCTCTCCAGCACTGTGTGTTGCAGCGACAGGGGTTCCTCAGCCTTTGTAAAGCCTCCCCATCCCTGCTGGCCCAGTCACAGGGCAGCTCTTTCTTTTCCATTCCTGCTTGAAACTCTTCCTTACTTTAATCTCACCCCAGGAAAATCACATTTTGGGTGACTCTTTACAAAACAAGGGCATGTTGCAGTCATTTTCACTTTCCTTTTACTTGAGCTAACGTAGCCGCTTGCCACACAGGGGCCAGAGCCAATGTTTGCCCCATGCACAGAGTCCTGCTCTGGCAGCCTGGGAGGGATATGCAGCAACCCAGAGTGGAGTCGTCCTCTCCAATTCCACTTTCATCCATTACACAATGTCAATTTACTCTTTGCTACAGCCAAATCACTTTACAGCTGGAAAGGAAAGTCTGGAAATATTTACTTGGCTGTTCCAGTGACATTCCTTGGGGTGTTTTCACATCATATCCCTTCTCTCTCTGCCTTCGGTTGGTATTCCAGCTACATCCATTTAAAATGCAAGGAGAAAGCACGAGGAAGAAAGGGAACATGCACAAGTATTTACTGAACACGAATGTAAAGTTCAGTGTTCCTTTGCAACATTTAAAGTTCATGCTGCACTTGGTTACAGAAATACCAGCTTGGGCAAGAGGGATAATGTCCTGCTAACCCCACACTTAAAGCACTTCCGTGCAAGCTCCGGGTGTTTACGTGTTGCATGCTGGAATTGCACACCAGGAATGGTTTCCTGAAGAAACCCACAAATAACTTCTGAATGACAACCAAAATGAGAAAATTGGGATTGGTTCACGGGCAATTCATGAATAGAAAAAGAGATGGAATTAGCTGAATGAACTGTTCATTATGCATTATTCAACCAGCTGTACTAATTAGTGCCTTTAGGACTGTTCCTGTTCCCTCTGCAGCCAACTCCAAAACTCCTTTTGATTTCAGTGGGAGCAGGATGGAGCCCTCAGAGAATGGGCCTGGTGCCTGCCTCTTCTGCAATGCAATGTTTTATTTTTGCCTTTTACTATTGCTTATTGATTCCAACTTTTTGTGTCTTCTGTTAAAAGCGCTACCTTTTGAAATGTCCTGCATGATGATCAGCTAATCACAGGAAAAGAAACGTACTCTCAGTCCCAGACACTGTGTCTTATGCCAAATGCATTCTCTGAAGGAGAAGGTTTTTCATATGTCTTCGTTTGCTTTGTTTTTCTCCAGACTGAGTGGTGCAGAGGAGCAGAGAAGCTCGAAAGCCCTTTGGAAAACATGAATCAACCCAGAAATGTCACTAGGTCAGAAGGTGCAGGAATTAAATGTTTGCACCCTGAGCAACTTACAGCCATGCATTTAATTTTCTAATTCTTTTCTTTTTCCCTGTGTAAGGATAATGTTTATGGTCCTTCTTTCCCACAACAGAGTTCCTACAGTACAGTTTTGTTTGGGATGTGGCATTGTTGGAAGGAGAGATCAGCTCAACCTGGTGCATGTGCCTCTGTCATAGCTGCCTAGTATAAGACTTGCCTCAATAGCAGATAGCTTTGTCCTGCTTTTAGGTTTATAACACGATACTGTCTACATTGATCTCGCCATCAGACCACTCGTTAGTGACCAGAATAGCATGCTTTATTTCTGGCTTTCCATACTATGGGCAAGCCAGCACCTTCAGGAGAAACAAAACCTGATTCTGCTTATGGGAGACTGCAATGTCTGCAGTCCTATTTTATTCTGGATTTCAAAGCCAGTTATTTCAGAGAGGCACAACTGCAGACCGTCATCCACATCATCCTCCCAGCTGGTGATGAGGCCACAGAAAACCCAGATCCCAGGTTAAACTTGAAGGGATCGCATTTAAACAAATCACCCCAGTCTCACTGCAGAGCCCTTATGTCCCTCCAGCCCAGGAGGACTGTGCAGGGAGTTGTTGGCTAGAAAGCAGCTTTCTGTTTACACACAGAGACTTACAAGTTCTGTCTGGATTTTACCCAAGTCCATCCATTTTGTAACACATCTTTTTTCTCCCAGTTCTTTTGACCCCTTGGCAAGCAGCAGCAATGCAGCTCCTTGGTGCTGATGATGGGGTTCTGCCCCAACCTGACCCAACTGAGGGGGAGCTGCTGCTGCATTTCCTTTCCCTGGTTCAGTAAAATCACCTACTGGGAAGAGAGCAGAGGATCTACCACCAGCTCAGCCTGGAGGAATCTCCACAGCCCCACTCTTTGGGCTTCTCTCCACAAACTGCCTAAAATGGATATAAAGGAGCCTCAGAGTGGAAATTATTTTCTTCCTAAGACCATCCTTAAAATAACAAACACCAGAAAGCTGGTGACATGCAGTACATCTGTTTGAATAACATGGACCTTCTGTCTGTAATAGAGGAAACTCCAAATAACTCTTTGATTTGTGTTTCCTTTCTTCTCCTTCCTCATCTCCTCCTCCTCACTACTGTATACAAATCTGTTGTGCAAGCTCAAACCCGCCAGTATTCTCTCTCCCCTGATAAGCTTGTTTTTATGCCATGTGATAGTTATTTAATTTCCTCTTTGCTTTTAACACTGCTAATATTTATGTTTCCGTACGGGATTGCGTCTTTGTTTGTACCCTGAAGTCAAGGGGTGAGGACAGCACTTTAGATCCAGCAGACCAAATTCCTGCCCTCTGACTGCATCTCATGGAATAGCATCTTCGCCTCCAGGCAGTCCTGCAGCAGCCAACGGTCCCAGTTCAGAAAAGCAATTAGGATTAAAATACATGTTTAAAGTTAGCACATGTACAAGTCCTTTCCTAAATAGGGACATGCTCTAGAGCAGAGCCAGTGGAGTCACTGGTGTGGCAGGCGAGGTTCAATATGCATAAGGATATTGAATAATCTGGCCCAGTGTTAGAGCCTTAATTGCTTCCCCAGAAAGAGCAAGGCTACGAAAACAATCACTAATGGCCATTTCTCCTTATTTTTTTAAAGACAGCCATTTAAACATGAAGTTTAAACACAGGCAAAATGGATATTGTAAGGCACCATTTCCAGCAATCCCACTGAAATCAGGAGGACCCTTAGAAAAGGGAGGATCTTTCCAGGTGGTGTGTATTGTCCATTTTCCTTTGTTCAAAGCTGCGCTCTAAACCGAGTTAGGAACCATCTTTTCCTCATTAAATTTGTTTCCTTTCAGCACTGATCCTTCATTACCACATGCAATTTTTTAAAGCCCTCATAGCTAATATCACAACTATAGATCTAGGGTTTATTTATAGCCCTAAACTCCGCAGAGAGCTGTGTGTCTTGTTGCTGTGGAAACTGGGATTCTCAACGTAAAAGGATTTTAAAGGGATTTTAGAAGAGATCTGCTGAATTCGAGTACTAGCTTCCACTTCCAGAGGTCTGTGATCAGCTGTGCCTTAAACTTATGGGTGAAATACATCGGCCTGTCTCAGCTAGCCCTCAGGGAATACTGGTCCTCTATGCTTTTCATATGGCACTTTGCAGCCTGCTTTTTCCTCTCTATTGTGAGACAAAAGAGGCACAGGTAGCTCTGGGATGTTAAACTCTTGGTGTCAGCAATGGCACACTTGCCAGGCTCGGGTCAGTTTTTCTTTCACTTTCATTGGTTTTGGGGGAGCCTTTTGCCAAGGGAAATGACACCTTACGCGCTGCTATGTTTGCAAACCTCTTGCATGCTGCAGTAAATCCAGAGTTTTGAGACTGGCATGGATCAATGTTTCCTGGAAATCAGATTTCACTGTAATAGACAGTTATTTAAATGATTTTTATCTCTGGGTATAGTGTGTAAAGGGTGAGAGCATGATTGATGGGCTGGGTCCTGCTTATTCACTGCATCCTGTGTTGGCAGGTCAGCAATGGACAGAAATTGAATGCTTTACCTGGGGCAGGGATCTCACCGATGCCCGCTCCGCCTGGATGTATGAGGCTGCTGGATTGTCACAGGAATGCTGTGCTTGCCACCACCCAGGCTTTTTCCATGCCTCTAAATGTCAGGTATCCCCTACCACCCAGGGACATACCTTTTAGAGAGCTCTGCCAAGGGGCTGCGTGCAGGACTTCTCTGGACATGGGTGTCACTTTCTAGCAAGAGCTAAGGTTTAAAAGCCTCTTCTAATTCAGAGCAGGAATTCTGTTTACAAACCAGCTCCAGAGCCACATCTAACCCGGGCAGAGATTTCAGGTGCTTCCAGACTGCCTAGCTTGGAAAAATACCCTGGGAAATGCCACCCTATTGATGTGGCTGGGGGAGAGGTGAGGGGAAAGGGAGGGACAGGCAATGTAACATGACTAGCCCACGAGCATTTCACTTCAATTCACAAACAAGGCACAAGTGTCGGAGCTGATCAGCTATTGCTTTGCATTTCCGTAAGTAAAGCAGCAATCCCTGTGTGTGCTGGCCTCCAGGGCTTAGGGGGCAATCGCCAGGCAGCCTCTGCTTCCCCAGAGCAGCCTTGACATTTGTTCAGCACATTCTCTGGGTCCACGCTGGCACAAGGTGTATGGTGCATGGCTAGAAGTTATTCCTGTGATACTAGTTTAAAAATAGAAATGCAAAAGCCAAGGCTTATAGACCTAAGGGACGGTAATTCAGTGACTTAACTTTTCCATTAGAGGGTGCCAGGAACCTACTGTTGCTGCAGACCCCAGAAATCGGCACTTTTTCCTATACTTTTTGGGGACCAGCAAATCTGTGCCCATGGTTGGACCCAATCCTCATACTGCCCAATTAAAGTAACCTTCCTGCCACGCTGAAATGCATATGGGGAAAAACTGATGTGGCAGCTGTAAATGAAAAGCACATCAGCAGGTGAGAGCCTGCAGCAAACTCAATGAGGTGAAGCCCTCACATTGCTGTGTGTGAGCAGGAGCATCAGCTGGGGATGGGAGAGGTCTTTACTAGGCTTTGTGTGATGACGATGAGATGTGGGTGAAGTCCACTGTTCCCTACTTTAGATTGCCCCTGTGTAGGAGGTAGTGACAACAGGACAGACGTGCAAAGAGCCTTTGCTCAGCCTGGAAATGAGAGTTGTTAGGCCCAATACACAGACCTGACTCGTTGCAGCATCCTTCGGGATGCTCTTAGGAAAAAGGGGTGACTGAAGTTTGTCAAGAGCGGCCTCTGTGTTATCAGTCCCTCCTCAGAAAAGGGTTCCTAGCCCTTCAGCTGTGAAATGTGAGGAGTCTCTCCTGGATCTCATTGGCATGGTGAATGTTATTAAAGAAATAATGTTTGTTCTGAAAGGGAAGGCAACCACATGCTCCCAGTTTACGCTTTTGAAAGAAAATGCAAACTTCGGGAGAGAACATGGCAGGGCAGGATGAAAGTCTCGGTTTGGGTTTTGAACCTTTGGAAAAACAATTGGAACAGTTGTAGGTTTGTGGAAGAAGTGTTAGTGAAACTATTCTGATTAGCCAGTCACTCCCAGCTCTGGAGACCCCAGCTCTTCTTTCTGCCCCAAAGGCCACCGGTGGACAGAGCTCAGATGGCCACCCATAGGACACCAGTTCCTCTTTACAGTGCAGCTGCAGAGGGACACACAGCTGCTAACACATGGAAAAAGCAAAATGAATTCTTGGTCTAGGACATATCTTTGTGCTTGACCTGCTCCGCAGTGATTCATGAGGCAGTGCTGGGCACGTCCATCCCTGTGCATCACTTTCGCCATCTACCTGTCCAGCACAGTGCTCTTCTGGAGTATATGGCTTTCTGGTGGACCAAAAAGGTTCATAAGGGATATCAACCTTTTTGGGGATTGGTGTCCTGAAAGTGATAGGTAATAGCAGTGAGTGGAAAGGTGTTTAGACCCCAAAGCCCAGTGCTGCTTGGCTCTGAATCACAACTCTGACAGCTTTCCTTGTGGACTTCAGCCAGTGTGGCTCAGGGTTTGGAGCCGTCGGCTCCTGCCCCAAGCCACAGTGGGTGATTCAGAGCAGATGGGATGAAGGGCTGACCTTGAGCCCCACCAGCAAGACTGAGCTGTGCTTTTCTGCCCAGGATTTCAGCATAAAGCGGGGGAAGCAGTGTCTTCACCAGGTGGATAAGGGCTATGTCAGCAGCTAGCTGTTTTTTTCTCTGGCTTTGGGAGGAATGTGGTTCTTCTGGACCCAAAAGTCAGCATCATGTGCCAACAATTATTTCTAGCTGACAGATAAAAAGACAGCAAGTGACTTGTCTGAGACAGCAGTTCTGCAATAAACCATACTTGGCCAAGTGCTGGTGTTTACTGAGGCCATCTTTTTGGTCGTGGTGGTTTCCCTGGTGTTGCAAGGATGGAAACTACAGTTCACATGCAATCCGTGTAGAGTTCAGGCAGACCTTTGTGGGCAGCCCTTCTCCCTTGCTGCTGTGGACACGGGGCAAAAAGAAACCCCACACCCAAGTCTCTGATCCCTCTCATACCTCTGAAGCACTCTGATTTCACAGGACGGGAATAGCAAATTGCCGGGCTGCAGTCACATCCTCATGGAAAGGGCCACCAAAGGAGGGTGTCCTCTTACATTGCTGGAGTGTCTTTCCTCCCAAAACGATCCTGAAGCATTTTGTGGAGTAAATATAAACCAGAGGTATTTGGGGAGGAGCAAGGGGTGGGACTCATGGCTCAGAGTGGCACGGCTCTGCTGCTTGGGATAGGAAGGGGAAATCCAACATCTGACAACACTGGAGGGAGTGCGGGCCAGCAGAGAGTACAGTACAGCAATGGCAAACCTGGGGCTTGGCCAAGAAAATCAACATAGGAAATATTTGAGACTGATGAAAACCATGGGCAGCCTGTTCTTGTTTAAAGAGGTCTTTTTGGGACACAGAAACAGATGCCTGTTGCAGACAGCATGAGATCCCAGCCATGTTCAAACTTGTGGCAAAACCTTCATTGACTTCAGCTGGGCCAGGATTCCATTGCAGATGGTTCTGGGTTTTCCCAGGATGTGATTGCCCAGAAGGGAGAGCAGGCTGTTGCAGTTCTGGAGGTTTATATACAGATCCTCTATGGGGCTGAGTGCTGCCAGGTTGTCAACAGGAGCAAAGGATGCTCTGCAGTGCTCCAGAGGTAGGGATAAGCATGTAGAATCAATACAGTCAGAGCTGAAGACCAAAGCTGAGTGCTCAGCAGCCCTGGTAATCAGTTGAGTGCCTGTGTATGGCTTGAAAGCCAGTTTCTTCCAAATTTTCACTTTCAACAAATGACTTGGAGGCTTTTCACTCCAGAGTTTGACTTGGGCCACTTGCTTTAACAATTCAGGCCCCTTTATGTTCTTCAGGTTCCTAATGAAGATGGGAAGCCCTGTGTCAGTGCCAAAAGTATTCATTTGGCACTGACTTTTGGTCTGAGACCATCTCCAGAATTAACCATCCAAAATTCACAGGCTCTTGAAAATCGTGGTGACTTTAATCACAAATGAAGTTTGGAGGGAAGGATCAGGTAATACTAGTAAATACGAGCAGAGGGTAAAGGAGGAGCTTTGGGGTGGTTGTGAGAAGAAGAGCATTTCTAGGAGGTGGAAGCCCAAGGAAGATTATATTCTTGGCTGAAGATTGAAACTGAGTACAAAATGAACGAGATGGATGACAGGGAAGGTAGCCTCCAGCCCCACTCCTTTTGAGGAATGGCATTAATCCCATTGTGTCTGTGATGAGCAGTGGAGTTTCAGACCAAATCCAAATCCAGTTCTCAGCTGGGATTTATCAGGACTGTGTGCTCCTGGGAGCCTCTGTTCCAGCAAGACGAAGGTATGTGGTTCATCACAGTGAAAATTCAAATACCCTTTTCTTCTTCATCCCTGCTGCCTCCCATGCTTTGTGCCCAGGGTGTCGCTTGGCGGTGACAGCTGAGTTAATCTCATGGTTTGGAATTCTCATGGCTTTATTTCTAAGTACCTGGCTGTTCTAGGACGACATTCCTTTATCCCTCACCCTTTCTTTTCCTCCTGGATTATCCCGTGTTATTAGGCACCATCTAACACATTCTGTTATTAACTACCCCTGAATCTTGCTTGCTGATTCCTTAAGTAGAACTTGAAACCCCATGAATCTGGCGTTGAGTTTTGTGGAGGTTTGGTTTGTGCTTTACGTGTTTTTTTATTAAACGCTGCTCATGAAACGCATAGTACAGCTTTTCACTCCAGCTTTTGGTAAGCAGAGGAATTTCATGTGTTCAGACAGTCTAGATGTGCTATTCCAGACTGCAGAGTGTATCTGCTTAAATCCCCTGCAAAACAGGCCGTAAGAAAGAAACCTTGTTTGAAAGACTACATCAAATATGGAATAAATCCATCAATAGCTGTTTATCTGCTCAGAAGAAAGGATCCTTGAACACCTTTGCATGACAGCATTTCATAACAAAAGAATATGAGTAAAGTCAACTTTCTTACTTCACTGTGTCTTCTTGCTTCAATGAAAGACATTTCTTCTTTGTTATGAATTATAAATCTGTTTCTACAGTCCAAACAATTCTGGGAACTACTGCCACTGGCTTGCTGAACACAGGAAGAAACACTGCCCTTACCATTTGAAATGCTCCAAGCATTTCCAAACATTCATTATTCACATGGAAATTCCCACATCAGCGTCTCTATCATGCTGAAAGCATGATCACTTCTTTTTAATCAGGTGCCAGACTGTTTCATTACTTGGTTTGTTCCTGAATGTCCACAGTTTCAAGCTTTAATGTTTGGCTTTGCTGAGGCTGGCAAGTGGTAGGTGATCCCATGGAGAGGACAACTCTGCCTAAAAATCCTATGGTTGGAGCAAGCAACAGGAGCAACAATGAGCTGCAGAGCACTGATAATCTGTACTCCTAAAACCAGGGATGGAATCTTAGTTCTTCCATCAAGAGCAGATGCTGATCCCAGGGTTCAGAAGCAGCGCCTTTTCTGAAGAGGCAGACAGAGGGGTGAGTATTTCTTTCTCACCATATGACAGCAGCAGTGTGGCTTTACTGTGTCACCTTTGGCAAGATGTGTTGTGGGTGCCAGCTGGAAAAGTCAGATACTAATATTCAGTCCATTGGGAGCTTAAGTTAAAAAAAGGGAAATAAGGCCAGATTGGACACGGCTTGGAGCAGCCTGGTCTAGAGAAAGGTGTCCCTGCTCATGGCATGGTGTTGGAACTGGATGAGCATTAAGGTCTCTTCCAACCCTAACCATTCTATGATTCTGTGAAAATCATTTTGGCCAATACTTGCAACCCTCAGCTCCAGAAATCCTGGGGTTCTTATGGGAGTTTTCCGAATAAAAAGAAGTGATTTTTTTCTGTAGCTGCTAAGAAAAGCCAGAAAAAACAATCTCCTTCCACAAAACACCCAAAACCAAACAAACTCCCTCCTCTGAGTTGTTTATTCATTTAAATCTCATGCGGGATGAAGCCTGTTTCAAGACTGGGGTGGGACACAGGGAACAGGCATGGATTTTGCTGCTAGGTTTGGCAGTGCTTTTGGGATGTAATCCATTTGGACTGGGCAGACTGACCAGCCCCGCATTAGCTCTTCTGTCCCTTTCCACCTTCAGCAGGCAGGAGTAGCCCTGCACATGGCGGTGATGAAGATGGAAACCAGCATGCCAAGCCGTTTTCCAAAGCAGGTTTCTTCTCCTCACATTATGTCAGCCGCATTTCCTGACAAAACCAGCAGGAGCATGCGGGTGACAGATGTCCTTTAATTATCGGCAGTGTTCCTGCTCCTTGGTCTCAGACATAAAATTCAAAGGCTTGAAATGAAGGCTCTGTTTTGTTTGATTAGTACTGGCTACCTCGGTTTTATTTACAAGCATCTTTCAGCTATGGAAAGGTAAGGTTAGGCTAAGGTTAAGCTAAGGTTAGCCACCTCAGGTTTTCTGCCATGCCAAGGGGCATGCCAGACATCCTTGAAAGCAGCGGGTGGATTAGCAGGGTGAAAAATACAGGGAGATGTGGGGAAAGCTTGGGAAAGCCAAGTCCCTTTGTATAAATTATGTTATCACATCGCCTTTTGCAGAGGTTTGCCACCTGAGATGAGAAAGGCAAAGTGCACCACGCTGCATGACAGGCTGTGTCTTGCAGAGCAGTTACCGTGAGAAGGATGTGGGGTTTATCATGAACAAACAGCTCGACACACATTTGTTGTAGGGTGAGCCAGTAAAACAGAAAGGAAAACGAGACATCTTGGGGGGAGATCACGTTGTTTTCCCTTTGCTTTATTTTTCGGCTTCCAAGATCACAGTGGGCAAAAGCTACATCTGTCCTTCAGCAAACATCACAGAGGGATGGAGGGACGGAAGGAGGATGAGATGCTGCCACCTGCGGAGCCATGTACTGGTCCTTTTCTCCTTTTATCATACTTGCTTTATAAGCTTTTACACAGGACAGGAGGTCAATTTTACTGAATACACTTGCTGGGTATGTTTCACAGCACAAAGGAGCCTGGATCTGGTCGTCATCCACCTATCAATGTAGCTAAACCTGCAGCAATGTGTACTTTCCTCCAGCCTGAATGCCAAGTGACCTGAATTATCTGCTCATATTTCTTTGCCCTTACTGCAAAATACCTCGTGCACACCTCTGCCTCCTCTGCGTCAGCCTCGACTCGTTTGTCCCTTCCAGCTGATTGCAGCCCTATTCCTTCACTCCTGAAAGCACACAAAGCATCAGTGCTCAGAGGAGGCCTCTGCCCACCTGCCTGAGGTTCCCATGCTCCCCAGATCCTTTATTCAGGCTGCCTGTAAGTGCTGGGGAGCATATAGGCCTGGGGGGCGGGGGGAAGATCCATCTGGCCATGAGGAAGGAAGCATCATAACACATTCCATGCTCCTGGCATTGCGAATCTTCCTTCCTATGAGCTCAGTTGATCAGGATCAGCTTCTTTGCTGCTGTTTTTGTGCCTCTTGATTTCCACACGGAAACTGGCTCTATTTTTACCCAGCTAAAGCTGATTAGATTTGCAGTCATTGGCAGGATAAACAGACACATACTGTATGCAGCAGGTTAATGCGATACATTCAGTGACCAGCAAATGCACTTAGCCCATGCCCAGCCCAAAGAAGACAATCAAGGTAATTTATTGTACACATGCCTGTAACATGCACATTAGCCACCCCTGTCCTTCCTCTGTCTGCAAGCCCATTTCCCCTCTGAGATAATGAGGGTTATTGCAGGATGCAAAACATGTCATCATTTTCTCTATAGCTTTTAGCAGATCGATATTAAGCCCAAGGACACACAGGAGTTTCTCATTCTGGTTAACCCAGGTCTTGACTTTTTTTGACCCGTGAGAGATGATTAGCACATATTAAAAAAGAAAAATGCTACTTACAACTCGAAGGGTGACCTCTTTCAAGCAATGCAGTTCCCAACCATTTCAATCACTTTCATAAGCTACAATCTACCACAAGATTAACAGTGATCCTGCTTGCTGCAGTATCATTCTGTTCTTTAATTGGGCTTGGAGTTAATTCAGCTAGAGATCAAGTAGGTAAGAGAAAAATTGGGGGCAACATCAGGTAATTGGATATTCCTGAAATGCAATTCACTGGGGGAGGCAATGAGTGGGAAGCAGTCATCATTCCAGTTTCCAAACCTGCTGTTAGATGTTGGGAATACTCTGGCAGTTGTGTTTGGTGGTGGTGGTGATGGGATGCCCAGAAGAGACACACAGAGTGAACAACTCCCCCCAGAAACCTTATGACCCAGGGTGGGAGGTGCCCTGTTTGTTTGAAAACACCCATATCCAGTGCAATTCCATCCCAGAGGGCTTCCCATCCTTTTGGCTACTGCAGGACCCCCACTGACTCCTACCCTGCTGCCAAGAAGAGAACTGTTTTTTGCAGAGTCCCTCTGTGCATGGCTCTGAGCTGGATATAAAGAATAAACCCATCCTCTTGCTTGTTGCCAGGTTGCTCTGATCCCCAGCATTTAGCTCCTCTGCACGCGCTGGTGACACGGGCAGGATATTCAGACCACCTCAGTCCTTACCTTACCCAGGCATGCCGCAGCTCAGAGCTGCTGCCTGCACTACCTCTGGACACAGGCTTGCTCAACACATACTCGCTGTTTACAACTGTGCTCTGAGCCCTCTCCATTATGCAGTTTTAATCAGTTTCATGCAAGCCCTGTTGATTATGTATTGTTTCCTGATCAACCCACCACATGGGACCAAGCCAAGGGCTGTGCAGAAAGCTGAGGGTATTGCATGGATGTTATAGAATCATAGAATCATAGAATAGTTAGGGTTGGAAAGGACCTTAAGATCATCCAGTTCCAACCCCCCTGCCATGGGTAGGGACACCTCACACTAAACCATGTCACCCAAGGCTCTGTCCAACCTGACCTTGAACACAGCCAGGAATGGAGCATTCACCACTTCTTTGGGCACCCCATTCCAGTGCTTCACCACCCTAAGAGGAAAGAACTTCTTCCTTATTTATATCCAATCTAAACTGCCCTTGTGTAAGTTTTAACTCGTTACCCCTTGTCCTGTCACTACCGTCCCTAAAGAAGAGTCCCTCCCCAGCATCCCTATAGGCCCCCTTCAGATACTGGAAGGCTGCTGTGAGGTCTCCACGCAGCTTCTCTTCTCCAGGCTGAACAGTCCCAACTTTCTTGGCCTATCTTCATACAGGAGGTGCTCCAGTCCCCTGATCATCCTCGCGGCCTCCTCTGGACTTCTTCCAACAGTTCCATGTCCTTTTTACGTTGAGGACACCAGAACTGCACACAATACTCCAGGTGAGGTCATGCCTAACACCCTGGTCACCTCGTTGGTGAAAGACACTGAGCTCACCACTGCCTGTTTCCCTCCAGCTCCTGTTCGCCATTCATTACTTCAGCCTCTTCATTCTCCATCTCTCACGTTCAGTGTTAGTGGTTCCATTAATTGTGCAAGATCCCTCCCAGGCTTAAAGGCTTAAAATTGACGGTGTCCTGTTCCCCCATTAATGCGTGGGCACAGGGCTGGCTTTTTCCCAGTCCTCTAGTACTTTTGATGACTGTTCCAAGACCTATTGAAAACCACCATTAACTATCCAGACAGCTCCTTGGCCACCTCCCCTACAACTCTTGCAAGTTACTCAGCTCTGCTGGTTTACAAATATAGAGCTCTATCAGCTTGCTGTTCTGTGCATACCTCCCATGTACTCTTGGAAAGTATTTCATTAGCACGTTGTCTTTTTTTCCACCAGATACCAGGAAGAGACATGCACTGAGCATTTCTGCCTTTTCTATGTTATTGATGAACCTTCCATTTCTGTGGAATATCAGCCCACTTGCTAACACAAGGCTCCTTTTATTGAAAACCCTGGAAAATACGCTTCTGTCTTTAATTTCCCTGGCTTCTGCAGTCCATTAATTGCTACCAGTTCCCCTTTTGTTCTTCTTGTGTATTTATATTTTATGTGTTAGTCTTGGTGGCTCTTTCACTTTCTTTCCGAGCACTGTTGGTTTGTTTTTTGGTTTGTTTTTTGTTTTTTAAACAAAGGTTTCTGTCTCCTTAACTGCTTTTTGGGTAAAATATTTGTAAAGGCTTCTCCTTTCCCATCACATTTTTCAGTTACAGCCTTTCTCCAAATTGATCTGACCTGTGATTATTTTCTGCTTTGTGAAACAGGACCTTTTAAAGTGGCAAGTATATAAATATATTACTGCTTTAAGCTTTACTTGGTTTGCACATAACAAATGTAATCAAGCCATGATTGCTGGTGCCCAGCATGGTGAGAAATGCATCTTCACCTGCCGGGGTGAGGCTGAATGTGGAATTCCCTCATGTGGGAGGCAGTATATTTGTATTAGGAAATCATCTTTCATTTTACTCCTCAGATTCTAAGGATATTTTAATACTGGCAGCTCAGAACCTCCAGCATCCATCGCTCTGCCTGAAATCCCCAGTGATCACAAGATTTTTATTAGATATTATGGATGTGGCTGCTTAAAGATCAGATTGTGTCAAGTCCCTGCAGTGGCATGGTGGTCTGCTGCAGACCCTTCTTGCCTCATGCTTTATTTCCAGGAATATTAATTCAGGAACAACCTGGATCTTTTATTTCCATGTTGCTAATGACTTGGAACCAGCCTGGGACCGCCGGTGCTTGGGAGATGGAGATAGCAGCTCCCAAACCAGTCCCAGCGGGATGCGGGTCTGGGCCAGCAGATCAAGACCTCTAAGCACAACTGGTAATCAAACAAAAAAGGTGGTTGTAACACAGGGCTGCAGTACTTCAGGTGGAGAAATCTCCCCACCAGCCTTAGGAGTGGGGCTCTGTCATGTATTCAGCAATTCCACCTTGTGCAGGTGGGTTTTGCCACTGCAGTTTCAATCCTTTGTGTCTTGTGATTTCCCAGTTGTATTTTTGTTCGGAACAAGCATGGTCCAGTGTCCTCATTCCTCCTCCATTACGTTACCAGGATAACAGGCCCTTGGCTTGGCTGGCTGGAATACCCTCCAGGAGCTTTTCCTGTTGAGGTGGAGGTCAGCTGAGCTCTACAGCTCCACCATGGATGGCCTCACCCTGGGAAAACACAAACCTCCCTACACCACTTAAACAACCTGGTATTTAACTCCACATTCAGCTGCTTTTTCCCTTTCTTTCCCTGTGAGACAGGGATGATTTTTCTAAGCTCACGTCAATGTGCTTCCCCTTCAGCATCATTTGGGCATCCCCAGGAGCTGCCCACAGTGTGTGAGGTCCTGTGAAGCCCTGCTGCTAGTGCCAATAAACATCCTCCCCCGTGGATGGAGACCCACTCAGCTGAGAAGCCTTCAAATCACACCTCATGCCTGGGCTTGGGGAGGACAGCACACTGTCCCTCCTCCTCCTCTCCCCATCCTCTGTTGTTCTTCACAGGATGACATTCCCAGAAGAAGTTGCCTGCCCTTCTGGGATGCTGGAGATGATTTTCTGAGCAGCTGGACCCTTGGAGATACATCCCTCCGCTCTCACGCTGAGGATGCAGCAGCAGCGTGCATTCCTTCACTTAATCCTCTCTCTCTCCCTTTGCTCTGTGGCAGGTTCTTTTTCTTTCTCATGCATAGCCAAACTTCCCAGCAGGTTTTCTTTAGAGGCTGGGTCTCCCTGATGGGCTGCACTTGTCTTTCTGAACCATGTTGTACATCAAAACCCGTTGCTCCCTCCAGGAGCCGCTCCATTGGCTCTTTATAGGGCCAGGGTGGTTTCTGCATGCAAGGGATGGGATCAGCTGGAGATCTGTGCCTTTCCACCAGTGTTTTTGATTGCAAGGCATGCCAGGAATAGGCTGGTGCTGATTTTATTCTGTACAATTCACATTGCTCCCACTGCTCAGTGCTATTTTGCCATTCATACTCAGTTACTGACCATAAGCTGATTTGCTTTTTATTGTATTTTTTTCATCATTATTCTTTTATCCCAAATGTCACCTCACTCCCCTCATCCACATGTTCACCAGGTTATTAGAAAACCAACTTAAAGCCCTATCTAATGCTGCCTGTACCCTCTGGGACAATGTCTCCTGAGTTAGTCAAATATACTGGAGAAATCCTGCTGCAGCTTAAAGACAGTCCAGCTCCAGCTCTGGAATAGCAGCATCTGTGGAGATCAGCCTGGCTCTCACTGGTAGCAAAAGCATCTTCCAGAGGGATAACCCCACTGATGCTCAGGGCTGGTGTGAAATCTAACCTGGAATTTCCTCTCCGTCAGCCTCCTGCACATCGGCAGCACTGAGGAAACACAAACTGGCCCGAAAGTATCCCCAAGGCAGTAAGGACTGCAGATGGCTGGGGTATGAGGTTCTGTTTTGAACTAAATCCTGACCTTTGCAGGAAGTCTGGGAAAACTGGATTTATTTGGGAACAGGCTCAGGGACAGCAGTGTGGCTGTGTCATAGTCAGCCACCACACCATGATCACCCAGGCATCTGTAATTGTCCATGCAGCCCTTTTGCCTGGTACTCCCACATGTTTCTTTATTTGGCTGCCAGCATGTCTTTAGGTGATTTTTGGAGCATCCTGAAGCCCATCCTTTATATCCTTTAATAACCAAGGTGGTCCTTTCTGACCAAACCCTCCACTCCAGCCCCAGGGCAGCAAGGCAGGCTATGGGCACACCACAGAACATAAATGGTCGTGAACCAAAGATGTAACATGTGGCTGCATTTTTGGTGTAGAAACTGGCCATAAAGGTCCTGTTCCCAAAATCATACTCATTTTAAAACCATACACCACCCTGACAGCCCTGCACTGGCACTTGACACGAGCAAATCTCGGTCTTCTTCCTCAGCAGATTGTTATTAGTGATTTGCTTTTTGCCAGGTACCAGTAAATATGCTGTTCTTTTAAACATTTCATTTAAAACATAGGTCCTTTTAAGCCTATTTTATTAAGAGCAGCATCCCACACTAGGCAGAGGTGTTTTTGCACCTTAGTGTGTGCACAGGCATTAGCCTATGGTTTCTGTACCCCATTGAAGTACACAGAGGGAATAGCTGGCCATTAATTAATGTGCCAGTTAACACATAAAACTACTATAAATGTGTTAAAATAGAAAGGGGATGGAATTTCTTTTCTTTCTCTGCCAAAATTTTAATATACATTTAAGTAACTTCGGTTGTAGTGGTTGTCTTAGAAAGTTTGGGGGTTTCCACCCAAAGTCTCTTTCCATGAAAAAATGGGAGCTTGCAGTTCCAAAAATGCAGTACCTGAAGTGTGTGATTTTTAGGAAAAAAAAAAAACAACAAAAAACAGCAAAACCCTTCAATGTACACAGAGGGCAGTTCCTGCATTCACAACGGGCAGGTGGGCAATGGAGGCACATGCTGAGTGTAACCATCCCTTCCATGGGGATGCACGTGCCTAAATCCTGTGGGTTTCCATCACCAGGGTTTATACAGCTCATTTTTATCCTCAAGGTTCTGGCTGAGCTGAGTCTCGAATCTCAGTTAATAGTCTTGGCTCAAAACTAGCTCTCCAGTAACTCCAGTTGTGATGGCAGGATGCAAATATGAGCCAGTGCTCCTGGAAGACCTAGTGGAGATTTTCCTGAAGAACTGTGTTTCCATACATTGCCCAGATTTTGCCTTATAAGGCAAAAAAGTGCTCACAGGTGCCTTGTGAGCATCGTTTTATTTTTTTCTGAGAGCTCCTCCTTTACTCATAGAATCATAGAATAACAGGTTGGAAGGAACATCAATGATCATCTTGAGGTCCCTTCCAATCTCCCCACAACTTACTCTTAGGGAGATCCCCGTTGGGCACAAGAGGAACATTTTTCTCAGTGAGAACCACCCGTTGGAATAATCTCCCCAGGGAAGTGGTGGATTCACCAGCACTGGACACTTTAAAGATTCAGCTGGACAAGATGCTGGGACATCTTGTCTAGTTTGTGCTTTTGCCAAGGAAAGTTGGACCAGGTGATCCTTGATGTCCCTTCCAAGATGCGATCCTGTGATCCTATGATTTGACTTCCGATAGCACCCAGGAAGATTCACTTTATAACTGAGTGAAATAAGATTTATGGGCCAATCATTTCCTGGATCCTCCTTTGAGCCCTTCTTGTAAATGGGGGTGACATTCGTCTTCTTCCAGTCTCCATGACTTCTCAAAGACTATGGAAAGCAGCCTCGCAAGGACCTCATCCACCTCTCTGAACACCGTCAAGCACACAGTGTCAGGGCCAATCCTTTTCATGGAATACCAGGTTGAAAGGGACCCCAAGGATCATCTGATCCAAAATTTTATAGGGGTCAAGCTCCTGTATTAATCAACAAACCAACTTTTTTTTTTCACTGCTGATGGGTTTATGTTTACATCAACCTGGATTTTTCCTTCAGACTTGTGTGTTACACTCATGTATTAAGACAAATATGCATGCAAACAGCACTGCACAGACACCCCTCTGCCACATATACTTGTCACACTTAGAAACAAAGGAGTGTATGGCCAGTGGCAAGAGCATATTCCAGAGGGAAACGCCTGGACCAGCATCCCATGTGCTCCATTGACATGGAGCTGTTGCCACTGCCTGGGGAGAATTTCACATCTTCAGCAATTCCGGATAAAAATAAGAAATAAATCTATGGACAGGACTGGTGGGGGCTTCCTGCTGCTTTGCCCCTTCCCAATGGATAGGAAAGGCCCCAGTGAGGTGCCCTGTGTTGAAGGGAGAGGACCAAGGTGTGCATCAGCCCAGCCAGAAGGGGATACAGCTGTGACCACTGCCATAAACCTGGAGTGACAGCACGGCCTTTCCATGAATAAATAATCCGTGTTGCAGTCGCAGTGTGATGGACCCGGCACGGAGCGAAGTCTGCCCGGAGACTTGGCTCTGCCGGCGCTGAACGAAGGCGTTTGTCCCTTTCCTGTTGTCCCCGCACCGGGAAACGGGGACCCCGGGTCTGGCAGGGAGCGGCCGCCCCTGGTCGCATCGAAGGAGGAGAGGCGGGAGCGGGGCGGGGGAGAGATGAAGGGATAAATAGGAGCATCCCGGAGCCGCGGCGGGGTGCCGGGGGGAGCGGGGGGCTGCGGCCTTGCCGGGGAGGGAGGTGAAGGAGACGCAGTTCCTGTCTCTTTAAATCCACCCTGAGCCCGGAGCCGGGAGCTGAGGCAGAGCAGAAAGCCCAGGATCCTCTCATTAATAAGCAGGATTTATCCCCATAGGGAGCAGGAGGTGGTGGTGCGGGCGGGGTTGGGGGAAGCGCTGTGCGAGCGGAGAGAGGCCGCTGCCCAGCCCCTCACCGCGGCATCCAGCCTCATTCCCGAGCATCCTCCGGCCGAGATGCGGGATCCGCTGGGCGAGGCGAGCGGGTCCTCCCGGCAGTGAGGTTTGCTGCGGGCAGACAGACAGGCAGGCAGGCAGGCAGGCGGACGGACGGGCAGGAGGGCGGGCTGCGGTGCGAATAGGGGGGGGGTCTGTAAAGATATAGCGGGGGCGATGTCGAGTTTTTAGGGCGCGGGGTGCGTGCGCGGTGCGAGGCCCGGAGCGGGGCGGGGTGGGGGGGAGCCGAGCGGGAGCGGCCGAGGCGCCGCATTGCTGCTGATCCGCCGCCGCCACCCCGCATCCCCTCCACCCGCAGCATCCCCGCAGCATCCCCGCCATGCCGCCGCTGCCGCCGCCGCCGCCTCCGGCCCCGCGCCGCAGCCAGGCCGGGCGGGCGGGCAGCCCGGGGAGCGGGGCGCAGCGGGGGCTGTGAGGAGCCGCGGCTCTTCCCTTCCCGGGGTTCTTTCTCCTTCTCTTGGAATTTGGCCTCTTTTTTTTTTTTTTTTTTTTTCTTTTTTTTCCCCTATTTTTCCCTTTTTTCCCCTATTTTTTTTTCCTCCCCCACCCCCGTTCCCTGCCGTGGATGGTTTTTAGGTGGAGTCGTTTGCACCAAAACCCAATAGCTGCTGCTGTTCTTGCTGCTATTTTTTTGTTTGTTTAATGATACTGTCTCCACAGCAGGGGAAGAGAGAACTGATCCTGAACGTACTCCCAGAGAATGAATAATCACAAGAAACTGGCTTAAGCAGCTCCCTTGGATCTGGTGCATGGTTGTGATTGATTTGATTTTTAAATTCTCTTTTTTCCCAAGTCATCGTTTGCATTTTATTTCCTTCTTTTTTTAATTTTTTTTTTCCCTTTTTTTCTTTTTTTTTTTTTCACCTTTTGGGGGATTTGCAAACCGAATTACATGCATGTCCAGTGGGGGAAGGTTTAATTTTGACGATGGAGGGTCGTACTGTGGAGGCTGGGAGGACGGAAAGGCTCATGGCCACGGAATCTGTACCGGCCCGAAGGGTCAAGGTGAATATTCGGGCTCCTGGAGTCACGGCTTTGAGGTGCTGGGGGTCTACACTTGGCCCAGCGGCAACACTTACCAGGGCACCTGGGCGCAGGGCAAGCGCCATGGCATTGGCATGGAGAGCAAAGGGAAGTGGGTGTACAAAGGAGAGTGGACCCATGGATTTAAGGGACGGTACGGGGTCCGAGAATGCACTGGAAATGGGGCCAAGTACGAAGGCACCTGGAGCAATGGATTACAGGATGGCTACGGGACAGAGACCTACTCGGATGGAGGTAGGTGCTGCATTGATACCTTCCCTGCTAGGGTGGGTGATGCTGTAAGGTGGAAACCTTCAAACAGGGATCCTGGGTTAAGGCTGGAGTCTGGGAGTTTGCAGCCTACTGATGTGGATGGAGGGAGGGATGCCCATACTCCATAGGAGACAGGGAACCAGCCCATTGTGGCATCAGCCCAGCTCTTTGCCACAGGTAGCCCCACATGCTCAATGGATCCCTGGTGCCAGGTGCTGCCCCCGTCTCTCCTCAACCAGGGTTTTTGGGGATGGGAGCTGGCTGCACTGGTGGGGGGGGGGACACCCAGCTCTCACAGTGGTGGTTGGAGGACGGGGATGGGCTGAGCCATCAGGAGACAACCCAAGTTGCACATGGGATTTGCAGTTCTCGCTGCATCACTGGGACCTGGAGGACTTGTACTGAAGCAACCCAGGGCAGGGGGGAAGTGAGAGTGTGTAGGGGTGTTCAGGGCAGATGGGTGCACCTCTAGTGCTGCCAATGGTCCCAAGGAGGAGCTGGGGTCGTTGTTTGCCCTGCAGCCCCTCCAAACGCAGCCCCATGCTTAATAATACCAGGCAGAAGACTTTAATTCAGACAAGAGTCTTACATTCCTAGTTTGCAGCTTAATGCTTAGCGTAGGGGCTCAGAGGGATCATCAAAGCTATTCTCTGCCGTCAACACGGCTTAACGAGATGTTGAGGGGAAACTGGGATTAAATGAAAAACAGGAAAACCCAATTGGAGAGACCTAAAACAAAATATTGCTGGACTTAAACAAGCTTAAAGGCTGAACCAGGGGAAGCAGCTGGTGCTTTGCTGTAAGTGGCTGTATCATCCTGTCTCATGGTTTGTGGCTACTTCCATCTCTATTGCCACAATAATCCGGTCCAGGCCTACCTACCAGTGGCCGGGGGCATTCAGCAGCACTGCCCCCTTCTTTCACTGTCAAATGTGTCCATCTAAAGCAGGCTCTTTTTAATTATTATTTTATTTAAGATATTATAATTTTCCGTTATTTTGCTTCATTAAGGAAATTACAGCATTGATGAGCTCCATCGCAGCCTTCCTGAAAGGTGTTGCAAGACCTTTCTCTATAAAATCCAGTTGGTTGCTTTGTGATTATGCAGGCAGGCAAGATTAAACATTTCCTGCAGCTGCTCTTTTATGCTTTGGAAGGGAGAAGTGGAACAATATCTTGGGTTTTAATGATAATGATAATGATGCTGGTGGCTTTCTCCTAAAGGCAAACAGAGCTGCAACCTTTTGTTTCAGCCGCCTGGAATAATGCTGGGGTCTGGGCTGGAATCTGCCGGGTGTGTGTTTCCGAGCCATCAATAAATCCCAGCAGTCCTTCAGCTGAGACTAAAGCTGCTTGGCCAGAGAATAATTGTGGTCTCCCACGTTCGAAGTGGTCAGGAGGGGATGTGGGGGGGGGGGGTTCTGTGTGCTCAATATGAGAGCTGTCTCCTTGCTCCCCTTATGGCATCCAGCCCCTACCAGGGGACGGTTGCAGGAAGGCGGACAGAAGTCGTAACAAACTACATCTCTCTGAGGGCTGGGTGTTGCAGGGCACACACGTGCCCCCAGGCCAGCACGGTCCCCATCAACTGCAGCGCAGCAGTGATTTGGGAACCCTGGGGAGCATCCCCAAACTGGGGTGGTTTACCGGCGGTTTCACCGTTTCTGAGAACCTACCAGAAGCAAAGAGCTTCCTCTTCCATCTTGTCAGCCCGGACCGGCCTCTTGGTGCCTGGGGATTGAGAAGCTGTATTGGACATTTATCATTTTAGGAGGAGGTAGGGAGATCAGTGGGAGAAAAGGGCAGGGTCTGTAGCAAAATGCTCCCTCAGGCACTCTGAAGCCTTCCTAGGAGGGGCAATGCAGAGTGATGGTGGTACCTGTGGCCAAGCCCATCGAGCTGCCAGGAGTAGGGACACCCCATGTGCGCCCCGATTGGGCTCCTCCGCACCAGCTTCCCCCCATTTCAGTTGGGCAGTCACCACAGAGTGACTGAACCCAGCCAAAATTTCACATTCACCAACTTGGTTGCAAAAGTGTTCAGAGGCCGTGGCCCTTTCCCAGTTGCCTGTATCAGTTCCGGGTGGAAAACCCCAAAGTTGGACATCTCCAGCCTTTTTGGATACTGAAGGCTGATGAACTTTGAGCATTTAGATTCAAGAAGCCGATGTGTGCAGGAGCTCTGCTGGAGGGGTGGCTGAGTAGCTATGGCACAGAGGAGGCAACTGTTGGGAAGGATGTTTCTCATTAATCTATTCAAGCTATTACCTTCATCAAACTGAAGTATCCTAGAATCCTCGCCCCAGCATCTGTCACTTGCCACCCACAGATAAATATTCATCCCTTGCATTATGCTTTTTTAGCACATCAACCATGGCTAGGGGATGGGTCCCTAAATGCACAACAAGGCTCTGGGAGCGACGTGCCCCAAAATCCATGGGTTTAGCTCCAGTTTCACCATTCCCTCACACTATAACGGGTGAGGACAAACCCCAACGCTCCACCAGGTGCTATCTTGGGCAGTGATACTTTGCGTGGCTGATGCGCACGTGTTGATGCACAGGGCTTGGACACTGAGCAGTGGGATGCGGTGGCCTGAGCCACGCTGCCATCCCTATGCCCTGTCTCTGCTCATCGCCCCGGGTGCTCGCACACGCACGCACGCTTCCCCCACATGCAGCTTGCAGCTCTCACACCTCCCACACGGGCACACTCATCGCCATGCACACACGCCTCTCCTCCCCACGCCGAGGAGACGCTTCGCCCCTTCTCATGCATACCCACATGCACGTGGTCTGCCCCCAGCCTGGAGAACAGCCCTCTCCGACCCGTGCATGCACCAGGTGAACGCGAACTGTGTTCCCCGAGCTGTGTGGATACGTGTCCATCAATGTAAACCTATCCCACAGAGCCCAACTACGCAAATGCAGCCGTGCTGTTCCCCTATAAACCCACGCTTTGCCCAATCTCCTTGGCACACGCCTGACCCATGTGTGGCACATGTATGCACTGTCCTGTCTTTCCCCTGCACGTACACATACACTTGGACCCCCCTAAACCTCAATACTGCAGACATGTCCTTATCTTTCTGCCAAAAATCCCTCCTGCCCGCATCCAGAAGCTCCCTGGTATTACATAAACCAGGATCCTGAGGGTTGCTTCAGTCAGATGCTGGAGTTGCACTGCTTATTTGCTCAAGTCCAGAGAGGGAGCAGGATTGCTCCCTTGCTTCAGGCGAAAGGGGCTGCATCCACATGGATCAGCGCCGATGTGAGCTAGAGCTTCTGCTGTGGTCCTTGCTGGAGCTGGTGGAACCTCTCTAGAGCAGAGAGTTGGAGACCCCCACCTGAGCAGGTCTGGAGACATCTCAGCTGGTTTCTGCCTTTCTGTAACTCCTTGGACAGTTTGGAAACACTCAGGGATTTTACCCTGGGGACAGCTGGAGTGGTAGCTGCAGGCTGTGCATTGGGTATGGGTTTAGCTGCTGAAACCGTGGTTGTGAGGAATGGATGAGGTGGGGTGTGTGAAGGAAGCCCCAGATCTGCTTTTGCCCTTTCAGTGCTGTTTTTCTCCTCCCTCCACCTCTCCCCAGCTGAGAATTTTGGATCCAAAACAAGACAGGGTCTCAGGGAGGGCACCAGTCCCTTGCTTGGGTTCTGTTTGCCCAGCCAGTCCTTAGGGAATGGCTTGCAGTGATTCCCTGGTCCATTCTGGGTCCCTCCCTCTGCTACCCACATCCCAGGTTCCCATGTGCTGCACACAGCCTTGTTTCTCAGGAGGGCTACCCCGAAACAGACGGGCAGTCGCATCGTGGTGCTTATCTTGTGTAATCCTCCGTGCCCACTCACCTAAATGAATCATCCCTTTGATAGGTGAGTGAAATATAATTAGTGTTTTCATTGTTAGCACCATGTGAGTAGGCATGTAGGTTTTCTTGGCCCAGGCTGGGAAATGTTCCTGCTTTGCAAGCAATGGGGAGAGGAAAGCAGTGCGGTGGGAGCTGCCGGTGTGGGCTGTCTCGCAGCCTGTCCTGCCCCAGTTTCCCCACCTCTGCAGTGGCACTGGTGACACTTCCAGCTGCCCTCTTAAGTGGATGCACCAGGAGCTACCAACCAAATGGCTTTAATATGGGTGAGAAGGTGAAAAACATGAGATATTTGGCAGAAAAAAGCCCTTTTGCCAGTGTAAAGGGCTGCTCTTGGGGGGATGCACTGGGGATGCCGTGATGCTGGTCCAGGAAGGGGTTTTGAATGAACCACCACCATCCAGTGCCTCTAAGGGCAGCAGCATCCCTGACAGCTGCCTCATGCCTCTCTCCATAGCGGGGTTTTCCACGGGTTCCTCTACAGCAGCAGGGAACCAGCTAGTGAGGGCAAATTTCCATGTGGTCTATTCATAGCACGGATGTCAGAATTACCTTAAAAGTACCAGCTCTCGTCTTATTTTGCTGCCGGGAAGGAATTGTTGATGCACTTTAAATAGTGGGCGGAAACAAGCAAATACAAGTGCGCCCTGATTCCCCATCCTCCCGCTTCCTGCAGATCCAGACAACCCCCTAAGAACCTGATAATTAAAGATAAAAGCTATGAACTCTGTTGATGAAGCATCCCACCTCCTAGGTTTGGTACGGAAGTTGCTCACAGCGCGGCAGTGGTTATAGGAGAGCAACAGCTGAGGCGTCAGGACCCACCTAGCATAGAATAAATGAATCAAAATACTAAATGAAGATTGTGACCAGTGTTATTAAAAATAAATGACATGAACTCATGGTAATAACTTATCTCACTGGAACATGATGGTTAGATTCAGGTACAGCTTAGGACAGAGGAGGAAGGATTTTGACCCCAGGGGAAAGGATGAGAGATAGAAACTGTCAGACCGGCTCAGACCTTCACTCCATCTTCTTGAGGATTCCACCCAGCTCCAGGGTATGATGTAGGACCCCAACCCTGGGGCAGTCTGGCCTCCTTACACCTCTCTCCTTGACCCATAATAGAGGGTGACCTAAGCTGGGAAGCACTGTTTTAATATCCTCTCACTGGGGATGCTGGGGTGGGTTTCTCATGGCTTTTAATGCGAATCTCAGGGTATTTGCATGTGATTTGATATCCCATGGGGCCCCTCGTGGTTGGGTGACATCTGCTCCTGTAGCTGAGTGTTTTTTTTTTCCCCTTGAAGCTCCAGCTTGTGGAATCATGTGATTTTGCAAGATTTTAAGCTTCATTTTCGAAGCAAGGTTTCCACCCAGGCTATTGCAGAGAAGTCATTCTTACAGGCTTGGAAACCAGCAGATGAGAGCTAAAAATGCCTTCTGTTTAAAAATGCCTCGATTTTAAAATGAACCTGATAAATTTTGAATGCTTTGAATCAGGTAACGCTGATGTAGATGAATGATCCGTATTAACGTAGGCATGACTTGGAGATGCATCCGGGCAGGATGGAGCTGGTGATGGTCCTAGAGGAGGCAACACTGTGGTTTAGTATCTGCCTTATGAGATTTGGCAGGGTTTGCCTGTCTGGGGTATGGGTTTGACATTGACTGAAGTCCTGAGCAATAAAGGAAGTTTTTGGCAGGAGTTTGCAGTAGTTGCAGGAGAGTTTTGATGCTAGTTTGCTGTTTAACTTAAACTATTGGTTAACATAAAAGGGGAGCTTGGAGGAAAAAAAAGCCCCAAGCACTTGAATGGCAAGTGGTTGTATTTTGGGGTTGATATTTGCTTTCCAAAGACAGATTCTTCCTTCTGAATCCAAAATCCTTAAAAATTGCAATCGATGCATGGGCATTCCCTTAGAACAGCCACTCCTTTCCCAAAATGATTCCCTGAAGATGTTCCACTTACTCTTAGCACACAGCAGAGCATCATGAATTTTCATGAATGAGTGAACAGCTGGAGCAAGGTCCCTAAATTTGCAGACATTTGCACCAAGATGACTGCTAAAAAGGTATAATTCCCTGCTCAGGGCATCGCTTTGGGTCTATGAGGTGTTTCCCTGGACTGCATAAGAGATTGACCATTTATCTCATAGAATAGAATTAAATCTTGCTTTCACCTCACCTCATCCTGCGTTATCCCTGCTCCTGGTGCAGCCTCCTATCCCACATCCATGGGGAGCTCAGCCTCATCCCATGGACCCCCAAAGCCTGGTGCTAGCATACAGCACTGTGTGTGAGCATTGGAGAATTAGCTCTTACTCCTGTGAGCTCTGCTCAGAAATGGGGTGAGATCACAGAGTTTGCAGTGAGGATTAGAGCGCTGAGGGATTAATGGACTAAGTATTAGCCCGATTTCACTCTCCTTTGTGAGAGGAGCACATTAGCTGTAATAAAGGAGCTGAGTGATATGTTAATGTGTTTCTCACCCCTTGTGTGAAAGCCTCATCCTAGTTTTGGCCCCAGTCGGTGGCTGAATCCTCAGGGATTCAGCTGCCCATGGGCCCCATTTCACCAGGGGATGATGCTCCCTCCACTGTCTCCAGTGAACGTGGCACTTCCCGCTCCCAGGAAAACTGGAAGTTTCTTTTTGCCTGTTCTTTCCTTTTGAAAAGCTCTATTTCCCCTGACTCCAGGACCTGGCACTTTAAGGAAAATCACAACTGGCCTGAGACTCATTGTGAGCCCCATCAGAATTAGCAATGCCAGGATTTGATTGCCATTGTAATGGCTTAAAGCATTTCTCCAAATGCTGGCTGGAAAAAGCAATTACTAACGCAAACAGGCTGGGGGAAGCAGGAGCAATAAGGGAGAAGAGGGAGGGGATGCTCAGGATGGACTTGTGTTTTACTGCACAGGGAGAACAAATTGAGCTTTTTCCCTCTTAAAGCAAATAGCCAAAGTGCTTCAGAAGTTGTTACCAGGAGAGTCTGAACCTGGTCACGGGTATGGGAGGATGCTCATCTCACAGGTGTTATCTGAGCTGAATTTCCATATGTGGTTTTTAATGTAATTAGTACCATAAAGGCACATACTCATTGCTGGCTATTCCCTGTGGAAAATGGCTTAATTCCTGTAGCCTGGCTTATCTTCAGAGGTAGGGCATTGACTTCAAGGCTTTGCCCCATTCCATATGCTTGCTGTGGGCTGTGCAGAGCCACTTTGTGCCTGCAGCAGAGAGGCACACACCTCGTTTTGTTGGAGGAGCTCATCCTCCACCTCGCTCTGCGCCTCAGTTTCCCATCTGTAAGTGCAAATATCAGCAAATATCTTTCCAGTACCATGACGCACATTAATGTTTGCCAGTGAGGGAAGTAGCTTCCCTCTGCTGATCTGATTACAAAGCATCTTCAGAGCAGGCCTCATGGCAATGAGAACGTAAAGGACTCCCGTGTTTTGGATGGAGCTCATATCCCCCACATGATCACTCCTGATGATGCAAACCCGCCTTTCAGATGATTTTCCCGAGTGGTTGAGCAATCCCTGTTCTGTGGTATTTCATCCTGAGTTACTCTACGTGGTTATTTGCATCTGCAGAGGAGGAGGCTGTATAGATCCATCTCTTCTCTCCAGCCCCAGGCTCTTGCTGCCCCAGGTGTCCCACGAGGCACTGGCTCTACTGGGGCCATTCCTGCACCCATTTCTACCTGCTTGCAAAGTGATCTCCTATGGCACATCATCCAAATGCAGCAGCTCCACTGATTTATTTCCTTAGATGGAGGGTCCCTGGCCTTTAGCTTTTAAAAGTGCAAGCTAACCATGCTGATAGGAGCTGTGGACTTGAAATGCTTCATTATTTGTTGAGCCCCAGCAACAGACTTAATGCTATCCACCATCCAGGCAGTTACAAAGCAGCTCATGTCCACTCTAGTCCTTCCCTCTTCATTCTTCATTGCTTTTCTCCCTTCTCCTTTCTTTCTTCCCCTTGTCCCCTCCAAGGATGCCAGGACCTCACTGTGCCCATCATATATGTACGTATCCAGCCTCGCATTAAGCAATATGACTAACATCCATCACGTGCTTGTGCCTGCAGATTATATTTGCATACTCAAAAATCCATACTTTATTCCTTCCCCTGTGTAAGCACTTACCAGAGCATATTTTTGGCATATTAACAACCACATAAGAAGCACCTGACTGTGTTTTCAGCATGGCCTGGTGATGGTCAAAGACCATTGGCAGAGCTGGGGGGGGGATAACTCGCTGCTGATGCTGTATCCGTGTGGCATTGCACACATGTGCCATCACTGATTCTCACCTTTCATAGTGGGCAATGCAGGTGAGAAGTCCTAACCTTCCATATCATGCTTGTGTAGGATTTAGGTGAACATATGGGGTACAACTGCTGTGTTGGGCACACAGCAGGAAATGCAAGTCACCCAGCACAACGCCTTGTCCTGCTGCCAGGAGTGCAGGAAGGATGGTTCTTGGGATGTCTTGGCACCCACACGGATGCTTGGGAGGACCCACACCTGGAGGTAGCACATTTTGGGGGCATGTTTTTACCAACAAGGTCCCCTGACTGCTGGATGTCAACCGGGGTGGCCAACAAGTGTGTCCCTATCATTGCACCATCAGGATCTGAGGCTGAATTAGCATCCTCCAGTCCTCTCTTTTCTCTCATACATCTTCTCATTGGGATAGATGTTTCTGAGATGCAAAACATGATTTGTGCATCGACCCTCCCTGGGTCTTTCTGATATTGAATAGCTGGGAAGTGATATCTCTAAAACCTGCTCCTTCCATCATCATGCAAGAGACTGGCCTAATTATTGCCATCGGATGTCTTTAATTAATATACTGCAGAGTTCAGAGATGGGGGGGTAGAGGGTAAGATGTGAGCGTACCAGGAAGGATCCTTCACAAGATAAATGAGCAATTTGCAAGGCCTAATGACTTCAGCTTGGTTTGGAAATGTGGATGGTGGACCCTCTGGACAATGCAGACCTCATTCCCAAATTCTGCTGAGTGGCAAAAGCTATCTGGGAGGCTTGGATCACTGCCATTGCCAAACACAGTCACTGTGACAGGCAGATCTTGGCTGTGCTTCAAGGATGGGACAGAGGCTAAAGAGGAACCTATCCTTTGAAGCTTGCTGCTCCCATGTCTATGGAAGCCTGCGTAGCTGTGCTTGTGTTGATGATTATTCTAGCTAGCCTTGAAGTACTTTACATTGAGCCATGACAGTGGGTTATTTGTAGGGTTTTTAACTTCGTGTTACTGATGGGTAAGGAACATTTTTCCAAGTGTTTTGTTTTTTCCCGAGGTCATATTGTGATAAAAGTATGCATGTGCCCACCGACCTCAAAATGCTTTACAGCATCCTAAGTAGCTGCTTGAATTTCTCCATGTGAGAAGCTGAAGTGGAGTGAAGCAGGGCAGGTCGCTGCAAATCTCCCTGTGTGCTTTAACCTGTGTGCTTGCCAAGGGCTTTTTCGAGGAGAGCATGGAACTGATTGTCTTGTTTTGGGAAGCGCCTGTGAGCAACCTTCAGTCCATAACACTCCTACTTAATGGTGTTCCTGGACTGGAGCCAGAGGGCTCAGAGGACTGCAAAATGCCAAATCCTCGGGTACTGGGAGAGGGAGGAAAGAAAATGTAGACATTCCACCCCCAAAATCCTGACTTCTGTTTCTGTACAGTGCCATGGTAAAGATGAACCAGGTTTATATCCAAGTGTGTGGTCGCACCCTGGGCCAAAGGAAGCTGTGTGCCCATCACCCTCAATTTTTATGTGCAAAAAGGTATGGATTAAAACGGCATCAGTGAAGTGATTCTTCTGGCCCAAGGCTTCAGCCTGGTGTGCTGTGTGGCAATGAGCTGGTTGCCTCTTCCCAGCCGCGGTCAAGACCTTGTCTGCAAGAGCAAGCAGCTCCCTTGCTTGAACAAGCACATGAGCCCCGCCACAGCAGCTGCATCCCAAAGAGATGAGCTGGAGCTGGACATCAGTCTTCTCCTTCCCTCTCCCCAGGAAAACCTCCAAATCCCTTTGGCAAAACCAAGGAAATGAATGGAAATCTGTTGTTCTTCCCAGTGTCTGTAATGCCTCAGATCCTCCCGGAGCACTTGCAGATTGGAGCTAATTAGTCTTCCCCATAGCCGGCTGAACTGATGGAGTGTGGCTGCATCATCCCGGTTTACAGCAGGGAACATGAGGCGCAGGGGTTGAACCCAGCCACCTTGCCACCAGCTTTGCACGATTCCCTGTTTCTCCAAGGGGCAACCAAGGCAAACTCCTATTTCAGGGATTTTGGCATTATGGGGACAACAGGAGCAGCCCTGCAGTGTCTCTGCTCTCTTCCCAGAATGAATCTTAGCCTCCTGAGCCAAATGCTGAGAAAGCACTGAGGAGCTGCAATGAATTAGATCACTTTTTGGTGCTTGTCATTTCTCCAAACGTATGATCTTCTGCTGGAGAATCAGGAATAATGCTTCAGAGGCCAGTGACTTCTCGCTTTCTGCTTTCAGCCTGCCTGGCTCCAGCAAAGGATGGGGCTCTGCATGGTCCTCTGGGGAACAGAAATTCCTGCAGGAGCTTAAAAAGCCATTTGGAAACATCCTAGCCTTGCTCCAAGGGGAGCAAGCCAAGAACCTCCAAAACTCAGGCTTAAGAACACAAGTGAAAATGGCCAACAACTTCATTGCCCATTCCCTTTTCCTCAGGTTCCTATCCCACCCCAACTTTCCCCATATTTCCTGCAAGCCCATTCCCTTTCTCACATTCCATCTGCTGTTTCCAAAAGGTGAATACTCTCAGTTACTTTCTTGTAGCCTCAGGTTATTCCCTCTCCTTATCTCTGTGTGGCTATATCCCCACCATTCTTGACATTACCTTTACCTTGACTACATCATGCTGGAGTGATTACACCAGGAATCAAGGATTCCTCCCTGTGAATCTATGGCAAGCAGGAACACAACCTGCTTATTCTCTGGGCTCTGATTTTGCTGCAAAATTCCCATTCCCAGGGCAGGATCAGGCCCTCTTTTCAGCAGGATCATGGTGGTGACTGAGATTTATTGGCTTGGCTCCCCAGTGCTGTCCTATACTCCACACTTCCACCTGGCCCTACCACTGGCTGTCTGTATGATGCTGCCCTGACCGCGTAACGGGTGCTGCATTTTCCCTGACACAATCACTCCATTGATCTCAAGCAATTAATGCTTTGTAAAGCATTTTGCAAATATTGATAGTACAGAAGGAGCTGTTGCATTGGTTGTGTTACCATAGGAAGTCACAAGTTACCTGCCTCAGGAGGGTGTTCTTTCCATGTCCAAGACATTCTTGGATGCTCTTTGTCCTTTTTGCTCGGTGTAAAAGAGCCACATTGAAGTGGGATGGATATCTGTGGCATCCTGGAGGCAGGAGTGACCTGCGTGGCTGGGGAGAAGTTGGTGCATTTTATTCCCCATAAATTATCCTCTATCACAGTGTCTTTGTCTCTTTTCCATAGGGCCCTGGCTTGGGCAATGCAATCAGCTTGTGGCCATGACTGCAGCAGTGTTGGCTTGCTTCCTGCTTCCCATCCCAATGTAGGCATGTTCCCATCTTGCACACAGTTGAAAGAGGGCATCTGCTTTTCTGCCCAGACCCTGGGAGGTACTCAGCTCTCATTCTTTGCACTGAAATCCTTGAGGACCTCAGTTCAGCACCTCAGCAGATCAACCTGGGGACCTTTCGCATCAGATGTGTTCATCCTGTTACACCCAACCCCATCCTATGGTCCCCACTGCACAGGCTTCCCATTGCCTGCTCCCTTTTCACCTCCTGAGCAATGAAATGGCTATAGCTGTTCCATCCTGGCATGTAAAGTGGAAAACCATAAACCCCTGTCTCCTCTGCAGGGAGAAAGAGTCTCCCAGCTCCTGGTGAGATTAAGCTTTGTGCATATATCTCCAAATGTTAGGGGGCAGAGGTTAAACTGAGCAGTGCAAGGGGAGGAGGTGGCAGCGCTTAGCAATGCAGATCACATGGCTCTGAGACCTTCCAGTATTCATGTCCAAATCCTGGGATATTTAGGGATCTGAAACGTTATGAAGTCAGATGAAGGAAGGAGTGCTGTTTGGGTGAGAAAGTATGGATGAAATCAGCTACCTGGAAGGAAGCTTTTTGATGTGCTGGTGGCTATGAAGGTGGCCAGATGTCTTGGTGGCCATTGGGACCCTCCTAGGCAATCCCCAGAGGTAATCCATGCTGCTGCCTCCATCAGGGAAGCAATGAGGAGGGCAATACCACCCACGAAAGCAGACTTGGGGTTTGGGTTTTGCTCTCTAATGGGTGTTGCTCCATGATGCCAGGAGGGGAGAAGCAGGATGGAGTGGATGGATGGGGTGGCTCCTCAAGCATCCTTTGCTTACTAAAATTGGCCTTACCAAAGAGATGCAGAGCATCTCCTGGCACCTGTGCAATTCTAGGAGCAGGTTTTAAGGCCATGCAAGGATGACAGCTTCCCGGGCACCTCTGCATTGCTGGAGATACACTGCAGCTGTAACCTGCTATGGCCAATTTGCTGCCTCTCTCCAGCTGAGATGCGCTGTCACGCTTGCTCCGACAGCGCTTTGTTCTGCTCTTTGCTGCTGCCTGTGGTTTTCAGCAAAGGGCTGTGTCTGCTTTGCGGCGCTTTGGTTTAATCCGGTGGGGTTTTCATCAGCTGTAGATTTGCTGGGGACAGGGAGGTCAAGGGACCATCGAAGGGAAAGGGAATCCAGGGCATAGGCAGGGCAGGCTCTGACAGATCCCTTGCAGGACCTTTCCTCCCTCTCTTCTTGCCCACAGGAGCATCTCTCCCTGAAACCCATTGAATCCATCTCTAAGGGAAACAGGAGACTGAGCATGGTGTGAGGGCATCACAACCATCTTTTGGGCTGCCTTTGCAGGGGTGCTCAGAGCACTGGGGGAAATGTCTCTCACCCATCTGCTGCCCATTGCTCCCCAGATGCTCTGGGAAGGAGCCAGAATGGGGAGTGACACAGTGCCAGGTCTGCAGGGGATGGATGGATGGAGAGCTCGATGGTCTCTCCCCTGCCACAGAGACCATTCCAGGGTGCCACTGGGCACGGGGAGAGCCGTGGGGGCACAACATCGGTCATTGCATGTTCTTGGGGACCCCAAAGTGGACTGCAGCAGGGCGAGCAAGGCTCACTGCTCAAACCCAACCATAGGACATGTCTGATGTCTCCTCTGAGCTGTTTGCCAGCTGTGTTGTCCCCCATCCTTCTCCCTGCCGGAGCTGCCACCACCTCCTCACCCTGCCCTGCCAGTGCTTTCCATAATCCTGGTGCTCTGCCTCCCTCCCTGGTTCTAATCCTATAAACCCTCAGTAAATCCTGCCCACCTGGCCCTGCTTCTCCAAGGAAGTCTCTTCCTCAGCTTGGGTCTGGCATTGTTTTGGGTTGCACAAGGCTGTCACCCAGACAACAGAGCAACTCAGGAGCATTGCTTGCATTGGGGCAATGGGAAGGATGCCTGAGCTCCAGGGGATCCGTGCAAATGTGCCTGGGAGCTGGTTCCACTTTCTGTGCTCAGGGTGAGCCACTCCAGCCTGTATCCATCTCCAGAGCCAATACTGAGCCCCAGGGTCTGGGCAATAGAAACCCTAAGGGAGCCCTGGAGGTGGGATCAGGAGGAGGAGGAATGAAGAGGAGCAAAAGGATGCGTAGCTGTAGGGTTGGGATCACTCCTTGTAGTGGGAAAGGGGTTCATCTGGGTTGAGGGTGAGCATGGGCAGCACGGCCTGTTTTAATCATTCTTTCTGCTGGGCTGTTGGGAAATGTTGAGAAGGAAACCCTGCAGCAAAGTGGCTGGATCTTAAGGAACAATATTTTTGCAGCCAAAAGAGTGGTCTGAGGTGGAACCAACGGGTTGCTCATGTCTGATTGCTTACCCTGATTGCTAAGGACAAAGAGCATCTTGTGCGGAGAGGGGACGGAAAGCCTTTATCAGTCTGAGCTGGTGATAGTCATTGGGTTGGTTTCATCTGGGCTGTTTTGGTTGGATTCACAAAGGATTCACTCCATCAGCTCATGTATTTTTAGATTCCCCTGGTGTGCGGGAGCAGGGCTGGCACGAAGGGATGCTGTGAGGTGCTGCCTGTGCCTGTCCCAGCATTACCAGCCGGGACTGGGAATCAGGAGGGCAGCCAAGGGCTAGGACTAGCCACAGCATCCCAGCAGCACCAATGCCAGGTGAGGAGCTGTCCCCGGGCTTATCCATCTGCAAGGGCTTAGGTGGGCAGTGAATCATAGGATCACAGACTGATTTGGGTTGGAAAGGACCTTAAGATCATCCAGTTCCAACGCTGCTGCTGTGGGCAGGGACACCTCCCAGCACTGTGTCTTAAGCTAGTCCAGAACAGATTAAGCCATCCTAAGAATAAAAACAAGCCACACGGTTCAACCAGGTGGGATGGAATGTGAAAGTGTGCCAGTCACTGAGCTCCAGGAGGGGAAGGGATTATAAGCCCCAAGGAAGATTGCCACCGGGCACTTCAGTGTATGGGGCAGGCATTACACTCTGGTTGTGCTTCCTTGGGCCGGGTGGGTTTCTTGTGCCTCCATTCACAGTGTTGTAGTGAGGTCTCGTGCGTGTTTCAACCCATTACTGACCAGTTAAGCAACTCCAGTTAAGTGCCCACACAAATGCAGGAGTTCAAACAGGGGCACATTTCCAAAGAGAATAACCAAATGGATCTCTCCCCACGAGGCCTTTACTTCTATAGAGCAGCTCCCTTCTGCTACATGCCAGATGAAAGGTGCTACGTATGTAAGTAAATGCGTTGTAATGCACCATCCGCTTTGAACACTGCCGGCAGCATTGACAGGGATTGAGTCTGCTTCCGGATAACGATTCCCTTACCCCAACTCCCCACTCTCTTCCCTTTCAAATTAGGGTCAGTTCCTCGAAGCATCGCTCCCTGCTTGGTGATGCCTTGGCTGGTTTCTAATATTTCCATGCTGCATCTGGAGTGCAAGCCTGCAATCCAACCAAGATCTTATTTTTCCCTCCCACAATATGACATTGCAGTCCTTGTCACGGAGATGGGACTGGGATCCAGAGCTGCTCTTTGCTGCTCCCACTAACCAAGGGCTTGTAGAACAGTTTGATGCCATTAGCGCTCCACAGGATGCCATGCCATGAAGCCTCTGTTTGCTTTTGTCTCCTCTTCCTAGGGACATACCAGGGCCAGTGGGTCGGAGGGATGCGCCAGGGTTACGGCGTCCGGCAGAGCGTTCCCTACGGCATGGCTGCGGTTATCAGGTCACCCCTGAGGACGTCCATCAACTCCCTGCGCAGCGAGCACACCAACGGCACGGCGCTGCACCCCGACTCCTCGCCGGCGGTGGCCGGCAGCCCTGCCGTCTCCCGGGGTGGCTTCGTCCTCATGGCCCACAGCGATGCCGAGATCCTCAAGAGCAAGAAGAAGGGCATCTTCCGGCGGTCGCTGCTGAGCGGGCTCAAGCTCCGTAAGTCCGAGTCCAAGAGCTCCTTGGCCAGCCAGCGAAGCAAGCAGAGCTCTTTCCGGAGCGAAGCCGGGATGAGCACGGTGAGCTCCACCGCCAGCGACATCAACTCCACCATCAGCCTGGGTGAGGGCGAAGCCGAGCTCTCCGTCATCGAAGACGACATCGACGCCACCACCACCGAGATCTACGTGGGCGAGTGGAAGAACGACAAGCGGTCAGGCTTCGGGGTGAGCCAGCGCTCGGATGGGCTGAAGTACGAGGGAGAATGGGCCAACAACAAGCGCCATGGCTACGGCTGCATGACCTTCCCTGACGGCACCAAGGAGGAGGGCAAGTACAAGCAGAACATCCTGGTCAGCGGCAAGAGGAAGAACCTCATCCCGCTGCGGGCCAGCAAGATCCGTGAGAAGGTGGATCGGGCCGTGGAGGCTGCTGAGCGGGCAGCCACCATTGCCAAGCAGAAAGCGGAGATTGCAGCATCCAGGTAAGGTGTTCCCCTTCCCAGTGTGGTGTCTGAGCAAGGGTCAAGCCCCAGTGGCTGCGGTTTGATGGGAGAAGTGGGAATAGACTTTTTGCAGTCGTAGGCTCCTGGTGGGATGTTTTAGGGAGGCTGGTGGAGGCAGGCAAGGGTTGCAGTGCTGGCTGGACCACAAAGCGGGAGCGTTCAGCATCCTGGAAAGGCATGCTTCTGAATTGGTCCAGGTGTCATGGGTGGTGTTCGAACTGAGGTGGATACAAGCTGATTTGTCCTTCTGCTAATTCCAAGTGGGATGTGGATGCAGAGTGTTTGCAACCCAGCCAGCAAGACCGTGCAAGGTCACTCAGAATGATGCAGCCTGTGCAAGGGGTGATTGTGCCATGCACTTGTGGCTGACAATGTGGGTCTCACATGCTGATGACTGTCACTTAGGAGCTGCTGGGTTATTTACCCCATTTCTCCCTAGCCTCTTTAGTAAGCAGGATGATACCCTTAGCAGAATTGCTCCTGAGATGTCATTTGCCCATATCCTCTGTCTGACTTATAGCCAGGAGGAGCCATCCCAAGGCTGGCCTGCACTGGGATGATTCCTAGCTATTTCCGTTCCCAAAAGAGGTTTTGAGTGGAAAAGCAGTCAAATCACTGGCTGCAGCTGATGCCTGTGGAGGGTTTGCCCTGCCTGACACTCTGCTAGGAAGAAGAAGCTCTGGGTACCCAAATAATCCCTACTGGCCGCAAGAAGCCCCTTACTCCCTGGGCTGGCTGTAGCCATCATGGAACTGCTCAGTGATTCAGGGCAAGGACCTTATGTATCTGAAAGAAGGGGGGAGCAGGGGGATAGAAGTAATGTCTGATTTAGCTTGAAATAGGGTCCAACTTCCAGCTCAAAGCAGGGACAACTCAAGCACCTTCTAGCTGGCACCTGGCTCTTCATGACTTACAGTGAGCTCCTAACAAGAGGTGAGCTGAGAAAAGTCTCCTCTGTCAAAGTCAGGGCTCCTTGGGGATGGTTTATTAGAGCATGGTCGTTCCTTTCTGTTTTATGAGCAAATGCTACATATAGCAGCCAGGCTGGGGAAAACGGGCTGGGGTTCAGGGAAAAACCTCTTCAGTCTCCTGTGCTGGATTAGCTGTTGGGTCTGAATCATTTGTATGCAGAGTCACACTTGGAATCTTTATCAGCACTTCTACCGATGACTTATCTGCAATATAAATTAGACTCCCAGGCCTGCTTTGGGAGCGTATTTGGGCTTGATGATGTTTTTGAGCTGATGGTGTACGAAACTGTTGTCAAAGCTGTGGAAAAGGAAAGAAATCCCACTGGATTGCCAGGTAGGAAACAGACTGCAGAGCAGCGGAAAGCCCAGATCTTTCCCTGTCATCTGGGGATGTGAATGCCTCAGTACAAAGGCATTCCTGCAGTCCTGGAAGCCTGGAGCTCTAGTCTGCTGTGGGATGCCAGGTCTAAGAACCCAAGCATCCTCTGTCCCTAGGTGCTAATGGTCCTGGAAAGCCACGACAGTGGGAGTTGGCAGAGGTATGACCGCTCCCCATGTTGGAAATGGTTAATGAGCTCTGGGCATATGATATTCTACCTTCTAATTATGAGACAGAATGGAAAACATCAAATCAGATAGGGATGCAGAGCACAAGTACCTTCCTCCCCTGCACCAGCTGGGATAAGATGGTCCTGAGCTCTGCTGGACAGCAGCAGCAGTGCTGGGAGGGAGGATGCATCCTGTAATCACACGTGTGCATGGAGGAGGAGGAAAACCTGTGGGATTTGGTGGGGTCACAGAGGACCCCTTCAGTCATCAGTGAAGATGCAAAGAAATAAATGAATGGGAGCGCACTGCTTTGACGATACTGCCAGAGACTAACCTGGTCCCACCAGCAACCCGACATCTCCACCCTGCAGCCCAGCTCCCTCCACTGTTTGGTCTTAACTAGTTGTCCTTTACTAGACACACATGGAAGAAAGCAAGCTCTGGGAACCCAGGGCTTGGTTCTTTTTATGGCACAGCCATCGCCTCCGGTGCATGAAGGCTGCTGGTGTGTTGAAAAGCCCTTTATTGATCTCCTGCACAGACAGACTCCAATGTGACGTGCACTGTGCATTAGTGCTGGGTTACCAATCATGGATGACAGCCGTCCGGGGAACTTTGGCTGCTGTGTTTTATGGTGGGGCCCCAAATCCTATCAACAGAGAGCCAAATCATCCCAATACAACCCAGGCAGGACTGAAGGATTTAGGCTTTGCTGGAGACACAGGGCATGCGGGATTAGGTGGGTGAACAGGCTTAGCCCCAAGGTGTTAGGTAGTGTCTCAGGTGTGCAATTTGACTATGTGCAGGAGAGGCCCAAGCACCTCAACGTGCCAGTCCAAAACCTATCATCCTTCAGCTCAAGCTCTTCCCTTTTGTGAAGGCTTTTGCAGTTCTCAGCGTGCAGAGCCACAAGAGAGCAAGCTTTTACAAACCTAGAACCAGCTAGAAAGGCTTCCATATCATCAGTCCGGTTAACTTTAAAGCTTCTAAATGGATAAACACTCCCCTGCAGTGCCCACACCAAGCTGCATCGTCCAAATGGAAAGAAATGCACAACTTAGGCAGTGGGTGAATCGGTGGAGGAGTCCTGATGCTTGGTTTGGTGGTTTGGTGGCTTAGAGGTACCATATTCCTTGCCTCACACCAGCATGAGCTCTGGCTTACCAACACCTGGGGGTTTCATAACAGCACTGGTGTGTGGCTGTGTATGTATGTGCTTGCATGTGTGTGTGTTCTTTTCTGTCTAATAATAAGGCTGAGTTCACTGTGCAGCCTTTCCCCTGGTGGGGGAAAATATGTGCCCACCCACATATTTCATTAAATTTGTAAGATTTCAGTATTTTTGAAAACTCTGCTGCTCTGTCAGATTTGGTTGGAATTGGCCAACACGTTCAAAAGTTATTAGTGTGGGAGTGATGGCATATAGATATATAAACAGCACAATCACATAAGTAAGCCCCATTTCCTGAGGAAAGTAGGCTAAAAACACAGTGTACTGGAGAAGTCTCCAGTACACTATGGAAAGTAAATTGGATTCTTAAAGGTGTTTTAGTCTGAACACTGTACAATGTGACGCAGGAAAATAAGCTCATTTAGGGAATAGTTTTTAGGTTCAGTAGATGATCCTTCTAAATTTTCTTTGATGCAGTTGAAATTAAAGAACACTTTCTTTCCTCTTTTATGTCTAATTTGCTGTGAAGTAATTCATATAAAGTCAATGGCCGAGAAGGGCTGTGAATCACGTCTGAAAAACTACCATTGAGATCAACTCTGGGTTTTCCAAGAGAGCCAAGGGGGAAGACCCTTATAAGCCTGTCTAAAATGAGGGTTCAAAGTGTCCTTTTTGTGCTGTGGAGTGCTTAATTCCCTCTCATATCAGCCAGGAGCCATCACTCTTTCTCCTGCTACCCTGGAAGGATGAAGGATGCACTGGAGATGCTGGCTCTCATCTCCTTAGTGCTAACATTAATACCTAAGGCAAGTTGTCCATAGGCACTCGTATGTCATGGTCAACTAAAATGTAATATCCGGGCAAGAGTGGTGGGCCAGAAAGACCATCTCCACCCCTTGGCTTTCAGCACGGCCACCAGCCATGCTGATGCTGATAGATGCATGTGGAGCACAGTGAGACCTCAGGACTGACTCCAGCCCTCAGCAGCAGATGATGATAGTTTCAATGCAAAGCAGACAGGCTTTAATTCTCTCCAGGTTTTCCTTCTGCTACCATAGTTCAAGGTTTTGTAATTCGTGGCTGCACTACGTAGGAGAGGTAGTGCCATCACCGGAGCTAGGGTTGTGAGTCCCAAACATGGGTGGCATTTAGCAAGCACTTAGCACAAGCTTCCTGGGGCCCTGTTGTTCAGCATCTTAAATAACAGCACCCCAGAGCAGCCAATGACCTAGCACCCCAGAGGGGGTGCTGCTTTCAGGTTAGTCCTAAGTAACACACTTCCAGGCGTAATTATAGCTGAGCCATTCACCAATGATGAGAAAATATAATTAAGCTCAATAGTCTCAGGAGGAGTCGGGCTACAGATTAGTGCAGTGTCATTCAACTTCAGAAAGGGAAACTGGAGGAAAAAAGGAAAAGGCAGTGAATAAAGACAAACTGGCAGTGAGGGCAGGTAAAGGAAGGTGTTTGGACTCAGCACGGGTGCTCCTTCAGGATGCTGCAGTGATGATGCATCCATTTGTGTTTGAAATATGATGGGGAGCAGGGAGGCAAGAAAAGCCCCCAAGAGCTGAACAGCAAAGTGTGTAAGGTTGTCTGAGCCAAACAGTTATTTTCTGCAGAAAAATGAAAAAGCAGCCCAGGCAAAACCCACAGAAAAGAATAGATTCTGCAGTTCTGATCCCAAACATTTTAAGTTGCGGTAATGTCACTACTGGCAGTACACCGAGCCATGATAATGCTGCTTAATGCTCTCTCAGGCCTGTGCCTGCAGCTTTGCAATTGTACTTAGCTGCATTTGATTTAAGGTTTCTGCTGGCTTTTCTCATGCCTGGGGGAGGTGGCTGCAGGGCTCCCACATTAGTATCGCCCTAATCCCTGCCTCGTGCTGCCAGCAGGGCTTGTGCTGCGGATGGAGGCGGAAAGGAGGAGGAGGGATGGGGGTTAAGGGGAACAATGTGGCCCCAAAGGGTTTTGTGTGCCAGGATGGCAGGGAAGAGATGGCAGTGGACTGAAGCCAAAGTGGGTCACAGCGGAACTGCCTGTGGGGATGGGGCTGAGTGAATGATTTAGGGGTAAGACCACGTGTGTCAGGGCCCCCCCACTGCCTCATCCAGCCCTTCTTTGTGCACCTCCGGAGCCAGTTCCTCTACTTATGTTCCCTTGGAGAAGTGCTGCCCCTCTTCAGGAGTCATTAGTTGGGGACCAGTGGGGTCACTGATGGCATCACCTGGTACCTGCTGGGTGTCAGGCAGGGAGAGCTTGAACCCTCCATCCTTTCCCAATCTCTGCATCCTTTCCTTGCAATGGGACAGGGAGGGGAGCACAGATGGGATGGGCAGAGGTGACTCAAGGGCTGAGGTTAGCTGGGGCAGGAGGTAATTCTCTCTATGGCAGCATTGTCTTTTTCCTTTGTTCCCTCTCTCCCCAAAACCATCCCCTGTGCCATGCAGACAGGAGGAAAGCGCAGGGCGGGCAGCCTCCAACAGGCTTTACCACTGACACAGAGCTGAGCTGCAGCACAGCACACTGGCTTTCTTTCCCTCTGCCACCTCCCTATCTTCCTCCTGTGCCTGTGCACAAGCTCCCGTGTGTGACAGGGCTCAGGCAATACTGTGGCAGCAGAGATTAGGATCAGCTGTTATTCCTCCCATCCCAGTGCCACTATCAGCTGGGATGACACAGTCACATCTGACTCATTGCGAGCACCTTCAGTTCAGGACACTTGAGGATGGCATCCCGGAGCATCGCATCCTTATCCATGACTGGCTCTTGCGGGACATGCTGTCTGCACCGTGACTGTTTAAGTCCTCTTGCAATGCCAGTGTAATAACTTCCTGCTCAGACAGGATTTACAGCATTAAGCTTTTTTGTGGCCACGTCAAAAGTCAGAACTAGGTGGCACACTCATGCAAGGCCAGCCCTGCGTGTCCCCAACTGCCACCCGCTGCCTGCGTTGCGATGCAGGGCTGCAGGGACACATCCGTGCATGGATATAAACAGGCTGGAAAATGAAGTGCCTTTCATAGGAATGATGCTTTACAGAATAATCCAACTGGAAAAACCACAGCAGGGTCTTTTTTAGCTTCTAAGAGAGCAGCTTAGCATGGTTTCGCTAGCCCTTCTTCTTTCTTCGCTCTCCCATCCCTCGACCATGACTCCCAACTTGGCAGCTCCCACTGCCTTCCCTCTCTGCTGAGCCAAATATGACCTAAACCACCCTGGCTCCATGACCCAGGTGTGTGACTTGCATTCATATCATTATTTCCAACATTGCTAGGTCCTGATGGAATAACATGGGCAGGGCAGAGATTCACAGCCTGTTGGATTCGCCGTGGTCCCAGATGGATCTACTCCCTGTGCTCATAGGTGAAGACCTCCAAAATCCACACAGTCTTGGCAGACGCAGCTTGTGTTGGAGCAGGACCACAGCAAAGTGCAACTGGAGGGGGATGGTTTTGCCATAGAATGAAGTAGGAGAAGAGTCTTGGGATGTGGGAGGAAGCGGCAGTGGCAAAGCCGGGATAGGAGAGCTGTGCTGGTGCTGGAGCATGGTCGCTTTGTCAGTGGGACCAGATGGAAACAGGCAGGGATGGCACCGTCCAGCAGCGCAGGAGGAAGGACAGGAGAGTGATTCACTCCTGGCAGGCACCACCTCCATGGGAAGGGGCTGCCCTGGAGACATGGGCAGGAGGTGAGGGGCTGCATGGGGGCCAAAGTGGAGGCTGCCTCCTCCTCCTCCTCCTCTTCCTCCTCTCCGGCATCACACAGCAGTCCATCACAGCCCAGATCATCTGCTTGGTTTCTGATCCAAGCCTTTTACCAGCTTAGCACATGGGCTGAGTGGCCGGCACTGCTGTCCTGCTGCAGAATCAGCCCTTCTCAGGAGGTGGTGCAGGATGATTTCAGCCCCCTGAGCAGTGTTAGATCCCATCACTAACACCACAACCTCCTGCCCACCCTGACTGCCTGCGCAGCACCGGGAAGAGGGAATGAGCTGAAGAAGAGGATGGTGAAGCCTTTTCTTCACACTGACGCCTGCTTTTGGGTGAAGCAGCTCTTCATGAGATGGGGGGGAAGGAAAAGCAACAATCCCCTGATTTTCCTTTCTGCTGCCTTTCCTATTCAATGAGCAGAAGCTGCAGTGTTGCTTTTCTCAGCGATCTTCGGGAGGGAAGGGAGAGATCCTCCCACAGCCTGCGCAGCTGCCTGGCTCGCAGCCCCATCGCTCTCCTCCATCCTCATCCTCACCCTCTGCAGGGTGCAAGGAGACTGGTAGGGGTACACCCAAACCTGGCAGGCCCGAGGACTGCATGCAGAGGATGATGAACTGTAGCATCCCACCGTGTCCCACCACCCTAAACCCCCTGGCTGCGTCGGTGGGAGCTGCTGTGCCGTGCCCTGCCTGCTCCCTTGCTGCACCCCAGTAATGCTGCACCTCAAAGCTTTGATAGCAGAGGATTGCTGAGGGGAAGGTTTGGGGTCCCTGCCTGTGTCTGTGCTGCCTTCCCATCTCCTAAAGGAGGCCTGAGTGCTTTCCCCTCTCTGAGATCTCCCTTTTTGGGTTTCCTGGCATGCGTTCCTGCTGGCTGCGCTGCTCCCACTGGTCCATCCTCCTGCTTCATTGCAGCAACAGCCCCAACAGCCCCATGCTCCTGTCCCTCCACCAAAGCCCCTTCTGGAGAGAGGCAAAAGCAATATCAGGAGCACAACTGAGACGAAAATGCAGAATGGAGCAAAAATACTGAGTGTTTTCCTGGGTAATGTTCATTAGCACCGCTTCCTGCTGCAGACAGACTGGGATGCTGGGGGGGAACACCAACACTACCGTGGTGGGGATGTCCCCTGGTGCTCTTCAGTTTGAAAAGCCTCAAGCAATGAGGTTTCTGTTGCCTCCTCCATGCAGGACAAATAACAAGCTGTCCTAGCTTCCTAATCCAGGAAATTAAAGGATTTGACCATAGACCCTGCTAAGCAAATTTCCCCCTGAAAATCCTAGGGGGATTTAACCCATGGATCTGACTGATTATCCCTTTAATACCGTGACTAAGGAAGTTCCCAATTCTTCAGGGTGCCAAGCACCCCAAAAACCCACAACAGCAATGTAGCCATGTCTGGTGCTCAGCACACCATCCGGCAAGACCTTCTATTCAGTCTTAGCCCACCTCTACTACTCTTTTGAATGGTGGGCTGGCAGCAGCCCTTTCCTGCCTGCTTGGTGCAACCATGGCCCAAATGCACCCCACCCCATCCCTGTCTGTCACCCTCCAGGCACATGGCATGTCATTTGAGGACTGTTGTTCTCCTGGTTCAGCCTCAGGAGCAGCTCACATGGGAGATGGGCTGGGTGCCCCCCAATGGTAGATGGGTAGACTCCTTACAAGCAGCACCAGCTCCTGTTCATGGACCTTCATGGCAGAAGGGAGAAATGCATTTTAGCTTTGCTAAACTCATTCTGCTCAATTAAAGCATGTCTAGTATCCATCCCCAAAGCAAAACCTGCTGGGTCAGTGAACCCAAGCAAGGCTGGATCAGTGGATACCCTGCCATGAAGCATCCTTGTAAGCCTCAATGGCTCGGTGATGCCACCATGAACCCTGAGCAGCAGTTCCTTGGGGTTGGGCTGCCTTATGGAGGAGAAACAGGTTTGTGGGCTCAAAGCTGGACACCACTGTCACTAGAGCTGTCCCACAGCCACCCCACTGTCAGGCAGCACAGCCTGTCCCCATCCAACACAGCAAGATCCCTTGGGAATGTCAAACAGCCATGGCGGGTGACAGCTCTTCCCACCCCTGTGGTCCTGGGAATAAACTCTCCAGAAAAGCAGTGGCAGAGACAAGAGCCAGGGATGAGGCACTTTTGCAAGGGGAGAGGTAAGGGGCCGAACTGGCACAGGGGCTGGTCAGCAAACCTGAGTCGGATAAATGGCCTCCCTGGGGAACCAGGCTGCAGCCTTCTCTCCGTTATGTGGATGTCTCTCTCTGTCTGCTCTGTCTCTCATCACCATAGCACGGAAGTGAAGCATAAATAATTAAAAGCCCAGATTCTCTCCTGGCAGAGCCAGGCTCCGGGTCCCTTCCCCTGTTGTGCTGCTGGCTGCTTAAGTGGGATGGACCTGCAAACCCAGCGCTGCCTGCTTGCCTCAGGGCACATCAGCGTTTGGAGACCAGCAAGTGCACCCACTGCCCCAGCAGGTCTCCAGCAGCAGCATCCCATCCAGGGGACCCTACAGGGTGCTTGGGGTACGCTGGGATGAGCAGCAGCCATAGGTGAGGATCAGACTGGGTGCAGGGAGTGGGGCTGAGCAGGCAAACCGTGCTGCAGACCCAGCAGCTCATGCATGGTCTCCCGTCTTGAGGAGTGGATTATTTGGGGGTGCTGGCTGGCTTTTAGGCTCCTGGTGCTCAAAACCCCTCAGGTGACAGGGAGCAAAAGCCCATGCAGGCAGCAGGGATGAGGGATGAGGAAAGAGGTTCCTTTGGGTGGGTTCTGAAGTTTGAGGCAGGCAGGAGCTGCTCGTTGCTGTGGCAACAGGATGATATATATTTCTTTCCCCCTCCACATCCATCAGGGCTGTGGCCAGCTCACACTGCAGACGGGTCTGCCCACCTCTGTCTGGCTGCCCAGGGCACCACCAGCCCTTCTCCTTCCTGTCTGCATCCACTGGGTGCAGAGGACCGGGTGATGTGCACCAGAGGACCACGTCAGCCCCAGGCAGCGCTCAACACAACAATAAATATCACCAAACACTCTTGTCCCTTCCATCCTTCCCCATGGGGACCAGAGCTATAGAGAATGGTGACAGCAGCCTGGCACAGAACGTCTTTCTGCAGCATTTTAGCATTTCATGTTGCTTTTATTAGGGCTGATTTGGTGGGTACTGTTAGCAGCTGAGATTGCTGTGTAGGTCTACATCCAACCCAACTCTGCTCAGCTGGCTGCACCAAGGGGTGGTGGTACCACGGGTTTGGGGCACAGCTAAGCAGGGTCCTTGTACCCACTCAGCATCTTCCAGGATGGTGTTAAGCAATGGGGTTAAAGGAGTGCTGTCTGCCACATGCTTTCTGTAAGGAGCATTTTTGCTCTGGCTCGACATTTTCTCATCATTCCTGAGGGATCTTGGTGGGTAGCTGGATGCCATAGCCTTGGATGGAGTTGATGCAGCTGTGTCCAGCACACGGCTGTCTCCAACCAGCTACTTTGGTGGCCAGTTGCACCTTACAGCAGAGGAGAGCATTCCCGTTATCACTGGGTCCATCGTGGTGAGATTGACTGTGGCAAGAGGTGCACAAAGTGATGCCCATCACCAGCATCTCACTCAGGCAGGGAATCAGCCTCATCCTGGGTGTCTGGAGCAAGACATGGATGTATTTGGTTTCCAAACATCTCTTGGGGCCCTAGAGGTTGGTTTTCCGTCCCTCAGAGGAGCAGACCATTTTAACACATCCCTTAGACTGCTGTCACATCACCCCACAGGGCTGGAGGCAGCAAGGTCCCAGACGGCAAGGCTAGAGGCCAACCACCTCTCCTCTGACAGCTTGGAGAGCATCCATCAGTGCTCCTGAGGCCATTTCAGCTCCACGTCTTTGCCTGAGTCCAGGCTGTGCTGGAACTACAATACCAAGTTCAGTTAAACGAGTTTGTCATTGGGTCTGGATGTGGGTTGGGTTTTCGCAGTTTGGTCCCAACTGGGGTGGGTTTTTCTGTTGGGTGCTGGCTGTTTAAAACAGTGACTGGCCAGGATATACCATGGATCATCCCTCTCCATCAGCCCATCACCAGGGGAAAGGAGGACAATGAGCTCAATGTTACTCTGCCTCTTTCAGGCCTTTGTGGCTCCAGCAGCAGAAAAAACGTTGCCTGGAAAGTTCTTTTGCCAAATGTCTGTTTTGCTTGAGGTGACCAAAACTTGGAAACTTCCAGGGTGTTTCAGCCAAAACCCGAACAGGGCGAAGGGTCAGGAAGGGAGAAAAAGACTTTTCCTTGCGGTTCTGTTGTGTTTTGCTTTAGAATTTGTTTTTACTCCTTCTTTCTTAGGCATCAAAATGAAACTGAAATTAAATTGATGTGTTTTGCTTGCCTGCCATTGCCTGCCTCATCTGAAGTTTTTCATCTGAACTCCCAAATTCTCTTATTCTGAGCACTTTTCCTTTGGCTGTAGGGAATAGGCCCCAGTAATTCCCAAACAGCCAGGCAATGCCGATGGCTCTTCAAAGGGATGTGGGGGGTTCCCAGAGGGCAGACCAGAGGCTTCCTTTGCTCCCTTTGCCCATGACCTGGCTGAGTTTCTCCGTGCTTCATTTTGCCCCTTTGGCACTGAGGTTCCCACCCCAATCTTTATCCTGTGTGTGGCATCAGCCAAGCAAGGAAGTCAGTGTGAAAAACAAGGAGGAATGGGCTGGTTTGGGGACCCTTCTAGTGATGGAGGCTAAGATTGGGATGCTGATGGTCCACCAAATCCTCCACCTTTTAACCTGCAGCCTGGGGAGGGTCATGGCAGGAGGAGGTACCCAGTGTCCACACCGAGCCAGGCTTTTCCTAACTTCCTTCACCCATCCCACAAAGGATGCTCCAGGTTTGTGGCTGGACTGGGGATGTTCATGTCCCGATTGCGTCTATACCCTCCTCTCCTCGATAAATCCAAGGGGATGGGCAATGTTAACCAAACCAACAATCCAGACCCACCACCATCAAGCTTCCCACCAAACCCCTGGTGTTTCCCCAACCTAACAAGCTGGGATGGGCTCACAAGGGTTTTGGCAGTACCACCTTTGGAGCCAGCCTTGCCCGGAGACAGGGTGATGCAACCAGAATGCAGGATCCAGCCTGAAGTCATTACAGTCAGCAGCATGTGCAGCCAAACTCAGTGCTACACATGTCCAAGCAGGCTGAGTTATGGCTGCTTGGGGAGCTCTAACTTGGTCTGTTGTGCATCTAAAAACCTCCACCCGAATGCAGCATTGATGTAGGGCTTTTCTGCTGCTCTGTGTTTGCACTGAATACAGAGGGTACAGATCTGCAGTGTGAGGATGATGCAGCCCTGCCCGGGTTCCTCAGAGATTTTGTGCCTCCGCTTGTGTTTTCTTGGGCTTTTTCTCCTTTCCTTTTTTTTCCTTTTCCAAGGGTTGTCAGTGGTTCCTTCCAACCTGTTTTGCCTCCTGCCTGGAAGTGGCAGGCTCGTTTGTAATGCGCTATTTTTTGCACAGGGTTAGAGGAGCCTTTGTGGCGTGGTTGTGCCTTTGGGATGTGTGCGGGGAGGGCTGTCTGCTGGCACTCTGCAAGAGCAGGAGATGAAAGGAGGGACGTTAACATTTCACATTCCCTTTATGTGCATTTTCCGTTGTGTACATAGCAGTTATCCAGTGAAATCGTGGAAACCTGCCCCAACCAAAACACGACAGTGGGAGAGCAGGCAGCATCCCCCCTGCTCTTTCCTTTCCCTTCCTTGAAGCTAGCTCTTCCCAAACCCTGCTCTGAGCAGGTTCCTGCAGGTTTTTCATCACCACCCATCACTTTCCAGAAGACAGCAATGCTCCTGATTTATAAGAAAAGCATGAACTCCATCCATGGAGCTGGAGCTCGCTTTTGATGCCTCTGAGTCTGACTTGGGAGAGGGGACTGTGTCCCAGGAGCAGCTTCCTGCCCCATTGCTGCCCATCACTGCCATGTTTGAGTCACCAAAGTGCCTGGTCCTAAGTGAGGCCAAACCCATCTCCTTTGGTCGGTCAGGCTGGGACAGTGGCATCAAAGCTGTCCTTTTCCACAGCAAAGCCCATCTCCCACATGATGGTCTGTGCTAGCAGGCACTGAAGCAGCAGGGTGGGCAGCTACTGCCTGGCCACACCGCTCACCTGCATCCTCCCTAGCTCCATTACAAGTGACAGATGGCAGGAGATGAGACTCCCTCTCCAGATGTTGATTTTCTTGCGAGCTGCAAATAACATCTCAGAGCAGCTTGCGCATTGTCTCCGGTGTGAAAGACCCATCAGCTTTGCCCTTGCTGGCGGGCAAAGAATTAAAGGGAAGGAAACCCAGCAGGAGGGAAATGTATGGGTCTGCCTGGCTCTGCTTATTCTGTGCATCCTGTGGCCAGAGAGAGATGCTGGCAGCATCCTGAAACAGTGGCAGATGTGCCTTTGGGTACCAGCTCCACCTAGTTCAGCTCTTTGAAGTTGATGGGGTTTGATTTTCTTGTGCCAGGGCTGGCATTTTATGTTTAGGAACAACAGGGATAAAATAAACAAATCCGAGCAGCCCCATAACCAATGTGGGATGACGGCAACAAGGCAAGATGGAGAGGATCATAGCATTATGGTCCTTAGGCTGCTCTCATCCTTCTCCACCTGGAAAGACCCAGCTCAGGGTCCCAGGGGAAGCACAAGGATGGGAGCAGCCAAGATGGTCACGATGCACCTTGCTTTGGCTGTGCTTTGGGCCATGTTTCTCCCAGGGTTTTGGGGATGTGACGTTTGACTGTGGCCCATCCTTGTCTCCTATGTCACCATGACTTTGCACCATTACTTGCGAAGTCGTGATTCAGATCTTCAGCAGTAGTCACTTTGCCTGCTTAAAGGCCAGGCACAGGACAGGACACAGCCTGGCATAATTCGGTTTTCCCCTTATTTGGATGAAAACCATGATATTTTCAAGGAAATGATGCCTTGGTGAATTTGCTCTACATTTGTAAGCTCCAAAAATACAAAGGTAGAGAAGAATCTGGCACAGGTGCCTGGAGCAACAAGCTAAATGGGAACTGGCTCCATCCCTGTTTCCATGGATTTTGGAAACCTCGTGACTGCCTCACCCCCCCTTGGCCATGGGTGCCTGCTCTTCTCAAGGTTTCCCAATTGGCTTGGGAATGTTTTCCCATTAATTTCCCAGCATAAAACGACAGGAAAACCCAGATTTGGGTTTTGACCATAACATTTTCCATACTTCTCTGTATTTTGCTTTCTTGGGCAATAGCAGACAAATGGATTTTATTTTTTTTTTTTTCAAGATTAAAAGGTTTGACTTCATTTTTTCTTTTTTAATTCAGAACTTTTCTGAATGTGACTCCTAAAAATGTGACTTTCAGAGCAATACTTCAGAGCCTGCAATAACCATTCCCTCTGCCCTGTGCCATCCCGGCCATCCCCAAACCCTTCCCTCTGTCTCTTCAATGAGAGGTTTCCCACTCTTCCTCCCAGTCCGTGTTCTCCCTGCTGGTACACAGAGTGGTGTGGTCCATCCTCCCATCCCAGAATCTCCATCCAGACCTGGGAATCCTGGCTGTGGGTGCAGGGAAACCAGGCTTTCTCTTTGCTATGCGCAGCACCCGCTTTCTGTCTGGCTGCAAAGAGCCAGAGCAGACTTTTTTGGCTGCATTACGTCATGTCAGAGGTCACATTAGCTGCTTTTTCCTCTTGATTAAGAATTCTAGCAGTAGGGGGGGTGGAGGGAAAGCAGACAGAGGAAGCGGGCAAGGGAGATATGCTTGCAATAAGCAGGTAAATGGGAATTTATGCACAAATAGCTAGTTGGTGTGTCTAATATTCCACCCCCTGAGTACCGGCACTGTATTACTGCCTTCACAAATCACTCAAGGCAAGCCTAGTGCAATAACAACTAAGCCAGGAGAGCTGTGGAAAGAGTCAAGATGGAATTAAAAGTGGGTTTTATCGGGGCAATAAATGCCAGATAGGGAAAATAACAAACAGGTTGCTAATTGCTGCCATCTCCCCACTCCCTGGGGGAAATGTCTAGACGGAAACCAGCCTTGGGTCACGCCAGCCCTTGCAGTCAGCTTACTGCACTGGTCTTTTGGGGCCAGAAAGGTGCTGGGATGCAGGATGCTGTGCCCTATGAAAGCTGCAGAGCCAAAGGCCATGCCAGCAGCAAAGGGAGGCAGGACGGGTGCTGCAGCTCTACCCTAAATCAGAGATGCTCCCACAGAGGTAGAAGCCAGACAGTCTGCAGCAGCTCTTATTAATAATTCAGTCCCAATTTGTCCCATCTAGGAGAGCATGAAGTCTAGCCAAGCCTCCCCTGCTTGCAGGCAGGGTTTGAGATACTGCCCTAAGTAGGCAGAACCTCTAGTCCCTCCCTGGTGCTGGTTGCAGCTATTGATCCTATGCCAGCAGGGTTTGGAGCTGGAAGCGCCTGTCCTTCACTGCAGGGTGCGGAGCGTTCGGATAGCCTTGGGAGAGGGATGTATCAGGAGAGATCCCTCCCTCCCTCCCTTCCTTCAGCTCTGGCGTTTGGTTACCAGCATTGATCACTTGGGGACTTTTGCTTCTTGTTTCGTGGTGCATCACAGCTTGATGCAATTAGAGCTGGATCCTGCTCTCCGCTGTGTCAGTGGGAACATGAAATAACCCCTGGTGAGTCAACACAGCTGAGGGATTCACGCTCATGCAAGCCTGGGTTTTGCACATGGGGTGGTTGGACTGAAAAGCTCCTTTTCCTCACCTCATCTGGCCATCCCAAAGTGCATCCCAGCGCTTTCCTGTGCACCCCTGAGCAGCCAGTGCTGTAAAACAGAGCTGGACTTGGAGGGAAGAGCAAAGCACTGGGTCTTAAATGCCCTGCAAATTTATCTCTGAATTTTTCCTGTAGTATTTTCTTGCAGCTAGTGTGTGTTTTAATTGAATTTTGCCATTTGAAAAATGCATGAACCTCTGTAATGGAGGCAGAAAACCCTCCTATAGGAAGATAAAGATGCCTTTAAAAAATACAAAACAAAAAGCTGCCTGATTACATATTGACCTGAGAGACAAAGTGAATCGGATGGAGCCAGCCTGGCCCCTTAGGAAAACTTGAGGCTGTTCATTATGTCCCAGGATGAGCTCACTGGCTGGTTAACTCCATCCTCACCACTCGTGAGTGCCTACGAGCCAGCAGCGCTCATCTGCTCAAGTGAAGCCTCCAATGGAGACACCACATGGCAGGTTTGCCATAAAAATAGGGACTGCAGGGTTTTCTCCTCTTATATGGTAGGAAGAGTTTAAAAAGCTGAACAGAAGAAGGCTTTAATAATAATTTTAGTAATTTTCTTTCTATCTCAGCTTTCTTACTTCATTTCTAAGCTCTGGACAATTAGATCAGTCTGTCCCTCTCTTCTGCCCCTCCGTCTGAGCTAAGAAATGGAAAACAAAGAGGGAGAAGACAGTGGATCCCTTTGTAGTTACCAGGAGCTTGGGGGTTTTATGAGCTCCCTTGCAGGGGGGTTGAATTATAGGTGTAGAGGCAGTATAGAACAGGTTAAGACCTAACAGTCCTGCTGAAATCAGGTCAGTACTGAGCAAAGGGTTTAGTGCTTGTTGTGATGTGCTCCTGTTGAGGAGTTGGAACTATCTGGAGAGTTCAGGGGAGGTTTCTATTCAGCTCTTGGCATGGGATGGAGGAGTGCTGGAGATCTTCATCCCCACAGCAGGATCCCAACAGTAAAGCAGCACTTTCATACTTCCCTATCTGAAGGGAAGTATGAAAGCCTAAATCCCACCAAGGAGAGGATCCCTCAGCCAAGCTCTGAGTTCTCAGGGGCACCACAGAAGCAAGCAATGTGCTTGCAAAAGAACATAAATCCCCCAGCAAAAGCTGAATTTTGGAAAACAGACCTTCTTTTCCAGAAATGTTGCCCAAATGACACCTTTTCACATTTAAACCACAAGCAATGCAGATTTCCCCCTGCATCCAGGAAATACCTTCCTTTGGCCCAAAACATAATTCTGCTCAGAGTCTGCTACCTGCTTTTTATTGAGGAGGAAGAGCGTGTTTTCCACACAGGAATGCAAGAAAGAAAGGAATAAAGATGGCAAATCCTTCATCTGCTTCCAGCTCGCCCATCACTGCACGAGAGAGGAGATAGACTCAGAAACAAAACAGGTTTCTTGTGACAGCAGTTACCATCCATACAGTTACAGGTGTCACATTTACAACTCACAGACAGACCCACCTCTGTTCAGGGGCATTTCTGGTGTTCTGGAAACTTATTCTGTTTTCCAGCCTAGTTTTTAAGCAGTTTGTCCCACTTGTCCCCCTACCAAAGCAGTTCATTAACCAAATCACCACTCAAACCTTGTCTGGTTCTAATTTTGCTTCCTGTTTTTGCTGAAACCATCAGGTACCACAGATTTTGCTGAGAGTTCACCCTTTTTTGGCTAAACCGGCCCTGAGCATTGGATTTGCAACAGAAGCCCTCATGCCAGCTCCTTGCTCAAGCAAATCCAGGCCAGTAGCTGTTGGCATTCCTAAAAAGCCAAGTTCTTCCTTGCAAATCAGGTTATTCCAGCTTCTTGTGGATTAGATGGAGCTGATAAAGTTGGCATTATGAACCATTCGAAGATATTATCCCTTCCCTTGTCGGTTCTGGCCAAATCACAAGAGATCTGCAAAGGAATCTGGTTGCTCTTTCTCCCTGCCTCCTCTGCCAGCTCTTCTTGCCAGTTGGACCACTTGCCCGGTCATCCTCCCAGGAGTCAGCTTGGCAAAACTCCATAAGTAACATATTCCAAGCCAGATCCAATGTGGACTCTTTGCCCCAACCCAAACCAGACCCTTGCATCTCAAGATCTGTAAACCACCCCTTGCCATCCTCACTGTGGCTCTTCCCAGCCCCATCCCAAAATGCCCACCCCGGGATCAGCTTGGATGTGCACTAAAATCTGATGATGTGCACTAAAACATGATGTAGAGGTTGTAGCTATCCTCAGAAGTCCCTTTGTGCTTGGGAGTGCCGATGCTCAGGGAGCTCTGGCTGTCTCCACAACCCAGGATGTGTTTTTCCCTCTCCCTCGCTCATCCAGTGGTGGTAGAAGGAATCTTCCAGCAGATGTGCAACCTTTTATCAGCTCAGATGAGATGATAGGAGCACCGTGCTCTTGCAAATAACACCATTTGTCCAGTGGGCTCATCACAGGGTGGAAGACACCACAGGAGGTAACTAAGGAGCAATGCAAGAGGATCTGTTTAATTCCTCCCACCTCCAAGCATCCCCAGCCTCCTCCTCCAGCTGTGATGAATCCGTAGGGAAGGATCCAGCCTTGTTTTGTGGCTTCCAGGGTGGCTTTTCAGTCCAGCAAAGATTTAGGGCAGGAGAAGAGCGATTAGATTGAGCCCCATCTATGTGTTGAGGGGGTTTCTACTTTGCAAGGAAATAAACTCAAGCAGTTAACTGGGGAATTAAGATTTAGCGCAGGCTGTGAGCAGCAGGCATGTATAGAGGAGACAGCTGTTAAATTTAGGATGTGACAAAGTCATGCGAGCACTAACTGGATTACTTGCATTTATTTGGGAATACTTATGGTTTTTATTATGCAACGTATAGATCACCATAATTCTGCTTTTCACTCCGACGGCGCGTCTCCTTCAAGCATCTTAGAGAGCATTACAAACAATTAAGCCTGCTGTGACTCTGTGCAGCGCTCAGCATTACATCCGCGCTGTGGGTATCGAGTACGTTTCAGGTTGGGGATGGCTTAATTAATGAGATTGATTTTTAACACTTTCTGCACCGAAGCCCCAAGCTGCTGCTCTTCCTGGGCTGGTCTTGCAGTCCACAGAGATGAATCGGTCCAGAAGTCTCTGGAGTGAGTTTGCCAGGGATGCAAATCCATTCATCCCCAAGGGGTGGTGATTTTGACCCATTCTGGTGAAGAAAATGGGAGGTGATTAGTGCTGGAGAGGGGAGCATGACCTGGGTAGTGGCTACATGTATGCTTTACCAGCATAACCTCCCACTCTGCAGACACCTTTGTGTGCCCCCAGGACCCCTTGGAAGTGGCACAAGCTGCTTTTCAGTGATTCCAGCCTCCTTCCCTGTCAAGAAATGGCAGATAACTGCCTCCAGCTGCATCTCCAAGGAGGAGTTTAGGAAGGCACTGTTTAATCTTGCCTGCTGAGTTTGGTTCAGATGCTCTCAGACGTTATCAATCCTTTGTATCAGGCCAGCAGGGACCAGCAGCCTGCTCTATAAATGTGCTGCAGTATGGGCGGAACAGTCCCTTCCCTGAGCAGTTTTCAGTCCAAGGAGACGGTGGAGGGATAAATGGATGGAGGATCTTTGGGAGCCAACATCCAGACCACCGAGAAGCTCCTGTGGAAGATGCCAGCCAAGGTTTCAACAACCTTGGAGAGTCAGCATCTTAATTTTAAGCCTCAGGTGGCACTGGGGTGGTTCCCACTGAGCACATTAGGAGCAGTTCACGCCTCCTCTCCCAGCAGTTTGCTGCACTGAGCATCCCTGGTCCTCCTGGACGAGCTGAGCTGAGATACCTGCCAGGGGATGGGGCTGTACCGTGCTTGTCCACTCCTCCAGCCCTGCATGAGTGTTGAGCAGAGTGAGTGCTGGACCCAGGGTGGGTATAAAAAGCGTTTAAACCCAATTTTGGGTTGCAATTGTCACAGGGGACCCGCAGGACCTGTAACAGCATCACCACCGCCCCACTGCCACCTTCAATAGCTCTGTGAGAACAGGTTGTCTCTGCTCCCTCAGCTACTCCAAAGCAGGCAATTTATACACATAAAGCACTTATTAGAGCAAAGACAACTTGTCAGCACCTGAAAACAGTTGACAGGTCAGCTCCAGGAGCAGGGACCGGGCTCAAAGGGGTGACAGCACACAGGCGCGCGCGCACCCGGCTCCGTATCCCTGTGGGCTGCACGGTGCAACGGCGGGCACATTACTAGCCCTATTTTCCATTTATAGGAGCTCGTCAGAAATGGCACTCCTCTCCGAGCAGATGTCGAAATATTAGGGGGAATTCAGAGAGTGGCAGAGGAAAAGGAATGATTAAAGGAGATGGAGGGCCTGATTTTGGAGGGAAAAGAAATCAGCGGAGCTATTTATAACGCTGCCTGCACAAGGGTGGGTAGGAACAGGCGTTTATAAAGTGCCTCCATAGCTCAGCTAAGCGGAAGGGGCAAACCAGCCTCAAAAAGGATGTCTGCAGGAACACTGCAGAGGGGCCAGATAGGAGAGTGTAGATCCTGAGTGATGGAACATTGTCCAACATGAGCGTCTGGGGAATTGCCGGTAATGGGTGAGTGCAGGGGACAGTCACATATCCAGATGAAATACAATGTCCTGGTAACAGAACCACAGAACCACTGAATCACAGAATCCATAGGGTTGGAGGGATCTCTGGAGATCGTCTTGTCCAGCCTCCCTGCCAAGCTCTGTTAAGGGGTGGTAGAGGTGGTACTGATGGCAAGACCCCACTCCTACCTCTGCTCTTGGTGACACTTGCATTTACTTCCATGCAAAACATGGTGGGGGTGGAAATGTTCACTTTTTCATCCCAAACAAATTCTTCTTTTTTTTTTTCGTTAAAAAGCAACCAACAACAGCTTTAAATTCGGGTCTTCAGGCCCAGGGGTTTGCGGGGAGATGCACACAGAGATTGTCTGTCAGGCAGGGATGTGTGGAGGGTACCAGCCTGTTTTGGGTCGATGCATCCCCAGGAGAGCATCCTGCCCCTATTTCCAAACAACCTGGGTGATTTGCAGGCTGAGAAGCAGCTCATAAACACGTTGTTGTTGCAGCATCACCAGTTCCCCAATGAGCCCCAGCTACTGGTGGTGGCTCCTCTGCCACAGTGAGTGGAACAAAGGGGTTTCATGGGGGGAGTTTGTGCTTCTCCGTGCCTTGGTCTTCTAGGGAAGCTGCCTAACGCGGTCCTTGTCTCTCTGGTTGCCTTGCAGGACCTCTCACTCCAGGGCCAAGGCAGAGGCGGCTGTGACAGCGGCGCAGAAAGCTCAGGAGGAAGCGCGGATTGCCAGGATCACTGCCAAAGAGTTTTCGCCTTCCTTCCAGCACAGGGAGAACGGTCAGTGCATGTCCCTGCTCTGCCTGGCACCATGGATGGGGCTTCGGCACTGTGCCACTCTCTGCCCCACTCAGCCCTGCGGAGACCCCAACCCTCCCAGGAATGACCCAAGACACCCTCAATCTGTGCCTGCAGTCCCTGGTCCTCACTGGGACTCTCTGGGTGGGAAACTGCCCCAAAACACCCGTTTTCAGGGGTTTTAGCACAAGGTTTTCAGTATCCAACACTTCCGCCGTGTGCAGTCCTGTTGTTACAGGAATCTCCTCTTTCCACACCAAAACACACCCATTTTTTAATTCACAGCCTTTGATGGTTGCACAGAAAAATCCCAAATGCAAAGACAAATGTTCCAAGGGTGGTCACTGATTTTACCCCCATGGGTCTTATGGGTTCCTGGTTTCCCATGTCTGGGTAGCTAATCCTTCACTTAAGTGTACAAATCAGTTGGGGAAGTGTGTGTCTGAGGTGTGCCTGGTGGCTCTTCCTTACCTCCATCACCTTCGACGTTTCTTGCTGGTTTGGCCTAATTTTCACTCATGGACAAGAGGCTCAGGCTCACCAAAGGCTGAGGGAGGAGGAAGCCAAAGCAAAGCCATGGGGTCTGCGCCCGGTGGGTACAGAGGGTGGATTCACCCCATGAAGGCTGTGCCTACCCAGGAGTAAGAGGGGCTGCTGCAAGTGGGAGTGGAAAGCTCCAAGTCCCTACAGCAATGATTAACATAGTAATTAATCCATATGAATGGCTTTATTCAGAAGTTTTCCTTGCAAGGAACCCTCATTAGGAGGCGTCTATCATTATTTTCTCCCCCTTCCAGCTCTCTAACTGAAGATTACTCATTCGGTTTAATTGCTCAAGGGCCTGGCGCTGGTGACTCACGTTGGTGCCATTCCCTGAGGCCAGGGAAAAGGGCTCATTGCGTCCTTTGGACCAGCCAGCCCATGCACAAGTCCTCACCTCACCGCAGTGGCTGCAGGAGAGTGGCTGGGAGCATCCCATGGCTCAGCAGCGATGAGCCAGACAGGGGCTGAGGTCTGGCTCCAGCCACGAACCTGCCTGGGGTGGGTGTTAGGGGTAGAAAACCCTCCTCCAGGACACATCCAGATGCAGATGGGCATTTGGGGGGCTCAAGCATCCCCCTGGCAGAGGATGCAGAGCCCCACACAGCTCTCTGCTCGCTGGCGGAAGGCGCAGCTCTGTTCAAACACCCCTTGGCATTTCTCCTCCTGCAGAGGTCCAATTTGTGTATCAAGATCTGAGATTTTTCACAGGGCTGCATGGTCCCAGGGGCTTCTTCAGCCCTGAAATATTCCTCATCTCCATTTCCTCTTGCCAAGAGACTTTTTGCTGGTTTTAAATCGCCTCTTGAAAAGATATTTTTAGGTAATACATTTTTTACTAGCTTCCAGACAGGGACATGGTGCTTGACTTGTGCTGGGGCTTGTTTCTGATGCTCGTGTCTGGGTGGGTTGTGTGTGAGTGAAGGGGGGGGAAGGAGTTTCCACTTAGAGCGCATTAAAAAACAAACACACCATCCAAGATGAATTGGGAAACCTGGGAGCACCCAAGACCAACTCAGGCAGATAATAACTGTGAGCAGCCACATCACCCCACAGACCCCATAACCTCAGGCTGGGGGAGCTGCAGCAGGGAGGGGATGAGTTGCCACCACACTGCATGGCCTTTCAGGGGCTGTATATGCCCACCTTGCACAGTGCTGCAGGCACTGCCTGCCGTCCTCCTTGCTCAGCATCATGGGTGCTGGATGTGCCCCCTTTGCTCAGCATCATGGGTGCTGGATGTACCCATATTGCACAGCACCATGGCTGCTGGACATGCCCATCTTGCAAGGTTTTGTGGGTACCGTGTGCCACTCACCCTCACAGCACCACAGGGCATTTGATGCCCACCTCACTGTCTGCCCCGCAGGCATCCTGGTCCAGATCATCCCTGCAGCACAGCCCCTGTTTGAAGAGATGCAGACTCCAAACCCACAGGCAGTGGCTCCAGCAGCCCCAGACATGCCACAGCAGTGCTGCAAGGCTTGTACCTGTACAAAACAAAAACAACCATGCTCAGTTCCCTGCATTCCCTGTGGTTTTCCGTCTCTGTCTGTGGGGGGGGATCATCCACATCCCCATCATGCTCCCCATGGTTGTGCATCCCTGGTGCTGGCTCTGCCAGGTGCCAGCTGGGTCAGCCCATGGGCTGGATGATGCTGGTGAAGTGACTCCCCAAGGAGCTCAGCACTGCTCCCAGATCCCATACATGGGTCCTCAGGGGCATTGAAGATGCTGTGGCCAGGCACGGCTGCCTCAGTCCTGCTGGAAATCCAGATTTGGTGCTCTGCATCCTCCTTCGTGCTCTCACAACCGTTCTTCCAGGAACATCACGTGCTCTGTGACTAATTTTAGCTCAGAATAATTGTTGCACATCCTCGGGTGTCGAAAGCTGGCAAGACTGCACCATGCATCTGTCGAATTCCTCCACAAGGAAATGCCTGCATCCCTGTAGAGCTCCGGGGCTGGAGGGGCAGCTGTGCCATAGCGTTGCCACCCAGGGCTGCAGAAGTCAGGGAATTAACCCATGGAGGAGCAGATATAGCTCAGCTCGTTGCAGTTGTGGGTGGGAAAGATTTAGGATGTGAAGGTGCTTAAGAAGGTGGTCCCTCGTGCAGGTCTCCAGGGTGAGGATGCTGGAGCATCATTGGGCTCTCCTGCCTCCATCATTGGACTCAGGGGACCAGGGGTCAGTGCGAAAGCACAGGAGCAGCGGGTGTTTTGTGGCTGGTTGTGCTGTTGGAGCTCAGCTTTGGGGTCGTTTGAGTTGGTGGGAAGCTTTCAAATCCCTGCAATCTCAGCAAGAGTCCTGGAGACCTGAACTGGGGAAGATCGGTCAAAGTTTGGGACACCCCAAGTCTCGGGTGAGCCCGTCTCAGTAGTTTATAGCTTTCTCATAGGAAGCCATTTATCCCCTCCCTGCCTCAGTTTCCCATCTGTGACATTAGAGGGTGGCTGGAACAGGAACTTCTGAACAACACCCACAAAAACAAGTCTCTGTTTTTGCCCTGAGACAGTTATTCTGCGTGAAGGCGGAGGGGGTGAACTGCACCTTGGTCCTTCATGACAATTTCCCACTAGTACAGGGACTGCCTGGGGGCTCCAGATAAATCCCTGGAGGCAGATAAACAGGAATGAAGGGAACAAACTAAGAGTGAAGCAGGAGTATTGTCCCCGGACTGATTTTTCTATAGCAAATAGTACCAAAAACCTTGACAGTCATTAGGAAACAATTTCCCATTGAGAAATTGCCTCAATAGGAAATTTCCAAGCAGCCTTGTTACTTTTTACCTCCCCTGCAAGTGGTTCCATGGGGACATCCATCTGCATGTTCCCAGCATTCCCTGGGTGTATCCAGACCATGGCATGGTGGGACATGGGGACAGCTGAGGGCAAAGGCACATGCCAGCAGTAGCAGCAGCAGCGCAAGAAGATGCGATAGAGAAAATTGCTTAGCAGAATTGTGGAGAGCTTCTGAGCATGCACTTTTAAACCACAGTAATAAACTGAGATCTTCCTTTTAGAGATTCATTTCTTGCCAAGCCATAGCAATTGCAATTAGATGCATTTCAGGGGCATTAGGCAGTTAATGTATTTATCAAATTGTTCACCTAATTTCGCATGGGTTTAGCTGGAACAACGGTGCCTTGAGAGGGTAAAAGAAGAATTAATGCTATTAGTTTGTACCCCCTTGAAATACTTCAGTATAAGCAATGTGTTTAATGCCAGATGCTCACCTCCTGCTTGAAACACTCTCCGAGTCCCTGTCTCCAGGGAGATGCTATCTTAGGGGTGCTCTGGGCTCAGAAAGGATGAAATGCATTCTGTACTGATTATTGAACACACATAGCACCGAATGTGCTACCTTGCTCCTGCCTGAACACGAGAGGCACAGCCACCCATGTGCTTTCCACCGCATCAGCAAGGAGGGCTGCATGGGGAAACATCCATGTCCTCCTCGTGTGTCCAGGGCAGGAAAGCTGTTTGATATATGGCTTGGGGGGGGGATTTTATGGGAGGATTTATTTTAATGGGAGGCTCTCACGTCTGCATGGATGAGGCCATCTCCCAGTGTAAACATGCAGGTGAGATTCTCTTTACCTCCCAGCTGCAAAGCCAATGTGTTTCCCATCCAGGGAGAGGTGTGAAGGCTGTGGGCAGTGAGCTGGGCACGGGGTGAACCCAGCAGCACCCAGCACACACATGCACACAGGGCACAGGGTGAGCCATGGGTTCATCTCACATTTCCCCTCTTATGCTTACGTGGGAACTGATGGAAAAAGGTGATCTCCAAAAATCACCTTAACACCCTTAGTGGGCTTAGAGTGACTGCTTAATGTGGAGCAGCACAGGATGCTTTCAAACAGGGCTGCAAGCTGCCCATCCCTGCAACCTGCCAGGGAAAGCAGGGCTATAGGCAGAGCAGCGGCAGGGCACAAGGCTCTCAGCAGCTCTGCATCATAAGCAGCTTCCTCACCTTGCTGGGGCTGTGGTCCTCCTATGCACATCCCCAAGCAAGCAGGGCACCCACTAGCAGCAGGGGTGGTGAGAACTGTGGAGGCTAAAGGTGTTTCCTAAAAGGCTTGGTAGCCCTTAGGTTAACAGCAGTGGAGAATCGCATCGTTAGTGCAGAATGCATCTGTCTTGACAATGCCTGCAGCCTGCAGCGGATGCCGAACTGTTTCCCATGCTGCTCTGTGGATGCTGTGGTGACAGCAGGATTGGTGTAAAACCAACAATGCCTTTTCTCTCAGAAAAATCTGTTTGTTGAGCTCCGCTGCTGCTGTCCTGATCTTGCCTTGCGGTTCTCCTGCTGTCCAGCACTCCCAGCCCTATTCTCTGCCATGAAAAACCTGGTGGGTGCCCACAGAACAGAAATAACCCTGTGGCATTTCTCTCTCCCTCTCTTTTTCCCTCTCGATGACTGCACAAAAAGGGCTCGAATGCCAGAGACCGAAGCGCCAGAACTCGAGCGATGACATTGAGGTCCTCTCCACCGGGACGCCTCTCCAACAAGAGAGCCCCGAGTTGTACCGCAAAGGGACCACCCCGTCCGACCTGACTCCGGATGACAGCCCGCTGCAGAGCTTCCCTGCCAGTCCCTCCTCCACGCCGCCCCTGGGTCCTTCCTGCAGGAACAAGAGCGCTCACTTCTCCAGGCAGGTCTCGGTGGATGAAGAGAGGGGTGGGGAGATCCAGATGTTGCTGGAGGGACGTGGAGGGGATTACTTGCGACCCAACAGCTGGAGCGAAGAGAAGGTCGGTGGGACTCGCGGCATGAGAAGCGGGACGCTGCGCAGCGGGCAGATGGGGTCAGCCTCGGTCCCTGAAGACTACAGAGGTCGGAGTGGAGGACACAAACATTCGGCCTCCAACCACAAGCAAAGAGAGAGGTGGACAGATTCCCCAGCCACAGTTTCATGGACTTCCCACCACAGGTCCCACAACCACAGCTCAGGGAGCTCCAAACTGCTTGAGCTAGAAGAGGAGAAGATGAGCAATTACGAGATGGAGATGAAGCCCCTCATGAGGATGGATTCTTATATGCAAGAGATTCACACCCAAAAAAGACACTATAGCAAAGGAGGACCCTGCAGGAGCATGGCTGATGACCACCGTGGGGAAGACCGGGGCTACGGGGTTCAGAGACTGAGGTCTAAGTCCCAGAACAAAGAGAATTTCAGGCCAGCTTCCTCTGCAGAACCCACGGTGCAGAAACTGGAAAACCTGAGATTCGGGGACAAAGCTGAACCTCGGCTACTAAGGTGGGACTTAACCTTCTCCCCTCCACAGAAATCTTTACCTGTTGCACTAGAATCTGAAGAAGACAATGGGGATGCTCTCAAATCCAGTACGGTAAGTAGGTGAAACTGTGTGTTGACATCAACCCGATGCAGAGCTGTTGTGGTGGTGGACCCCGAAGTTGCAGTGGGTTTGTGCCTTGAATCCCTGCTCATCCCTTCTCCCATCCTGCATAATGGTGTGTGCTGGAAGGGTTTTCTCTGCACAACATCCTGGTGGGAGCTGCAGGAAAGGTGTTGGTGATGCTTCCTGGTGGTTTGGTTATGGCAACAAAACTTCTTGCTGGCCCAAGAGCATGGCATGACCCTGTTGCAACACCAGTGCTTAAATCGTGGTATCTGGGCACTGTGTGAACCTCCCATGGCTCTCAGTCATTCTGCTGCTACATGATGGCACTGCCTGCTGAAGCAGAGGCCTGACCCAGCTGAAGAAGAGAGCCATGGCCACGGAGCAGGGGACATTGCAAAGTGTTTGTGCTCCTGAGCTGATCCCTGCTTGGGTTTCCTGTGCTGATCTGCGTGGTGCAATACAGCTCGGGGGTTTTTTTTTGTGTGGATGTGAGCCAGGAGGGGGGATGCAATGCGAAAGGGTCTTGGCAAACTGCAGACAAGAGGATGCAATTTAGGAAGGACACCAAGGCAGGGAAAGCAATGCACATGCACAGCAAGGGTAGTGGGCTATTAGAGCTCTGCAGATCAGGGTGATAGAGATTACAGCCAAACATCAGTCTGTGCTATCTATACCTATACCTATATATATATCTAGCTATACTATCTATGTCTGTATCTGCACCTCTACAATCTATATACTATACTATCACTCCACTGTGAGGAGCACAAGCACACTTTCTAAGCAGGGGCATAGCTTGTGGGACTCAGAGGGTAACCTTTGTGAGAAATCCAGTCCCGAGCTCCTTGCTTTGGGATAGACAAGGACATGTTGGGCATTACCAACTGCCTGCTGGAGGTGTGCAGTGTAGGGAAGAGGAGACAGAGCAATCTTCAAACACATAAGCAGCTGCTGAAAAGTGGAAGGGAATAAACCATTCTCAATGAACTGTATTGATGGGCTTACATTCAAGTGTTAGAGGCAGTGGTTACCCGTTAGCCATTACTAGTGAGCTGGGACCTCACCTGGAGCATTGTGTGCAGTTCTGGTGTCCTCAGCATAAAAAGGACATGGAACTGTTGGAACAAGTCCAGAGGAGGGCCACGAGGATGGTCAGGGGACTGGAGCACCTCCTGTATGGAGACAGGCTGAGGAAGTTGGGGCTGTTCAGCCTGGAGAAGAGAAGGCTGCGTGGAGACCTCAGAGCAGCCTTCCAGTATCTGAAGGGGGCCTATAGGGATGCTGGGGAGGGACTCTTCATTAGGGACTGTAGTGACAGGACAAGGGGTGATGGGTTCAAACTTGAACAGGGGAAGTTTAGATTGGATATAAGGAGGAAGTTCTTTACTGTAAGGATGGTGAGGCACTGGAATGGGTTGCCCAGGGAAGATGTGAATGCTCCATCCCTGGCAGTGTTCAAGGCCAGGCTGGACAGAGCCTTGGGTGCCATGGTTTAGTGTGAGGTGTCCCTGCCCATGGCAGGGGGTTGGAACTGGATGGTCTTAAGGTCCTTTCCAACCCTAACTATTCTATGATTCCATGACAATAAATTGCCAGGGGAGGCCGTGGTGGCAGGGAGGGAGGAAGTGATCTAAAACCTGGCTGGACATCTGCAGCTCAAATATAACTTGGTCAGAGCTGAACCTGCCTTGGGAGAAGGCTGAGCTGTGTGATTTTCAGACCCTTCGCAGGCCTGTTTTTTGATGACTCTTAGACTTACATTGAGAGCACTTGTTCTCCCCACTGGTTTGCTGTTGCTAAAGGAGGTGATGGGGATCTGATGGGAGCAATGGGGAAGCCACCACCGTGCCAAACTGCCTCTTGTTAAGTGCCCAACACAGGAGGGATCCTATGGTGCTGAATTTCCCCCAGCCCAGGCCATACCTACTCAGGCAAAAGAAAGTCTGTAACTCTCAGATGGTGACACGTCAGGCTCTGGCAGAAGATAGGAGCTAAATCTCCTTGTCAGGGCAGCAGAAGATGACGCTTGGTTGTTTGGGAGACAAGGATCATGAAACTGAAACTACATTTATCAGTTACGCTGAAATTTTGGGGTAGAAAGCATCATGCTCTGTAATGTATCATCACCGCTGACACCCCTAAAGCATCCCTGCTCCTCCAGACGCTGGCAGAGCAAAGGTATCAGCACCTGCAGACGAGGAATGAGAGCAAATGGGTGGGGAAAAGGAGGGAGCGGGGACATCCGCAGCCGTGAGCACCCGGGATGCAGGGGGACTGAACTACAGATCTGCTGTGGTTTCCCTGCTGTGGCTGTGGATAAATCACCCCCACACAGAGCCCTGTAGCTTTCCGGCTCCCTATCCATCCTGCAGGCTGCAGCGCAGGCTCGGGAGCACCCACACGGCTTTAGGGAAGAGCTGAGCACAGTGTGTTTGTTGGGGGACTGCACTGCAGGACACACAGTGAAGCCAGCCCTGAGCACACACCACTGAGCAAACCAGCGGGTGCTGAGGCCAGACCAGGCTGTCCTTCCCTGCTAGAGCAGATGCCTGTGAAACACCAGAGGAATGACAGGCAGCATTAGGGGCCTGACAGGCTTCCAGAGGGGAAAAGCAGCAGCAGTAATTGCACAGACATCAACCCTGTTGAAGTCTGTGGGACTCACAGATGGTCCAGCACCTCTCATGATGTGACCTCGCGTGGCAGCAGGGAGCTGGGACAGACGCAGGTCCCAAAGGAGGGATGGAGCCACCATTTCTCCTTGCTGAGAGCCACACATCCCTTGGGGAGATCACTGGTGTGAGTGGCACTGATGCCCCTCCCCACCCAGCCCAAGGCAAGCAGACCCCAGCCTGCACATACATAAACCTCCCACCCAATGAGGTGGGTTTGAGCTGGAGGTAAATATCCCCTAATGCAACATAACATTAATGGCTCTTCCGAGTGAATCCCAGGCACTAATGAAGGGTCACAGCCTGCATGGAAAGGCACACAGAAAAGCCATTAGGATGCACATCATACTTTTAAAGTGCTATGGCTGTGGAGCAGCATGTTCAGTTTTCTCACATTCATAACCGAGGGTGGAACAGATGGCGAAGGTTTGGGAGGAAGCTAATGTAATACAGAGGAAGAGATAATATGTGGATTTAAATAACCTACAATGCCAGCAACAATTTGTTCTAGCAAGAATTGCACTGTGCTAGCAGGGTTTTGTTCCAGTGGCCTGGCAGAGAGGGGTGGTTGGAGAGGAGCAGGGGAAAGAGGTGTAGGAGAGCAATGGGGGATGCAGTGATTTGTGTTCCAACCTCCTGCCTAGCACAGTGAGCCTGCCTGCACCCACCAGCAAGGACCTGAGGGCATTTCAAACTTCAATGAGCATGAGTCCCTGAGGAAGAGGAGAGGAAGGCTAAAGGGAAGGATTTACCCCACAGCCCCCACATCCACCTTCCTTGGTGTGCACTCGGTGACACTGCACACACGGATGCTTAGCCCTGCGACAAAACCACTGCATCCTCATGCTCTGGGTCTTTCCACACAGAATTAAGCCTCTCCAGCTTCCCAAAATCCCTATTTCTTACTCTATCCCAAGACAGCCCTCCTCTTTGGACTGCCAGCAGCTCCCAGGAAGGGCTGGCTGTGTGTATGCGTGTGTGTGCACATGTGTGTGCCCACGCTGCTTCAGCTTGCATGACAGCCTGCTTCCCTGTGATCCACAGCACTGCCATCTGCGATGCTGCTCCTTGGAAAGGGCATTTCTCATCTCCCAGACAGCTGGGCTGCTTCAGAAAGGTGCTGCCAAGGAATGGGAAGGATGCTCTTAGCTCGGTAGGGCTATTTTTGCCCTAAGTGTAGTATCCTTACGCAGGGCTGAGGTCACCCTCACACCTTAATCTTGGTTTAAAAGTAATCTGCCAAAAAACAGCACTACACACTCCATCAGTGAGGCCAGTGGGCTGGCTCTGTGTTGGAATGCCAGCTCCAGCTCTGAGAGCAAGCACACCCTCATGGGAGAGGGATGGGGATGCTGGCCTTGCAGAAATACAGTCTTGAAATGGTCACTGGCCTTGATTTCTATCTTAGAAACAAGGCTGGAAGGGCTGCAGGGTCCCTTGGAGCCCAGCCTCTTGTAACATGTGCCCCAGTGGGGATGCAGACCTCTGCAGAAGAGACAGATGTTGCTCTAGGTTGCTATATAAGCTATGATGCAACCTCTTGGTTGCTATACAAGCTACGGGAACTTTGTTCTGAGCCATTTTTCATCAGCCCCTTAAAGAGATGCTCCCAGAGCCCCTCTTCATCGGGGCTGCACATCAGTAATTGAAAATTGCTCTTATAAAGGTCACTTCGTGTGCCCAGCGCTCAATAGCATTGATGAAATTCCGCACTGCTTGGTGTTCACTGTCAGGGTTTCAGGGTCATCAAGCTCACACTACAGTCATAGAAGCCCTTTAAAATTACATTTAAAGCCACCTGATCTTTCTGTGCCTCTGTGTGCACTGACCCCTGCATCCACAGTACAAACTCACGTCAATTGTCACCATTCAGGCAGATGAAAATGGAAGCCAACACACAAGGATCAGTGTCGATGTTGTTGGATTAAGGGACTTACAGGAACATCACCACCCGTTCTGCCCTTAAATGCCCACAAGGTGTAAAGCTCAGCCTGTGCCTGCATGCTTCACAGGTTCCTAGGGCCTTTGAGAAGATCTTTTTAGATTGGGAAAGGAAAAGAGGAATTGTTGAGGCACTGGAAAAGGAAAGGGGCTTTCTAAAATGCCAGCAACCCTTTAACCCACAAGCGCAAAACACATCACATTTTTAGGGTTGGGGATGGGGGAAGATATATGTGTCCTTTCCTGCAGGTGCCGAACATCTGCAGCTTGTAAAAGGGAGAAGTGTTTTAGGCACAGAGGTCCTCAGCGTGCCTGCAAGAAGGGCTAGTGTTCAGGCAGTCAGGCACGAATGGAGCCTGATTCATCTGCTGTCCTCATTTGGCAGGAGCAATCACGGACATTCAGGTGAAGACTCATAGGGACACATCGTGGCCTCGCTAAAGGCACCCTTGGATATGTGAGTAGGCTTGAGACTTGGCCCTTTAAAATCCCCATCTCATCTCGTTGAGAAGGCCTGATGGAAGGGCAGTAGGCAAAAAAAAACCACCCCGCAGCCACCCCTGTCATTTGCTTCCATTGTCACAGGCTGTTGGATAGGATCTCCGTGCTCTCAGCTGTTTGCTGACAATCCTGCCTCTTACTGCAAACAAAAAACCAGGGCAAACAGTTGCAGCAAATGGAGCTCGCAAGCATCTGCTGGGTTAGGGATGTCAGAGACACCCCCTTGTCAGTGCCAGGTAGGCAGGGAGGGATTCCAGCAGCTGCAGCATCTTCCCTGCTCACTCCCTGCGTGAGGGGCGTATTCTCCATCAAGATATTCCGAGCAGGTTTCGCTGTCGCTGGGGAAAGTGAGGAGGAAGCAGCCAATCTGCATCCAGCACAGGCTCTGCTGGAGCACACTGTGCAGCCGGAGCCGGGCCGAGGGAGGGTACCCAGGCAGGGGACTCAGTCCAGGCTTTGATGGAGCAGGGTGGGAGGGATGGAGCGTGGCACTTGGCTCCTCCTCACTGATGCAGGTGTGGATGGCTGCCTTTTCTTCCAGCTGTGGGGTTATTCTTGAAGAGATTTACCTCAATGTGGAGTGCTCTCTTCAGAGAAGTTAGGGACCTTTATCCCTGAAGAGTGCAAAATGAGATTAAAAACACAGCTAGCTGTTCCCTCTGTCCTGAACAGGCACCCACTGAATTGTGAAGCTTCGCCTGCATCTCAGACTCGGCTCAATGCTGTGAGCAGAGGTGCTCCATCTATCTGCCTTTGGACCACTGTGCTGGGAAAGCAGCCTGGGGGCTTTATTGGGGTCAGCCTCCTTGGGACTAAACCCCGTGTCTTAACTCTGTGGTCCTCTCAGTCTTCCTGCTTCAGGTTTTTCCACTTACATTTTTCCCCCATCAGAAGGGAGTCTTCCCCAGGTCTCCTAACACAAGCAGGACTGGCTTTTCCTTATTTCTCTTATCTCAAACAGGTTCAAACCCCAATCCCAAATGGCCATAGCACATACATGTGTCCATGCAAGTATAAATGTAATTACCTGGGAATAAGGAGGAAGATGGTCCTGCAGACACCCATTTGCCATCATACACCTCTAGGGATGAGCCAGGTCCAAGCATCACCACAGGGGCTGTGGCATGCACAGGAGGAGCTGTGCACAAAGCAAACAGTTTGGGTTTGGGGATTGCCTCGTTTTAAAACACAGTAATCAGAAACTGTTCTTTTCTCTAATCCCTTTCATGTACAGGCATCGCAGGCATTACCAGCAACAACACAAAGTAAACAGTGTTCAGAGAGAAGTGCACTGTTTAACTTGAGAGGGTCCTCTTATAACCCTTTTAATCTTAGGGCCCCTTTGATGTACCTGAAGAGAGCACCTCTCTGACTTTGCTCCTGTCATCCTGGATTCATATTAGGTTTTGAGCCCAACTCCACATCTTCCAGCTTTGAAGAAGTTGGGGTCAAAAACCAGCTTTTAACCCCAGGAGAACCAAAAGTCTTAAAAACATATGTACAGGTCCAAACAAGAGAGCTCACGCCGGCACCTGTAATGTGAGGACTGAACCAGGGGTGATACTAAGAGACCCCAGCTCGGGATAAACCCTCACATTCACTTCAGCCGCTTCTTTTCTGCAGAAGCAGGTTTCTCCATGCCTCAGTTGCACACTGGTATCAAGTGCACATTCAGCATCTCCTGGGCTGCTTTCCTCAAGTCACGGGAGACGCTGTAATACGCTGAAGAAAGCAAGTGAATCCCTTATGTTTCTTTTACTAAACGCTCTTTAACCGTTTCACAGCAGCCTGTTCCTGGCAATTATGTGACAAATCAGCACAAATGTCATGGAGCTGCTAAGTTTTCATCACTTTCCGCAGTGCTGAGGCTGGGAAACAACACATATATTTTTTTTGCTGATCCAAGTCCTTAGCAATTACACTTAAAGGATCCCAGAGGGATTCCTAGGTAACCTGCACTATGGTTTCCATGGCAAGAGAGGCAGAGCTTGTACCCTGCTATAATAGATAATAATGGATCGTTAATGCTTAAATTAATTATGCTGCAATTGTATTTGTGAACCAGCTGTCCCTTGTATTCCCAGTAAGACTCCCGAGTTGCTACACAACTCAAAAGGATAAAAACAAACAAGAAGGAGGGGCAGGAACCGTGGTGCTCGGCTGCAGCCACCATCGGAGCTGCAGAATACCAGAAACCACAGGCTGGAGGAAACCTTCACTCATTACTTCTATAGCTCCAATTTCTGTTATTACCTCCGTGCCATAACAAAGCTTTATTCACATTATAGTGTTTACATGGGTCTATGTTCCAACTCTCTAATCTGTGCAGGAAAACTTGAAAGTCCTTGGAGGCTTATCCCTGCTGATACAGAAGGATGCTTTCACCTCGCTGATACTGGTGTATCATCACTGGGCCCATCCTGGGCAGATGTTTTTCTCCTCCCAGGAAGGATCTCATTATAAAAAGCCAAAACAACAAATCCCAGCCCCAGAGCCGCCTCGTTTTGCTGATGAAATTTGCCATCACCCACTATGCTGGATGATGCTTCGGCACACCAGAGCTTGATTTAATTTTCCCTTTCCTGGAGCCAGGCTGGTAACCGTTCTGGGTGGAATTCATCTCACGTCACTTGATCTACAGACAGCCTAGATGGTTAGCACAGACTAGATGTCTAACATTTAGACAGCTAAAATTGGGTGAGAGGACGCTGCCAACTGGCATCTGCTTCCCAGAGGAGCGGGTTCTGGACTTGCAGGCACGGTGCTGGGAGGCAGAGCAGCGTTCTGCAGCAGAGCCCTGTCTCCCGGATGACAGGCAGGGTGGTTTAAACAAATTTCTGCAGCTCCTGACGGCCTGCTCTAGCACCATTTTAGGGCTAAAAAGGATATAAAAAAGCAGAGCTTTGCAGGATGCTCACTGTGTTTGACACACAAACCCCAGGCTCTGAAAATCAGCTCGACCTCTGGCTTTCTAGCACCTCAGATCCTGAGATGCCACTGGCCTCAGGGTTTGCTTTGGGCTCCTCTATGTCTGAAGGAGGCCACAGATGAGATAAAGCACCACATGAACTACTAAAGCAACATGCAAAGTCACAGATGAAGGGTTATGGTTCTTTCTGCATGGGGGTGGCTCACGTTAGAGGGCTAGCACGTGGCGTGACGAGTTGTAAAAGCTGCTAGCTCTAAAATGCTGGCTGTAGCTGCAGTAAAAGGGAGTTCACTGACCTATTGCCAGGCCGGGCTCAGCAGAACATCTCTTCCGAAGCACAGACCCAGAAGTGATTCATTTTCCACCTGGGCACTGAGCAGGAATCGCTTCTTAGATGACACGTATCTCAGGACATCCTTGCCACCAAAGGGGAAAAGGACAAGCGTTTCCTCTGGGCAGAGGCTAGGGCACAAAGACACCTTACAAGTTAGAAATAAGCCAGCCATAAGCATTCAGGAGTGCAACAGGATTCATAATTGGAGCTAAACCAGAAGCTTCAGAGTCACAAAGCTGCTTATCCACCAGCTGCCACAGGCAGGACTCCAGCCCATGCCAATATATGCTGGGGGGGGACCAGCCGTACCTGTAGTTGCTGGGTGAAGAGCTTGAGTTAGTGCAGAGAAGAGCAGGTTAAAAAGAGTTAACTGTGAAAAGGAAGCGGAATGTGTAGGTCGTCAGACAGCTGGATTTGAGCTGTTCAGTTTGCAGAGACCAATCCCCTCCCTGGTCATCCTGTTTCTGAGAAGCTTTTGCTGGCAAATATGGAAAACCCCACATGTGCGGTGGCAAAGCAAGCGTTTTCTCCTGCCTCTGCATTGAACTGGGGGTGTGAGATACAAATTAAGTGCAGGCTGAACCAGGGACCTGAGCAAAACATTTGTGCATGGGAATCCAGTGGCTACTGATGCAGGCAGGTTCATGTGTGTTGACTCCCCCCAGTTTTGTTGGATGAGGGCATGACTTTGATGTACTGGAGTATAAAGGAAGGGCACGCTCTCTCCCTGGACACCATCACATCAGCATCCTCTGAACACAAGTACCAAAGGGTTGTGATCTCTGATCCATCCCAAAGCGTCCATGCCTGTGAGGGAAAAGTGTGAGAGGGAATTAAGAGGTGGCCAGTCCTGCTCTATGCTTTTTGTCGTCCCCCAGATTATATATATACAACTTTACTTCCTCCATGGTATTGAAGTGATCCAGTAACCTGAGCAGAGCAGAGGCAGAACTGGTCAGCACTGCTTTGGCAAGGGACGTAAGATGGTGAGTGGACCAAGGCTAATGCCAGCACAAGGGAGAACAGTTAAGTCCTCCCCTGGCTGCGAGGTGGAGACAACCAAATGCATTGTGTGCTTCTGCGGTGCCCTGCCAACAGAAACAATGACAGTGATGATAATCACTTGCAATCTGTTATTGCATTAACACAAGCTCAAAAATGGTAAAACCCAATAATCTTCTGAAATGAAGCTAATCCCCCCCCAGTGTAAATAACACACCGCATCGCAGTGCTTGGCGGCAGCAAGGCTGGGAGTGTTGGGGGGGGAAGGTTCTGCTTTTGAAAGGCTTGGCATGGTGCAGGCGGAGGGATTTGCTGGAAGCAGCCAGGCATGGATACCTGCTTGCCAGGAGAGGCTCTCTGCAATCCTTCCATTTGGTTGGCTTCCTTTGACCCTGTTGCTAAGCTACAAATATGCCTTTCCAGCAAGCTCCAGCATCCTCGCTCCCACCCACTCCCAAGCGCAAACTGAATCAGCCTGCTCAGAAGAGAAACCATCTCTGGCCAGCAAAGAGCCTTTTTTATCTCATTTTCCACCCCCCCAGTATCTCTGCAGAGTGGTACTTGGTTATAAAGAACACTCACTCTGCCCCATGCCAACCCAACAGCCTCAGGAGCTTTGTTAGGAGGAGTGTGGAGAAAAGCATATTATACCATACCAGGTGATGAAACCTGGCACTGCTCCGTTGCAGCAAGAATAGATGAGGATACCAGCGACTCAGAGAAGTAGCTACCACCTACCTGCACACACGCTTGCTCACCCTGATGCAAGCCACGTTAACACTTCAGGACAGCAGATGTTTTATGGCTGGGTGAATGCTTTCTGACCGTGTGCTGGTGTCCTGCAGAACAGCGTGCTGGAGGGTTGTCTGCAGACCCCGTGCTCAGTAGTCTCTTCTGCTATCCTTGGGATGTTAATAGGGTCCGAGTCTCATCCTCATCAGGACCATCACAAGTTGTCAGGGCTGCCTTTTGGCTCAGTGGAAGGTAATGGATGCTCCTTGAGTTCACTTCAAGCCAGCCTAGGGAGGGCGTCTGACATGAGCCAGCTGCAGTGCAGGTTGCTGCAAAGGTTTCTGTGTAGTCCTCGGGAGCTTAATTTGGTCCATATAAACCTCAGGAAAGCTTATTAAAGCTTTCCCAAAACCCTGGCTTTATATAGACCACAATATACCGGCCTGACTTTTGCCATTATCAGGATACCTGTATAAGCAGTCATGTTTACAGGTAAATGTCCTCTGAAGACTCCTCCAAACCATCCCCAAACAACTATATGACTCAGTATAATCGTTTACATGCTTTTCATCGACTATCAACCAATTCTAGTTATTAAGGCCAGATTTCTGATCTCCACATGGGGGAGTCCATAAGCAACTGCTGTCTTAATTGATGGATCTGGTGGTTCTGCATCCAAGTGTTTCCTTGGCAGATGCTAAGTCTGGAGCTCACATTAACACTTACATGTCATACGTGCTAATGTATGACAGTAAACAAAGTGGGCCCCCAGGCTTGCAGGTATGCATGTACATGCAGGCAAATGGATGGAAGTTAAGTGTTGAAATGGCTTAGAAAAGCAGGAGTCCAACAACTCTGCTGTCATACAGGGATAAGAGGGACAGAGCTGCCAAAGATGCTGCAGGACCCAAGAACGCCTTGGGCTATGGCTCAGTGTGAGGAGGGAGCAGAGTGCTCCTGGCAGAGGCTGGTTCTTTTCTGGTGAACCAGGAGAGGGATTTGTCTGCCTTTGCAGAAGCAGAAGCTGCCTTAGGAGGATGCTGTCCTTGGATGAAGGAGCTAGAGGTAGCCTGTTTATTGTCCCAGGACACGGGGGGCAATGGAGCTGGGTTTAGTCCCTGCTTTTGTTCTTTGCTCACCTCCAAGGGGGAGATCTTTATTCACACCTTCCTCATACAGTAATTCAGTGGGGGTTCCCATTTGAGGGTATAAATGGGCAGTTTGGGGTCTGCCTGCCCTGCAGTATCCAAGACCCAGGGCATCTCCCATCTCTGCCCCAATGCAGCCTTAGACAGATTTTGAACGTACCTTCTAACTCCTCTCCTTCTCTTTCTCTTCCAGGGTTCAGCTCCCATCCTGGTAGTCATGGTGATCTTACTAAATATTGGAGTTGCCATTTTGTTTATTAACTTTTTCATCTAATTCAAGACTGTCTTGTTTGCAAAAATAACAGTTACATGTATGAATGGGGGGAAAAAAATCCCGAACAACAACAACAAAAAGGGAAAAAAAAATCATAAGTCGAACTGTCCTACGACAATTTCCAAGTCTTTTCACAGAAGAACAACAAACGATCGAGTCTCACTCACAGTTTGCCTTTTTTCCTGGGTAATGTTTTTTGGATTTTAGCCAAAATTCTTTGCTTGTATAACACTATGCTGTGTGGCATGGCAAAATGCTATCAACACTCTGCCCCCCCAACACTGGAAAGGATGAGAAGGAATCCCAACAAAATAAAAACCTCATTTCCCTTCCCCTCACCCCGCAAAAAAATATATTCAGAACAACAGCAGTGAACCCCAAAATGGAGAGTACATAATGCAGAGGGGACCATGGGGAGATTTTGTTTGATGTACGGGTCCTGGGATGCTCCGGGCTGAGCTTCCCAGGGAAATCCACAACAGCTTTAATGATAAATGGGAGAGAAAAAGCAAAATCAGCCTTTTCTTCCTTCTCCCCTCGCAAATGGAGAAGCGTTGCTGTAAGAAGGAGGAGAGAAGGAGCGCAGGGAAGCATGAACCCTGTCTGGATGCAAAAGATGAGAGAAGGGCAATGGGCCCCATTTTGTTACTTGTTTTTAAAACAAAGCAGCAATTGGTGTTTTGTTAAATTTCTTGGGGCGGGGGGGGAATAGGGAACACAAGGTGTGAGCAGCAGCCCCACCACACTCCTGCCTTCACTCCTCCTCCTCCCCAGGCTGCTCCCCACCATGGCAGGGCTGGAAAACCACCCACTGCTACTTTTAATTCACAGCAGATTTTACCTGGGTAAAACCCAGATTCCCCCCAAAAAACACAGAGGCACATTCAGCAACACAAATTGAGTAGCTGCTGGTCGTTGTGCTATGCTCACCACCACGCGAGGAGCAGCATTAACTCAAGCATCCCACCCAAACACAAGCGTGAACAGAGATGCTGGGGAGCAGACTGGTGGGGAGGGACTGGGGAGAGAGGGCTTGATTCTGATCCACTTCGGATAACAATAAATCATAATAAAGCAAAATAAGGTAAAACTGTTCTTCAAAGGCATCTGGGGAGGAGCACTGGAGCATGTCCCAGAGAGGAGGGCGAGGGTGGTGGGTTTGTCTCTTTACATCTTGCTGTGGACTGTTTCAGACATCATGCTTGGGCTCTAAGCATGTGGTATTTTGCACTTTGTAATGCAGGATGTATATTCCAGCTTCCAACATGTCCCTGTAAGAAAAAAAAAAAAAAAAGGAAAAAAAAAAGAAAAAAAAGAGAAAAAAAAAAAAAGAAAAACAAAAAACCCAAACATCATTGGCAATGGCAGCCTCTAAGGATGTATTATTTACTTTTTTTTTTCTATGTCACTTAATTTGTTCGTTTATACCATCTTTGTAATATGCCTGCCTTGATTTTCTCCCCTCCCCTGTCCCCACTGATAATATGCATACTCATTAAAGATGCCGTATCCCTGTTCTGAGCTGTTATGGTCCCCATCACACGAGTGCAGCCTTAGCTCCATTGCTTGGAAGCGGCCAATGGCCCCTTGCTTCTCAAAACTGACTCCACTGGTACCTTGTCCCCACCGTGGAGATCGGCTCTGCCGGTGATCCACCACCAGGTATGGTCCAAATAGCTTCAATTTGGGATTTGGTACGTCCAGGGACCAAATTCCACCCTCAGTTCTACCCACTGCAGTGCCAGTCAGCAGGAGAAGGGGTGCAAGCATGGCAGCAACCCGAGGGTGGGATGAATCCCTTTCCACAGCTACAGTTGGGGGGAGGAAGGAGGGAACAAATCCTCCTCGACATTTCACATACAGAGGTGTTGGGTACAGCCCTGACTTGCGGACTCAGCTTTGCTTTGCTTCTGTTTTAGCTGTTTCTCTGCTACCTTTTCAGCAGATTTCTTATTACATTGCACTGGATTGCTATATTTTTAACCAGAAATAAACTAAGGATTAGAGCATGTGCCAGTTAAATTCAGTTCTTTGCCTTACATGGTCTTACTCCCTCCTGTCGCAGTTTCTCTTCCTCTTTTTTTTCCTTTCCCTTTTCAGGCAGAAGGGCTATGGGTGGACAGGGTAAACGAGAACTGAAGGCAGCAAGACCCCCTGTAACTTTGATTTCATTTTCCACAGTAACTGTCTGTCATCTTCATACATTTTTTGTTTAGGTTTGGTTTGGTTTTAGGCCTTTAGTAATCTTTTTTACTCTTGAATGGTTGCTGCATACTTGAACCAAATAGCAACATGTTGTGGTTGCAGCCCTAGGAACTCATCCGTGTGTTTTGTAACTCTTTGTAAAGACTGTCAAGGATTTCTTTTGTACATTCAGGTGCATGACACAAAGGTCCCACCAGGAGCAGGTTCAACAGTTACATACAAACACGGTACTATATTTAGATATATATAAAACAGCAAAAAATGCCTCTTGTTATTAATCAAATAAAAGTACTAGTGATTTCATGAGTAGCTTTTTCATGCTGGTGACTGACTGATTACTGCTCTTACCCCTGTACCAGCAGTTAGGGTTTTTCATTGCTTTGTTCCACAAATTAAAGCTCCACGGAGATGAGGTTTGTCCAATATGAAAGACAGCCAAAGACTAATATCAATTGGGCCCCAAACCATGTGCTTAAAAATCATGATTTCTTTATTAACCATGGGGAGCTGAGCAATCTGTCTTAGTTCTGGGCTTTTCACATTTGCCCAAGGCCAGAAATATTCTTGAGAAATAGCCCAGACAGAGAGTTAATTCAGTATATTTCCCTATCTTATAAGCCCTAGATTCATGCATCTCTACCTAAGGCACATTAAAATGTCTACCATCATGGCATATAAATCTATGTAAATTGTCCATACCTGCTGTTTTATGTCCACACTGACAGATGCATGTGAGCAGTTGAAGGTTTACATCAGTTTTTTTGGCTGCAGTGGTATTTTAGGTTCCTACAGTGGAACATGCAGCACCTGGAACGCAAGGAGGGGCTGAAGGAACCAGCCCACCTCCTACCATGGCAGTAAAGACATCGGGAAGAGGGTGTCTAACCCTCCCCAGGGACCCCTGGCTGGACCCTACCTGTGTGAGCGCTGTGCTGATTTGATGCAGCATCTTCAGGGAAGGCAAGAAGGAAGGAATACAAAACTCCTCTGCCTCCTCACGCCACATCAGCTTCTCATCAGCCCATCTGGTGTCTGGGTTGCTTGTACCCAAGACCTAGATTCTCTGAGCACGCTGGGACTCTCCAGGGCCTGATCTTTCAGAGATCTTGAGTTGTTGCAGCATCTATTTACCTTGTGTGGAGTTTTAAAGCACTGCTGGGGAAAAATAATAATCCAGACTGCAACAGAAGGGGAGGGGCAAGAGGAGAAATACTGTCTTATGACGATGAAGGTCTTAATTGAAACCCAAGGACTATTTGTCCTGACAGGCTTTGGCAAGATAAGGGAGGATAGAAAAGCAGCGATTTCTTATACCTGTCACAGGGTGAGGATGGCTGCAGACATCTGTGCTAAAGCAGAACAGAGCAGAGGCCGGACTGGATCCTGTCTGACAGCACAGATTCACGGCGTGTGGGTAAACTGTCTGCCCCAGATGGGCCATGCAGTCTCTTGACATGGTGGCAAGTTTCCTGGTGTAGGGAAACCGGTCAGCTCCTTGCACAGCCCCTAAATGAACTGCATCAGTCCTGTTGTTGCCTATTCCCAACCTTCACAGCAAGGCTCCCTGAGCAGCTCTGCAGCCCAAGGCTTGAGCCACTGCTGAAGGCAACCCTGAGCACAGCAAGCACTAGAGATACCATGCCTTTGAGCAGCTAATCCACCAGGACTATGCTTCCCTCAGAGGCATTTCAAGCTCTTGAGTTCCCTTTATAGGTCTGTTTTAACTAATATTAACCCACAGGCACTCAGCTACAGAACTACCACCAACCTGTTTTTCCAGGGTATGTGTATCACTTCATTACCATGCCCGGTGAAGGAGTTTCAACCCCGAGAGCGACTAATCAGTGCCCAAAGGTCTGAATACAACACTCAGATACATCATGAGCTGTGTCCCTTCACTCAAGGCATCTCAGAGGTTAAAGGAAACCTCACTTTGTAGATGTTGGGAGATGCTGAGTGTTGCCCAACAGTTTTTGTGGAATGGATGGCTTAGAACTGCTATGGTGAGTTTCACATTCCCAATCGGAAACGTCAGTGGAAGATAAACTTCCGATAGACTCCCATCCTTACACAGGTGTTATTTGCTCAACCACACTGCTACCTAGTAGACTCACAATCCTTACCATTTGCCTGTTTCCTTTTTATCCCCAATTTGGGAATAACAGCACTGAGCCTAGTAAGGCTCAGGCTTTGTTACAGACACATTTTAACATGGTAAGAACACCAACATCCAGTCCCTTACCTCCTCTACAATAGCAAACATCCCCACCCCAGCAGCAGCTGCATTTTGGTATTGGGTGTTTGGTCCTGTTAGAAGAGAGAGCTGAAGAATTACTCCTGCAAGTAGTAAAAGCACTGCTCCCCAACCCCTTCAGCATGGAGCATGTTTCAAAGCCCTTCTCATGTTCATCTGCAGCTGTGGGTTAGTGACTTACCCTGGCTCATTCAACACCCCAGCTTCAGGAAGAACTGAAGGAAGCTGCAAGCCTGGGTCAGCTCGACTTCACGGCAGAGCAATGACAGCCCTGGGAAACCAACATCTCCCAAACCTTCCACTCCCTTAGCAGTGGTGTGCTCCCCATGTGGAGCTGCTGTGATGCATGCCATCCTAACTCAGCTTCCTTGGAAGCATGTCTCTTCTAGTCAATGCCCTCTCCAGTCATACTTAGCTTGGAACAGAACACAACCAGGACTATGTTCCAGAGCCCTTGAGGAAAAGATGAAAGGAAAAACTTCAGATTATCACTGCACACACTCTAGCTCATCTGATGCATCTACTTCCCTCATCCAACAGTCTCTTCCAGAGAAAGGGGAGGGAGAATCTTTTCCTGCAGCTGTAGAAAACTGTTCTTCATCCTTGGCACTAATGTAACCTGGCTTCAGCTCAGGGAACAAAATCATTCAAGGTGTACGTCTGTACCTGAAAAGGCAAAAAATGATGAAGTGCATCTAAGTGTGGTTTCCAGCATCTGGAATAGGCCTTTGCAATGGAGTCCTTTGCAGAGATGTTGTGATTTTAAACCCACTGTTTTTCAGACAAAAACATAATAATCATCACCAGAATCTTGAAAATCCAACTCAGCAACAGATACCCCAATTTTTGCACAGCAAGTTATGGACATCATACACAAAAGATCGGAATTCAATGAGATCAAGGTATAAACTAACCCAAGTGACAGGACAGGAGGACACCTGATGTCCTTAGCCAAGCAAACACTATGGATTCTTTCCTAGGCTATCAATAAATGGTATGTTTTCACCTCTCATCTGTTATTCTACATGGAAGGTACCTTCCTATCAAACATGTTTTTATCTTGACAATTGGCAGCCTGCTGTATTTAATCTTTGTTACCTTCCAATTAGCCCTGAACCTAGCACTGCTCTCTCGAGAGCTGGCTCCCCTGTGATGCCTCTGCCAAAACAATACGCATAGCACCCTGGATCTCCCTGCACAAGGACAGCCTTCTGGTGTCAACTCAAGCCATCACTTGTTTGCTGCAACAGACACACTTTGATCCATCTGTTGTCCCTATGGACCACAGTGCTGCTCTGCTGGAAAGTGATGCCTTGAGGAGAAGGGCTGAGGAAGCAGGGGTGAAAGAAAAAACCCTTTGAGAGTGCCAGCTCACTCCCTACCAAGGTAGGATGTTTCACAGGTCATAAATAAAAATAAATAGTTTATACAAATAAATAGTTCATTTTTAAGACAACTAATATCTTGTCAAACAAGTGAGAAACAGAACTGGGGGATTCCACACGCAAAGGCAAAATCTGCTACAGCTGATTAAAAAGGAAGATATTTCTACTGTTATGTGTATCAGGGGTTACAGCGGCTCTCATACAGCTAAGGTATGAAAGGATTCCCAGGATTCTCCAGGCAGTGCAGCCGTATCTCAGGGCTGCTGGTGCATCTTACAACCACTACCTATGTATTTCGCATTGGGAACAGTGATTCCTCTTCCACAGCAGGAGAAAAAGAAGTAGAAAAGCTATGAAAGGACGGAGAAAAACAAAATGATGTAACCAAATAGATTTATTGTAGAAACCCTCAGAGACACGTTCTGGCCCCCATCAGGGTAGGGATTTTGGGACCAGTGAACCATTGTGATGTGCAGTTTGTCTTGACAGACTCAAACCAGTTTTGAACAAAAATATGACAGTATTGTACAGGCTAGCCTCAGCAGAACAAGTGCTCAAACAGCAATCCTGTTCCTCAAGACCCTCCCACAACCTCCAGGAGAATAACAGCACATCCAGAGAATTAACCAAAGAGGCATACTGAGACTGGTCAGCCCAAAGGCACCCAGAGTAGGCAAAAGCTAGAGCATGCCTTCTAACATGCTGACTGCCTGGTACATCAGGATGAGTTCCATGGGGCTAACCACTGCTCCCAGCATGTGTTTTCACTCACAGAACAGTCCCAAGAACATCTAGACTGAATCTTCATAGAAAGTCTTTGCCATGGCATGTGCCACTTTTACCACCTTCTTCTCCTTGGCATCCAGGCCCATATTGCTGCGGGCTAGTTTAATCCAATACTGCTCCGTCCTGGACAGGTAGTCTGCATGGCTCTCATCAAGCTGAACAGACGGGTGTTGCTCCTCTTCTAGTACACAGTGGGAAGAAGACAAAAAGAGAGGTGACAAACAGTGAATGAAGGCACTGCTCTTCAACTCAGCCAAGACTGCTCTTCAGCTAATGTGTTTAAATGTAACAGCCTAAAATCCTATCAGTCATGAGTAGAATTTCTCTTCTAACCTGAGAGCAGTGCACTATGAAAACTGCTTTTGCTAGAAAACTCACCCGGATGACAATGAAGCCCTCCAGGCTGGCAGCAGAACCAGCACGTACTGTACTTTATATTAGTATGAAGAAAACATTCATCTTAATTATTACCTCCCTCATCTTCACTCTCCTCTTCAGAGCTCTCCTCTTCCTCTTCTCCTCCCTCTGCACCTTCCTTATCATCCTCCTCTTCATCTGACTCAGAATCCTCCAGCCATTCTTGTGCTTCTTTGATGAGAAAGAAAATAAAATAAATAAATAACAAGCTGTTTCCCACTCCTACAGCCAGAACTATCATGGAAGATCTGGGCAAGGTCAGAAAGATGTGCTTCTTAAGACCCCTGCTCTATTCACTGCCTCAAAGATCCATTCACTGTACAGTGCCTGTATCTGATGGGAACAATGGGAAGAGATGAAATAGGAAGAAGTGAACAGCACAGAACAGCTGTGGAAGAGAAGCTGGTTAGTGCCAATGCTGACAACAGTCAGCTCTCCTCCCTAGCACTTCACAGTTCAATGATCATGAGCAAGACGCCTTCCTTTATGCCTTCTGCCAATTACCACATGCAGACTGTGAGTTTCGAGGGCAAGGTCACCTTTTGTGATCGCAAAGCTCTGGACTAGACTGGTTTCCATAGTGATGGTGACCGTAACACACTGCATATCACGTAATTCCAAACTTTCTCCTGTCCAGGAAAAAACACTACTCAAAGGCTCACCACCACGCCTTGAGGAAGCTCCACAGTTGTTTTGTTGGTTAGTTTTTCTCTTCCCTAGTGTGGTGTTGCTACACTAAAAGCAGAGAGAGAAATCCCACCATCAGAACTTACTTGGATCCATCTCCACTAGCACCTTCCATTCTTCCATCTTGTGTAGGTCGATGCTGTAGAGGTCACTGAGGGTGAACTGGCGATCACCCACCTCAAACATTCCCCCATACACATAGAGAATCCCATGTTTCACTGCCAACATGGCATTTGAACGTGGGCATGGCTCCACTTTCTGTCCCAAGGCTCCGTCTTCCTCCTCCTCTGATTCAGACCTCTCCTTTTCTTCTGCGGGTCCAGAGATCACCTGCTTGATTGTCATGACAGTCCCATCTTCTGTCACCACCTCTTTGACTATTTCCACTGGGCCTTGTGGAGGTTGCTTCCCCACCTCCTCATCTCCAGCACCCTCTGCCTCAGCTTTTCTGCCACGTCTCCGCTTCCTCTTCTCTGATTTTGGTCCCTGTTAACAGCAACAAGGAACAGAAAGAGACTGAGTGTGAATTGCCTGCACCTAATAGCATGTACAGCAGTTACTATAACTACTATGGATGCTGCTGGGAGGGAGGAGAGGGAGAATTCAATCGCTTTTCACTACAACTACAAGTCTCAAGTAATAGGTACAGCCTCCCACTCAGCATAAACTTCTACCAGCCATAAAACAAGGAACAATGAAACTCCTGGAGAGCCCAAAGCATGAAGTTGCTTCCTCTATTAATGGCAGCATGTGCTGAAGAAGCAGAAAACAGCTATTTTTCTCTCTGTCTTGCAGGTACACACAAACATGCAAGCAGTCCAATAGTCTGATGAGAGCAAGAGAAAGTAACCCCCATTTTTGTGAAATCACAACAATTGCCAGGTGCTAAATTACAGTGCATGACCAGGAAGCACTCCAGGTCTTCAAAGAACACAGAGAGGAAAGCAGAAGCAAACATCTGACTGCCTGTTTGCCTGTTACTATGTGATTGACTTCTGTTTGAGAACAAAGCCAGAAACAGTGGGGAAGAAGGAACTTCTTCACCTGCACCTCATTCGCCCTTGAGAGTGGTTCAAACAAAATCACAGATCAGATGGCCTCATTTGTGAAGTTTTTATGAGCCAAGGTTAATATTTCATCTCTTTAGTAACTCATCAACACTGGGGAAAAGAGAGGGTTTTTTTGATCCCAATGCAACAGAAGATCTTTTCACAGTAGCTTTTACTGAACTATCTGATGTCAGATTTATACATCTGACCTAGAGCCAGCCTCCAGTAAAACACTGTTAACGATGTTTTCATGCTGCTTTGCTTCATTTTGCATTACACAACAACGGGACACATTCAGCCTGACTCCTTAGGAGGGAGATTGCTCCTGAACCACTCCCACTTTGTGCCCAACCATCAGGGCTCACAGGCTTCCTCTCTCCACAGAAGGGCACCAGTCTACATCCCACTGTGGAAGCAGGGCATGGAGAGCACAAGGAGCTATGTGGCAGAGAAGGTAGCATGAAGGCAGCATGAAGTCAGAGAATTCAATTCATCTGGTACCAAAAATCTGCTAGAGTTGCACATCACCAGCTTCATTTGTACAGCCTCACCTCCTCTTCAAAGTCAGTGGGTCACAGATCAATGCAGCAGCCACACCTAGTGGATCACCTCTTGGAGCACCCCAAGTTATTACAAATAGAGGCTTGCTCCACACTACAAGAAAACTCTTTCAGACCAAAAAAGGCCCAAAGAACACACATCATGATCAAGAAGAACGAACTGAATGTATCTGTGTTAATTTTTAAAATCAAACCTTCAGCTGTCCAGGAAACCAGCGGTTTTTCCCGAGGTCATAGAAATAAATATCATTGAAGAAGTCCCCTTCAATGCTTTCCTCCTCTTCTTCATCATGCACACCTCCAAACAGAAGGGAGCGGTTATTGGGACCAATTGTCACGGAGAAGCCAGATCTGGGAGTGGGTTTCACTCCAGAAGGGTTGAGCCGACTCCATGCCCACTTGTCTGGTAATGGATAAAAGCAAATACAAGCATCAGCAAAGGAGAATCCAGGATGCTTTTATATCTCCTACGCCCTTCAGTACTCCGGCAGTAAGTCTATGACCCATTTTGGATTTCTCAGAACTGCACAGTACAATGTTAATCAGAACCACTTATATTTCCACTTTACACACACAGCTAATAGCACATCCATTCTACCCTTAGAAAACCATTGTGTCTTCAGTAAAAGCAACTGTAGAGGACTGTCTTCACGGCATACTTTCTGGGGCAAGAAGCCTCTTGAAAGATGTATACACCTTTATAAGAGAGTGGAGTTCAAGCAAGGATTACATATATATATATAGCCTTCACGTACCAAGGAAATGTGCCTCAGTTAACCCAGGAATCCCACTCCACATTCATTCTTTCTACAGCACTCTTCTACTAGGGTACTTCACCTACCAATTTGCATCACTGCCTTAACTCCCAGAATAATTACAGTTCTTTGTAAGGAGACCCAACCACACTTTAAAAAAAGGCTCAGGAGCAGGAGAAGGCTTGTGCTCTAAACCCTTTGCTTTTGCTCCAATCCTTTCTACTCTGGATTTAGAGCAAATCCTGAAAACACAGGCTGGGAGAAGCACATGCACTGGCTAGGCACTCTGTTTCTGAAGGAACCACAATTTCAGTAAGATGAACTATAAATAGTGCATAATGCAAACAGGGTCTGGAATCCACACAATATATGTGACCCAAACCTCCTTCCCAAATCCTGCTTTAAGATAATCAGGTTTAAAGAAATCAATCACAATTTTAAGATTTTAGAAATTCAGCTCAAAGAAGCTTGTCCCATTCCCTGAACCAAGGACAAAATACACTCTCTCCTAAGGAAAGCGATGGAATTCCTATTTCAGAGACATTCAGAGATAAAACAACCAACTAACCTATAATATCTTGGTTAGGCTTGGGTTTTTTTGGTAATATCCCTGCTCCAGGTAATCTAACGAGATCACAACCCAATCTTCTCTCTTAAGAGTCTGTAAGACACCACTACCAAAGAGTTTGTTAAAACAGGAATTTCCTGTGTGGAGATGTACTGGGTTTGCATAGTGAGGTTTTGGTAGCAGGGAGGCTATGGGGATGGCTTTGAGGAGAAGCTGCTAGAAGCAGTGTCTGACAGACCCAATGCAGCTGGATCCAACACGGACCTGCCACTGGCCAAGGCTGAGCCCATCACTGACAGCGGAAGCAGCTCTGGGATAACATAGTTAAGAGAAGGAAAAAAGCAAACCAAACTGCACAACTGCAGCCAGAGAGAGGAGTGAGACTGTGTGAGAGAAACAGCTCTGCAGACATCAAGGTCAGTGGCGAAGGAAGGAGGAGGTGCTCCAGACACCAGAGCAGAAGATTCCCCTGCAGCCCATGATGCAGACAGACCATGGTGGTCCCACAGAGGCCCACAGTGGATTAAATATCCATCTGCACCTTGTGCAGGACCCCATACTGGAGCAAGTTTGATGGCAGGACTTGTGACCCTCCGAGGAACCTACTCTGGAGCAGCCTGTTCCTGACGGACTGCAGCCTGAGGAAAGAACCTATGCTGGAGCAGTTTGTAAAGAACTGCAGCCTGTGGGAGTGACTCACATTGGAGCAGGGGAACAGTGTGAGGAGTCCTCTGCCTGCAGAGGAAGAGGTGGCAGAGATGTGTGGTGAACTGACCACAACCTCCACAAGCCACTGAGGAGGAGGCAGAGAAATCGGGAGCAGAGTTGAGGGTAGAAAGAAGGGAGGGGTGGGGGGAAAGTGTTTGTAAGACTGAGTTGCTATTTCTCATTAACTTTCTATGATTTGATTGTTAATAAATTAGGCTAGTTTTCCCAAGACAAGTCTGTTTTGCCCATGATGGTAACTGATCTCTCCCTGTCCTTATCTTGACCCACAAGCCTTTGGTCATACTTTCTCTCCCCTATCCAACTGAAGTGATAGAGCAGCTTTGGTGGGCACCTGGTGTCCAGCCAGGGCCAACCCACCACCTGAGAATTCCAAAACTGCAAAGATTTTCTGCTGTGAAACAGAAGAGCAGTGATCAAAATGTCCCACAGACTAGGAACTTTCAACATGTTGCTTTAATTCCCTCCCACATACAAACCAAAAAAATTCCTAAAATATCTTTCCTTGTAGTTTTTCCTGAAGCTGCCTGTGCAGGACAGAGCTTGTCACATAGTTATGCAAGGAGCCTGGAGACCCTCCACTCTATCTCAGACTATTCCAGGAGCAACTGGGAGGTGTCAATAAATGATGCTGTGAGCTAGAAGTGATTCTCTGACAAAAAGTATATCCCAACCTTCCTCCAGAGCTCTGCCAGTTTCTCAACCAGCTCCAATTCCCCCAGGGTTTTGCTGTGTCAGAGCTACCATTTACATCAGCTCTGAGATCAAGTCACCTAGAGCTGAGAACTATGACTCCTTAAAGCCTTCAGCTGAGAGCTTTGTTCAGCAAAGCCTACTTCCCATTTCCCTTTGCAGAGCACAGCAGTGAGGAATTCCACCCATCTTCATTCTCCAGCACACAGAAACAAAAAAGAACACAATTCCTCTAATACCCCCTGTAATTGCTGTTTCCTTCACCTTAGCCCCCTTTGCTTTTAAGCTAGAGTCACAGTATACAAATGCAATTCGCTATTTCTGTGAGAAAGAAGAAATATTTAAGCCAACTCATCTGCTGTGTTTAGCCCCAAAGCAAACACTGGGGCATAGTGCTTTCAAAAGGGAAATTTTGTTCTAAGGTTGGGTTTTTTTTGCCTGTTATTCAAAGGAAAAGAGATGATCTGCATTTACAGTCCCGCAGCATCACTTCCAGCACAGCCCTCCTAGCTGCAGCTGTAGCTTACCTTCCTCCTTGCCTGCACCTTCAGCCTTCAGCAGGAACATATCTGTATGCAGGGTGCCTTTGTCAACATCTTTCTTAATTCTCTGCAGAGAAGGGAAAGACAGGGATGCTCAGCAAAACAATTTCAGTGGCCCAACTTTTCAAAGCCTAGGAAGTGACCCATGACAGAACAGCAGTATGTGCCAATCTGATCTCCTCCCATCCCCCAAAAAACCCTAATCCCCTAATCACAGCCCAAACCTGTACATTCCCGTGCTGGAAATGCAAACACTGTGACTGGGCAAGGAGAAGCCATGCTGTATTCTCTGTAGTCACACTGTAGCTCTGGAACATCAGGCAGCTCACAACCATAGCATTCAATTCAGGGCTACATTCTGTGATGAGCCACAACCAACTTCTGTCTGTGACAACTGGGAAGGGAACAGGAGACTCAAGGTCCTGTCTTTTACTCTGACACAGACAATATCAGGCGCTCTCAATGGTCTAATTTAATATCTGTGACTCTGCTTCTGTAGCTGTAAAAGAGAAAAGATACCTACTACACTCAAGTGGCACACAACTTTCTATGGGATTTGTAATACCCATTGGGATTTCCGTCCTTGAATGTTGAGCAGAAGCTCAAAGCACCTGTGCTCTATCATTTGGAAGGTCTAAGTTTAAGTACAGATCTGTGACTAGCACACAGACTCTCAGTCCCTGCCACCCGCTCATCTCCATCCCACTACAGGAGCAGCAGAGGTGACAGCTCGCTCTCTGCACCACAGCCTAACTGTAGCTGTCAGTTTTAGGATTTGGGGCCCCACAGAGCCTTGAGCAAGTCTTTTCTCCTAAACAGAAGCCCCATGACCACTCCTGCTAAAGGCAACAGCAGGAGCAGAATCAAGCCCCAGCTGAGGCAGTTAAAAGCATCATTTTAAATGTGATTTTCTCTTGTTCCTCTCACTGTAAGCCCCTGTACTCCAGTGCTCATAGCAACATGCAGTATTGGAAAGCAGCACTATGCAACACCACTGTAGGAGGTCTTCTAATAATGTCATTATCCACCCATCCTTCATGCAGAGCTCCTGCTTGTAATTCCCTTTCTCCTGGGGGTGATGCCATTGCTATGCTGTGTAACTGCTTCCAGGTAGTGGATCCAACAAAGCTGAGAGGGTTGGATCCAGTTCTCAGGAAGATAAGCAGGGCTTGTATGCACCTGAGAGCCCAACAGCATGGTGATACCATGTTCTTGCTGCATAGCTGTACCCAAGCTTGTACTTTGCACTTAACAGGTTTTGTTACTGCAGAGTACGCTATGTTCTTACTGCAGGGCCTATTATCCAATTTGTAGGAAAGGTCTTCAATTCTTAGAAAGGTGGAAGAGAAGAAAATGTGTTAAAAGCATTGCAGAACACTACTGAAAGTTGGATGATGCTGAGAAGCCCGAGGGAAGCCTGATAATGAAGTGCTGGAGGAAACAGAACTCTGCCTGCAGTGCAGCAGAAGGGAAGCTTCAGTTAAGGGCCAGGGTCTGCCTCAAGAGCTGTCCTGGGAAATATTTTAGTTTGGGGCTGTGGCTCATGTGTCTTCTTGCTCTCAACATGCATCTAAGCATGCCCATTAGTGAACTAGAAAGACACACACTCTTGAAGACAGGATGTCTACACTAGAGAGATATTCTGCGCAATCACTTCTATGAAGCCAACAACTACACTATTCCACTTACTGCCCTTGAGCAACACAAGTCAGGCACACAGGGACAGGAAGCCTGTAGGAACAGGCAGTCCCATTTTCTGGGTATGAAGTTATATAGTGATGACTTCTTCAGTTACTGCCAGTTCTCCAGCACACAGAAAGCAAGTAAGACAAGTTTTTGCATAGGTGTGTGGTTCTGAGGCATAGAGGACCTGTGGTGTGAAGACATCGTTGGAAAGGCTCAAAGTTACCTACTTTGAACAGACCCCTGACTGAGAGCTGCCACGGTAGAAAGGGAAATAAACACCTTGTAGGAAAGGTGCTGTAAGTATTAACTGAGTATTCAGTTCATAGCCTGGTACTGCCATGTACTGTGGCATTTACAACAGAGGCTCTCAAGCTCAATGGGCTGTGAGTCACCATGCTGAGCAAGTGCTATGCTCTGACAATGTCACGCTTTGCTGTCTCTGTCACACAGGTCTAGAGAAGCAGACGCCACCAATAAACTGCAGGCTGTGGACAGCAGAGATACAGCAGCCTTTTCAACCTGTCCTTCACCTTAAACACCCTTTCAAGCCTCACCTGAGCTCTCAGGGATGGATGGGCAGAGGAGAGGGAGGGAGGGAGACATGGGCAGGGGGTCCACACCTTACAGCACTAAGGTGTACTCCAGTGACTACAAAGTGCCTAACTGCTAATGGTAACAGAAATGGTAGTTATTTCCACCCCAGTCCCAGGTAGGCTGCAGTCTGACCTTCAGTGCTAGACAGAGAACACAGGCTGAAGTGTGCACTAAAGAAAGGGACATCACAAATACTGAGAGCAGCTGGCTTCACTATCATAAAAGCTGCGTAGAATAACTGCATTATTTTTCTCCTGAAAACCACAGAGCTCCCTGTAGTAAACACACTGCATATGCAACATGACAAAGCTTCTCAGGCTGAGAAAACCCCAATGAGGTGGAGTGGGAGTTAGTTATTTATTGTCAAAGAGATGCCTGTTTTCCCCAATTCACACTGGCTCAAAAGCAGACACTTCGACAGCAAGCAGTACACTGCAGCAGAAGACATCAATCCCTTCGCACCCAGGACACCCTCTTGCCCTGAGGAAACTGCTCTGTCAGCCACAAGAGGCTCCTGTTCTCCCTCACTGTGCTCCTTGCCTTAAAGTTCCAGGCACTTACTTTCAAGCACAAAAACTGGCTTGGATATCCACAGCTTATTGTTTGCACGTACAGGTACATTAGCAAGTAACAAAAGTCTTACAGGCATGAGCTAAAAAATCCCTAGCTCCACTGACAGACAGCTAGATGCCTGTTTATCCCCCTTCAAAGGGCAAGGAAACTGAGGCACAGAAAACTGTTCTTGAGACAAAGGGGTATCAGGGTTCCCCATGTATAACATGCTAAACATGCCTCGTAAGACAGATCAGCAGTGGCAAAATACATCCAATTAGCAGAAGCCCTTAGCAGGCAGAACTACAGAGGGAACCAGGCCCACCAGATGTTGCAATTCAGACCTGCCACAAGCAATCTCCTAGCAGAATCCAATTCAGGTTTGAAAAACTTGCCACAAGCTTTGCTCAAAAAAAACCCACCACAAAACCAAAAGAAACACCCACATGCTAGTCGTCTTTGGCATCCAAAAGCCTTGCACGCATGTAACGCAAGCCCTCCCATGGCTTGTAGGCTGCTTGCACCTGCAAGGTAGAGCAGTGTTAGCCTCCAACACTTCCCGGCTGCGTCCGCTGTGCCAGTCAGGCACAGTGTGCTCATGTTGCCTAGCAATAGGGAGCTATAAGCATTGCTTGATACAGCCAAAAATGCAGCTTGATGCTGCAAGCCCCATCCCAAGCATGAGAAATGGATGAGGATATCTTTAAGATCAGCAGGACAGCAAGTCTGAGCTCCCTGTGGGATTCTGAGGCACATTTTAGGCAGAGCTTACAACACCCACAACATTCCCTTCCTGGTCTAGTGGAAGGTGTCCCTGCCCATGGTAGGGGTTGGAAGTGAATGAGCTTAAAAGGGCCTTTCTAACCCAATCCATTCTATGATTCTGTAAGGGATCACAGAAGTTACCTTTATCATTTCCAGGCTGAAGATGAAAGAGATGAACACAAGGACACTATTGTGCAAAGAATCACGCATTTCACAGTATCAGGCATGCTCTTGTCAATTTGTGCACCCACATCTCAAATTACACTCAGGATTGTAAAAATCCTTTTTCACCACTGGCATCCTGGCTATTCAGTAAAAATCCTTTTTCACCACTGGCATCCTGGCTATTCACCAGTTGGTCAGCAAAATCTATTGGCTGGCATAGACAAAAGCATGCCTGGGTACTAAGGTTCTTGTCCTGGCTCTGTATACGAGTATTGGAGTGTCTTAGACAAATCACTTGACTTGTTTTGCCTGTACTTCTGCAGCCATGAAAGAGAGTTTCTTATTTGGGCCACATAAAGGGAATACAGCCACATGGCGTGGACTGACAGACATCACTGAAAACTGACCCTGCAAGCTCAGTTCTGCATTCAAGCCCAGAAAATCAAAGCAGGGACCAAATCTCTGTTTCTGCCTTGCCAGCTCATGATGCCTGCTGACCAGACTGAAGATGGGGAATACTGATCACCCAATCAGAAGAACACCCCTGGCAGCAAGTGGATGGTGTTGCTCAGGCATTACAGAGCCCCAGCTGTAATGGGTACAAAGATGCCTACATTTCCACCCGTAACCATGAATCTACTGGGCTTACACTCCTTTTCTGCCCTAGGCAAAATATATGCATTATACCACAGGTACTTTGGTACAGTACTTGAAAGCAGACTTGCAAGGGCTAAGGGAACCACAGTACACAATGCATCAGAACTGCCCATTACATAAAAGCAGACTTGCAACATCGCAACTTTCCTCCAGCAGTGTGACAGCCATATCATGCCAATACTAAAACAGAGGAGCTATTATGATTTGCACTCCCCTCCAAACCAATTCACACCATATACCTGCTTGGTAGGAGCTCTGGCCTCAGAGGCCTCCACACAAATCTGCACCATTTTTCACAGCCCATGTGCAGCTTCATCTTGCCTCTTACAAAGAGAGAAGCCTTTATATGACTTGGTGAATGGCACTTTGCTTGGACACTTGCCTGGTTTCATATGCTAAAAGACCCAGTCTTCATACGACAAAAATGTCTTCACAGCACTATTGAAAGTAGCATCTGCCTCTCTAATTGGAGACAGGAATAGCTCTACTCCTGTTTCCACCCAGCTCCAATTAAGTATTGTCTCCTCCACTGTCTATCTCTTATTTTTTCAACAGTATCCCAGTCAATGACTCTAGGGGAATATACAAGCCAAACACGCCTTCTTCACTTCAAAGTAAACCCAGAGAGACTTAGCTCCACAATAGGCTATAAGCAAAGACACAATGAGAATTAAAAAGCCACACATTACTGAAGTTCTGCTCTCCAAAAGAGCTAAATCTTGCTGAATTAAATTTTGAGAAGCATGCTAAATGTTTGTTGCCTTTGCATGTCAGGAAAGCTGCAGAGAAAATTCTGTCCAGTGCTTTGGTCAGTTTATAGCTCAGCTGCGCCATTCCTGCCTGACAGTTGACTTGTGCTACAGAATACACAAGCAAAGTCTCTGTTCAGAATGGCACAGAAGGAAGCAGACTTAGCTCTTTATACTACAAAGGAAGTAAATTTGTAACAGGAGTGGCTGTTTCTATCTCAAAGCTGTTCTCCAAGCTGGAGAGAATCTGCACACAGCTCTTATCAGTTCAGTGTCCTGCATGAAAGCTGAGGGCAGCTTTGCCTTCCCCCATACCTTCCACTTCTTATTTATTAGCTTGACACAACCCAGAGCAGTGCAGCAGAGCTCACCCTTGTAAAGTGGAACAGAACCAAATGCAAACATGCATCAACTTTCATATTTCCATGGGGCTCAATGTGCACTTGAAACCCAGCTGCTTTCAGTAGCCATGAGAAATCCACATCTAGTAACGCAGGCAGGCTCATGCTTCCTTCCCACCCTCAACAGTGAGAGAACAGGACAGTGAAAGGAAGAGGACAAAGCCCTTTTGGGGTAGAAAATGCTTCTGTATTGTTACTGCTATTTAATCAAATGCACATCTGACGAGATGGACCCCCAAGCACAGGCCATGAGGAGGCACAAATGCTTCTAAATATATAGACAGACTACCTTCTCTTCCCTTTCCCCACTTTTCTTTGTTCATTTATTCACATCAGAAGAACAACATGTCTTCCTCCTCCAGCACCACGCTGCTGGAAGCAATGCCTTTCCACTGAGACAGTAGCAGCGGGATCTGGGTCTTCTGTCTGCACTTGCAACATTAAAGCTTTTGCAGAAGCCTTTTGCTCAATGAAATATTCACTTCCTCCTACCCAGCATGGAGACAGGGATACTTGGTCAATGAGGACATACAGTCTAAAGGGCTACCCAGTATAAATTACCATGATTAACAAAGCAAGAAGCAGAGGAGAGGAAGCCTGGTGCTCATCAGAAGTCTTCTTTGGCTTACTGAGTTTGCTAACTAGTGCTTCTCCCTTAACCCTTTAACTGATGTAAGAAAATACAAATCTTCTGGCAACTGCTGCTTAAAACCTGCAAGTGCTGGAATACAGATGAGTTCTACCTGGCAATGCTTTAAGTTGGCAGTAACCACCACTACTGACAAAAAATGTAGTTTCTCCCAGTTTCTACCTCTATGATACCATCTCCTTATATTGGATTAGATTAGCAGGGAAAATACTGAATCCATTTTTAACGAAGATATGGTCCTCAATCAGCACACAACTGCCTGAAAGAAGGCACAATTAGAAGACAAGATGCCTCTTTTTGTGGCAGTACTGGTTCACGACAACCTCAACCATTGTATACAAACAATCCAAGGGCATAACTGTGTATTTGCTTAGTTCTTCTATAGAATCATAGAATAGTTAGGGTTAGAAAGGACCTTAAGATCATCTAGTTCCAACCCCCCTGACATGGGCAGGGACACCTTATGCTAAATCATATCACCCAAGGCCTCGTCCAGCCTGGTCTTGAACACTGCCAGGGATGGAGCATTCACAACCTCCCTGGGCAACCAATTCCAGTGCCTCACTACCCTAACAGGAAAGAACTTCCTCCATATATCCAATCTAAACTTCCCCTGTTTAAGTTTGAACCCACTACCCCTTGTCCTATCACTACAGTCTCTAATGAAGAGTCCCTCTCCAGCATCCCTATAGGCCCCCTTCAGATACTGAAAGGCTGCTATCAGGTCTCCACGCAGCCTTCTCTTCTCCAGGCTGAACAGCCCCAACTTCCTCAGCCTGTCTTCATACAGGAGGTGCTCCAGTCCCCTGACCATCCTCGTGGCCTCCTCTGGACTTGTTCCAACAGTTCCATGTCCTTTTTATGCTGAGGACACCAGAACTGCACACAATGCTCCAGGTGAGGTCTCACAAGAGCAGAGTAGAGGGGCAGGATCACCTCCTTCGACCTGCTGGTCACGCTCCTTTTGATGCAGCCCAGGATACAGCTGGCTTTCTGGGCTGCAAGCGCACACTGCCGGCTCATGTTCATTTTCTCATCAACCAACACCCCAAGTCCTTCTCCACCATCAACTCTTCAGTTTAGAATCCAGGAAATATTGCACCATCTTACCAAAAAAATCTCTCTACCTGTTTGGAGTAGCCTCCATAGATGATTATGTTGCCCTCAGGATTGGTAGCCATCTGACACCCAGATCTTGGAGTAGGGCCTATTCCCGATGGAGCCAGCTTGCTCCAGGTGAAGGAGTCCAGGTTGAAAGTATACACATCATTGTAATAGATGTAATCTCTAGGGAGAGCAAATTGGCATATCACAGGTTTTTGTAATGGTCACTCATTTAGGACAGGATAAAGTATCACCGAAATAGCACCAGGAATCTCTGAAGAGGGGCAACACCTTACTCTACTTCTTCCATTTACGGCTTTTCTCCTTCCGTAGCAACCTACACATTACTATTTCAGTGCAACAATTTGCATTTGACAAAGCTCCTTCAAGCAAGACCTCCCTGGGTTCTTTTTTACCTACCATCACTCCTTACTACAGAAACAGAGGTTTCAACTCTTTCCAGTTAACATGGTCAAAGGTAACTTAAACCAGAATACAAAAGATCAAAAGATTAGAGCCATGTCTGTCATGGGGGGGGTGGGAAAAATACACATATGCCCTGTTCCCCTTCTACTGCCAGTTCACATACTGCTAGTGGAAAATGCTCTACACAGGTTAAACTCTCAAGGACACAGTCAAGTCTAGAGTGGGCTTGTTCAGCTTGCACTGTCCTCCCAGGGAGGGCTGCTCCTTACTGTCTCCATGAGACAGTAAGTACATAGCACAGCTCTCTTCACAGTCTCCATGACAGTGTTGCTGTGACCTCACATAGAATATGAGAGCTACTGAAGTTGTTTTGGGAAGACAAGGCTCTTTGACAAGATGCAGAGGCCAAAAGTGATCTATTGAGCTTTAGCTACAAGGATAAGCAGCTACTTGAGTGATTAGCTAAGTGGTACAATGATTTCTCAAACACTTGAAGACTTTAAATCAAGATCACTTGAATTTCTAAAATAAAAGTCTAGTTCAGTAACAGTATTGCTGAGGATAATCCCTCCATTAAAGCCCAGCTTTCTGTTACTGGAGAAATTCTGTTGTCTTTGTTAGAAAGGATTCAACACCATGAGCCATCCTGCAATAACCCACCTTGCGCTCTCATGGAAACCTCCAAAGATGATCAGCTGTTTTTTGCAAGCAACCATTCGATGTCCACTCCGTCCAGATGGACCTCCTGATGCCCTGAAACACAAAGAAATCCCACATTATCAGCAAAATTCCCCTTCGTGTTAGTGTGTCAGTTCATTTTTATTAAAGTCTTCAGCAGCTGAGCTGGTTGAGTTCAGCTTCTGTACTTCTGGAATGGGAAACCATGGGGAACCTCACTGCCTTAATACATATGTATGATTTTCTCCAGAACAGTATGTGTGCTCTTCCTGTAACTCCTGGTATTTGCAACACAGGCATTTTGCAATAACAATTTTATTCCTAGTGATAAGCCAACATGTCTCTAACAGCACCCAAAGTCTTGAAGTCTTTTCTACTATGACTCAGAAGCTAATTTGTCAGGATAGTTTAATGAATAGCAGTTAACTCCCAAAACTGCAAGAAAGGAACTCCAGACAAAGATGTTTTCTCCAAGTGCCAAGAAAGAGCAGGAGAATGGCTCAGACATGCACTTTCCTTCCATGTCTTAGGAAATCACGTACCCATAACATCTTCACTCACCCACCTGCAGATATGAGATGGTATCAAACTAGCAGAAGACTTTGTAAATTACTTTGATTACTGTGTGCAGTTCTGGTGTCCTCAACATAAGAAGGACATGGAACTGTTGGAACAAGTCCAGAGGAGGCCACAAGGATCATCAGGGGACTGGAGCACCTCCTGTATGGAGACAGGCTGAGAAAGTTGGGGCTGTTCAGCCTGGAGAAGAGAAGCTGCGTGGAGACCTCAGAGCAGTCTTCCAGTATCTGAAGGGGGCTACAAGGATGCTGGAGAGTGCCTCTTCATTAGGGACTGTAGTGACAGGACAAGGGGTGATGGGTTCAAACTTAAACAGGGAAAGTTCAGGTTAGATATAAGGAAGAAGTTCTTTACTGAGAGGGTGGTGAGGCACTGGAACAGGCTGACCAAAGAAGTGGTAAATGCTCCATCCCTGGTAGTGTTTAAGGTCACCTTAGACAGAGAAGTGGGTGACATGGTCCAGTGTGAGGCGCCCTTGCCCACGGCAGGGGGTTGGAACTAGATGACCTTAAGGTCCTTTCCAACCCTAACTATTCTATGATTTCCTCAACAAAGGCATTGCCACAAAACAAATCATTGTTATTATCTTGTACACTAAAAGGCAGCTACTCTGTTCTGTTCTTTCAAGCCTTCCTGACCTTTCAGTTAAAAGTGCTACTTCCATTTCCAGGAACAAGGAACAATACCCCATTTGTCACATCCAAAGGTTTCATGCGGAGCTAGGCAGCTGGCAGTGACATTCCTGAGAGGCAATGAAGATGCACCCTCCCTCATGTTCACCTACAAACTGCACATTACATGAGAGAGAACAAAAACAACTTCAAGAACTCTCAAAACAAAGGCAACTTTAAGCCAAACTGCAGCTAAAACAGGGTTTGCTTTGTGTGTTCTCTGCCCCCGTCGATCAATCTATCACATTTTCACTCAGGCTGAGGAGCCTCATAAAGCGCACACAGCAAGACTGCTCAAATAGGCAGTGTTAACATGTGTTAAGTGGTTGAAGAATCAGGGCCTAAATAAATAAGAAACCTGCTCACCACTGAAAACAACAGCAAAACCTAAACCCACAAACATACTGGTACGCTTTAACTGGCAGCAGGCAGCTGTAAAGTGCAGAGTCACACTTTTGTGGAGAGGGAAAATGGGGGCCCTTATTCACCATCAAAAATGACAATCTCACACGAGTCGTAATGAAAAACTCCAAGCAGAACAGCATTTGGGTAAGAATGAATAAATATTGACTGCCTGGACTTTTTATTGTAACAGCAAGTAAGGTTTTCTAGGCATTTACTGGATTTTTAAGTATCACCCTGCACAACAGCACCTTAGTATTAATTTCATCAAGATGTGAAATTGTTATTTTCTTTCCTGTAAAAAGCTCCCAAATTACTATTCCAAACAATGGTCTCTTTCAAAATATTTGTTTTTTTTTAAGGAAAGAAGGAATTAAAAATCAACATTAACATCAAAAAACCAACATTAACATTAAAAATCAACATTAACACTAAAAAATCCTTTTCTCAGAGAATGCCTTCTGCCTTTCTTCACAAACAGGTTCGCTCCAAGTCAAAAATCAATTCTGAATAATAAAAAGTTTATTCATCAATGTGTGTGTTTTAATAAATGAGCTCCCACAAGCGTACAATTACCTCAAAGTCACAAAGAAAAACATCCAGTCTGGAGCCTGATCTGAATTCAGAGAAGTCTCACTGACACCTGCACCACTTGCTCTCAGTCACAAGACTGTTCTCTCCTTCCTTGAGACTAGCAACATAACCTACAAGAACAGATGCTGAAAAACAGTTCATGGAAGCCTCACCTTGCACACTGTATCCTCCCAGCTTTCTTGGTCTTAGGGTTACACACTGCAGAAATGACCTATAGAGGAATGTCTGTACAGTCTTTGATGTAAGGACATGCCCTCCTAAATTTGCAGCAATTACTCTTAGAAAGTATTTTTTACATATGGCTATTCACAGACCCAAGGTCCTTTGACCCCAGTCTCCAAACATGACACTGGAAAACCCAAATGGCATAGTCAAGGAAGACAGGCAGGAACACGTAACCACGCTGCCACTCAAAAAAGCACTTGCTGCAAGCTTGAAGACTCATTTCCCAAATGCAAACTGTCTCTTTTTACCTGTATCATTGCTCATGGTCCAAAACAAGCATTTTGGAAATGATTTCACAGACTTTATGATTAATACTCTACTTCCTGGGGTTGACACCAGAAAGCAGACATGTGGGAGGGAGCTGTAAATTCTCCAGACTTTTTTTAAAAATAGATTAAAATATAAGTCTGGATAAGGACTGGCTCTACACACGTACAGCATGAGTCTGATCAGAACTGCTCCATAAGGAATTTGCTTTTGCTTCTGGAGGTACCCTGGGACTTACAGTAAGATGACAGACCCGAATTTAGCCCCCAGATTCAAGACTTACATGTCACAGTGACTACAGACTGCCTAAGTGAGTTACCTTTTCATTCATTCCTTCATCCAGAGGATGCCCAGATGAATCTTGGAATCTTTCCATAATAATAAAAGCGATGATGCACAGAACATCCCATCAAAGGGGCATTTCAGGATAAAGCACTTTTATTCTTCAGTACTCAAGGCCACTGAAGGCCAGGACTTCAGTTCTGTATCTTGTATTTGTGAATGCTCAATGGCATACACAGAGAGCGTAACCCCATGCCTGCACACTCAGTTAGGAAGTACATGAGTGAATATGCAATTGCCCCAAGGCACAAAATCCTCAAATCAAATCCCTTGCAAAGTCAATCAACAGTTGCACATTTGGATCCTGATCTACCAAAGCTCATAAGGCTCCCTTCTGGGCTGAGAAGGTCTACTCAATGGTAAACAAAAATACCCTTCTTTAAGCACCAAGGCACCTTTCTACTTTGTGTCACAGGACCCAGTCTTTGTGGTGACCTAACATATGAGCAAGAAAAGCCATCAATCAGAAAATAAACCTATGCTGAAAGGCATCCTGCAGCATAGTGACTGTTCCAGTTCTCTCTTGTAAACAGCATTAAACATGCACTTGCAAAATGCTACCCTGAAGTATTTATAGCACCACATCTCACAAAACTGTTATGGGAAGTATCATTAACATTCCAGTATTAAAGAGAAGGGAGCTATACAGACTCAAAAGCAAGATAAAGATCCACAGAGAGGAGGGATCTGACAGTTCCCAAGCATAGCTCCAAAGCATGATGCTCCCCGTCTCTCTTTGAGGGTGTGCATAGGGCAACAGAGGTGATATTAATCTTCTCTCTAAGAAAGAATAAGGCAATTAGGTTAAAACATTGCTTAGTTCTAAGGCAGAGTTTGTGCAGAGACAACCTTATCTATCACACACATGATAAGGTGCTTTCTGTAAGCTGAAGTCAGTTGCTGGCCAGTCCTCTAACAGGCTAGGATTTGTTGTATTTGCATGTGTGTGCACAAAAAAACGCACGTAAATATAGCTAAATGTTGCTAAATATAGCAAAGTTTAACTCTGTCAAGCAGGCTGGCAGCAGTGAGATAATGTAGCCCCACATTACCTCTGTGCTGAGATAATGGAGATCCACTTCCTCAGCAGCCTTTGCAAGCACAACACAGGGATGCTACATACAGGGATGAGTTATTTAAGGTGTTCTCTTTAAAAGTGTTTTACAGCCAAGCCTCTTATGGCACCAGAATGATCTGTGACTCTCCAGAGCAGCCTTGGATGCAGCGATCATAAGATGCTCGAACTTGAGATCCTCAGGACAGTGAGAAGAGCATGCAGCAAGCTCACTGCCCTGGACTTTGGCCTCTTCAGGAACCTGCTCAGTAAGGTTCCATGGGATATAGCCCTAGAGGGCAGGGGGGCCCAGGACTGTTGGTTGATATTCAAGGATCACCTGCTCCAAGCTCAGGAGTGTTGCGTCCCAACTAGAAGGAAGTGCAGCAGGAGGGCCAGGAGACCTCCTTGGATGGATAAGGAGCTGCTGAGGAAACTTAGAGGAAAAAAAGAGGCTTATAAAAGGTGGAAGCAGGGACAGGTGGCCTGGGAAGAGTACAGGGGTGTTGTCCGGGAAGCTAGGGACCAGGTTAGGAAAGCTAAGGCCCAGTTAGAATTAAACCCGACTAGGGATGTTAAGGATAACAGGAAGGGATTCTAAGGTACGTAGCGAATAAAAAACAGACTAGGGACAACGTAGGCCCCCTCAGGAAGCTCTCGGGAGAACTGGCTGCCCTGGATTTGGAGAAGGCTGAGGTTCTGAATGACTTCTTTGCCTCAGTCAGAGCAAAGGCTCTGACCACACCACCCAAGTCTTGGAAGGCAGACGCAGGGACTGTGAGAATGAAGACCTTGGGCCCACTGTAGGAGAGGAACTGGTTCGAGATCATCTTAAAAACCTAAATGTGCGCAAGTCCATGGGACCTGATGAGGTTCATTTGCGGGTCCTGAAGGAGCTGGCGAATGAAGTTGCAAAGCCGAGGGCCATCATATTTGAGAAATCATGGCAGTCAGATGAAGCTCCCAACGACTGGAAAAAGGGAAATGTAACCCCCATTTTCAAGAAGGGGAAAATGGATGACCCGGGGAATTACAGAGCAGTCAGTCTCACCTCTGTGCCTGGTAAAATCTTGGAGCAGATTCTCCTGCAAGGCATGCTAAGGCACATGAAAATCAACAAGGTGCTTGGTGACAGCCAGCATGGCTTCACTGAGGGGAAATCCTGCCTGACCAATTTGGTGGCCTTCTATGATGGGGCTACAGAACTGATGGACAGGGGTAGAGCAGCTGATGTCATCTACCTGGACTTGTGCAAAGCATTCGACACTGTCCCACACGACATCCTTGTCTCTAAACTGGAGAGACATCAATTTGATGGATGGAGCACTCAGTGGATAAAGAACTGGCTGGATGGCCACACACAAAGAGCTGTGGTCAATGGCTCAGTGTCCGGCTGGAGACCAGTAACGAGTGGGGTCCCTCAGGGATCGGTGTCAGGACCGGTCTTGTTCAACATCTTTGTCGCTGACATGGACAGTGGGATTGAGTGCGCCCTCAGCAAGTTTGCCGATGACACCAAGCTGTGTGGTTGGGTTGATACCCTGGAGGGAAGGAATGCCATCCAGAGGGACCTTGACACACTTGTGAGGTGGGCTGATGCCAACCTCATGGAGTTTAACCATGCCAAGTGCAAGGTCCTACACCTGGGTTGGAGCAATCCCAGGCACAGCTACAGGTTGGGCAGAGAAGAGATTCAGAGCAGCGCTGCGGAGGACTTGGGGGTGTTGGTTGATGAGAAAATGAACATGGGCCGGCTTCAGTGTGTGCTTGCAGCCCAGAAAGCAACCGTATCCTGGGCTGCATCAAAAGGAGCGTGACCAGCAGGTCGAAAGAGGTGATTCTGCCCCTCTACTCTGCTCTTGTGAGACCTCACCTGGAGCATTGTGTGCAGTTCTGGTGTCCTCAGCATAAAAAGGACATGGAACTGTTGGAACAAGTCCAGAGGAGGCCACGAGGATGATCAGGGGCTGGAGCACCTCCTGTATGAAGACAGGCTGAGGAAGTTGGGGCTGTTCAGCCTGGAGAAGAGAAGGCTGTGTGGAGACCTCATAGCAGGCTTCCAGTATCTGAAGGGGGCCTATAGGGATGCTGGGGAGGGACTCTTCATTAGGGACTGTAGTGACAGGACAAGCGGTAACGGCTTAAAACTTAAAACAGGGGAAGTTTAGATTGGATATAAGGAAGAAACTCTTTACTGTAAGGGTGGTGAGGCACTGGAATGGGTTGCCCAGGGAGGTTGTGAATGCTCCATCCCAGGCAGTGTTCAAGGCCAGGTTAGACAGAGCCATACGTGAGATGGTTTAGTGTAAGGTGTCCTTGCCCACAGCAGGTGGGTTGGAACTGGATGATCTTAAGGTCCTTTCCAACCCTAACTGTTCTATGATTCTATGAACTGCAGGCCAGGAAGGACAACATAATTGTCTGAAATCTATGCTGGGGGGCTGAAATAACTAGACTGCCTAAAACTGCAAGTTCGGATTGCAGCAGGGCCATCTTAGCTGTTAAATCCACACAAACCAGTACATTCAAACCCACCTGAAAAAGGGGACATGTGATTCTTTCCATGTGGAACAGAAACAGAAACTGTCTCTCTTGTCCAGACAATTCTTAATGAACAATTATGGTATCCTACTATTTACACTAAAATGATGTCTTCCAAATCCAACTGACTTTACTCAATACCAATCTTTACCCCAAATGTCTATCACCAGGCATTTATTCAGGTAACGCTGCTACCACTTTGGAAACATGGAATTACTGCTTGGCCTACTATGTGAGGGCTTGTTGTACCATGACCCAACAAACCTATGCAATCTTCCCTTGCCATTTAGTTCTCCCAATTACATTCACTCTCCCAACATCACTAACCCCAAAGCTGATCCCCCACTGTCACCAGTCATCCCAGCTGGTTAATGGCTATTCGAACAGTGCTAGACTTTCAGACGTGAGAAATCTATGTGGAAAAATGACTGCAGCAATGGGATTTCCTGGCAAGAAAAGCAAAATGCTGAAGGAATTGAAATGCAGCACGTGTTACGATCAGTTTTAAAAGAAGCAGGAAAAAAGAATCCCTCATACAATCCCTCAGCGATTATCTCTGCCTTTTCCTATTCCTCTTTCCAAGCAGACTGTAATCAAGATGCCACATGGAAAAGCAAAGAAGCAGCAGAAACCTGGTTTTCATACTCAGTCAGGTTAGCATTAAAACAAAGACATCCCCTCCCAGCCTTCTCCACCAGATGCTTCATTAATGCAGCTCCTGGAGCTCTGCCCAAGGATGGGGAGGAGATGCACTTTGTTTTATCCAAACACTGGGCCCAGGCCACAGGCATTTCCAGACTTCCAGCAAGGCTGAAAGACAGACATCCACCCAAACACATCAAGAAGCTCAAATGGAGTAGATCCTGCATGGGGCAGAGGGAGAGAAAAGATCATCTCTTCAGGGCATCAAACTTACGATGCTCACTTAGAAAATGTCTGTACTTTTTTCCTACCAAGAAACAACGAAGCATCAATGTCTCCAAATGCATCCTCCCTCTGTGGCATGGCAGCCAAAGGGGTATTCAACGAGCAATACCTGGCGATGGAGTTGAACAGCATGGTACCTAACACTTGCTCCATAGGAGGGACCAGGAGCTCACCTTGCCAATCTGGCTCCTTCCTCACTAGCTGCAACAAGCCACCACAACAAAATCTCATGCCATGGTTTTAGTCCACTTGGGTCCTGGGATTGCTGGGGGCCTCCTGCAACTCGCAGCACATGCAAGCTTCAGGCTCAGCTCCTTATACAGCTTTTGCAGTGTAAGTTACACCCAGCATCCCTCAGGCTACTCTCCCATGTGGGATAAGATGCAGGATGAGCTCACAACCACCTCAGTTCCTATTCCCAGGCAGGCCAGGTACTGCAGCATTTGTTTTTGGAGTGGAAAACCCTAAATCAGCTCGACAGCAACACATCTGCAAACCCATGAGAGAGCAATTTGCGCCATCGGTGGTGGAGCTAATGAAGCCTCAGCTGGATTCTCTGATGGCTCACAAAAA